>NC_072828.1:24170866-24820866 GCF_027744805.1 Dunckerocampus dactyliophorus
AGATCTTCCAGATCTCCTGACTGTGTGGCCAACAGGCAATAGGCCACCGTGCGGCCTATTGCTAAATCTTGAAATCCACTAATAGCGAAGTATCAAGTTGGGGTTAAGCCCCATGAGCCGCACAAATGTGGAACATCTGTATCATTTCATACCTGGAAGTCAATTGCTTAGGTTTCACATACATTGAAGCCGCTTTCTTCGGAGTGACTTCAGCTCGGATGCTGCTTCTTGGTTCCTGTAAGCAAAAAAGGATATATTGGTCCCTCGGCTTATTATTCTCTTAATAGCTTCCCACATTATTGTGTTTCCAGTCGAGCATTGAGAGTAATTCTGGACATAATAAACAACAACACTTAATTATGGGCAACACAGATATCTGTATGTTTGGATATTGTCATAATATGTGAGGGCTTTAAAAGGATTCTACATTTACTTCGTTTCAAAATAAGCATTATTGCATTCACTGACAGTCTCAACTCAACTCAACAGCGAAAGTGCTAATGCTAATTTTCAAAACAAAAGCAGTCCCACACATTTTATTGTCAGAATTGAGGTGACATGGTTATTACAAATCTAAAAGCACGTGTGAGGAAAACAACCCAATAGTAAGAATGTAGCTATATTTGACCATTTTTTGGCATTTGACATCAGTAGAGCACCAGCGTGTTTTGTTCATATTTTAGGAGGTGTTTAATAGGTTCATTACAACATACGTCAGTTGCCTGTCCAATAAAGAAATATTTTGAAAAGCTTGTATCTCCCACCATTTTTGTGAGATTTTTTAAAATTAGTTTTTTTTACAGAAAAGGAAACTAATAATGGATTTTAATTGTTATTCATATTAAGGTACATTTCTTTTCATAGTACTGATTATGCAGCTACAACAGCTTCCACTTTGATAATACAGGATACTAATGCTGCTAGTAGCTATTATACACTATGCTATAATATAGTACTAGAAACCCAGCAGATAGCATTTATATCATTTTGTACTATATATATTCGCATATTTACATTATTAGAGAACAAAAACACATTACGTTTGTAAGAAAATGGTAAAATATACAGTAGATATGAGAAATTAACCAACAAACACACATATTACTGTACTGGCCTGAATATAAGGCAAAGCTGGATATAAGATGACTCCTCTTTTTCAAGGCCTGTTTAAAAAAAGAAAAATAAAGAAATCATGTTTGTATCAGGCCGCACAGTGGGCTAACATGCTAACCTATTGGTTAGCATGTTAGATGTTAGCCAGTGATGCAACATGACCTCTGCTGGGTTGAATATGTTTGTTATTTTTACATTCGACTATTTTTTTCAGCTCTAAGCTTCCAAAATATCCTTATTTAAAGAGCACACAGAGAGGAGAGAAAGCACCATTGTATTTTGAAGACTTTTTAGGGTGTATCTTATATTCGCTTCAAAATGGTACTTCCTGACGGCACTTTATTTTGTAGTCCCTCAACCGGAAGTTCCCGCGTGATATTATCGCTCACTTGAGGGAAGCTCAATGGCGCTGTGCTGACAGGGAAGGAGTCAAGTCTCCTCAGTCAGCCACCGGCGCCTCCTCCGCTCCGGGACCGACCACGGAGAGCAGCAACGGCGGAAGCCTGTGCCTTACACACCGGGAGTTAAGGTCAGCAAGCCTGGGAACTCTCCTCCACGCACCGCTAGACACAAAACTGCTCAAATGTGACTTTAGAGCTTAAATTTGCATTATTTCTCTCTTCCTGTAGAATATTGCTATTGGTTTATTTATTTTGCTATGATGCATTACCGCGACATTTAGGCTAGCGAGAACTTTTAAGTAAATTATATGGCAATAGTTGGGATCGTTGGTTTATGACAGTGTGTGCGTGTGTGTGCGTGTGTGTGTGTGTGTGTGTGTGTTTGTCTGACCGGTGATGTGGCCAACAGCTGACATTTGGTCCACATGTGAAGGGGGCAACCAGCTGGGGGAGCAACTTGCAACTTCTCCCCAGACGGACATCAATTATGATTATTTCTTATTTTACTAACCTAATCTTGTGCAGCCAACACTCATGCAACTGCCGTCTCGAAATTATGTTTATTTAAAAAATTTATTTATAGTGAATTATATTCATTTTAATACAAGAGACACTGTCAGATGAAATATGATGTATGCTGGAATCATTTGAAGCATTTTATTTAAGGGTGTCTTCCATTTGAATGAGATGCTTGTTTTTTTTCAGGTGTGTCCAAACTTTTGATACTGAGGACCCCATACTGAAAAAAATCAAAGGATGGGGGGACCACTTGAATATTTTTTTTTTCGTAAAAAGGCTACAAAAAATGTTTTATACAGTATATTTAAACACAAAGCTTTGTGTTGTTATTTGTTATTAGAGTCAACGTTTCAGATTTTTCTCTTTACATTGTGCTTTTTTGGTCTATTTTTCCCATTTTGTCTGCAGTGGAAAATAAAAAAGCCCCTGGGCCTCACTTTGGACACCGATGGTTTAATTCAATTTGCACACTGTTGTGGCTGTGAAAAACACAGAGATGCCAGTGCTCTCCACCAGAGGACACTGCAGAAAAAGCTTAGTCAACTATTTGAAACGATAGTCTTTCCATAAGATATACATTTTGTTGCAACCTTAGAATAAATTTATACTTCACAAATTTTGTAAAATTAGAAAAATATGATATAGTAATACTGTACTGTATATAAGCGAATGAACTTGGTGTGCAAACCTGCTGACTGACTCAGTCCCACGTCGAGTCAGCGCTTCTCTCTCTCCCTCCCAAATATTGTTTCAGATTTAAGAGGCACATTTTCAGAGTAAGGGGTTCATGTTGGAGTTTCTCGGGCCTGTTTATGTTCCCACTTTTCATCTGCACTCTGTTTATTTGGGGAAACGGAGGGAGGAATGCCTGCCCCTCTTTTTCCTCTGTCTTTATACCAGACACAGAGTTTAGTCTGTGATGAATCCCCCTCTGCTCTATATCATTCCCATCACCTGCCCAGGGGTTTTCATGTGGAGAGCTCTTAGTATACGTACCGGTACCTGTTTTTTCAAGACAGTTATGAGGGACTGATTGCCACTGAAGTTGTCTGAAACGCTGCATCGGACTTGTGACATTCTTATGTGCCATTTGATCCCGCAGCCTCAAGGTCTTATTAGAAGGAAGAAGGGCAGCTGCGCCGCCACTTTAACGCAATAATAAACTGAACATAAAGCACATTCATGGACTCCTCTGATCAGAGCAAAGTGGTGTGTGCGTATGAGGGGGGTTGCTAGACTGAGGGATACTTAGCATCTGTTTGCTCCACGCAGACTTTACTCCAATTCAGTCGTATGGTTTTGATTAGTGAGCTGGTTTTCTGATAGCTGCACTCTATCTGGCAGCAGTTAAAGACAAGGACAGCATAGTTAGCTTTATTTTTTAAATAAAGTCTAACCTCAATGTAAAGCCCAGCTCTAACACGGTGCACCGGCTTCCTAAAAAAAGAGCCCGCGAGCATTATTACACTGCAAATTTGGCCCGGCCTTAAATTCCCACCCAATTATCCTGAGTGGTCTAACTTTTCTCCCTCTCGTTACAACAACGACCCCTTTCTTCTCCCTTTCTTCTCTCCCTGTTTGCAAATTGTGATTGCTCTGAAAAGTGTGTGACCTGTCTTCAGCTCGGTCCGCCGTCTCTCTTGCGACACGGTATCCCGAGCTCTGTCAGATGTCTTCATCTGAGGAAAACCTGCAGTAAACAGTCGCCGTCTGTGCCGGCTTGGCCTCGTGACAAACACACGTTCTTTATTTTGCAGAAGAGGGGACCACGCAAGATGTACGACACTGTCACCTTTGCAAGACAGCATACGCTGCGTGGATTTATCTCTCACTGAGGGAGGTTTGAGGAGGAATAGTGCATGCATGTTGCTATGTGTCCACAAATCTTTTTAAGAAGCTTGACTTAAAAGGGGACTGCATTGGGGAGGTCTAGTTTTCCCCTCGAGAGCTAAAACAAACAAGATGAGAGTTGGAGGTAATGAAAAGCACTTGATATCAAGCTGCAAGTTTAATAACCCCACCATAAATCGAGAGTGGGAGTAGAGGTAATGAAACATAGGACTTGGGCTTGTGCAGGAAATGACTGGGAGAAAGCCTGAGGGAGGGGAAGAGAAAGACTTTCACTTGTTCCACGAACTGTATAAGGGAAGTAGCAACAGCACAAAGAGCACTCAGTGTTTTTGCCGACACTCTCCTTCCTGCTTAGAATAGATGACCTTAATGTATGTATTTCTACTTCAACACACTGTCACCCCTTGGTGCTCCATTCAAACAATTAACACTGATGAATGGCTCTCCCAGCTGGCTGGAGCAGCTCACACTCTGCTGTCTCTCTTCCATTCCCCAGGGCTTTGCTCTTATTTTTTTTCCCTCTTTTTCACAAGGAAACTTGCTCCCCTGCTCTCGTCACCAAAAGGTTTCCCATCTGCTTCCGATTACCTTTGGCTGCAGTTGGTGAGCTGCCAGCCATCTGGGCCCGTGCGGCGTCTCCATTCGCTCTTCTCTCTCCCAGACGGCTTTGAGGGAGGGAGGAAGGGGAGGGAAGGAAATGTCAAGGAGTGAGGAGTATAGGTGTTTAGCTGACAGTGCAATGTCAGAGACCCAGGCAAAGAAAGGTGTACCTATGAAAGTGTGGCCCCTGAGCATTTTTTTTGCAATAAGTTATTTTTCAAATGTATCCACCACCAATGTGGATAAATATAGCAAATGGATCATATTGATCTGTAAGAGGAAAAAGTTGCGATATGACAAATGTAAATGTATGCCGTTAGTTAGCGTGCATCTGGAAAGTAGCCACAGTGCTTTTGTTTTGTGACAGCCTTATTAAAACATTGAATAAATTCATTTTTTCTCTCAAAATTCTACACACGACCCCCTTAATGTGTTTTTACAATGTTTGCAAATTTATTTTAAAAAAAAAGGAAATCACACATACAGTACATACTGTAAGCGTTCACAGCCTTTGCTCAATACTTTGTTGCTGCACCTTTGTCAGCAATTACAGTCTCAAGTCTATCTTTGAATAGCGTCGGCCATTGCACTTTGCAGCGCCTCTCAAGCTCCAGGAGGTTGGATGCGAAGTGCCGTTATTGCGGCCTCCTCCAATGTGAGTCTGGATTCTGGCTGGGTCACTCAAGGACATCCACAGAGTTTCCTGAAGTCACTCCTTTGATATCTTGGTGGTGTGCTTGGGATTGTTGTCTTGCTGAAAAATGAACCATCCCAGTCTGAGGTCATAAGCGCTTTGGATCAGGTTTTCATCCTTTACGTTGCTGAATTTGTTTCGCTCGGCTCCCAGTTCCTGCCACTTAAAAACATCCCTCCAGCATGATGCTGCCACCACCAGGCTTCACTGTAGGGATGGTATTGGTCAGGTGATTGGTCAGCAAAGAGTTTAATTAAGCTTTGTCTCAACAGACAAGAGAATTTTGTTTCTCGTGGTCTGAGAGTCCTTCAGGAGTGGCGGAGGAGTTCCATCTGCCCACAAAGTAGGGCTGTCTTCGATTGAGGATTTGCATTGTTGAATCTGATTCATGCTTGTAACAATTATTATTCATATTATTATTACATTAAAAAAAATGATAGTACCGGATCGGCAAGGCTATAAAAATTTTTTTTATCGGATCGGAAGCAAAAAAATGTGGATCAGGACGTCCCTAGTGCACATGACATTTTCATATGATTCGACGGCGAGATTGATAGTCGAGTTAGACTCGTCTGAATCGAATCGTCGAATAGCCAAATATGCTAGGGTTCTACTGGAAAGTTATCCTCTCTCCCCAGAGAAAGGCTCAAGCTTTACCAGAGAGACCATGGGGGTTCTTGGTCACCTCCCTGATCCCTCCCTCGATTGCTCAGTGTAGACCGCAGCTCAGGAAGAATCCTCATGGTGCTGAACTTCTTCCATTTAAGGTTCGATGGAGGCCACTGTGCTCATTAGGCCCTTCAAAGCAGCAGAAGGTTTTGTGCCTCGAAACAATCTTTAAAGTGTGTAGTAATAAATACTTTGCTTTTTCAAAAACAGCACCATGCAAATAATAGTAGACACAAAAACGAAGTTGGTAACACATCTCACTGCAACTTTAGTTTGAGAAGAGAGTTGCATATATTCTTTTATGTTGTTCCTGACCTCAGCAAAATTCTGGAAAAAAGTCTTTTTTTTTTTGTTTTAGAGGCACGGCAGCACAGCACGTGCTATCGTGACCCTATTAGTGTCACCGAAGTACTTACATGACAAACCAAACAACATCAGAGAACAGTGTTCCTTTCCATGCCTCAGCCAAAACCACCGCCCCTTCCCCCGACTGTCCCGCAGGTCTGAAGAATTTTCACATATTTTTGGTCAAAATCAATCCTGATGTTTCACAGCCCCGGAGTGAAACAGTTCATTTGAAACCATACCTCACAAAGCAAGGCGGAGGAATGATGAATTACCGTAGTATGTAATCTAGTTATTGGAACACAGAGTACTCGTCGCAGATTGATGATTTTAATGCTGCTAAGTGCTGTCTATTTCTCTGAATTGTTGTCTCGTAGTCATTGTCTGTGGCTTAAGACATTGGCTTTCGTCATGTGCAATAATGTGATTTTTACGTTGGAAAGCCAAGTTGCCTGCATCATGCCTCATGGCATTTACGGTAAATGTGCAGCTCTGTGGCCTTCTACTTCATTCCAAGCCATACATCATTATAATGGCCCCTCTGACAGTTATATGCATCACTCGTTCTCATTTTTAACCCCACACCATATATTTAAAGCCACTGTGGATTACGTAATCAACGGGGTGACATCCCATCACTCAGAATGTGTGATGTCATCCTCTATAGCTTAACTTTAAAAATGTACTGTGGTACATGCGATCTTAGCATTATTTACCGAACTGTTTGGTGTTTCAGTCATCATATGAGCAAGCAGTGCAAATTGGATTACTCAAGGAAACGTTTTTTATTGTGTGTGCTATTCAAGTACAGAATACATTTCAGATGTTATCCAAGAGTCCCGCAATGGCCAAGTGGTTAGCACGTCAGAATGTCTGTGTGTGGAGTTTGCATGTTCTCCCCATGCTTGTACGGGTTTTCTCCGGCTAATCTGACTTTCTTTCACAATCCACAATCTAAATTGTCCGTAGGTGTGTGAATGTGAATGGTAGTTTGTCGATATGTGCTCTGTGGATCAGAGTGTACCCTGTTCCTCGCCCAAAGTCAGCTGGGTTAGGCTCCAGCTCACGTCCGCCCAAGTGAGACCTGTTAGCGATCAGATAATTAACCCACTGACTGCCAGCCATGTTCAGAGCAGACAGCTCCATCCTGCCAAAGTTTTGGGGCATTTTTGTTGCACAACTTTCTAGTGACGTACGGGTCAAGAGTGGACCAATTCAGATGTATTTTTGCCACTTGAGTCCCTATGGAGTCAATGGAACGGTCCATTTTAAAGGATCAAAAATGAGAATGTCTGTCCTGTCATCTTCTAAGAACCAGCAATTAGCCCGCTAACTGACGACAGGTGAATAAACACTACAGTGCTTCCTGATGTTATTTTTTTAACCTTTCTTAAGTTTGGACTTGGCAGCGGTCTGAACTCTTCTCAGAGCCATTCGAGTTACCCTTGGTGTTGACGACTTTTTTTATTATTGTACCACAACTTAACATTTCCCCTCGTTCAAACACACGTCTCAAATATTCTCTAGTAGCAGTCGAAGGGCCCGCATGTCAGCCAATTATGAGCGGCACAGTCAAGCATTCAGCCTGCAAGTCACTCAGCCATGCAACCAACAGCACAGTCAGCCAGCATAGCGGTGATGGCAACCTGCTGCTCCTCTCAAATTGGCTCATTTTCCCCCTAGATCTCTGACATAATACCCACTTAAGTCCCTGTTTGGGCATTAAGCACAGCTTTTTACAACATCAATGCTTCCTTTGTGTTTGAACTCTTTCCGGTGGGCAGGCAGCTTAAGGAGTGAGGCCCCAGGGGCCTCAGATTTGAACTTGCTGTTGTCTTTGACCATCAGAGTGAAAGATAGGCTATGTGCCCTTTGCCCAAAGCCTACATTGATTAGCTTCAAGACAATGCAATAGTAGGTGGCCCTTCTCCTGGTGTTAAGATCTGGGTAGACTGGTGCCCCCTTTACTCTGGGTTTATCTACAAATACTGTACAAGAACTCCATGAAGCCTACATTTGCATTTTCTTTCTCTTTCCCTTATCTGCAATTATCTGCAAATCTCTCATGTAGTCAATTTTTCCTCTACAGGGCTACTGAGAGGAGTCCAGTACTACATTTGCTTCGAGCTGGTTTCCTTGCAGGCCTGTTTACATCTATGAAGCCTTCTCCTGGATTCATCATCACTACTTGCTGAGAGAGAAGCTGCTATGCCTGTCTCCACGCTTCCTCAGACCATGGCCCATCGGACCATCGAGCTGTCCCACTGCTAGGCGAGGGGGAGCCGCAGAGGCCAGGAGACATGTTGGGACAGAGGCCCGGGAACCACTGCACTGAATTCTTTTACTTTAGCTACTACTGTAGTAGCCATGGAAACGCTATGGAGGACTGCTCTGATCTGCACAGTCATCGTTGTAATGGGTGTCGCAGGAGTTCACAGGGATGAGTTCTCTCAATCACAAGGTGAGAGGAGATGGTCGGTTATGACTTTGCAGCTTTTCGTAAACCCAAACATGAACCCTGCCTGGGAGGTTACATCCTTTACAGATCATACTGAGTTGCTGTGTTCATTTCTAGTATGCAAGGTGGAAGTTATCAGTAGTAACTGGCAGGAGAAAGACAGAAACTGATCACATTGTTTGGATGAGATGCGCAAGTTTGGCATCTGTGCATGGGAATGCATACCATATCGTGTTCAAGCCCAACTTTTCTCACCGTACTCTGGCAAAGAACATCTACTGTGCTTCAGGGTGGCTAGTTACTAGTTAAACAATCTGGTCAAACATACCCCGGCATGGTACAGATTACCTAAAGTGAGTGCACCCTTGGTAAAGCTCATTTTCCCGAAAGGGCTGAGCACCCCTAAAGGTCAGCTCCTAGGATGGTCTAGATCAGGGGTCACCAACGTTTTTCCTTGTGAGAGCTACTTTTACAAAATGAAAATGGCCAAGAGCTACTCATTTTTGTAACATTTATTTTCAGAGCTTATTTTAAACCCAAACAAAGCGAATATGCTTGTTTTACCAGAACATTAACAAAATGCTGGTGTCCACAACTCACATTTTGTATTTCAGAATGCATTTCTTTTTACTGTTCTTTCATTATTAACAGAAAACCTGAATGAAAAGCAGGCTTGCGGGCACCTCATGTGGTCGTGGGGGGCTACCTGGTGCCCGCGGGCACCACGTTGGTGACCCCTGGTCTAGATCCTAGAAGGTAACAGAGTAAAGGGTCAAATAAATAGACCTGATCAGGCAGCTCATGCAAACCACACACCTGCGTGTCTTAAATTAGGCTACACTTGAACTAAAGCCCCAAATCCTGCACGCACCCCAAATCATGCTTTAGTGGCACCTTACATCTCGCCACACAGATCCATGCCTGTCTGTGCCTTTCTTGTACACGCACTGAGGCTAGAATGACTAAAATCCCCTACGGCAAAGACACAAATCCCCTTAGTGTCTGTCTCATCATTCTGAACAACGATGTGATTGTGTATTTCCTAAAGCTAACCTCTGACCCACTCACAGCCATCCGTCTCAAACAGTGTTCCACGCCACTTCCTTCGGACACGCACTCCTCAAACTGTAACGTGCTGTGTGCTACATACTCTACTTTTGCAGACAGCTGGGATTTTCTTGCTGTGTTACTTATTTGAGTAATGAATTATTACTGATTTAAGAATGTTCTTTGTTTCTAAACACACCAGCATAGAAGAAGTAAAGATAATTTAGCGGTTAACTGCACATCTGCAACTCACAGTAACTTTAGCAGTTGTAGTTTTTTGTCAAGCATTTAGATTTCACACTTTGCTCGGTGGTCTGTGAATGCACCGCAGTTGTTTTGAGATGCAAAAGTGAAACAGTCTGGCCTCAAAACATGCAGCGAGGTGAACACAAGTTAATATATGATTGTAAGTTGTTACTGGAATTACAACAGGCAAGCGGTGTGGATGATGTAGAAACGCCTTCTCCCACAGTTAGGCGGGACGACCCAGCGACCTGCAGAGCTTCGTACTGCTGCTAGCCACTTCAGAGTGAGGTGGCTGTGGCCTCATAACAACATCTGAACAATGGCTATTGAAGAGAGAGGGTTCTGGAGCTGAATCTAATGTAATGTTTCCGACGGCCACTTTTATTGCACTTTTATTATATATGTTGATCCGGAAGAGGAGGAGAACGTGTCAATCTAGGGTTTGGAAGAATAGGAGTGAGCCATGTGTTAAAAATAGACATTTTTATGGGCGTATCAATTTTCACCATTTGCTGATATGCGTGGAACGTAACTCCCTTTTTGTATGTATTATTTTTTACGTTTAGATTCAGCTGTAGTTTGTGCTCACCCGGAGGTAAGAATGACTCAAACAAAGCTGGACTTGATAAACTGTACCTGTCAATTTGTCCTTAACAAATATTAGATCATAACTACTATTAACAAAGTATAAAAAAAATAGCAGCGGCTCAGAAGTACAAACTGTGGCTCTAAGGAATTTACTAGCTGACAAAAGCCAGCATCTTTCAAGGACTGTAAAGGGCTGGTTGTCCCGGGTCGTCTCTGGCAAACTTTTTGTACTTTCCAAAAGCTGTGGCGATAGGAACAAGCCCCGGGCGTCGTAGCGATGCTGGCCTTTCAAGTTTGATGTGTTGAAGCTCGATGTTTTTGTTCCCTCATTGCGGAATGTTTGCAGAGCATTTGGTGAAATGTCTTCAACAGTGACAAGTCCCACACGATCAACGCTCAGGGGATGTTACAACAGGCTGAAAAGGAACGCTTGATTTGCTCACGCTAACCCACCCAGAGCACAGTATGGGTAATCTTGACTCGTTGAAGCTTTTTTTTTTTTCATCGATTTTTGGAACTATTTTTATAATGCCATTTTTCTAATATTTTCCCCTAATATTTTCGCCTATTTAGATTTCAAAACATCTGCTTCCATTTTATGTTTACGTTTCAGCAACGCTTCTAAGTTTGCTTTAACTGTTTGCAGCAAAAACATTGCATATACTTTAATGGGGAAACAAAGCATAAAATGTTAAAAAAGTGTCTTTCCAACGTCACGGGGTCCAATGTTGTCCAGAGAGTATGGTTTATTTTCTTAGTGTCTGTGTGTTTATGTAGGGACATGAGAGGACTAATATGGCTATTCAGGCAGGCTGCAGCAAGAGGTTGGGCTTTAGTTTGCTTTGGAACAAGAGAAACAATGTAATTCATACCCCACAATGCATATTGCATACATAATGTCCAGTGTCGCATGAATAGTTTAAAGTTAGAACAACAGGTTACAAAAGGCTACAATTGTTGATGTTACGGTATTCATTTCTTATCAGTTTTCACTGTATCTTGCTCTCGTGACTTGTTTCCAAAGAGGCTTTTGGTCTGAGGTGTGTTGACCTCATGATCCTCATGTAGGGAGGACCATTTTCCATCCAAAGTCAAGTATTTCCTTCCCCTGCTGATAGGAGAAACTAGGGTGATGCCACGCTCATAGATGGGCGGGAGTATTTATGAGATGACTTCAATTTAGCATTTGGACTCATATGAATATTTTAGGCCCAAATTAACTGGCATGCGCAACCGTCACCGCCTAGTTCCAACTGAGGAAAAACAACATCAAAGCATGATGCTGCTGCCACCAGTTTGTTGCACCACCACTTTTCTTCTCGTGCAAAATCTGTTGAAATTGTGCCCAAAAGGTGTATTTGCTCTGCAAAATGTGCCGTAGTCGCCCTGGCTGTTGTTCTTTGTCAGAAAATACTCCTGCAGAAACAACAGTGCGTCACCAGAATGAAGAAGTGTTTAAAACAGATGTTACTACTGTCACTGTTTTCTTAGATGAATGCAATGAAGTCAGGGGGTGTGTCTCGCTCAAGCTTGTCCGTGGGATCATGTGCAACCAATCAATATATAAACATCAGCGCTGTCATCGCTGTTTAACCACGCATGTTAATGTCTTGTCTCCTACTAAATGTTTGAATGCGATAAAGACACTGTGGTGGTGTTCTGTAAAAAATTAAACAAACACTGCTCGACGGTTACTCTCATGCTCCAGCCATCTGGCGTGTATCTGTGTTGCTGCAGGAATCAAAGCAGCACAGACACTGTAATTACTAATTTAATCATTTTATTATTCAAGGTTATTTTTTGAATGAGACTCTTTTTTTTTTCTTTTTTTTGCGTAAATTTAATAAGTCTTTTATATTCACATGCATGTTCGCTGCCATGTGGAGTGGTTTCATTGGTGTTTTGTTTATGACTGTCTGAATGTGTTTTTGTCATTACTGCAGCCTTTATTCTGTGTGAGGTCTCATTAATGTCATCCATGAAAGTTAATGGTACTGACTACTAATAAACACCTATTCATTTATAGCCATAAGTGTTGGGATAATAGCACGTCTGATTGTTTATGAGAGGAGAGGAAATGGTTTTCTTATATAGAGAAATTCTTCAAACGGGTGTCTGCTGCTTCTCTCCTAACGGAGGCCAAATGTTGGGTGAAAAGAGGCCAAATTTGTTGGTGATCCTTTCATTTTTTTGCCTAATGCTTACTATACGGAGCTCTGTGTGTTTGGACAATGGATCTCCTCCACCAGATGCTGGTACAGATTGGAACAGACAGGAAGTATATAGTTTCACGTAACCATGGAAACATACGTTTGGCGTCATGCAGGAGGGCAGTGAGAGTGAGAGTGAGAGTGAGAGTGAGAGTGAGAGTGAGAGTGAGACTGAAAGTGCCTTGTCAGCAATGGTCTTTAAAGTCCGCATTGCTTCTTTAGATAAATGAGTCGCCCTCTAATATGATATAAACTTATGTTTAATTTATATGAAGTATTGACTGAACTTATTTTCATTATATCTCTTTCCATAGCTGCCTTCCTGTCCAGTCTAGGCCAATATGAGATTGCAATTCCAGTACGCGTAGGGCCTGATGGTGGGACGCTGCACACAAGAACCTCTCAGCACCGAAGAAGAAGACGTGGCACGGAAGAAAAAATATCATCCGACACCTCTGTATGTTTTTTTCTCTTTTAGTTATGCATATCTATAAACTGTAGCAGACATTTAAACTATTCCTCCTCCTTTCAGCTCTACTATCAGCTCTCTACGTCACGTCACAACTTTCTGCTGAACCTGACCCTGCAGGGAGGCCTGCTTTCCCGCCAGTTCAGGGTGGAGTACTGGAAAAGAGGCAGATTAGCCTGGAGTCACCCTTACTCTCCCCACTGCCATTATGTAGGACACCTCCAGGACCAGCCACACTCCAGCAAAGTGGCTCTCAGCAACTGTAACGGCCTGGTAAGAGTGCAACCTCCAAGTGTGATCTACCCCTAATGAGTGAGGTGTGTTGATGCACTGAATTTTTGATCTTCAGCAATGCCTTAGGCCCTGTTTTTTGGCGGGTTGAAAAAAAGCTGCGTCCATACTGTGCCGGATTAGTAAATTGTTGCATCCAGACGGGAACGAATCACTGAGTGAAAACGATGTAATACACAAGCACACCAACGTGTGGCGCGACGGAACGACATGACAGACAAAACCATAGAAGAGGAAAGCACGCGTGCGCATAATTCTGTCGTCTTCTGCTTTTCAAGACTTACGAGAAGAGGAATTATTTCTGCCAGTCATTATGAAGTATAAGACACCAAAATATAAGGAGAATGTCGAGTGGGGTGAGTGATGTCCGTTGAAATATACAGATATTTTGTTGGTTTGTCGGCGACGTCATCGTTTTCGTATTGCCTGTATACACGGCAACGACAAGCCGGCGTTCTCAGATTTTCCCACTCTGGAAGCTGTTTTTAAAAAAGAATACAGCTTCAGGTCTCCCAGAACGCTGTTCCCATGCGGAAGAAAGGCTGAAACGATAAAAAATGTTGTCGTTTTGACCTGAAAACGTGTCTTTCTTGCTAGGCCCTTCAAGCTGCCTTCTGCATTATAATAAATAATCCATTTTGAATTAATTTGCCATCATGAAATTTACAGAAACTTACATTGTTTTAAGTAACATGTTAATGTTCATGTTAATGTTCTTAACTGTCACGCAGGGAGAATAAGTTAATCACGGTTAATAGTAAAATGTACAATTTAATACTCTCACTTTACGTTTGTAGTGATTGATGGAAGTGGTGGCGAATGTGCACCTTCCATTTTTTTTCTTTTATTGTTGCTGTGGTTGATTTATCCTCAGTTTAGTGGTATTGGACTCAATAGCCATGACAGAAAGGTGTGTCCCACTTTCATATGTTGTCATTTATGGGCATTATCATCAGATTATTCCATCAGTGGTACCCTTCTATGGTGGCATCATAAAAAACACTGACGAAGCAAAGCCATCAGGGTTTCCATTGCGAGACACATCTGTGTTATGGTTGCCCTCAGCTGGTTCTAACTATGAACGTGGTTTCCGTTCCGTGTTACGATGTTTCATGGTTGCGAACGGGCTACCAAAAATGAAAAACAAACGTAATTTTGGTCATGGTAAATACGAGACTCGCATGAGAACTAGTTACAGCACGCGCCAGCGGCCACGAACAGCACAAGAAGGCCTTGGGCGGAAGAATAGTGTGTGCTTGCTCAGCGGCACTGAGGAAGAATAACACTGCTTATCAGTTCACTTTTTGGACTTTGTTATGTCTCCCAAGCGGCAGTGTGTCAAAGAAAAGGAAAGCCATCATCATGGAAGTGAAAATTAACATCACCAATCACCAATATTGGCCGCTCTTTTAGTCCCAACCGCTTGACTGTCGCGACCGGGATTAAGGACAGACATTATTGAATGCTAATGAATGCTAGAGGGGGTCATGGATTCCATGCGTTGTTACAAGGCGATTTGGGAGGGGAAGTGGAGGTTATTCTTCCAGACTAGCCTGGGGCAACATAAGGTGGGACACCCACGGGGAAAAAAGTAAGAAGTTTATTACTGTTTTAGTTAATTATTGTATTTATTCATTTCACTACTGTATTTATATGGACTTCATGTGTTCCGTGTACAGTGTGAGTGACTTAGGAGTTAATTTAAGTTGGATAATTTCCGATTTATACTAAAACTCGCCGGAACTCATTTGTAACCCAAGGACCACCTGTATACCACATTTGAAGGGAATTGTTGTTGCACATAAAAAGCTGGAAAAATCTCCCGAGAGGACACATCCGAGGACTTCAGTACTTTGTGAAAATTGTAGGAAATGCCCAGTTGCTCAACAGACTGAAACGTCTCTTAATGGTGTTTAAAGATGGCTTTGGACAGGTAGGAGATCATTAAGTCAAGCTGCTGTAGTCATCAAGATGGGTCACCAATGACTTACATATGGACTGAAGACCTGTTTTTAACCCTCCGGAAGTTTTAAAACCCTTATTTCCATTTGATCTGCTTCCTGCTGTCATGAAGTCATCTCCACACACCACTACAGACGGCTGGCTGCTAAGAGGACATTTTGAAATGAGAAACCACTTTGTTTGTCCGAATCATATCTCAGCGTAGCTGTGTATCCTCTCACCACAAACAGCAGGCCCTGCAATAACACTTGCATGCGCAGATGAGGATTAGATGTGTTCACAAAGCGTTAATAAAATGCGCACTTAATTACTGTTGGGCAGACCAGCATGAACACATTCAACCAGCGAGCGGGTGGTATGTCCAGGGGAGCATCACTAACTTTATTATGGGATTAGATGCTCTTTGAAAGCTGCCGCAGTGAATGGAGCGGAGAAGCTGGCACTGAGCGGAGGCCGGCACATCTAAACAGAATCAAAAGTGTTGTCACCCGCTGCCTGACTGCCTCGTTTTGTTCTTTTCATGCGTGCTCTCACATATGATAGATGTGTATGTCCCCCTTATATGAGCCTGCCGACAAAGAACCTAATTAGTGGGCAGTATTGGTGATGGGCAGCTCTTGATGTCCTGTCTTGTATAAGGACTGGACACTTGGTAGCATGTTAACATGCTTTCTTGCATTTAAACATCAACATCAGGTTCACCTTGATTGATTTGACGTTACTGTCACAGTGCAGTGTGCCCTTCCTATTAATGTGAACCTGTTGTGTGTATCTGTGTCTCTGCAGCAGGGGGTGATCGTTGCGGGGGAAGAAGAGTTCTTGATTGAACCCCTTGTGTCACCAGATAACCAAACCAATCCAGAGAGGGGGGAGAGAGCTGAGGGGCGCCCCCATGTGGTTTATAAGCGCTCATCGCTTCGCCACCAGTACAAAGGCCAATCTTGTGGAGTCATTGGTAAGAATGGGAGATATTCTGGTCATTTTAGGTCCAGACCACATGGCTAGCTGCTTTGTGGAATGTGGTTGTGTCTGAGCTCCCGGTTGTCACCCAGTCTGTGCTACAGGGCGTTGCTGAGAAAATATGTGCTCTTTTTATGACAAATAAAGGTTAAAAAAAACATCCATCTTTGCCCATATCCAACCACTACACTTAAAGTGTTTTTCAGGAAGCTTTCTGATGGCTTCTGGTCAAATATCTCAGTTGAGAGCATCATCTGTTCTTCAGACGAGAAGCCTATGAAAGGCTCATCATGGTGGCAGAGGACACTGAAGATGCCTCCTCATCACGTCGGCCGAGGCCAGTTACCACTGAAGCGTTCGGTGAGCTGGGAGCGCTACGTGGAGACTCTGGTGGTAGCTGACAAGATGATGGTGGGTTACCACGGTCGAAGGGACATCGAGCAGTACATCCTGGCTCTCATGAATATTGTAAGTTTCACTACACAAAAGATGCACTTTAATACTATTAAAGTATTACAGAGGATTACCGTAGACACTATTACCTGTTGCAATAAATCATTTGTGTTAATGTTTTAACTACATAGAATCATAAATAAATAAGATGACGTGAAGAAAGCAAACACGAGCCAAAACTGGGCCTGACTGGCTGAGGTTGTGTATCATCAGCGACATTATTTCTGCCACTGGGAATCACTCACCATGTACTTCCCCACTTACGCCAATACAAACACACTTGGAATGCACCTAATGAAGGGTTGTTCACCAGCTATTGTTGAAAAGCAGGTTTTATACACGCTGTTTCAGTGTTGTGGAGCAAAGTGGGCCAAATTACAGTCGACACCACTAATGACAAGAGTAGAGTTTGGAGTGCCAGTTGGTATTTTTATCACTCCTGGCACTTTAACACTCCACAGGTTCACAGAGGATTCCTCTTCAGAGATGTTTATATTTTTTTGATAGTACACACAAATAACAGTCTTGTATCTTTAGTAGACTGGAACGTTACAGTGCAGTCCAATAATTCCCTCTATGATAAATCCAGAATTTCTGTTTGACACAAGATGTAAGCTTGAAGATACTGTTAATGCTGTAATGACAGTAGATCCCCACTATTTGCGGGGGTTACGTACTGAGACTCCCCGTGAATAACGACCACCCATGCTGATGCCTATCCACATTGTTTGCCTGCTGTAATTCCAATGACGACTTACGAGCACCTGTGACCCTAATGAGGACAAGCAGTATAGAAAATGGATGGATTTGCAAACATACGTTAACTTGTGCTCACATCGCTGCAACTTTTGAGGCCAGATTGTAACAAATGTAACAATAATTGGGGAGATCATTGAAAACTCAATATACCATGGAACCTTGGCTACCGTCATTGATTTGTTCAAAACATCCTACTCTAACCGAAATGGACACTAAATGAATCAATCTTTCCCATAAGAAATAATGCAAATCCAGTGAGCCTGTTCCAGAAAGCCAACACAAAACACGTTTTTACAGTTTTACAATTCTAGTTTAATATGCAGTAAATAATATGTAATGCATATACAGTGGTGTGAAAAAGTGTTTGCCCCCTTCCGATTTCTTTTTTTGTTTTTGCATGTTTGTCATACTTCAGATCACATCAAAAAATATAAATATTAGTCAATGACAACACAACTGACTGCAAAAGTTTTTAAATGAAACTTTTTATTATTAAGGGAGAAAAAAATCCACACCTACATGGCCCTGTGTGAAAAAAATGATTGCCCCCTAAACCTAATAACTGGTTGGGCCACCCTTAGCAGCAACAACTTCAATCAAGCGTTTGTGATAACTTGCAATGAGTGTCTTACAGCGCTGTGGAGGAATGTTGGCCCACTCATCTTTGCAGAATTGTTGTAATTCAGCCACATTGGAAGGTTTTCTGGCATGAAGCGCCTTTTTAAGGTCATGTCACAGCATCTTAATAGGATTCAGGTCAGGACTTTGACTAGGCCACTCCAAACTCTTCATTTTGCTTTTCTTCAGCCATTCAGAGGTGGACTTGCTGGTGTGTTTTGGATCATTGTCCTGCTGCAGAACCCAATTTGGTGTCAGTGTTTGGGTCACGAACAGATGGCCGGACATTCTCCAGGATTTTTTGGTAGACAGCAGAATTCATGGTTCCATTTATCACAGGAAGTCTTCCAGGCCCTGATGCAGCAAAACAGCCCCAGACCATCACACTACCACCACCATATTTTACCTTTAGTATGATGTTCTTTGTCTGAAATACGGCGTTACTTTTACACCAGATGCAATGGGACACACACCTTGCAAAAAGTTCCACTTTTGTCTCATCAAACCACAGGGTATTTTCCCAAAGGTCTTGGGGATCATCATGATGTTTTTCTGGCAAAATTGAGACGAGCCTTAATGTTCTTTTTGTTTAGCAGTGGTTTTCATCTTGGAACTCCACCATGCAGGCCGTTTTTGCCCAGTGTCTTTCTTGTGGTGGAGTCATGAACACTGACCTTAACTGAAGCAGTTCTTTGGATGTTGTTGTGGGGTCTTTTGTGACCTCTTGGATGAGTCGTCGCTGCACTCCTCGGGTAATTTTGGTTGGCAGGCCACTCCACTGTTCCATGTTTTTGCCAATTGTGGATCACGGCTCTCACTGTAGTTCGCTGGAGTCCAAAAGCTTTAGAAATGGCTTTATAACCTTTTCCAGACTGATAGATCTCAATTAATCTCAGTTAAGTAATGTATTAACAAGGGGGCAATCACTTTTTCACACAGGGCCATGTAGGTTTGGATTTTTTTTTCTCCCTTAATAATAAAAAGTTTCATTTAAAAACTGCATTTTGTGTTCAGTTGTGTTGTCATTGAATAATATATAAAATTTGTTTCATCTGGAACATTTAAGTGTGACAAACATGCAAAAAAAAAAAAAGAAATGAGGAAGGGGCCAAACGCTTTTTAACGCCACTGTATAAATGTAATTTATGCAAATTTACCGTTTGCTTTAAAAAATTGAACAATGTAGAACATAATTACAAATAATATATAACATATTTAGGCAAAGTTGATAAATCATGTCAGGGACCCTTTCAGAACCCTCTTGAGAAGAGCTTACGAGAAAATCCAAGAAGATTCTTGGTGAATGAGGCCCATTGCTCGTATCCACTTGTGTAATAGAATACATTTGAGAATCCAGATGCAGTGTAGTGGTCAATGACCATTCATCTGTAGTTCTTTCACAGCTTGTTGAAATTCCTTTGACCTGTGTGTCAGCTTTTTAAGACTGGTCTTTTCTTGTTTCCCTGGAGGTCAGGTTGCCAAACTGTTCCAGGATTCTAGCCTGGGGAATGCAGTCAACATCGTAGTAACGCGGCTCATCCTGCTCATGGAGGACCAGGTACGAACCCTCTTCTCTTTTCTCCAGCTTCTAAAACGTGCATGACCTCAACAGCATTTTTTCCAGGGTTGAGTGCTTTTAAATGACCTTATTAGCTTGCTGTTAGCAGCGTGTGGTGAGACAGTGCAGCAGGATGCATTCTAATGTTGACCTTCTCACAGTTTTGTAGATGAAGATGCATTAAAGTGTCATTACTGTGTGGTTTTTGAGGTTTCCTCGAGTTGACCCAAAAAGGAAGAGTAATGATTCATGCATTACCTAAAGCCTTAAAAAATAGCCCCATAGCTTACCACTTGGCTTGGTTTTTCAGGCAGAGTAAGGACATAAATGTTAGGATCATTATTGCATCCAGTGCTGCTTTCTTTGCTCCAAGGATAATTGGGGTTGAGGATATTGAAAGCAGTCTTGGTAAGAGCTTCTGTGACTGGTTTCCAAGTCTGAAAAAGGCACTCTGCCCCTGGAATGTCAAATCAGGGGAGTAGTGGTTCTAAAAATGAAGTACTGTGGGATGAGACCATTCCAAGTTATGTCACCACACGCATTTCTGCGTTACAAGTGGGGATGCTCCGATTGAGCGGCCACCGATCAATCCGTGAAAAAGCACGTGATTGGCGTAGGCCTTTTTATTTTTTAATAATTGCCTATTTTTTTGGGCTCCCTGGCAGTCAGGGGACCTTGGAATTGTCCTAACCTTTCCCCCTTATACGGCACCCCTCTCGATTCATCTATAATACATTGAATTTATTTACATTTATTTATCTACAGCTATAGCTACATTTATTTATCTATCGGGAGCATAAAACCCTGATTGGAGCATCCCCAGTTCCAAGTTATGTGGCCAGCAGGGTAGTCCTCTCCTTCTGCTTGCTGCAATCGCATTAAACCATAAAGAGCCTTTCCACTTATGTGTGTGATTGGATGCAGGGAGTGATTGTAAAGTAATACAATGGAAAGTTGGGCTCTCGCAGCAGCTTCTGCTGCCAGAAGTGATGATACCGGAATGCTTAACTGTAATACAAGTCTTGGATTGTCTCAACACAGCTAGACAGCAACAGATGTCCAAGTTTTCTAACATCCTCTCAAAACCCAGTGAGATGACAACTTCACCAACAGAGCCAGACATTAAGCGTGTGGAACACCACAAAACACAGCGAGCAGACCAATACGCTATTTTTTACTAGTCCAATGTGGCATCTTTTAACTCTCATCAAACATTATAGGCCAATTTAAGAACCACTCTACTTTAGGCCTGTTTCCAGGACGCTATCTTTTTTTTTTCCTTTGTCAAAAGTTGTGAAGAGCACCAAAATAACTGATCAGAATAACACCACTTTTTGGGTACTAATTCCAGCGCTAGCCATCCATTTTCTGTGGCGCTTATCCTCATTCGGGGCGCGGGGTATACTGGAACCTATCCCAGCTGACTTCGGGCGAGAGGCGGGGTACACCCTGGACTGGTCGCAAGCCAATCACAGGGCAGATACAGACAAACAATCATTCACACGCACATTCATACCTATGGATGTGGGAGAAAACTGGGTACACTGGGGAGAACATGCAAACTCCACACAGAGATGCCCAATGGAGATTCGAACATGCTAACCACTTGGCCACAGTGCGGCCTACACAGAAACATGTCACACAGAAAGATTTTTTAAACTTTTGATTAAATAAATTGTGTGCGTGTAATATGACTAGTTAAACATTATCCGACCAGAAAAGTGATTCATCGCCGTCCTCCTCCTCCGCCTCGGAACTAAAACCGTCGTCTTCTTCAGCGTCACAATTGAACACACTTTGTGAGTCTCTCTCTGTCTTTTGTTGTCGCTCTCGGTTTAGTTCGTGATTTAGCTTGAGATATCCTCTTCATCACGCACTAGTCCAGCCTTTTGAAACTTGTTGGTGATAGTGGATGGTTGACGGTCCGAGCAATCCACACAGAAGCTGTAGGAATTCTGCACTCAAGCATAATAGCGGCGTAAGGCTTCCAAATGTGATATTAGCTTCCACTTCACTCGTCCACGTCACGACTTACAAGCCGCAGGGTTCAAAGCATGAGGAAAAAGTATTCAGATCAGAAATTACCTAATTAACCTACATTGTCCTTCATATCTTTATTGCATGTTAATTTCAACTTTCCGTTGTTGTTTTATTTGTACCTTGTAAAGTGTCCTTGAGTGTCAAGAAAGGTGCTTATTTTATAAAATACAGTATATAGCTAGATTTTCTATAGAAGAAAAGAAGAGACACCAAACAAAGCCTGCCTTCTTCTTTTAATCAACAGGCCAAGAAGAAGAAAGGACACAAAAGAATGAAAGTCCTTTTTTGCACTGTGGCACATTTTTTTACGCTGTCGTTCTAGGATGATGTCACACTATTTTAGCCGACGCAGCTTCCAGATCAGGTTTTTCCACTGCAAACGACACGGTTCAGCTCACTACAACTGTACTGCTTTGTGCCAAGTAGGCCCGGGCAAGGACACGCCATTAAAAAATTATTGAAGTCAGTCATTGGCACGAAGAGTACACATTAAATGTTTAAGAGACACATGCTGACTTTCATTATGAATTTCTGTCCGCATGTGTCTAGTTGAATTTGTTGTTGAAATGATGGCCTGCTATGTGATATTCAGAATCATTGTTACGTGTTCTCATTTTCTCTGTGCATACTTTCTCACTTGTGTCTCCATCAGCCCACTTTAGAGATCAATCATCACGCGGGGAAGTCTTTAGACAGCTTCTGCAAGTGGCAGAAATCGATCCAGCACCGGAGCAGCTATGGCAACGCAATACCTGACAATGGCATCGCTCACCACGACACGGCTGTGCTCATCACCAGGTCAGAAACACAAACAGATGAAACAGTCGAACATGGGCGAAAATAGTGATAATGCTATTTTCCAACAATTTAAAATCAGTCAGAGGTCCCAACAATTGTGTATTTGCAAGTGTGTTCCGACTGGGATGGAACGGACGGATGGATGTACCGGTAGCTGTAATGTGAATGAGCTGTGTTTGTCCACACCTGTCTCCAGTAGAATGTGTGGCTGAAAGACGTGCCATTGTTCACTTTACTCACTTTTTACATATACAGTATTCCCTTGTTTAATGCAGTTCATTGGTTCCAGACCTGACCGTGATAAGTGAATTTCCGCAGAGCAGGATTCTTCATTTATAAATGGAATATCTTCATAGTTAGAGCGGCCTTCTAAATACAGTTTTTAACATTATTAGAGTCCTCTAAGCACGAAATAACACCCCAATAGTCACCTTTACACTCATAAAAATAAGAGTAAATAAGCCATTTAAGACATAAATTAGACATGTGCTTGTGTGTGTTACTATAAATGTGTTCCCTTGGGGATTTGAAAGAGAGGCAGACAGGAAGTGACATCGGGGGTTCAGAGTTGAGTTTCAGATATGCGTGGGTAACGCCCGCAAAAGTAGCACGTGTTTTTATTAGGGATTATTGTGCCTGTTGTGAGATAATTGAAACCTGCAATAAAAAAAATAAAAAAATAACATGAAATAAAAAAGCCTGTTCTTCCGTCGACCAAGTCTGATCTTTGTGCGTCTCACCGAACATTACAGTCACATTACTGACACCTTGTGACCAGCGTAGAGCACTAAATGTCTTCAATGTCTTTGAATGGGTCTTTGGATTTGTATTTTAGTTCATTTAGCCATTTTTATGCTTGAAAATGCTTAATTTAGGCAAAAAAAATATGTAACATATGCTTGAATATGCATCAATGACTAATGATAGGCTTTATTTAACCACGAAACAGCATGATTTATTAATATATTTTTGAAAACCGTAATATAGTGAAACTGCAAAATTTGAAACGACTGTATACTGCAACTGCACTTGTCCAACATCATAGATGGCAAATATCACGTACAACAATGTAACATTAGGTATCTATTGAATAGGAGAGGACACAAGAGTTACCATCACCGAGGTACCTATTGAGCGACAGTTCTAACAGAAATATCGTACTTGCTTATCCTGTTTGCCGAAGTCTGTAGCTAACTGACGGATATTTTAAGATGTGTAGTGAAGCCTGATTGGCTTTTCTTTTTTTTTACCTTTTAATTTTTTTTTACTACCTTTCTGTGAAGTGACTCACCGAGGTACTGTACAGGTGGGTCAGCGGCGTGAGCAGAACTTCAAAGGCGACCATTTGAGGGCCTCATTTGGTGATCATAAACACGCTCCAGGGACACATTTTACTGTTATAATATCATTAAAAAGTTAATTTTGCAAATTAGAAGACCAGTTTCCACATGCCTCTAAACAAGCGTTTCCTCACCCCTTCTTCTAGGAGGTTTTCATGAAGCGAGGTCTGAGAGAGCCAGCCTCTGTCTTGTCCTTTCTCTAGTGACAACAGCTGGGCCTGCTCTGCTTGGCTCAACGTCTCTGACAATAACTTAACATGCGGATGGAGGGAATAAAAAACACATGTATTTTTTTCATTTATCAGGCCTGTATTTTTTTTTTTTTGCTGAACTATAGAACTAGTGAAACATCATTAAAAAGACAGGAGACAGTAGGACAAACAGAAGAGTGTACAGTACACCTCCATTTGTGGAGGTGAGGCTCAGAGAGCCCCCCGCGAATACCGAAAAACTGCAAATAATGGAAGCACGCCAAATACTGAAAATACTGAAAAATGAAAGGATACGAGGGCAACTTTGATATTTTGTAAACCAACACATATATAAGTTATATATATTTAAAAAGAAAACTACATTTCAGCTTTGTGATATAGGTGAAAAATTTTTGCTGTTGTTTTTAAAAAAAAATGTTATTTCAACTTTCTTCTTTAATAAGCTTGACTTTATTCCCATTTTATTTTATTTTATTTTATTTTATTTTATTTATTTTATTTATTTATTTGTTTATTTATTTATTTATTTATTTATTTATTTATTTATTTAAACCTTTATTTAACCAGATAAGTCCCATTGAGATCAGGATCTGTAAGGGCGACCTGGCAAAGAGCAGCACACGTCATAATAATACAAAAATCGAACAATTTTAAGGCAATAAATTACAAACAATAAATACGTTAAACACCCAACAATTTTGCAATGACAATGCAACACTTTCAAGGACAGTAGCAATGAAAAAAAACACAAGCATTGATCGTAGGCATCTCGCTGCCTAGTGTGTAAAATAGAATGTCATCAGTTCTGACATTTTCAGTTCAGTCTGTATTGTGTTCCAAGCGGTGGGGGCAGCATAGCAAAATGCTCTTTTCCCAAATTCAGTTCTAACTCTGGGCACCTTTTTTTGATGGTGAATTGCGGAAGACCGTAAGGCATAGGTGCTCCTTGATTTCTGAAGCAGAGAGCAGCATAGGTAGGATGGAACTAATCCAAGGAGAGCCTTATACTGTAAATCATCATCATCCAATGTGTATACCTCCGGGAGCTCAAGGAGGCAACCAACGACAGAAAGGTTGCAGAGACAGGATATTTCTGAGCTCTGAGGGAAAAACCGGATTTATTCGTGTAATAAAATCCAACTTTCACCCTCGATTTCCGGACTAGATTGGCAATGTGAGCCTGGAGGGAGAATTCTTGGTCAAGAAAAAAGCCAAGATACTTGTAAGTATAGTGATCATCTCTATCTGTTTGCCATTGCTAGTGGTAATGGTCTTCACAGGCTCTGTCACTTCATGTTTATGAGAGAAAACCATCATTTTAGTTTTCTCTGCATTTAACTTCATTCCCATAATACTGTAACTTTTTCCCCAAAAAATGTTCAGAATTACAGCTTAATTATGTTTTTTTTGTTTCTCATATTACGTTTTTTCTTTCATATTTCAACTCTTATGCTACTAAAATGATTATTTTTTTGTATTTTTTTCTCACAATATTACAAGTTTATTCTCGTAAAATTGTGGCTTTTTTTCTCGTTAGAATACGACTTTTTTCTCGTACGATTTTTATTTTATTCTAAAATGATTTTATTTAAAATGACAGTTTTTTTTTTTTTCTATTTCTGCTGTTGTTTTTTTATTTATTTAAAAACTAACTGTTCAAACTAACTTTCTTTTTGTAAATTATCTTCTCGTAATTGTGACTTTATTCCCATAATATTTCTACTTAATCCTTGTAACATTATCACTTTTTGCACAAATTTTTTTTTTTAATTTACAAGTTTATTTCACATTTTATTCTCATAAAATTAAAAATTAAAAAAAAAAAATATTATTTTTAGAATGTGCCATGAGCCAATATTTTTTTTTGGGACACCACTGCCTCACACACTCAACTCTCTTTGCATTTTAAATTGCAAAATAGATAGAAATTGTAAATTGATAAAATTGTAAAGAGATACTCACCACTAATGAACGATAATGATTGGTGATCGATAGGAATCTGAGTCGCGGTCTGGCCTTTAGCCTGGTCGTCAGGCTACAGCAACAGCCGCGCTTTTGTCTGCTGTGGCACTGCCGCCATCTCTAAAGTGGCTGTGAAATGCGTTCAGAATGAAATGGCAAACTCACTGGCTTTTTGCAATTCGGTTACATTAAATTCTGTATGAAGCAGTTTGCCAACCTCAGTGATCTACTGTATAGCACTGATACGATATCTTATTGTACCAAGGTAAATGTACTTTGCTGTTAGTTGAGTTAATCGTTACTTAGCAAAATCACTTCTGTTATAAAATGCGTGGACACAAAAGAAACGTGATGTGAGGAAAACTGTAAAGATGAATTGACGTGCATTTTACTGCTTTTTCTTGTCCCTCCTTACTACTTCTTTTCCAGCCCATTCTGGCAGTGATACTGCTCGAGGAACACTGAGAAGACAATGGCATGTTAAACAGATAAAAACCTGATGCTATTGCCTCAGGAATGTGCTGCAGCAAACAACACAACCGCTGCTGGCACAAATATTTTCCTATTCTTCCGAACAGAACGTGCAACATCTCATGTTGCAGCTTATTAGAGGTCAAATATGTTTTTTGCAATGTGTTACTTATCAAGCGGCGGTTCAAAGTTACGAGTCACTGTTCTTGATTTCCTGTTATTGTTCTTTTATACGATCGCCCTGTCTATCACTGCTGTTCACTCTGTGGCCATAATGTGTTTGTCATATGTGCAAGTGATTGGTCTTTCTGTCCGCAGGTATGACATCTGCATCCAGAAAAACAAGCCCTGTGAAACCTTAGGTAACAACAAGATATGTCCTGAAAGATATAGTCACAGTTCTGCCTAAAATGGAAACATATTTTATTGTCTCGACGCCATTAGTTGCATAACTCAGGCAGTTGTTGGACTGACCTGTTGTTTTGTTACTTTTAATGATGACTCTCCAAGGAGCACGTATTCATATGTGTGTGTTTGTCTTGCAGGCCTGGCTCCTGTTGGAGGAATGTGTGAACCAGAGAGAAGCTGCAGCATCAATGAGGACATTGGCCTGGGAACCGCTTTCACTATTGCCCACGAGATTGGACATACGTTAGTAAAATGCACACAACCATCCATACGATAAGGAGAAAACACTATAAGTACAGGAAATGACTGCCTCCGTTCCATGCCGACCAGCGAATGCCGCGAGTAATTGATACACCCATAAAAATGTCTGTTTTTAGCACACAGCTTCTTCCTAGCCCTGCAAACCTTTCTGCTAGCTTGATGTAGGCGTTCTCCTCTGATTTCAAATCAACATTTGCTATAAAAGTGTTGGAAATTTTAATGATTAGATTAGATTCAGCTCCACAACCCTCTCTCTTCAATTGCCGTTGTTCACTAGCGGCCGGAAGCTAACAAGCTAAATGCACAATTCAGGTTTAAGCCCTAAATATGCCTCACACACTTATTTAGCGCATGTTAAATGATCAAATGTGTGGGTCAGGGGTGTCCAAAGTGCGGCCCCGGGGGCCATTTGCGGTCCACGGCGCATTCTAAAAATATGATTGAACAATAACACAGCAAAAACCGAAACATCAGCAGTTGTTTTACAAGACTAAAGTCAACATATGAAGAGAAAAATCTAACGAGAAAAAGTCGTACGTTTAAGAGAATAACATTGTAACATTATGAGGAAGAACCATGTCATTTTAGTTGCATAAAGTTGAAATATTAAAGAAAAGAGACATTTTTTTTTAAAGGTGTTGTCACAGCCTGTGTGTGTGCCTGCGTGACAGTTCATTTATGTTCTCTTTTTATCCCTTAGTTCCCGTTTCCATGCCCTTATTTTGTAGTTCTTCCTGCGTTGCCCTTTTCTGTGTCTGTGTGCTTTACTTTTCCTTAATCTCACCTGCTACTATTTTAGTTCCTCTTCTATTTCGCTCAGGTGCGTGCTTCTTGAGTTGTCGGTGTATTAAGCATTCGTGTGCTGGAAGCCTGTCAGTTGCTGAATAAACTCGTAATATTATAAGTAGGAAAATGTCGTTTTAGCAGCATAGAGTTTAAATATTAAAGGCGCGCTTATGTCGGTTGTGGGGCCGCCTCCATCTCACTCTGAAGTGGCTAGCGGTAGTACAAGGCTCCCCTCCTCTGCAGGCTGCTGGGTTGCCCCGACTAGCTGTCGACGTAATCCACACTGCTTGCTTGTTGTAACTCCAGAAGGACTTAACGATCATAAGCAAGGAGCAATCTGACGTAATCAGCTGTTACTTAACACGCTAAAAACGCATCATGTATAAAAGCCACTCTTTTTAAAATAAGGGGGAATTAACTTTATCATTGTTGTTGTCACAAACTTAAGGTTTGGAATGAACCATGACGGTATTGGGAACACGTGTGGACCACGTACCCAGGAGACGGCCAAGCTGATGGCTGACCACATCACCATGAAGACGAACCCGTTCATCTGGTCGGCCTGTAGCAGGGATTACATCACCAGCTTTCTGGAGTGAGTCAGCCTCTCAGATATCAATAACACCACAAAAATGTGGACAAACTCACTAATGTCTGTTAAACACTTTACGTCCAGAAAACTACACTTCTACTGTTGCAATACCTGATAGTTCTACCACCGTGTTTCATTTTTGTTGTATTCCAGCTCAGGTATGGGCTCCTGTCTGAACAACGTCCCTCCCAAGCAGGAGTTTGTGTACCCCACCACAGCCCCGGGTCAGGCCTATGACGCAGACGAACAGTGCCGCTTCCAGTATGGAGTCAGATCTCGACAATGTAAATATGCAGTGAGTATACTTCTGCATACTCTTGTTTCCAGCCTCACAAATGGCTGATGTACAGTAAGTGATATGGACCACATCATCTTGAGATGAACCTTCTTGTGCAAAAAAAAAAAATGGAGCTGATTCAGGTTAAAATGTGTGGTTAAAATATTTAATGAAGATACCAGAGATGTACTGTATGTAATTCCATCAGTGCGTTATCGGGACACTTTTGGTTTTGGAGCTGACTCTTGATCCCTGATCAGTCACAGCAGAGTAGGCATGGTCGGGGGAGGAGGCTGTCAAATCCGAGAGCTTCGGCCAAGAGGAGAAGAAGGCAAATTTACCCTCTACACAATCTATTTATGAAGTATTTTATTAAAAGAAACGTACTGTAGTGCCCCACTGGGTTCCAGCATACATTTAAAAGGCCCTGAAATGAGCAGGACAGAACATATACAATGAATTATTATTATTGTCATTATTATTATTATCAAGTGTAAACATATTATACGGTATGACAGACATGTCAGTAACAGACATGGATTCGGGGTAGTATTAAATAAGCTCTTCTTTTCTACTCCATTTGAGACATGTTGACCTGTGCCAGTGTAAACTTGATGTTCTTTGATATCATATAACTTTAAGCACGTCAGAAACAAATAAGCCACACCATACCATACAGTATTCATCTTGCAGTAGTTGTTCTAACTATTTGACTTTTGACAGGAGGTCTGCAGTGAGCTTTGGTGTATGAGCAAGAGCAACCGATGCATCACCAGCAGCATACCGGCAGCGGAGGGAACGATCTGTCAGACCAACACGATTGAGAAAGGGGTAATTGATATACTAAAGATGTCTGCTAAACTGTGAGAGGTTAAACTCAAATACAGTCGTCCCTCGTTTACCGCGGTTAATTGGTTCCAGACACGACCGCGATGAGTGAATTTCCGCCAAGTAGGATTCAATATTAATAAATAGAATATTTTTGTAGTTAGAGCATAGAAAACCTGTTTATGACCTTCTAAAGACAATTTTTACCATTATTAGAGTCCTCTAGACATGAAATAACACCCCTATAGTCACCTTTACGCTTATATTACCCAATATAGTAGATATAATAAGAAAAAATAAGTCATTTCAAGCATATATAAGATTCATGCTTGTGTGTGTTTCAAAAAATGTTTTCCGGACGTGTGGACAGGAAGTAACATTGGGGGTTCAGAGTTGGGCAGTAGAGTTTTAGCTGGAGTACCGGCCACAACAGTAGCCCCGTGTTATTATGATGATGATGATGATGATTATTATTATTAGGGATGTCCCGATGCGATTCTGCCACAAGATCGGGCCGATCCGGTCGCCGTATAACGTTCGTAACTCTGGGCCACACTCCAATATGATAGGTTCAGTAATGCGCTTCAAAGCTGGTTGCCACTCGACTCCCGCCACACGCAAGAAGAAGAATGCTGACATGTCCGCCGTGTACCATAGTGAAGTTAGTTTCACGTTGGATATTCGGCTCCATAGCTACAGCGGTAGTTCCCTTTCACTGTGCCCGGACTGCTGTGTCATGGTGCGGGGAGCTCGCACGGGAAGTGCCACTCCAGCTGCTAGTTGTTTATACTAGGGACTGTCAATTAATATTTTGCACACCCATTTTTTCCAATTTTATTTTTTATTGGATGGACTTTTATTGGATCTTTTATTGGATTAGGGACATGACTCACAGAGGTTTGTTACAAAAGCCAAACAATATTGTTGGTCATGCTGTGCGATAAAACAGTCAATTCATTAATACATTGGTTGCATTATTTGCAATGCTTTAAAGAACTATTTTCATAACCATATTCAATTCCACAAATTCCTGTTTGTAACACAAGATTAATAATTTTTAAAAAAGGATCGGATCGGCAAGACGATATAAAAAAAATCGGATCGAATCGGAAGCCAGAAAATGTGGGACATCCCTAATTATTATTATTATTGGTATGTTATTATTGTGTCTGTTATGACATAAATAATTATAAAATAATAAAAGCCTTTCGTTAATCAACGTCTTTTATTGCCTTAAACTGTATTTGTATTTTACTTCATTTACATCATTTTTATGCTCGCAAACGAATAATAGGCGGCAGTCACCAATGAAACAGCGGCCATTTTTAAAGAATTTTTTAAAAAATGCGATAGAGTGAGGGAGCGATGTTCGAAGCGCGATCGAGCGAGGGACGACTGTATCATGAATTTAATGTCTATACTCCATATGTGCTCTGCCATGTGCTCTGTCTCTTACATCATGTGTGTCTTATGTGCTACAGTGGTGCTACAAGAGAGTCTGTGTGGCATATGGGACGCGTCCAGAGGGCGTCGATGGAGGCTGGGGACCATGGTCGCCCTGGGAAGAGTGTAGCAGGACTTGTGGAGGTGGTGTCTCCTCCTCGATCAGATATTGCGACAGCCCAAGGTACTTTGTCATCTACCCGTAGCTCAGTGTGAGTTTTGCAGTGTCGTAAGAAGATTCCCTCATCTCAAATGAGTGTGTGAATCTGAATATTCACCAGCTATCTGAATGGGCTTGTTAGCTTTGGGATTTCATGTCACAAATTATAAACAATGGCAGACTAGCCTGGATTCCAAATAGCTGCAATTTGATCAGAATGGACAACATTTTTCATTCAGAGAAGCCCAAAGAAGATCACTGAAAGTCTTTCTAGATTGTCACGCTTCTCCTGACTTGCTTTGACAAAGACACTGACTTTTTGTCACACTGCTCATGTTCATTTTACCTGTGTTACCTATTTTTATTGTCTTTTTCTGTGATTGTTATGCGAATCTATTAGGGTGAGGTTATTTTTCATAACTCTTCCCACACTTTCCTTGTGAGTATCTACTTCATAGGGATGGCTATATGACTTCTTACAGCCATGAAAGAGGGAAGGAGTAGTGTATTGGCTCCGTATTTTTGACAGTTTAATACAGCCATGTAACACAGGCTGTCTGTGGCCTTTGATTGACAGTGAGCTTGAAAATATTTTGATGAAGACAAGCAGCACCGAGTTGAGAAGCCAGCATTGTGTTGAAGGTTTAGAATCTGTTAAATTGTACTCAGATGTGTCTGACTGGCCCGATTGTGTGTGTTTGACTTGAAGGCCAACCATTGGTGGAAAGTACTGCCTTGGGGAGAGAAAGCGCTACAGATCCTGCAATATTGATGTGAGTTTTGTCTGCTTTCCCATTGGCTGTATCACTCATGCAGTCCACATGTATGGTCTAGAACAGGGGTGGGCAAAGGTTTTCACTCGCGGGCCGTATTGAGTTAACAAAATTGGCCGGGGGGCCAGACTATATATTTGATACACGCGCACTAGTTCAAGCTAATAATTCTAACAGTCCACCTGGAAGTATTTGTCATATTTTAACTGTAAAAGTGTCATACAATCTGCTATATGTGCTTGTGTCCCTTTTTTTTCCAGAAGCACTTTAACCATCAAACCACATTAAATAACAATATACATAATATACACGAATAAAGGATGTGTGATATACAGTACAGTACAATATCAACTATGAACAATAAAACATTGACTATTACAGGGTATGTGAACGTCCCTCCTTTTTTACTTCCCAGACAGTGCAGTGGGTAGGTTAAGTTGTGTGTCACATAGTTGTGGACTTGTGTTTATTTGCCACAGGCGATCCGGTGTACGTGCGCTGATATTTCCAGTTGGGTTTTGGGGACTGGGCTCCTGGCGGGAGCGAGGTGTACGGTCGTGTTCAGTGGTCAGAATGCGTGCCTGTTGGTCGCTCTCCGGGAGGGGTGGGCACTGATGTAATAATATATTTTTTTTCCCAATATGCTCTCAATCGACCAGCAAAGTCTCAAAGATCGAACAGCAGCTCGCGATTGACGGGTTGATGACCCCTGGTCTAGAACATGGACTATGTTTACATATCTTTTGCAGGAGTGCCCTGTCGGCTCACAGGACTTCCGGGAGATCCAGTGTTCGAACTTTGACAGTGTTCCATTTCGAGGGAAGTTCTACACATGGAAGCCGTACAGAGGAGGTGAGTGAGCGTGCGACGTTTAAGTGCACTTACTTTTACTACAATACCTGTGACCTCTAAATACACAGCAGTGGATAATCTTTGTCCTCAAAGGTTGTTTTGTTCTCAACAATATTTCCATTCATTAAAACATCCATTCAATCATCATTTATTCCTACTAAGCAATATGAGTTCAACTTGTATTGTCTTTAATTTCACAAATTGATAAAGAAGCTGAATTCAATATCGCCAGGATGTACAGGAAGTCCACATCAACAATAAGTGGATGCATGTTTATTAATATTTTTGGGTGTCTGGATTAATTGGATTTACATTATTTCCTATGGTTTTTGTACATTTCGTTTTTTTGTCTGACGCGAGATTGACAGGCGGATTGCTGAGGCGTCAGCAGTGATGCGGACTCCGCATCGACCTTTTGTGGTGAAGAGGGAGCTGAGGCAAAAGGCAAAGCTCTCAATATACCGGTCGCTCTACGTTCCTAACCTCACCTTTGGTCATGAGCTTTGTGTAGTGACTGAAAGTACAAGATCGTGGATACAAGCGGCCAAAATGAGTTTCCTCCGCAGAGTGGCTGGGTTCTTCCTTAGATATAAGGTGAGAAGCGCTGCCATCCAGGAGAAACTCCGCATAGAACCACTGTTCCTCCGCATTGAGAGGAGCCAGATGAGGTGTTTTGGGCATCTGGTCAGTACGTCTCCCAGACGCCTCCCTGGGTCCAACAGGTAGGAGTAGGAGGCCTCGGGCAAGACCCAGGACACATTGGAGAGGCTGTCTCTCAACTGGCCTGGGAACACCTTGGGATCCGCTGGGAGGAGCTGGACGAAGTAGCCGGGGAGAGGGAAGTCTGGGTTTCTCTGCTTAGGCTGCTTTCCCCGCCTCTGCCCGACCTCGGATAAGCTGGATTTTTGTCTGACCTTACCACTGTACCGCTGTCCTGTATTGAGGTAGTCAGAAGATAATAGTCAGGAGGACCGTGTTTGTGTGTGTGTCCATGCATGTCTATGCATCTGTTCAAAGACATAAACACCAAAGTACCAAAGTACCCGCAGATGCAGCCTGCAGAGAGTCCCGTATCCCACAATGCTCCTCTACACTGGATGTGACAGATAAATAGTTTCAACAACATAAGTGCCTTTAATCTTGGCCTCTGCTAACATAATGACTCACAAAGATAAGTAGCAAAGCAATTGCAGCTTCAGACATCTGATTCTACAATGCAAATCTCTCACAGCTGTTCAAATCGGAGCAGTGTGTTCAGGTCAGGTCATACTGCGCTGTCGTTGTCATGCCTAACTGTCTTCTCAGGCTTTCATTTGTCTGACACTTTTTCTTCGTTGCTCCTCTTCCTGAACCTCCTCCTGCCCCAGTGTTTAGTTTGCTATTATGCAATCACTACTTCTCACATGAGAAACAGCCGTTTCCTGTCAGCCCAGACAGCCAAGGACAGCTCATTAAATAAGGCCGTCACTGAGAGGGCTCTTTTTAAGAACAATTATCCTTCACACTTAACCCTCGGACAACATGGGATGGCCTGCAAGTACGACGACACGCACAGCTGCAAGCTGCAAGCTGCGAAATTGCCCTGCCAAAGCTAGGCACTGTGGGAATTGCAGTTTTCCATGCTCTGACCACTTATTATTTCTAAGGCCTGCCAGTACATACTGTATATGTTTAACACTGCCAGCACAACCAAACCCAGCACAGACGGATGTCAACAGCCACTCTCATGGAGGAACTGCGGGTGAGCTGCACAAAATAAAACTTCTACCCTACTGATTGGCTCCAAACTAGTATTTAAATGCTGTGTGCGAAAGTGTTTTAGTTCATGGATCATGCGTGTGCCTTTCCGTGAACGAGTGTGTCTATATCGTGCATTTCCTCCACCTAATAAGTCGGTTATAAGTTGTACAATTCGAAGTTGCCTCAAAAGTACCACAAAAACATGGGTCGAACCATCATCATGTGTGACCTTAGCATATTTCGCAAGACGTCAGATAAAAAGTGTGATGATGACCATAGAACGGGAAAAGGGTCTTAATGTACACACGTCTCTATCCAAGCTATATGTTGTCTGGACAGGTAATACTGTACTTTTGAAACTGATTAATTACATTTTCATTACGTGTTATGGGAAAAAGTTTAAAAATACGAACAAATCAGAGGTCCACCTTGAATTGTGTTTGACTTTGGAGGTTCTACTATAGTCTCCTTAGCGATTTATCTAACTTCCTCGACACCATTTTTTTCATTGGCCTATGCGGCACAGTTAAATTATGGGGCCCTCCAGGAATTCTGCCTAGCAACAAGAGGCTGGGGAAATGTGTGACATGGCCAAAAAGAGAAATGAGCAGTTTTTTCATTTTCATGTCAGCTGTGATTTTTTTTGTGTGTGTGTGGGTTTGCCTGTGCTGCAACACCACTGTACGATAATAGCATTAAAAATCTGTGTGTGTTGGTGTGTAGGTGGGGTGAAGACCTGTTCTCTGAACTGCCTGGCAGAGGGATACAACTTCTACACGGAGCGTGCACCAGCAGTAGTGGATGGCACGCCATGCCGAGACGACTCTCTGGATGTGTGTGTAAACGGCGAATGTAAGGTGAGCTCTCGCTATGATTGACAGCTACTAGGCGCGAGCAGACAGTGTGTATTTAGCAGAAGAGAGGATCCACACTTAACTGTCTGCTGACCTTGGAAAGCTGCCACAGCTGACGATCCGCATCAACAGCTGCTTAACTTAAAAATACAACCTCTGGCAGGAAAGGCGGCTTTCTTTTATTAGTGGTCTATTTATGTCTTGGTTTGCAATGAAATAAAAACATTTAACTGCAGTTTATTTGACAGTGACATTTGGCATCAGATTTCTTTTTTGGGACTGACATAATAGTTAGGTTACTGGCGCTACAGTGTCTCTTTTTCCTTGTACAATTATATGCAAAAGTCTTAGACCACTACTTGTTTCAGGACCTGGTGCAGTACTAGTAACATGGGAAAAACACAAACAACTATTTAAGTTATTCTAATGAAGAAAATGGGAAGTACTGCATGTAGATTTAGTCTCTATAGCAACAAACTTAATGGTGCCTGAACACTTTTGCACAGTACGTACCTCTTCTTGCTTGGACATACACTACTTACAAAAAGTTGGGTATACAAATATTTGGGTTTTGGGTTCAATTTCAGGAGGAACCTAAAATGCACAATAACCTTTGCAGATGATCTTCATTTGACCTCTAAATGTTTGAATGCACATGTTCAAATGTTCAATGTTTCAGTACTTTTTGCACAACTTGCTGTTCTCTAACTGAATCATGAGTGGACCAATACAGTTCTTGGTTCAATTAGAATTGGTATTCAGACGGTCCTCTTCGTCATGCTGGTCACATTTTGACTTCACGAGATCAAGACGACACCTGACTGCCTTGCTATTGCGAAGCTTCAGACGGGATGTTCTTAGAGGGAAGTGGCCACTGAGCTTAGTTATTAACGGGTTGCAGCAGAGAGGCCGAAAGAGTCACAGAAAAGCAGACTTGTTGTTACGTGAGGGTCGGCGCTGGACCCCAGATGCAGAGGCAGGTGAGCAGCTAAGTGAGTCTTTTAATACAGTCTTAAATGAACAACAAAAGGCGATGGCACGTGGATAAGGCAACAGAAAAAGCACCATGGACAACAAGGCTTGGTGAAGACGCTGGGAAACGTTTAGCCCTCAGGAGGAGAAGAGAAGTTAAACACGTTTAGTGCAACAAAGCGGTTAAAGTCCAAGGAGCCAGAATACAGCTGTCCATGCATGCTACACAAACCAGGATAAATAATCCAGCATCTCCCAGGTGCAGTCCATCACCTTAAGTGGGATTGGAGCTCATCAGGGGCAGGTGCGCCCAGTAGTCCCGCCTCCAACCGGAGAAAGGGCTCCTGCAAAAGAGAGAACACACCCAGGAGAAGGCAGGGAAGTACAGAGAGCAAGAACAGGAGGTGAACCATTACTCTTGTGTGCTTTTCTGTGAACATTTAAAGAAAAAAGTAAAAAAAAAAAAAAAAAAAAGGGGAATTTTGCAGTTTGGACATTCAAATGTTCAGAGAAGGTCCAATTAAGTTCACCTGTAAAAAGTTGTAGTTAGGGGTGCTCCGATCCATCGGCTACTGATCAGTACCGGCCGATTTCCGCAAAAAATTACGTGATCGGCATATGCCAATAAATGGCTTTCAAGCTGATCACAAAAGCCAATCACCTGTGGCTAGCAATATTGCACCCTGCAGAGATCCTTTCATGCCGCGGAGTGTCTTGCCCTAACTAATGTCTCTGCCAGTGCCGTCCTCCCACTTTCCTTCAAAACAATAACGATCACGTCTGCCGTGTGGAAATTAACTGCCAACACATGCCACGGAAACTATCTTGCGGGGGTAGCACATTAAAAGGCTTTAACACGGCATGTATGTGTGTGACAGTCACAAGGCTAAGCTAATAACCCGAAAAATAATTGAATTCATCGGACGACGAGATGACCAGCCTTTCTCAGCAGTGGAAGACACAGAGTTCGCTGAGTGCTCTCTCACGTACATGGGAGTTCCACCAGTGTACTCTCACATTCAAAGTCACCTTAAAGGAGGCGTGTCATCGTCTGGAGGTTTCACCAGTGATATATGTTCTCTTCAAAAAGTAAGTCGAACATGTTTTTGTCTAAATGAAGGTGATTTTATGGTTCCTTTTTTCATAGCATATAGCCAGTAGCAGTGGTGCATCCGGGAATTCTGGGTCCCATGGGAAAAAAAAAAACACGTTCCCCCCCCTTTTATTAATTACTAATTTTATTCTTAATTGCCTATTTTTTGGGTCCCCTGGCAGTTAAGGGACTTTGGAATTATCCTGACTTTTCCCCTTTATACGGCACCCCTGGCCAATAGCACTCATTATTAAACAAATTGAAAAATGTATCATTAATCCATGTCATCGGTATCGGCCGATTTCAGTCCTGGATGATCGGTATCAGAATCAGCAGCATAAAACCCTGATCGGAGCATCCTTAGTAATAGTGCATTTTAGGTTCATCCTCAAATTTCACTCCCAGTCTCCTCCTATTGATGTTAGTGTGGAGCAGTGGGCGGCTTTCCAATTCCTGGAGCAATCTGGGTACTACAGTGTCTTGTACAAGGGCATCATACTATCTGTTTCTGTATCTGTTAGTGCCTATGTTGGTCAGAGCAAGTCACTTTTTGGCCCTTTGGTCACACAAATTTTTAGCCGAGTGTGTCTAAGGTTAACCGGCTGCAGTCCCTGCGCTCGTCCAACAAGAGGAGTTTGTTTATGTGCATCCTTGTTCTCTCCAACCTCCTCCTCCCCCTCTTCTCTGTTTTCCCCCCCGTACTCAGTGACCTTGTAGCTCAGCCGTGTGTGAGTCTGCACTGCTGTGCTCTTTGTCACGTTCTGCATTTCTAATCCCTTGTTTTCTCTTTGTCCCTTCTTCAATCTCATCGTCTCAAGGCTCATGTATTTTATGCACGCACCACGGAGACATATTCATCTCCTTTGCAACAACATTCTGACTGTAGCAGAAACAGAAGTAGAGGAAAGGAAAATCACCCTGGAACAGATGATCCGGTTAAACATGACATACTGTAACTTTTAAGGAAAAAAGGCAACACGATTGATGGCTCTGTAAGGCCCAGTTGAAGGCGACATTTGACAGTCACAGCATTAACCTGGATTCTAAGTACAAAATATCATATGAAAACAGAACATCTAAATAAAATTCCCACGGAGATTTTGACTGGACCTGCTACCTATCTCGAACCTCTAGCCAACCAACCTGTGTGGCTTTGCCCTTGAAACTTTTTAAAATGGGAATGCTATCAATGCTAAGAGCTAGCATGCTCACAGCTAGCATGCTAGCAACCAGCGTGGATATTTTGTGATAACATGGGAAGATGTCTTGCTTCAGTAGGTGGTTGAGCTATGAGTGACTGCTCTTTCTTCACAAGCAGGCCCCTAAATATGCACCAATGAAGGAAAACAATGTAAACAAACTGCTGTAGGTTAAAAATTCCTTTATTACCACCCATTATTAGGGGTGTCACGAGACAATCGGTTTATGAGACGAGGTGATACACGAGATCGGGTCTACAAGAGCAAAACGAGACAAGATTTTAACATTACTTTTAAGAAAAGCACAATGAAATTTTTTTTTTTTTAAATATCCCTCCATCTTTATGCCCCTTTTCCTCATTAGGGTCGCGGGGCTGTGCTGGAGCCTATCGCAGCTGACTGAGGGCGAGAGGCGGGGTACACCCTGGACTGGTCGCCAGCCAATCGCAGGGCACTTATAGACAAACAACCATTCACACCTTCATACCTGTGGACAATTAGAGTCGCCATTTAACCTAACATGCATATTTTTGGAATTTGGGAGGAATGTCTGACGACACCTTACCCGGAGAAAACCCAGAACATGCAATCTCCACACAAAGATGCCCAAACGGAGATTCAAACCCACATCTTGTGTGGCCAACATGCTAACCACTAGGCCACCGTGCAGCCCTTATAAAAAATATATGACAGTGTATTGGAATCTACTAATATAATTTCTACTACGTTACACTCTTCTGCACTCTGTGTGTATGCTAGCTACCCACCGAGACAAGAGACAGTATAACTGGCAAAAGGGCTCACTCCGTTCATGCCGTTGTTCTGTGGAACAAACATGCCAAGGGGCTGAATGCACAGAGTGAACCCCTCTTCCTACCTGTTTGGAGGCAAGAGAGGGGCAAAACCGACACACATGCGCATGGCAATATATTAAGGTCGGCAAAATGATCCAGTTAAATATCATTTATTGTGCGATCGATTAATTAATTTGTCATCGTCTCACGCCTGGCGCCCACGAGACATTTTTTTTTCTAAGCGAGAAATCACGTCACGTTTTAATCTCGCGAGATCTCGTGACACGACGTCTTGTGACACCCCTACACGTTATCCTTATGTCTCTGGTGAATGGCACAAGTACATTTCGGTTCGGCTTTAGTCATGCAGCCAGTCCGAGGAGCGTCCACTGTATAATGGGTTTCCAAATTTTGCAAGTAACTTCTTTCCACTTACCGCTTTTACGGTATGTATGCTGTCCTGTCAGAAGGCTTGGAGCTTTCATGTAACTGATTGCGCCGTCCAGATGTTTTTTAAAAATGATATGCTCAGGTAGGATATTGATTGAATTGTAAAATCTCAGTGATATCTGAGAAGCATCGACTGCATGCAATTATGCCTTCTGCCAGTTGGAACATATTTTACATGTCGAAAAGGTTGCAGTTCCCTCATTACGATGCTACCAGATAGCTGTGTTTTTAATTTTGAGACTGGCGTTTAAGTGTGATCTAATCAATATGAAATGAGTGATAAACTTAAGCCCCGCTCGACGATAAGCAAGTGTCACTTAGACGAATAAAGGCCAAGAGCAGTTTAGGTTACTATCGAGGAGCTTGAGGAAAACCACCTGTTTTGCTCATCATGAAGCATATTGATGTCGACACTTATGACTTTAGCAATCTGAGAGCATTATGTCTGCCCAGGATCAGAAAACACATCTGGACGTGTCATCTGATCTCTCAGTGTTTTGGAAAAGGGGTCTGGAAGACATTAGAGGTAATTCCTCAGTCCGGCCTCTGACACCTCTCGACTCACTGACTGTGCCCCTTCACCCGTGACCCCTGAGTGCGACCTTGCAGCTCATTCTTTCCTTTTCTTGTCGCAGCACGTTGGCTGTGATCGCATTCTCGGCTCGGATGTTCGAGAGGACCGCTGTCGGATCTGCGGAGGTGACGGGAGCAGCTGCGAGTCTGTGGAGGGAGTCTTCAATGACTCTCTACCAGGAGGTGAAACTCTTTTCTTTTCTCATCTCCTTGATGCCACAGGACATCCAGCACATATAGATAAGGATTGTTTTAATGAAATACTGGAAAATAAACATAGCAAAACAAGGTACTTCATATCATAAGGAATATTTAGATATAGAGTAAAGTAATCCTTCCTTTGTCGTGGTTAATTGGTTCCAGACCCAATAAGTGAAGTAGGATTCCTTATTTATAAATGTTTTTGTAGTTAGAGCATAGAAAACCTGTTTATGACTTTCTAAATACGGGTTTTAACATTATTAGAGCCCTCTAGACATGAAATGACACACCATAGTCACCATAACACCCGTATTATCCAATGTAGTAGACAAAATAAGAGAAAATAAGATTTCTGCTCATGCGTGTTACTATTGATGTGTTCCCCATGGGACCTAAAAGAGAGGCGGAAAGGAAGTGACGTGGAGGGTTCAGAATTTAGTTTCAGCTCTTTCAGTAAAAAAGCAGCTTGTGTTTTTTTTTATTAGGGATTTTTATTTGGGATTATTGTGCCTGCAATAAAAGCTGCCGACCAAGTCTGATGTTTATGTGTCTCACCGAACATCACAGTAACACTACTGACACCTTGTGACCAGTGAAGAATACTACATTTTGTCTTTGAATGCTTCTTTTGAATGCCTTATATTTCTATTTTACTTAATTTAGCCATTTTATTGCTTAAAAATGCTTAATTTAGGCAAAATACATGTGCGATTTGCTGAAAAATGCATATTTTTTTACTACTGTAATAGGCCGTGTTCAACCACAAAACAGCATGATTTCTTAATTAATAAATTTCTGAAAATTTGTGATCGAGAACCGCCAAATTCGAAGCGTGAAGTGGCGAGGGACGACTGTATACAGAAAAGAACAGGGCCCAGTATGAACCCTTGAGGCACAACATCCATCCGTACCATTTGACATGCACTGTACATTTGCTGCACATTAAAATGCATCCATTTGCAAATCAAATGGTGTCTGACCATGCAGTATCTCTATCCAGATCCCATCTATATAAGTCATTACTAATGATACCCTTTTCCACAGCGGAGTGTCATACAGTTCCTATGCTCCTTGTCCACCACGTAGAAGAACTGATTCAGCCACTTTGCTGTCTTTGCGCCTGTCATCCAGCCAAAACCTTCTAGACTGTGTCCTTCTTCCACACCTCCATCTAGACACTTAGAACATTGTCTGTCCCATAAAAAGGTTTCCTGCCAAGCCTCTCCTTTCCTCTCGTGGTTGAAGCACTGGAAGGAATTATTGTATGCCTCCATTTTCATTCCTTTATCATCAAGTAACACTTGAGTTTTTTGCAGGGCTTCTGTGGCCGCCTGGTTGGCAGTGTAGAGCTGATTAAAGCAAAGCGAAGGTGAAGCCACTGAAGAAAAGAAATGGAAGGGACAGGAAAACAGATTGAGGGACTAAAGTGAAGAGGCGGTTCATTGGGATTTTTTGTTTTTTTTGTGAGCAGAGTGGCTGAGGCACGTTGCCCGGGAATGCGGCCGGAATCTGAAGCTTTTGCTCAGTCCATCGGCATCCCACAGAGTTAAACACTACTCATCCATCACGTCTACTCTTGCCCAGAGAACAGCGTTCATCCTTGCTTTCGTTTTTACCAGCTTTGACAGGATGTCTGCGAGGGTGTGCGTGATAGTTTTGAATTCTTGTTTTTCTGCCTGTCAGTGGTCCGCTTGTGTGGTCCAGTGGCAAGATTTGTTTGTAATTTGACTTGTGTTGTTTACCACGCAGGTTACGAAGAGGTCATCCGAATCCCTAAAGGTTCAGTGTTCATTCACATACAGGAGCTCAACGTTTCCCTGAACCACCTTGGTAAGATGTCATGATGTCACAACTGAACGTTATAACTGAAATGAACGAGATTGCGGATACAACCGCCTAAAATGAGTTTCCTCCGTAGGGTGGCTGGGCTCACCCTAAGAGATAGGGTGAGGAACTCAGTCATCCGGGAGGAGCTCAGAGTAGAGCCGCTGCTCCTTCACATCTAGAGGAGCCAGTTGAGGTGGCTCTGGCATCTAGTCCGGATGCCTCCCGGACGCCTTCCTGATGAGGTGTTCCGGGCATGCCTAGCCGGCAGAAGGCCCCCGGGCAGGCCTAGGACACGCTGGAGGGATTATGTCTCACAGCTGGCCTGGGAACGCCTTGGTGTGGCCAGGGACCGGGAAGTCTGGGCTTCCCTACAGAGACTTCTGCCACCGCGACCTGGACCCTGATAAGCGGAGGAAAATGGATGGATGGATGGATTATATAACCGAATGCGTCAAGGGTGTCCAAAGTGCGATCAGGGGGCCATTTGCGGGCGGCGGCTTGTGTTTTATTGGCTCAAGGCACTTTGTAGAAATAAACTTAAACAAAAGAAAAGCAGCAAAAATGGGGAAAATTGTGCAAAAAAGCACAACACACAGACTAAAAGCTGAAATGTTGATACTAATAACAAAGGGTGTCACAAGATCTCGAGAGATTAAAACGTGGCAAGATTTCTCGTTCACAAACAAAACTTGTGGGCACTAGGTCTGGGACCATAATTAATGAATTCATTACACAATAAATGAAAATGACCCCATTAATTTTGCCCGTCTTAATATATTGCCATGTGCATGCATGTCTGTTTTCTTCGTCTGTCGCCTCCAAACAGGCAGGATGAGAGTTTCTGTGCATTGATTTCAACACCTCGGCGCATTTGTTCCATTGAACAACAGCATGAACAGAGTGAGCCCTGTGGTGGATGAAGCATACACACAGAGTGCAAAGAGTGTAATGTAGTAGAAATTAAATTCGTATATTGCAATATATTTTCATAGATTTTTAAAATAGTTTTTCAATAGTCTCGTTCTCATAGATCCAATCTCGTGCATCGTCTTGTCTGAATGTCTCGTGACAGCCCTACTAATAACTAATAACGCAAAGCTTTGTTTTTAAAAATATACATATATACGTACAGTATATATACAGTCATCCCTCGTTTATCTCTGTTAATTAGTTCCAGACCCAGACTGAGAATTCCTTATTTATAAATGGAACATTTTCATAGTTAGAGCATAGAAAACCTATTTACGATCAGATTTTGACACTATTAGAGCCCTCTAGACATGAAGTAACACTCCTATAGTCACCTTAGCACTCGTATGCCATAACCACAACTCACATTTTGTATTTCAGAAAGCATTTCTTTCTAGTGCGCTCACATTATTCACTGAAAACCTGAATGAAAAGCAGGCTTCATGTGGACGTGGGGGGCTACCTGCTTACCACGCTGGTGACCCTTGGTATCATATCAACGTCATATCCTTTTATTTTTTGTTATGTAGCATGGTGGAAAACGTTTGGACACCCCTGGCCTACATGGTTACAAATTTGCTTCCAGCTCTAGCAAACATATACATTATTTAGGCAACACCATTGAGACATGGGCCATCACACACACACAAGAAGTGAGCATGAAAGAAAATGTAGAGTTGGTCAGTTCTTTGCCGCATGACAGCTCCCACTCTTCAGGGAAGACTTCTTACAATACCAGTATGTTGGAGTGTTTCTGTGGGAATTCTTCTCCTGAGAGAGGGTCTGCTGGCTCACAATTTCTGTTCTAGTTTATCCCAAATGTGTTTTATTGGGTTGAGGTCATGATTCTGTGCGAGTTCTTCCACATTAAATTCATCCAAGCATGTCTTTATGAACCATGCTTTGTGCACCGAGGCATAGTAATGCAAGACCAGAAAGGGGCCCTTCTCCCACAAAGTTGGAAGCACAATTGTCCAGAAAGTCCTGACACGATAAATAATTTTAATTCAGAGCGAACGAACTGGTGTTGTCCGTTTGATTGTTTGTCTCATGTGTCAGCGCCAGGATGCGGAACATTTCACTCCACTGATTAGGTCCTCGTGCTTTCCTCTCTTCTGTGCCCCAGTGCTGAAGAGTAAAAGTGATCAGTACTTCCTCAATGAGAAGCTGACCACCGACACGCCGCACAGGTTGGATGTTGCTGGAACAACATTCCACTACAGACAGCCTACTGATGGACCAGAAACTCTTGAGGCTCTGGGACCAACAAATATGACCCTCATTGTCATGGTAAAATATTTGTTAGCTAGATACAGTATATGTACTGTATGTACGTATGTGCTCATTCTGTTTAGCATAAGCAGGGTTAAAAAAAACAGACAAAAATAATCAAAATCTGTGTGCAGGTGATGGTCCTGGAGGAGAACCCTGGAATCCACTATCGTTTTAACCCCCCTGTCAACCGGGATCCCCTGGTTGGTTATGCCTGGTACCACACATCCTGGTCGCACTGTTCTGCACTCTGCGCTGGAGGTAGACGCACACCTTCCAATAAACTGATATCTAATTATCTATTCATGCTAAAGTTTTGATGAAATATTATCCACTTAATGTAAGAAACACATTCACAAGGTCAAGACTATATCTTTTGTAGATTAAATAATATTCCGTTTTCATATTGCCCAGCATTAAGGAGTGACAAACTATAGATGGCGACTACGCTAAAATGACAATACACTGTATACGCTGTACATTAACGAAGTCCAAGAACTGACCCCTGTGGGACACCACATTATACTGGTGTGTTGTGATTTACAGAAAATAAATAGTTATAGCTCTATTCAGTTTCAGATGTTAGTAATCCCACCAGGTTTTTAACAACAAAAGAGGTGTACTTGTAGTGTTAATAGATTTTGTGGATAGCTTTTACAGTCAAATGGTAAATAAACAAAGGAGTAACAGTTGACAGAAACATTGTTCAAAATGTGTAATAATACCTCAAATATTGATAAAAGAATGAAAAGTAAATAATAAATGCTTTTTTCCAAACAGTGCGTGTAATATGGCCTGTTAAACAGTAACCTACCAGAAAAGTTATTCGTCCCCATCCTGCTCCTCCTCCTCCTCCTCCTCCTGGGAATCAAAACCACTCGAGTCGTCTTCTTCAGCATCACAAATGAACAGCCTCATAATTCCTTGGTCATACACGTTGTCTGTCTCTCTTTCTCTCTCTCCCTCTCTCTCTCTCACTGCCGCTCTTTGGCAAATTTAGCTTGTGTTATCCTCTTCATCACGCAGTAGGCCAGCCTTTCGAAACTCGTTGGTGATAGTGGATGGTTGGTAGTCCAAGTAGTCCAAACAGAAGCTGTAGTAATTTTACACTTGATCAAAACGTAATATTAGCTCCCACTTCACTAGTCCACACCACTTCTTCCTGAAGCTGCACTCTAAGCATCATGAGAAATGTAGTTTTTAGCCGTAAAGTAGCCACATCATCGTACAGGCTGCAGGGTTCAAAAAGTAGTGGCTTACACACCAGAAATTACAGTACATTAAACATGCATAATGCATTATTAAGCATTGAATGCCTGTCGTCCAGTGTGAGGACATGCCTATGAACCCATTGTTGAATCTTACACACCGGCCCTTCAAATCTTTTGAGCCCTGACTCACATTTTTGCACAGATAATAAAGCTCATCTGGCTGCTGCGGTGAAAGTGACAAACATTTCAATAGCAGCATGATGCGCATGCTTGATGTTCCTGTTTGTGTATGTGTTGGATGGACTTTCAGGTGAGCAGATCCAGCAGGTGGTGTGTAGGAAGCTATCAGATCATTCCATCGTTTACAACCACTTCTGTGACAAGAAGAACAAACCCAAAGAGAGGCGGCGATTCTGCAACACCGAGCCGTGTTCCCCAACGTGAGTGTTTGGTTATGTCTCGTGTTATTTATCCACGCTGTCCTGATACACAGTAAGCGTTGTCGTGTTGTTTAGGTGGTGGACAGGAGAGTGGTCGGAGTGCAGTCGCAGCTGTAATGGCGGCCTGAGGACCCGCGAGGTGTTATGCAAAAGGAGGCTCTCTGCATTAGAGGAGAAAGTCCTGGATGACTCAGCCTGCCCCCCTTCTCGGCCTCCATTCACTGAACCCTGCAACAACCACAGCTGCCCCCCAGAATGGCTGGCCCTGGACTGGACGGAGGTAGGCAGACGAAAACCTCCTTTAACTGGAAAATTACCCATTTCACTGTGTTTTCTGTTTGTACTTCAGCAACTCATAAACCTGCCCGGCCAAATTTCTTTAACCCAATGTGGCCCACGAGTCCAAATAATTGCCCACCTCTGCTGTAAACACACCCAATCCCTTTTAAATGTATGTTTGGTCGGGTATTGTTTAGAATGTTTGTTAAGTCTGTTTGGTAGTTAAGTTGCTTTAGTTGTTTAGTTTCTTCCCAGCATTCCAACGACAACCCCGTCACTAAGCAGCCTACCAACTACTGTCGTTCACCTCTTAATGCTGAAATGCCTAAAAAAAAAAAAAAAAAGTCATACACAAAGTAAGTGTAAAGCTGACCCATGTGAACTTTAGGCATGCCTTTGAGCTCTTTTGCAAGATAACAAGCTATTTTTCAAAGTCTGTTTACGTGGTACCGACACTGAGGAATACAGTATAAGTTTAATTACACTGAAAAAGGAGATTTTTGTAGATTTTTTTCAGAAATACATGCCTTCAAAATAACTACTTCGGTGGTGTGGACTGGAAAACACAATGGGGCCATAGCTGGAGTTCTTACCTAATCCCATTTCAAATTTGACAATGATTCTTAGTATTTTACAGATGTTTTTCTAAACATTTCAAAGGTAAGCCATTTGGGGAAACTTGGTTACACTGCGTCAACGTCTTCTCCTCCAAAATGACTGGTATTCCACATCGATTAGTTCTAGCGCCAGCAACGATCCGGATGTTGCGTCATTTGCCAATTGTCAAAGGAAGCTAAATAGCTCGCCAACAGGAGTTGTGGTTGCTCCGTCTCAGGAAAACACTGCCCTGAGTGTTTTAGCAGAGAATCGCAAGTCACGGGCTCAGACCCCGCCAAAGAGCTATAACAGGGTATAACAGTTGTAGCGGAAAACAAGGGGTGTCCAAAGCACAGCAATAATTTTACAAGAACAAAGTCAAAATATTAACAGAAAAAAGGTGTACTCTAACGAGAAAAAGTAATAATTTTATGAGACTAATGTACGATTATGAGGGAAAATATCATTTTAGTAGCAGTTGAAATATTAAAGACAAATTATTTTGATGTTATGAGAAACAAAAAAAAAACAATGGATACAATTAGGTTGTAGGTTGTAAAGTAAAAAAAAAAAAGTTATATTCTAACAAGAAAAAAGTCACAATTTTATGAGAATAAACTTGTAATATTATGTGGAAAAATAATGTCATTTTATTATCACAGAGTTGAAATATTAAAGAAAAAAGACATTATTTTTTAAAAGTTGTAATATGAGAAACCAAAGTTGTCATTTTTGGAAAATTAGGTTAGGGGGAAAAGTTATAATATTATGGGAATAAAGTGAAAATATTACCAAAAGAAAATTAAGAAAATAGTTGAACTATTTGAATTAAAAAAAAAAAAAACAGCAAAAATGGGAAAACAAGAGAACAGACCAAAGTTCATACTAATAATTTGCTTTTTCGCTAAAATCACAAAGCTAAGATGCACTTTTTTCTTGAAGTATCTATAACTTCTTAGCCATGCTTTTGGTTTACAAAATATCAAAGTCGCCCTTGCATCCTTTCATGTTCTAAAGTTGTAATTTTCTGAGAAAAAAAATCTATGACCAACTAATCTACTTAAGCCAAGTAGGATTTTTTTTTTTTTTAAAACACCTCTTTTGAGCGGACAAAGCTTTTTGTTGCTGGTGACCGCAGTGAACCCTTTAGCTCATTTTAGTTTTCTCCTCTCTCTCCCTTTGTCCTCGTGTGCTCTCCCTGCAGTGTACGCCCAGCTGTGGTCCTGGCTACAGGCGCCGAGCGGTTTTGTGCAAGAGTGGGGAGAGTGGGGACACGCTGCCAGAGTCCAAGTGCCCCAAGTATGGCAGGCCCACCTCTAGAGTGCGCTGTAACCTGAAGCGCTGCCCTCCACCTCAGTGGGTGATGGGTCCTTGGGGAGAGGTACGATGTTGACTATCAGCAACATCTGGAACCTACCTATATTGTAGTCCATATTGGTATGTTCTACTTTGAGGCAGTTGTTGGCATGTATGTATGTTTTTGTCTTGCAGTGTTCTGCAAAGTGTGGACTTGGTCAAGAGATGCGATCGGTGCAGTGTCTGACACACATCAGCATGCCATCCAACGAGTGTCCGGAACATCTACGGCCTGTCTCCATGCAGCAGTGCAAGAGCAAATGTGACCTCAGTCTGCCTATCAGCACGGACAATGTCGAAGGTCAGCGGTCAAATTCTTAGGCTTGCCAATGCAATGCACCAAAGCAATGATGCACAGAACTGCAAATTATATACAATTGGTTCTTGGGTTACGAAAGTTCCACTCCGTGAATTTTAGTGTAAGTCGGAAATCATAACAAAATCAACACTTCAGTCACTCACACTTAAACCTGTCACGATAACACATTTTGCTGGATCATAATTGGCCGACAAATTATTGTCGATAATCGATATAATTGACAACATTTTTGGAGACCATTTTGTCATGAATCGTATGGCATAATAATGTGAATACATCGTATCAGAAGGGTCATATAATAGGACTAATCATTTGACATGGTTATATATCAGTTGATGGTTTGATTTAGAATATATAGCTTTTTTTTTTAACAAACTCTCCAACTAGTGTAAACAACCAGCACTTCCCGTGCGAGCTTCCCGCACCATGAGAGAGAGAGCAGTCCGGGCACAGTGAGGGGGAATTACCGCTGTTGCTACGGAGCCGAATATCCAACTGCCAACGTGAAATTAACCCTGTGCGATAGAGAGAGAGGAGAGAGAGGAAAACAAGCACGCATGGACATGTCAATTTATCAAGGCCGGCAAATTATCGACTTCGTTTTTGTTGCTGTTCGATTGATCGATTAATTGATTTATCGATTATTGTGACAGGCCTACTTACACTGTAAACAGAAAACATGAAGGACATAAAATACTGTAATAAAACACTAAAAACCAAAAAAAACATTACTCTGCTTAGTTATTACTGTCGGTTTCATACTGTAGGTGCAGATCCTTTAACATGCTCAAGGGTATTGTAGCCAAGTGGCAGTTATGTGTAGTGTGAAAGAGTTTTGTGATTTCTGACAATCTCTGAATCCATGAACGTGACATGAATTCTAACTGCATGTGTGGGTACTGACCGAGGAGGACGGCTGCGTGGAGAGTGGACAGTTGAGTTTGTTGATGTCGTTTTGGCGTGGTTCGGCCGAGATTAAATAGCCTCTTTTGTTTTTGCAAAAATAAGATTGCTGATCGATCACCTTCCTCGTCATCCTTACGCCTGCGTAGATGCGTAGAATACCACCTTTAGCCGTATTAATGGTCGCAACAGCTGAGAAACTGAGAAAAGTGCAGCCAGTCTTGAACACGTTGCGTATTCTTCCACCTCTGCATGTTTACGGATCAAAATTAAGTTTTTAATTAATCTATGGGGGCGTATTCATGACCACGAAACGTGAGGACCACCTAGAAGTTTGATTGGATGTCGGCAAGTCAAAGTATGTTTTTAATGTAAGGTACTTGGTATTTCATCTTGGCATTAATAATAATAAAAATAATAATTAGGGAGGGGCATTTGCCTAATTTGTTTTACTCAACTATGGGGAAAATTAACAATAAGTGTCCGAGGTCTCAGAAGAGAGTATTCAAAGTGTGTTGCTCGTAATCTTGTTTAAAAGTACTTTAAGTAAGCCCTTCTGGGAACACGGCGTTTCGTGTGGGACTGTTTCGATGCCAATGCCGTAATAAGCAGAATAATGATCCCCTGAGGAGTTGTACCGTAGTGGAGGTCCGCTCGCTCAAATTCCCATAACTGACATCATCTTCCTTAGACCACAAGCCAGTTGAAACTGAAGAAACAGCACCTCTGCTTGTTTCAGCCAAGTGGTGCATTACATTAATTGGTATAAATCTGCAGCAATCAGTGAATTGATTATTTTGCCGATCCCTATTAATAATGACAATTTATTACAATTATGCCGTATTTTTGCTTATAAAAGATGCCTATAAATGCTGATAAAAAATGCTTATAAAAGAATATTCAGTTCAAGACTACACAATTTGTGAAAACTTGGGATGTTATGTTAATAAAGCATTAGCATCACTTAACTCTTAACACATTGAAAAAAAACTTCACTTGTAGCAGTAAATTCATTCCACATTTAATCCTCAGGTCAAATATATTGTTTATATTTCATTCTTGCTTTAACAATGTAATAGCATATAATGCATGTGTTGTATTTGAGAATTGTTGCATTATTTTAAAAAAAGAATTGATTTTATGTCTTTCCCTGCAGAGTGCAAAGATGTGAACACTGTGGCCTACTGCCCCCTAGTGCTCAGGTTCAAGTTCTGCAGCCGACCATATTTTAGACAGATGTGCTGCAAAACATGCCAGGGACACTGATCTGGACGTGGTGGACCTCACCGCATCACACACACACACACACACACACACACATAAAATGAGCCTTGTGGCAGCACCCCGAGAGAGGGAGCTTTTGGGATGCTGCCAGACACCCAGTGATGCCATGACTGTTCACGGGGACCTTTTGCCAGCCATGTGTCCATGTAAGAGCGGGCCTATGCAGCCCGGGCTGAATTCTACATTCCACTGGAGGGAGTATTATTTTCTTGTAATATTATGGTGCTACTCCTGCAGCCTCCCCTTGGCTACAGGACGGGTTGCAGTATTGGTTATCGGGAGGGCCGCTTTGTGTTTACTCTGGCCTAATTGTTAAGCTTGATGTTAAAAATTTAATGTTTTTGTTTAGCTATTAAAAAATTCACTTTACACAGATCCTCCATGAAAAAGGAATCTCTTACATTATGAAAGAAGAGTTACCTGATAGTTCTTACTTGATCACTCGTTATTTTGTATGCATATCTAAGTGTTCATCAAGTCAGTTAAGCAGTTTGATTTGCACAAAGCGTCATCAGTCCCGTGACTTGCATACAGTATATTTGTGTTTGTTTTGGCATCGTGTGAGTCCGCGCTTACTTGCAGAGAACCGTCACGTCAAAAATGTCCTAAAGTCGCCGCATTTGTAGCGTTGACCGTTTGGTGTTTGGCAGCTTTTAACGGAACCTCCGAAAGAAGGTCAAGCGGCTCCATTTTGTGCCGAGTCGCTCTATTTTTGGACCACCGAGTCGACGGTTTGAGCGACTTTAAATACACGCGGAAATTCAGTGTCAGAGCGGAGGGAGCCATTGTGACTCACTGTCTAATTATACACTGTCTCCTCTGTGGCATAGTCAGATGATTAATGACCGGATTGAATTCATCATTCAAACTGGTGAGAAGACGTCTTCCATGCATGTAAACAGCACATGTAAATAGACAAAAGTCTTTTTTACCTCCCCCTAAATTGTCATTCTGCATCTCGACATTTTGGTCCTTTCGGATGGACTAGAGCAGGGAACATTACTGTTCTTCTGGATGACTGGGCAAACATTCCCACAGGTATCCTCCCGTTCTAGCAGCACCTTGAGATTTTCTTCCATGTTCACCTCAAAGGTGTAACCGTGTTCCAATACTTTTGTCTGTTTCCCCATAATGATGCTGCACCAAACGTAGCATCTCTGAGACTGGTGTCACAGACACACAAAAATCATCTTTCTTTTTAAGAACAGTTTCTGAACTCTTACTAGTCAAATTGGGTTTGTATTGTAATGATGGCGATGCTGCTGAGGATTTAGTCGCCATGTTTGACCGCATCATTCCACTGTGGCCTTGACACATGAATGCAGCTGTGCATGCGTGACTCTCCTCTTCTTTCTTTTTCTGGTGCTTTCATCCGGAAGGGTGCTGTTCGTTCATTGTTTTGCTACATTTGCGTCCAAGTTGTCGTCTCGACATTTTATCCAGTTCCATTCGCAGATCACCCTCTGTCCTCCCTCTCCCCCACAAAATCGACACATGAAGGGCCAGTTTGAAGAATGCTTGGGTAGCTTTTTATGAGCGTCTGCCCTGTACATGGTTTTAAAATGGAAATATTAAACCAATTAAACATGGCTTTGGTTCAAAATGAGCTATCTGTGCCACAATGTCACACCTTGTGAAATAATAGGTGTCTTCACTTCAGCTGATACACACATTTTGACACACAACGACAGCATCATTATATCACATGGGTTTATTAGTGCGGTTGTAGTTTGTAGTGGTGAAACTGTACCGAATCATAGTGAGAGGTGTTCCTATTTTTCTTGTTACCTTGTTTCGGTACAGTGTCCAAAAAAGCTTGCTTTCGGGTGTCAAAGATTGCATACTCCGTGGTCATTTTATTAGGTACTCCTGCAGAGTTAAATGAGATCCTACATTTTGATTTTTTTATATACAGTGCTGTGAAAAACTGTTTGCCCCCTTCCTGATTTCTTATTTTGTTTGCATGTTTGCCACACTTAAATGTTTCGGATCATCAACTGAACACAAAGTGAAGTTTTTAAATGAAACTTTTTTATTATTAAGGGAGGAAAAATCCAAACCTACACTGCCCTGTGTGGAAAAAGTCATTGCCCCTCTAAATAACTGCTTGGGCCACCCTTAGCACCAACAATTAATATCTCACTGTGCTGCTGAACAGATGCGTCGTAATGCTCCACCAAGTCAACCGTGCTACGCGTGTATGGGTGTGTTAAGAAGCAGAATTACCATGCCATCTACTGTACAGAGTTGTAATAACAAGCTACACAGACGGTCTCATTATAACGTGCTTATGAGCACCAAATCTATCTGTGGTGGCCCGCATTACAAACAAATACAGTCTCCAATTCATAATTCTAATGGATTAGATTTGATATAGCGCTTTTCAAGGCACCCAAAGCGCTTCACAATGAATTGAAGCCATCATTCATTAACTCCGCAGTCACACTCTGGTGGTGGTCATCTACATCTGTATCCACAGCTGCCCTGGCTGCCAATTCACGCCTACGGTCTCTCCGAACACCACCAAACATTCATCCACCTGTGTGGGCAGCTCTGGAGGCAAGGTGGGTGAAGTGTCGTGGGTGAAGTTTCGACACAACAGTGACTGTGTGGAGGGAGCGAAGATTGAACCACCAACCTTCCGGTTTGTGGACAACCTGCTCTACTTCCTGCTCCTCCTCTCTGAGAACCCGTATCAGATGATGTGGGCAGTTTTGTGATGACACAAACATGATGTAACCACAGCCAAACCCCATCATTTGACCACGAATTTGAAGATCCCTTTGCAGGTGTCACCATCAGCACTGGAAACGGACCCACCGAGTCATCTCCCGCCCTTTCGACAGGCGGTGATCTCAGCCTTTACCTGATGGAGTGGAGTGTGACAGAAATGGAGAAGTCACAACTTTAGCTCATGTGGTAAGTGTGTGTGCAATATTGAGTGTGCGTGTCGCCTTCGAGCAGTTCTTGTTTCACACACAGCGCTTTGTGAGCGTATGAGGAACTCGAAGCTTCACTGGATGTCTTGTACATGGCAGGCACCTCTGACCTTTACTGCTGTCGGATGGCGGTCTGACACAGTCCATCTGGTGCTTTTTGAACCCAAATCCACTCACTGGGCAGTGTGCACCCGACTGGACCGGAACAGCGGAGGCCCACTGGGACAATGGTACTGTACCTTTAAACTTTTTAATGTTTTCTTCAACTGCAACCTTCCGAAAGCATGATTACTTTTTTCTGACAATAAAACAGGCTCTATTGATTGTACTGATGAGTTGAATGGAACGTAGAAGCGGAATCATCTTGACAGTATACTCGATGCATTCAATTTGGATTTACATTCTGAAAGTCTGATAGATTAAGGAACTATGCCATTTCACAGGCTGTATGACTCCTCCTAGCATGGGACGAGTGCAAACTGTATGCTCATACTATATAGATGACTGTACCCCCTCTGCACCTTAAAGTCATTTAACTGCATGCACAAAATACTCATTACTACATACTACATTTTACAGGGTTTTTTTCCCCAATTGCTAACACCAAACAGAGAGCAACGCCTCTTCTCAAGTCTCCAGAATTCTGCACACATTTTCTGATTTACACACATTCGGAAATTTAAAATGGCGCTTTTCAAAACACCGCCGTTGAAAATGACTATACATGGGCTGAGTGGCCAATATGCTGTGTGAACCACGCAGCCAAACACCTCAACGCTTAACTGTTAGCGCTTCAGACCACAGGTGAGTTCTTTTGGGCATGGCGGCGGAAGGTACCGTACACACCCAGCATTTTTGTTCAGGGTTTGGACGAGGCATGATGTGGGTGTCATTCAGGGATAGATAAGGTACTCGAGGTGCTTCTTTACCTTCACGTCCGGCAAGGGAAGATGTCGGCTGTGATGTGGATGAGGCCTTGTGACCAGACCTGGCTTTTTTTCTATGTACTGTATATTTTCTGCATTTTTTTTGGTCAGTTTACTGCTTTTTGTGAGCATATTTTAGTTCACGCCGAAGTAAATATAGTGCTGTGTATACGTCGCACTGGCTTGTTTGGTGAAAATAAATAAATAAATGCTACTAAAGCATGCGTGTGTATCTGCAAATGTTTCTGTGCAGGTGAACAATCTGAAGAATTTTCTGCAATTGGAACTATTTTAGTATTATGGCATAGCATACTAAAGAGGAGAGTGTTTGTCATTATGCCTGATGGTGTTTTGTTGGTTACACAAAAGCCTGGTAATACGAATTAAGCGTGTATGATTTTGATTGTGATATTTTTAGTTTTCGGTACTGTGCTTCATTTTGCAGGATATATGAGGTATTTGGCAGTTTGGGTGTGTGGTTTTGTAGTTTGTGCTAAATGTGTTCCAAAACGAGCCTGTTTTTTGTGACTATGCATCTGATGTGGCCAAATTCGGGAGAGTTATGCACTGATAATAGTGTTACTGCGTAATAGTCACTGTGTAGGGATGGAACTGTCGCATGCACGTTACGCTCTTTCTTTGCACAAATTGCAGAGAGAGTTGCAAACAGATGCAGGAAGGCAAACCGACAGCCTGTAACCAGTTTCTGCTGAGTTTCACAAGAAGCTGCAACGAGGTGACAGAGGGGGAAGTGGAAGACGAGCGAGGACTGTAGTTTCTGGCACAACACTTCCTCCTCAAATTCAAACGTCTTCACGCTTGCAAGATCACAGTGTGTACAACGCATGCAGTATATGCTTCACAATGTCACAGTACATGTTGGAATTTTTGTTTCCCAGACCTTCCCTTCCCGGTGAGACCATGATGCTACCACCACTATGCTATTGGTGCCTGGTACTCACTGGTGTTTCCAACTATTTAGACCAGGGATGTCCAAAGTACGGCCCGGGGGCCATTTGCGGCCCGCAGTTGTGATTTTATCGGCCCGCCGCACAGTCTAAAAATGTAATTTAACAAGGAAACTTTAAAAAAAAGCAGCAAAAATGGGGAAAATCAATCAAAAGTCAAAATATTAAGAGAAGAGTTGTAATCTAGCAAGGAAAATGTCACGTTCTCGGTGTGGTTTGAACCCCAATATGCAGAGACGAAGCCACGGAGTGCAAAAGGTAAGGGTACTTTAATTACATAAGCAGGAGAAACAAAAGGCGACAGAGGAAAGGCTCTGTGACAAAAGTGCAAGTACAGGTAAGTAAATTGTTTAAGTTACCGCACTGACTTGGAGACGAGAAGCATGGATAGCAAAGACAATAATAATGAACCAGCGCCGCACATTCGAACGCACTGGCCTTTTATCTGCCATTAATGTTAATTGGCCGCAGGTGCGCGGCCACCGGGCGAGAAGCGGCTGCCTCTTCCTCCCCGGAGAAGGCACAGCCCGCCAAAATAAGAGCGCAGGACAAGGAACACTCGTTCCCGTCCTGCAGAACGTCACAGTATCCCCCCCCCACAAAACGGATACCAGACGTTTCAAATGTTCAAGAATACCAGGGTGGGTGGAGGGAGGCTCGGCGGAGGGTCGCTGGGCTTGAACGCCCCCCACCATGGGACGAACGGCAAAGCCGGGCCAGCCTCCCCACCGCCGGCGAGAAGGTGTCCGGTGGCGACGATGGGTCGTACGATGGTACAGCCGGCGAGCGTGGCAGGCGAGGGAGTCCCATGAGAGGCGTATGGGGCGGCAGGCTCCGCGGCGACGAGGTGGGAGGCGGCCAGGGCGGCCGGCTCCGCGGCGACGAGGTGGGAGGCGGCCAGGGCGGCCGGCTCCGCGGCGATGAAGTGGGGGGCGGCCGGGTCCGTGTGACGGCTTGGTCTCGGCCGGAGGCGAAGGCGGAGCCACGGAGGACGAAGGCTTGCTCTCAGCAGGAGAAACAGCTGCGGAGGACGGAGGCTTACTTTCTGCCGCAGGTGGAGCCAGAACCAGAGGTGATCCCACCTCGGCCCCGCGTGGAAGGATAGCGGGCACCGGAGGTGGCCTGACCTCGGTCTGGCGAACTGTCGTCCCTGCGGCCCGCTCCGGAAGCAGCTGTGCGGCTGAGAGTGCACCGCCGACCATAGCCCCCCCCTCAAGGGACGGATTCCAGACGTCCGTAAGAGAGCCAGAAGGGTGGAGAGGGGGCTGGAGGTGGGCCTTGCATCCGACCACCTGGTTGCGCTGAGCAATGCGGGTCCTCAACTCCCGGAGGCGCTCCATGATCCCTCCGGGTGCCTCGTAGTCCCGCAGTCTACGCTCGTGCCGAGCGGTGATCTCGCGAAGACTGCGGAGCACAGTCTCTGCGGGGGTCAGTTCTGGCTGGTTCATTCTGTCACGTTCTCGGTGTGGTTTGAACCCCAATATGCAGAGACGAAGCCACGGAGTGCAAAAGGTAAGGGTACTTTAATTACATAAGCAGGAGAAACAAAAGGCGACAGAGGAAAGGCTCTGTGACAAAAGTGCAAGTACAGGTAAGTAAATTGTTTAAGTTACCGCACTGACTTGGAGACGAGAAGCATGGATAGCAAAGACAATAATAATGAACCAGCGCCGCACATTCGAACGCACTGGCCTTTTATCTGCCATTAATGTTAATTGGCCGCAGGTGCGCGGCCACCGGGCGAGAAGCGGCTGCCTCTTCCTCCCCGGAGAAGGCACAGCCCGCCAAAATAAGAGCGCAGGACAAGGAACACTCGTTCCCGTCCTGCAGAACGTCACAGAAAAAAAGTAATAATTTCTCAAGAATAAAGTAATATGAGGACAAATGTCATTTTAGTAGCATGACGTTGAAATATATATATATATATATATGTATATATATATATATATATATATATATATTTTTTTTTTTTTTTTAAGTCAAAAACAATAAATAAAGTTGCGATTTTTGGAAACTTAGGTTGGGGGAAAATGTATAACATGGGAATAAAGTCAAAATATCAGGAGAAAAGAAGTTAAAATATTTGGAAAACTGTACCAAAAAAAATCAACAGCAGAAAAGTCAAAATATTTAGAGGGAAAAACTCGATTTCTAATTTGAAAAAATGGGAGAATAAAGTTGTTAAATGAGGAAAAATATCATTTCAGTAACAATGTTGAAATAAAGAAAAAATACATTATTTCTTTTAAAAGATATGAAGTTATAATTGCGAGAAGCAAATTTACTAGAGGAAAGCTGAAATGAAATAGTTGGAAAATGTAAAAAATCAGCAGAAATGGAAAAAACAGCTGTAATTTTACGGCAATAAAGTCAAAATATCCGTCATATTCCAATGAAGAACAGAAGTGTGAATTTTACAAGAATAAACTCGTATTATTATAGAAAAAACATCATTTTTAGTAGCATTTTGCCTATATTACAGATATATTACAAAGGTGAAATGCATTTTTTTCTTGAGCTACATATAGCTTCTTAGCATATCTCAATGTCTTGGTTTACAAAATATCAAAGTGCATCCTTGCATCCTTTCATTTTTCAGTATTTGGCCCTCGCTAGAAAAAGTTTGGACACCCCTGATTTAGACAATAACGGATGTGTGTTAATCCATTTTTAGTGGATGGTAAATCTACACCATTATACCAGCTGGACACTGACCACTCCAAAGTTTATCTCATTTTTATATCTGTTGCATTGTCCCTTAAATATGATGGAGCATTAGGGGCCACGTTGAAAAAAAAACAAAAAAACATTTGTGCTTAACTCTGTTTTGCTGCCACATTATAAATAAAAGCTTGCCTGAAGCAAGAGAAACGTGTCCTTCCTTGCTGAAGAGCTGTGCTGTATTTTCGCTCTGATGCGTAATATTGCGACTTTATTCTCATAATATTACTACTTTTTTCTCGTAAATGTATTACTTCATTCTGGGAAATGTACGCCTTTTTTCCTCGTAAATTTACGACTTTATTCTTGTAAATTTACGACTTTATTACGACCGAATCTCAGATTAGCCGTTGCTATGAAGCTGGAAGTTGAGCTCAGCCACGTTTCCACAGCTTCACTGAAGTCCACCTGTTGTAAATTCAGCTGATTGGACGTGTTTTTGGAAGGCACACGCCTGTCTTTATAAGGCCCCGCAGTTGACGGCGCATTTCAGAGCACAAACCAAGCATGGAGTCAAACAAACTGTCGACCTCCGACAGTGGAGTTACTGGCCTTTAAAAGGCAAAAATCCCTCAGGGAGAAAAAGACTAGTCTAGACTGGAAAAAAACATACATTTATGGTATTTTTAGAACAGTTTCAGGGGAAGTTGACACATTTGGGAGTGCATTGCAACGTCTCACACACCGGAATCGTGTAAGTTATGTGCTTTTCGTAAATGTCAATATGAGAACAAGTAGCCTGATCATTTCCTGTGTGTGCGTGTGTGTGTGGGTGTTGCATGATTTTTTTTTTTTTAGGCAAAATACCACTGGCAGAGTCAAAATGTCAAACAAAGTGGAGTGGACGACATGGTCCTCCTGTCCAAGATCACCGAGGACGCCATTGTGGAGAACCTGAAGAAAAGATACATGGACGACTACATTTTTGTATCCTTGCCTCTCTTGTACTCTTGTTGCTGTTATTCTGTGCGTTTTGATGGCTGTCACAGATTTGTTTGTATTTCTCAGTTTCACTACTTGTGCATGTGCAGAGTTGAGTACGTCGCCAGCTTTACAAGTCATATTATTAACATTATTACTGTCATTCAACACTTGATTGATTGACATACTGTGTAGCAATACTAACAATATGAAGGGAATAAATAATACAGAAGTGTACCAGTATCTAACTAGTAGCACCTTAGTCTGTCTGCCAACAAATGCACGTCAACCACAGTTGAAATGTGTTGCATACCGTCGTGGTTTAAAGATAAATTACATTCCATGCAACTGTAGAGGGACCCCATTCCTTACTATTGCTTGAATGTATATGAAACGAAAGCAGAAATAACTTGTCTACTTCCTCCACGCTTCTTAACTGTGCTGCATAGACTTACATCGGTCCTGTGCTGATATCAGTGAACCCGTTCAAACAGATGCCCTACTTCACTGAGAGAGAAATCGAGCTGTACCAAGGAGCAGTGAGTTAACGTCTTTCGTATTTGTCACCTACAGTATAGGATAATCGCGTTTTTCTGGTATCAATCCGATACCAAGTAAATACGCGTCACATCATCCTAGCATTGATCCGACACTGATACTGCACTTGGTATCAATAGTATCATATGTGGATGGATCGAAGAGCTTACCTGGGTTCTGCTGTAAGTCCAGTCTGGGTGAGGCTGGGCCGTATCAGGTATTTCACAAAAAAGGGTTTCAAGTATACCAAAAAAAAAATAAACAATCTTTAGGTGTCCACGAGATTAAAACCTTGCAATCCAACCTACGTCAGTGTTGCCAGAGTCACGCGCTCGTGCCATGTTGCTGGGGGGGGGGGGGTGTTCCCATCGGAGTTGAATAGCTGCCACTGGGTTAATGTCCAAGCAGAAGCTGTCGTAATTCTACATTTGATCAAACTTAATTAAGAGTTGTCAGATCAAAACACAATCGCAGCATAAGACTTGTGATAGTAGGATCTGTTTCACTACTTCCTGGTTAGACACTCTAAGCATCATAGGAATTGTAGTTCTTTTAGCCTAAACACCAACCTACCTAATCTACTGTAATTTGCAATCTACAGTATTTTCAATGTGTCTTTACATAAGTACACATCAACATGGATGACTAGTAGTAGCAGCTAGGACTGCCGTCATCATTCGAACTTTTTTTTTTGTTTGTTTCAGTTAATTCGACAGTGAAAAGCATCATGCTTAGGTTATGCGCATGTGCACGTGCGCGTTAAAATTTCCCTCCAATGCATAACCTTCTGCACGCTACACTCCTCCACGCTCTTCCACTTCCTATTTGCTGTTGAGTGTGTTTTTACAGGCAAATGATCCATGCCGAGCTCTTATCAAATGCACTTCTGCCACCTTGTGGCCTTTTTTTAATGGATTAACTGCTGTGAAAGTGACCTCTATTAGTGTGCAGTTGCGTCATCCCCTCTTTTTGCCTCTATAAAAGAATATAAATACGTTTGGTTTTGAATGAGTTAATATACAACGCAAAGGACGAGGGTGCGCGGGCCGCACTGACACCAAACGTTGATGTCATCATAATGGTTTATAATAAAGATGCATAACAAGGTTACATTGTAGTACATCACACGTTTACAGTACACAATTCAACATGTCTGTGATTGTTCATTTCTTTATATGCGTCTTTATTTGACTTTGATGTTTTGTTGTTATGCAAATTTGGAGCTGCCGGACCGGAGCAGGAGGGGATAGAGAAGAAGAGGGAAGGGTGGAGTCGATAAGAGGGGGACAAAAAAGAGAGACAAGGACAACAGCAACAACAACAATTGAGACAACAATAACAAAACAGAAACAACCAGGACCACATCAGCAAATGTCTGCCTGTCTAATATCAACATACATATTACATACATATTAGTAGTAATAGTAGTCATGAAATTATTAACTATGATAGTGAACAGAATGACAATAACTGTAATGCACACAATTGTAATAACTAATCATAGTGTGTGTGTGTGTATGTGTGTAGGCCCAATATGAGAATCCACCCCACATCTACGCCTTGACTGACAACATGTACAGAAACATGATGATTGATGGAGAAAATCAGTGTGTTATTATCAGGTGAACACGTACCCGCCTTGCCCCGCCACACGTTCACACAGTCAATTCTTTCTCTGTATTTGTGTGTTTTACCATGTCATGTACTTTTGTTAGCGGCGAGAGTGGGGCAGGAAAGACTGTGGCTGCCAAATACATCATGGGCTACATATCCAAAGTATCTGGAGGAGGAGCCAAAGTTCAGGTAGATTACAGCGTGGCCTGTGTTCATGCAGTAAATGCCATTGTAACTCACACCTTGTCGTTGTCTTACAGCACATAAAAGACATTATCCTTCAGTCCAATCCTCTCCTAGAAGCCTTCGGGAATGCCAAAACTGTCCGCAACAACAATTCTAGTCGCTTTGTGAGTACTACTACTACTACTGCTGTTGTATTATGGGTAAAATACTAACATATTTGTATTAAAGGAGTTGCCAGAAGATTCAGTAAAGTACCATGTTTTTAGTTGAGATATAGTTATTAAGGTGCTGTCTGGTTAAACAGAAACATACAAGGTGATGGGATGAACATCAACATTCATGATGTGCTGGGCAGTGTTGGGTAAAGACCCTTTTAAAAAGAGGTAGTTTGTTATAGTCACTACTTACTTTCCCAAAAAAGTAACTGAATTAGTAACGCAATTACTCTGCCAAGGAAAATAATGCGTCAGTTACCTTCAAATAGAGTGGAACGTTGGTTAGCGCCATTAATTCATTCCAGAAGGTCCGACTTACACGCTAACTGAATCCATTTTTCCCATAAGAAGTCATGTAAATCCAATGAATCCGTTCCAGAAAAGCCAAAAATGATAAACAAAACACATAGAAGTGACGAATGAAAGGGATAACGACATTGAAGTTTACTTTTACCTTCATTGAAGACGTGGTACTTGATGTGGCTCTTCTCAAAGACACACCGTGGCAGCGAGACGCCGTACGGACACCACCTTCCTGTTTTGCCATGAGTTATTTCAGTAATAGTGTTATTTCAATAGTGTTTCTCACCTCAATAACCCAAAATGGAGCCAATGAAAGTACCAGCATTTTGATAAAGAAGGTGAAAAACACAAATCAGTTGAATTGAAGTGATTTCATGAAATATTTTCAATCTCTATTTATGTATTAATTCACTCATAATATTCTTACTTACTCTCACATATTTATTCTTAACATTTGTATTTCTTGTTTTTCCTTCAACATTGCACAAGCTACAGTATATTATACTGTCATTTTTTAAAACTCAAAATGTGCTTATGTGCTTATTCGCAAATGTGCAATTATCACTAATTGATATCAGTGTTTTGCAAAGGACTGAAATCTATCTGTGGCACCGAGCTTGATGACATACTCGGCTCATTTGCATAAAACTCCGGCCAGCGTTGCATGTGAACGGGTAAACCTGAGCTTTTTGGTTTATCTCAACATTATCTCATGTTTTTAAACCTTATTTAACAACAGAACATGAAGTGTTGGTTTCATTTTGTTCAGCCGTAGCCGCGTATGTGTACACGTCATTATACATCTAATATTGCACTGTACCGATGAACAGATGCATTATAAGGGGCAACCGTGTCATGTCTCAGTATCTGTGTATTTACGACGACTACTCTACGAAGTTGTAACGACAGGTTACACAGACGGTCCCGTAATAATGTGTTTTTGAGTGAGGGTGAACATGTATATACCATGCCATACCATACTATACCATACCAAACCTGCCACTAAGTCAATGTGCACAGTTTCAGTTTTAGTAAGATAAAACGGCATTCTTATTCTTTTTAGTGGAAACTTGAGACAAAAAAAAAATGTCAGGTGGAGTCCTCATACTCATACAAACGCCCAGAAAAACGGTAAACAGAAAAAGCCTAACATGACATCACATTGCTTCCTGTTGCTGCACAGCAACTCTGGGCCACATAGAGCATGATGCATGCTGGTTATTTAGAACCCGTATCTGTGGGTACACGTGGTTACTCTAGCATTGATACTACAGTAGAGCTAGTTGGATAACAGTGATGACAGTCATGAGTGTATAATGATGGAATGGAGCCAAATGTATGCATGACTTGAGAGATCTTCACTGCTTTTCTTGTTTATAGCAGTGATCCCCAACCCCCGGGCCCGGTACCGGGCCGCGGGTCATTTGGTACCGGGCCGCACAGAAAGAAAAAATAATTTCCATTATTCAATTTGTATGTTTTATTTTGAAAAGTGGCCGGATTCTCTCTGTTACGTCCGTCTCACTTGACGCATGTCCATTGTGTGCGTGCTAACTTTATCTCATGCCGCACAGATAGACTACTACTGTATTTTTACCATTTTTCTTTCAACTCATATTTGGTCTCAAATGCTGATACTATGTGGGAATGCATAAAGCTAAGTTTTGATGACTTATTGAGTGCTAATGTGCACATTTGTCTCAAGTTAATTCATGCTAGCGCACTGCCTTTCCCCACACATGTCAAACAGTGATGTAATAATCTCTGGAAAAACTTGAACTGGTGAATGATGGGTCTGCATTCATTTTGTGCTTTTAATTTGATGATATTCATGTCTTAGTTTTACACAATACATAACAAATAAGATAAATTAGATCGCTATAATATACGACCTAAATATTTGTGGGAACACAAGCCGGTCCGTGGGTCAAAAGGGCTTGGGGACCACTGCTTTATAGCACCATTTGCATTTCAAACTACTGTACGTGACTAACTGCTTGGACTATGTCATTCATCTACCAGGGCAAATACTTTGAGATTCAATTCAGCAGAGGCGGAGAGCCTGACGGGGGCAAAATCTCCAACTTTCTGCTGGAGAAGTCGAGGGTGGTGAGCCAGAATGACAGCGAAAGAAACTTCCACATTTACTATCAGGTTGGCCGAAGGACATGCATGACCACATGATGAATAATTTCCTCCTCGCATACTTCTCTCATGCTTCAGTGTGTTTAATTTCCTCTGAACCGCTGCATTGCTGTGTTCCAGCTGATAGAGGGCACTAGTGCTCAGCAGAAAGAGGGCCTTGGCATCATGACCCCGGACTACTACTTCTACCTCAACCAGTCTGGAACCTACAAAGTGGATGGAACCAATGACAGTAAAGATTTCCATGAAACTATGGTACATATTCTACATATACAACAAAGTGAAAACAGCCTGTTCATTGCAGCGCTGGGTCCGTTGTGTCTTTGTGTCTATTTCAATTATCCCTTCACAAGCATATTCTTGTCATTTTTGTCACGCCTATTTGCGTTTTTTTGTATTTTATTTGATTTTCAGCACTTGCTTGCTTCCTTCTTTTCTTTCTTTCATCACTGCAAAGGCTTTCAATATAAGCTTGATTTTTTTTTCTCACTTATTAGAAAACACATGAAACACATGAATATTTTTTCAGATTTTTTCTTTAATATTTCAATTCTATGCTACTAAAATTGCGTTATTTTTCCTAATGATATGATTTGTTTATTCAAGGGAAATTGCAACTTTTTTTCTCGTTTGAATACGACTTTTTCTCGTAAAATGACAGCTGTTTTTTAAATTTCTGCTGGTTTATTTAATTATACAAATTTAAATACACCTCACGGTGATACTTGGACACGTCATCAGTAATAAACTTAATTTATTTATTAATAAATTTAATTTTATACATTTTCATTGGTAATCCTAAAATTCCTAAAATTACAACTTTGTTTTTCATAATATTACGACAAAAAAATGTCATTTTTCTTTAATATTTCAACTTTATGCGACTACAATAACGTTATATTTTCCTCATGATATTGCAACATTATTCTTATAAAATTACGACTTTTTCTCGTTAGATTACAACTTTTTTCTTTCAATATTTTTAATTCATTCTTGTCAACTTACAGCTGATTTTTACATTTTTGCTGCTGTTGTTGTTTTTTTTTTGTTTTTTTTTTCAGTTTTCTTATTAAATGATATTTTTAGACTGTGCCGCAGGCCAGTAGTAGTTTGGACACCCCCGGGATTGACTGTATTTTCCACAATGGTCACAATTTTAGGTACACCCGCAAAATATATGCTTTCACAATGACATAATAATAATGTCCCTTGGATGACCAAATGATTTATTGGTGAATATGAATGTTAGAAGCACTTTTCAGTATGAAACAGTGCAGCCGTACAACACCACAACCACAAGAATAAAATATTGTTAGCGGTCCATGTTTAATATTTCATATTTAAATCAATATTTAACCTCTCTGAAAGTGTAAATCAATATTGGGTAACATTATGACTGGAAGGTAATTATTCCTCATGCGGGTCTTGTATTGGAATTGATGATGTCATGCAGGTGTACCTAATGAAGTGGCTGGTGGCGATGTTAATAGATAACAGGGCTCCACAGTTGGCACCCGTCATTATTTGTGCCATGGTCTCCAGGAAGCCATGCAGGTGATCGGGATCCCAGGTGACATCCAGGCCCAGGTGCTGCAGATTGTTGCTGGCATCCTCCACCTGGGGAACATCAGCTTCATAGAAGCAGGGAATTATGGACAAGTGGAAAGCATGGACTGTGAGTGACAAACATTGCACACACACACTGCATGATACACCTGCTAATACACAATACACACACTTCTAAGAGTGAACACATTCAATCATGCATGCATGCGCGCACACATTCCCTCATGAATTAGTTAATTGTCTCTTTTTGCCCTGAGGGATGTGATCAAATTAGAGCCCACCGTCACTTGTTTGTCTTCTCACCACTGTTGCGTGGCAATGTGACGTTAACAACCAGAGAGGTTGATCCAATATTATGACAGTTTCAGCTCATATCCACAATTAGAATGGAATAGAACGCATTTGAATGCATTGTCTTTATGGTTGCCAGTGCTCGCCTTCCCAGCCTACCTGCTGGCCATCGACCCCAACCGTCTGCAGGAGAAGCTGACCAGTCGGAAAATGGACTCAAAGTGGGGAGGCAAGTCAGAGTCCATCAATGTGACACTGAACCAGGAGCAAGCCACCTACACGAGAGACGCCCTGGCTAAAGCCCTCTACGCACGACTCTTTGACTACCTGGTGGAGGTTGCCAGACTTACACATTTTCATTTTCTTTTTTCATTCTCTTCTTTTTTGAAAAAAATTCTTTCTTGCTCTCCTGTCCAGGCCATTAATAAAGCCATCCAAAAACCGCATGAAGAATTCAGCATCGGCGTATTGGACATATATGGTTTTGAAATATTCCAGGTAAAATATTACCTCAGGTTCCTTTTGTCCACAAAGTTTCTTGACAATTTAAAAAAATTTACAGTCGCACCTCGCTACATCTTGGTTCAAACATGGCTCCCACACTTTCTTGCAGTTTCTCAAAATATAATTTTTTTTGTGGGTGACTATGGCCTGTTATTAGTATAAAAAAAAAATGCATATACTGTATACGCAAATTTCACATATTCTTGGCCCAAATTAAGCATTTTCAAGCACTAAAATGGCTTATTTTCTCTGATTATGTCCACTATATTGGGTAATATGAGCGTAAAGGTGACTATAGGGGTGTTATTTTGTGTCTAGAGGGTTCCAATAATGGTAAAAAAATCATAAACAGGTTTTCTATACTCTATGAAAATATTATTTTTATTAATTTTGAATCCTACTTTGCAGAAATTCAATTGTCGCATTTGGGTCTGGAAAAAATAACCGCAATAAACGAGGGATTACTGTATATTTAAATATACAAAAAATATATGCTGTATATATAAAAATATGTAATTTGCTTTCGTAATACAATTTGTTACCCAGCAAAGGTGCTTTATGGACAGCCCGTACAATATAGGTGACTTTACTATGACCAGCTTTTCCATTTCAGGTGTGATTGACTGGATTTGCATTTCCTTTTTAGAGAAATGGATTTGAGCAGTTCTGTATCAACTTTGTCAATGAGAAACTACAACAGATCTTCATTGAACTGACTCTGAAGGCTGAGCAGGTAGCTTTCATTGATATCCTGAGTGTGACGCATTGACACTAATGTTAATCAGAAACCAACAAAAATGACATTCATGTGTCTTTCGCAAACAAAACAGCAATGATGAAGTCATGGCTAATGCTATGATATACTAACCACCCTGACCAACCACACACTAGCTTCCAAGAGCAATTACAGTTTAATTTCTGGTTCTAAGAATGCCCTATCCAAAAAGATGTATATAATATTCTTATCTCGCTGCAGGAGGAGTACGTTCAAGAGGGCATCAAGTGGACACCCATTCAATACTTCAACAACAAGATTGTGTGCGACCTTATTGAAAATAAATTGGTAAGACTGTAAATGATGGCTTTAATAAAGACTCCCAACATTGGCACATTGTAGAAATAAAATTCAACCTAAAAGAAAATGGGAAAAATGTATTTATTAGTATGCAGCCCTCGGTTGGAAAAGTTTGGACACCCCTGCTATACACTGAATATCACATGATTCATTTATTAATTTGGAAGAAATCAGCATGGTGGCCTAATGGTCAGCACACCACAGTCAGCAGATCTGGGTTCGTATCATCACTGTGTGGAGTTTGCATGTTCTCCCAAGGCTTGCATGTGCCCTGTGATTGCCTGGTGAGCAGTCCAGGGCGAACCCTGCCTCTTACCCGAAGTCAGCTGGCATAGCCTGCAGCCCCCCCCCCCCCCCCCCCCCCCCCCCACACACACACACACACACACACACACACACCCGAGCCTAAAGAGGACAATAGGTATCAGTAAAGAAAATGGATAGATGGAAAATCCTAGCGCCACAACAACATGCTGCCACTTTTCCCCCAATAAAATCCACTCACTATGTTCTTACTAATATATTGTATTCCTTCCTGCTCCATTCAGAATCCTCCAGGTGTGATGAGTGTGCTGGATGATGTGTGTGCCACCATGCATGCCAAAGGCGAGGGTGCAGATAGCACTCTGCTGCAGAAACTGCAGGCTGCCGTAGGAATACACGAGCATTTCAACAGCTGGAACTCAGGCTTTGTTATACATCACTACGCTGGAAAGGTACTTATTGTGACTGGACTCTCCTGTAGGAGAAAAACGACGGTCCGTTTCGGTCTGAGAAGATGCCTTCACTTGTGTACAGTTACGTCAGTCGTGGCACAACCTGTGGGTTCTGCTCAAATGCTTTGCAAAAGATGTTATAATAACCAGTCTTGCTCAAATGTTTCTGTGTGCTTGTAAGTCCCTTAATGTTGCTAACACAGCAGAGTAGACTGTGCCATTTAATTAATGTGACGCTCCTCTTGCAAGTAATTAATGACAGTAGCAACCTTGTACAAATAAATAATCAGAACGACGGCAAATAATCCACCAAGTTGGAGAAATTGCAATCAAACAGCAGAATACAAGCGATAAGTCAAGCAAACGCGCCATGGCACGAATGATCAGTGTGCGCTCAGGCCGGCGGGGACCTGGAGAGGGAGGGGGAATTGCACCCAAATGCAGCACAGTACGAATGACCTACTTTGTATCCCCTTCATTTCTTCACTACCAAACTTTTGTCTATGTAATGTATGAGGGTATATTGTTCAAATATGCAGAAATCCCTCTTGAGTCAGTGTCATTTTTGACCTTGGATGCTTCCCTTATGGTCAAGGTCAGTTTCCACCAAAAACGAGACAGCTCAGCAGCTATTACCTACAACTACATGTCCCCCAAGTTTGGATACAATCTGACTAGAATTACCAAAGAATGAAGGCTTTTGGTGTTTGACATGTTTGATCTTGGTGTGATTTGGACCTTCAAGTAAACAGCTTTACTGTAGAACTTCATACAGTAATCCCTGGTTTGTCGTTGTTAATTGGTTCCAGACCCGACCGTGACAAGGGAGTTTCCAAGAAGTAGGATTCCTTGTATATAAATGGAACATTTTCAAAGTTAGAGCATAGAAAACCTGTTTACGACCTTCTAAATACAGTTTTTAACATTATTAGAGTCCTCTAGCCATGAAATAACACCTCTACAGTCACCTTTACACTTGTAATACCCAATAAACATAATAAGAGTAAATAAGCCTTTTAAGACATAAATACACATGCTTGTGTGTGTTCCTTTAAATATGTTCATTAGGGGACCTGAAACAGAGGCGGACAGGGATTGACGTCTGGGGGTTCAGAGTTGAGTTTCAGCTTTGTGTGCATAACGACAGCAAAAGGAGCCCGTGCTTTTGCCTGTTGTGAGACACCTGCAATAACAGACTGTTGTTCCGGTGATCACGTCTGATCTTTGTGTCTCACCGAACATTCCAGCAACACTACTGACACCTAGTGACCAGTGTACAATACTACAGTTCATCAACGTCTTTTGAATGCCTTATAGTTGTATTTTAGCTCATTTAGTCATTTTTATGCTTGAAAATGCTTAATTTAGGCAGAAAATATGTAATATTTCCTTAAATATGAATATTTTTAAACTAACAATAGGCCCTATTCAACCACAAAACAGCATGATTTATTAATTACTGTAAATTTCGGTGTATAAGCCGCACTGGTGTATAAGCCGCACCCACTAAATTTTAGAGGAAAAACAAATTTGTACATGTATAAGCCACACTGGACTGTAAGCCGCACATCCATGTCATAAGATGGCTTATTGTGGCACGCACGAGTCCGTGAGGACCAGGCAGTTCTTTTTTTGACTAATCATGATCTCTGAAAAAACTGACGACGGGCTTGTCAACCCACTGGAAATTACAGGAGGTCATTACTCAATGAAACAGTCTGACTCACGGTGTCATCTTACAAGCAACACTAAACTCATCACACAACAACTTAACACTCAAAAGGTACCTAGGAAATATACAATAGGAGCACCAATACGAGTATAAAATTAAAAATATATATATTTGAACTTTCCCATAATACATTTCGCCTGAACAAAGCATTTCAATGGAGAACAAGTGGTATAGAAAATGGTTGAATAGATGATGTTGCAGTGCTGCCTCTGTCCACCAGAGAGAGCCAGAGGAGCCGAGACGGAGGCTGACATCATTGCAGCACCTCGGCAGGCAACAATGAATGCTTTGCTTGGACGGAATGCATTATGGGAAATGTTAAAATAGCTGTTTTTAAAATTTTAAACTCGTATTGGTACTTGTATTGTATATTTCCTAGCTACCTTTTGAGTATTAAGATGGGTTCCGCAGGGTTCAAAGTTTAAGAAAATACACCGGAAATTACGGTAATATATTTTTGAAAAACCATGATAGAGGGAAACCACGAAATTTGAAGCATGAAGTGCAGAGTGACGACTGTAATGCCAATCAACCTGCAGTATATTCAATAAGGTCTGTTGGCATCTCAGGTGTCGTATGATATCAACGGCTTCTGTGAGAGAAACCGGGACGTCCTTTTCCCCGACCTTATTGAGCTCATGCAAAGCAGTGAACAGTAAGTATTCACCAGCAATATACTGTATATAATAATATGACATGCTCACCGCAGCTGCGTTTACTTGTGGATATCGTGTCTCGCCACGACAGTGACTTCATCCGCAGCCTGTTCCCCGAAAACCTCAACACGGACAAGAAAAGCAGGCCAACTACCGCAGGCTCCAAGATCAAGGTGGGAATGGAGTGCCTTTTTTTTTTTTTTACATTCTTTTAAACAAACTTATACTTTACACGCAGAGACAAGCAAATGACCTGGTGAACACGCTAATGAAGTGCACGCCCCACTATATCCGCTGTATCAAACCCAACGAGACTAAAAGGCCCAAAGACTGGGAGGAGAGCAGGTTAGTGTCATCACCTGGACTGACATACGCAAACATAACCCCTTTTTGTTCATCTTTCGCGATGTATTTTCAGGGTTAAGCATCAAGTGGAATACCTCGGACTTCGGGAAAACATCCGCGTACGGAGGGCTGGTTTTGCATACCGCAGGATCTTCACTAAATTCCTGCAAAGGTCTGAAAAATAAAGCCATCGTTCCGCCAAAGAGTACACTTTGATTCTGTTCAGTTTTTGTTGTGGACGGTACGGAAGTAACTGATGCATACCGTACTACTAGGTATGCCATTCTGACTGATGAGACATGGCCTCGCTGGAGGGGTCCGGAGCAGCAGGGGGTCCTTCACCTCCTCCGTTCTGTTAACATGGATATCGACCAATACCAGATGGGCCGCACCAAAATCTTTGTTAAAAACCCAGAATCGGTAATGAGCACTACTTCAAACGATAGACTTCTCCATGTCTGTGTGTAAGAGCCTGACTGTTGAACAATGTCTTCTCCCTAGCTGTTCCTTCTTGAGGAGATGAGGGAGAGGAAGTTTGACACTTTCGCCAGGACCATTCAGAAGGCGTGGAGAAGATACATTGCCAGGAAGAAGTATGAACAGATGAGAGAAGAGGGTGGGTTTCAAAGCATGCAGCAATGATGCATTGCCTTGTCATATGGGTCTTGAACCTGACTCCCACAGGTCCCTAAGTCCGTAGTGTATGTCCAAATTTATCATTATGCGTTGTCCATTCTGACACCAACAGCTTCGGACATCCTATACAACTCCAAAGAGCGGAGGAAACACAGCATCAACAGGAACTTTGTTGGAGACTACCTGGGCCTAGAACAAAGACCTGAGCTGAGGCAGTTCCTGGCCAAGAGGGAGCGTGTTGACTTTGCAGACTCTGTCAACAAGTTTGATCGAAGGTTCAAGGTGAAACTCCAATGTTGTGACCTTAGAGTGTGTTCACACTTGTCATTTTTGGTCTGGTCAAAATAGACTAGAGTCCATTTGCTCTGCTAGTACGGTAGTACTAGTATTAACACCTTCCAGGACCAAAAGGACTGGACCAAACAAGTGGGCCAAGACCGCCTCTGCCTGCCAGCTCAGTCTAAAATTAAGCCAGACCACAGTATAGTGACCACCAAGTATCTTTTTTACATTTTTGGTGCAGACCCGAGTACCGGACTCTCAAAGTGAGTTTGACTGTGCTCTGTCAGGTTTACTTGTGGGTCCTGAGGCGGCTGTGGAGGCTGATCCGGGACTTCCATATTTTGGAGCGGTGTGGGTAGGGGCAGGTACAGAGCCTCCAAGGGGACATGGAGAAAAAAAATCGATTGGTAAAAAAATAAAAAACAAAGACAAATTTTTGTGAGAGCACACAAAACTTTGGCGAGATCACGCAATACTTTTGCGAGACCTCGCAATACTGTTTACATTAAGAGCATTGTACTTGCCCTACTTCTGTGTTCAGAGCGGATGCTTGCGTTGAAACTTCAAATTAAGAGCAGCACAATCGTTGAGTCTTTGAGATGACTGTTTACTTATGGGACAAGCAGTGCACACAAGTGAAAGAATCCGATGTATGGCTAATCAATGTATTTCCTTTCGAGTACCAGTACTCATAGAGGTGTGTTTCCAGCAACACTAGCTTGGACCAGATGTTGGCATTTTATTTTCAAAAGACGAGCCAAATAACCATCACGGTATTGAAAACTATTTACAGTTTTTACAGTGCAGTAAGGGATGTGCAAATGTTGAAGATGGAACTTAAATGATGCATTTGCACCCGATTTTTTGTATGTGGAGGCAAGCTATTGTTAGTCGGGAAGTGTGACCTGTAGCTTCACACGGGTTTGCCAGATAACGCAAAAGTTTTGCGAGATTGATGGGTTGAAAATAGATGGGTTAAAAAAAAAAAAAGACAAAGGTGACGTGGCGTGCCGTGGGATTGGAGCCTTTGTATGTCTTCTTTCCGTAGTTGTCGCATTGTCTTAGTGGCATGGCGGGTTTACGATTGTTGTTCCTTTCTGCATGGCTTCGCTCCATAAATGCTTGTCCAGTGTGATATTCTCCCAGTTATCCAGTCTGATAGCTTTAGGTTGCTTTTGTCTTTTTGTGTTTGAAGGCTCACTGACCTTCCTTGAGGTGGGAGTACAGGATTTGTTTAAGAACTCGTGTGTTGGCCGTGCGGATGATGTGACCAGCCCATCGGGCTACAAGTGTGAACGCATCCTCATTAGACATCTTGAAATACTTACTGTTTGAACTTCACCCAGTTACTACACTTCCCAGCTTCTTCTCCTTTCTGGCGTTTCTCATTTTTCTCACTTCCTGCTTTCTCACACACCAGTCCATCAAGAGAGATTTGATCCTGACCCCCAAGGGAATCTATCTGATTGGCCGGGAGAAAGTGAAGAAAGGTCCCGAGAAAGGCCAAATAAAGGAGGTGCTAAAGCGAAAACTGGAGTTTGGGAGCATCAGTGGCATCTCTCTCAGGTAGAGAAGTTGTTTCATGTGGAACAAAGCACCGCAGAACCTCTAAGGTTCACAATTCGACTCAAAAACGGCAGTTTTAAAGTAGTAGCATATTTTACGAGACTTCATTTCAGTGATACTTGTGATACTTGACTTTAATTTCAAATGCTCCCACTTCTGTTGTGTGCGATGACAACTGTAGAAGTGAAAAAAGGAACTTCTTGTCAAGTGGGAAAGTGGTATGCTCTCTGTCTGGCTTGATCAGTACTATACGGTTAAGTTGGCAAAAAGTCCACAATAACAATAAAAACACGAAGAACAGAAAGTAAAATGAATATTGCAGGAATCCAAGCAGTAATCCTTCCTCTTCATATCGAAGTTAAAGTTGAGTACAATGGGCCTCATTCACGAAAATCTTCTTAAAAGTCTTCTTAAGAAGTGTACTTAAGAAGGCGCGGGTTGGAAACTGCGCCACATTCACGACACGTTCTTAAGTAGGGATAATCGTTCGCACCGGTGTTCTTAGGTTGATGAATGCCAACTGCGATGCCCGTGCATGTGAGCCCTAATTTGCATAGGTCACCGCCTATTATTTCCCATAGAAGGTAAAAAAATGTGCTGTGCGCAACGGGCAGCTGGAGGCGGAGATGGCAACGCGCAAGGGCAAGACTGAGGAGCAGCTGGACAACAAACGAAAGAAAAACTTCAATTCTACTGAAATAGAGGTGCTTTTACAAGGAGTGACCGAACACAAGACCACCTTATTTTCACGTGTATCCACCGGTCATCAGGCCATCCAAAAAGAGTCGGCATGGAGCACCATTGCAGGAAACATAAATGCCGTTTCCACGGAGAAACGCACCACCGCAGAGGTTAAAAAGAAGTGTTTTGACTTAAAATAGACTAACAAAAAAAAAAAGATTGGACTGCACCGGAGGGATCTGGAGGAAACGGGAGGTGGGCCATTAATCAGAAACCAAACCATTTCGGAAACTTTAGAAAATATTTACACAATCATGATGGAAAAATAAAGTCAAAATACATACTTGACCATATGACGAATATAAACATTTCAGTGTGTATTTCTTTCACCATTTTTAAGTAACCTGTAGTAACTTTATGACGCACAACAGAGCAAATTAATTTCCTTTTTTTTCCAACTACAAAAAATACTTACAACAAAACTTAAACATTACACTTATCTATAATGTATGTTTAGAATGTACTCTTGTTCTACATCAGGGGTAGGGAACCTATGGCTCGGGAGCCAGACGTGGCTCTTTTGATGACTGCACCTGGTTCTCAGGCATGTCTTAAGACATTAAAATTTATTTATTTCAATTATTTTTTTCGCTGACATTTTAAAGTAAAACGTTACAGAAATCACAGTCTTAAAAATAAAGTTGAAAATATAAAACTTTTTATGCACTTTAATCCATCCATCCATTTTCTGCCACAATGCGGGTGGCCAGAGCCAATGCCAGCCGTCCTTCTGATTTTTTCCGGGACGGACAACAAAACTTGATTAATGTTGGAAAATGTGGTAGCCTACCTGCGTCACTGAGATGTCAAGAAGTAAACTTCCCTCCTTTTAATTAAATGGTCAGCTAGCTAATTCGGCAAAGCAACCCCTTTTGACGAAGAAGATGGCGAAAATAAAGAACGATACGTAGTGCGGTGCCAAACTGTGCAGCACCAGAAGTTGCATTCATTGTAGCAAGTATTTTATTTATTATTGGATAGCTTCAGTATAACAATGTTGGTAAAAAGAATCAATTCAGAGACTTCTTATATTCAAAAATTGTTGGTCTTGCTTAATCATGTACATATTTAGTTGTATTCAGTGTTAAAAAATATGATATGGCTCTCACGGGAGTACATTTAAAAATATGTGTCTTTCATGGCTCTCTTAGCCAAAAAGGTTCCCGACCCCTGGTCTACGTGATGTGGAAGTGCCATATCATGAGGTTGGTGTCTTGTCCCTGGTGTCATTTTATGCTGCTGTTGTGGAATATTAAATTTAAATAACTGAACTCAGACGCAGCTGACAGCCAGAGAGAGATTGGAGATCCCTTGTTTATTGCCCATTCATTTGCCTGCATGAGGTTTTGAACAGATGACAATGCTTTGACTTGCCAGTTACATCCCACAGAATATCCTTGAGCTATTTGAAACTGTTTGGATTGCATTTGAGCTGCGTATGCGTTTGGTGTCCGTCTGTCTGGTTTTGTGAATTTGTTTAAGTCATGCTAACATACAGTACAGTGGAACCTCGGTTAACATATGCCTCGTTTGGCGTGTTTTTCAGTTTACATCAAAAATGCACGCCACAATTTTGCCTCGGTTTGCATAGATTTTACATTTAGCGTACAATATGACATGTGTCTTGTCGGGTTGTTAATACACTGCGTGCAGTGGCGGTTCTAGCTATGGGCCACGTGGGCAATTGACCAGGGCGTCATTCAAGCCAGAACCGCCAGTTCGTGTGTCCAACTGTGTTCTTCATGTATTTTTATCACAAAGCGTCCTTGTTAGCAACTGATTACCTTGCTAATACAGTCGTCCCTCACTACATTGGGGAGTGATTGTCGCTCCCTCACTCTTTTGTGGGGGGTTTTTTACATTAATTAATACATGATTGCTGTTTCGTGGTTGACTGCGGCCGAGTATTGGTCAGAAAATATGCATATTTAAGCAAATTGTACATATTTTTTTCAGGGGTGAGTCATGTCCGTCGAAATATTCAGATATTATGTTGGTTTGTCGTCAAAGCTCACTTCGGGTCACGTGACGACGACGAGGGGGCGGTGAGTCGGTGACGTCATCGTTTTCATATTGCCTGTATACACGGCAACGACAAGCCGGCGTTCTCAAATTTTCCCACTCAGGAAGCCGTTTTCAAAAAATACTGTTTCAGGTCACCCAGAACGCCGTTCCTGTGTGGGTGAGAGGCTGAAACAATAAAATACTTTGCCGTTTTGACCTGAAAACGTTTCCGTGTGGATAGCACCTTGTGAACAATTGGCTTTTGCTGCAGGTTTAAATTAGCAAACAGCAGGCACAATAATAATAACAGCATAACAATAATCATTATTATTATTATCATAATAACACCACGGGTTACTGTTGCGGCCATGGCCGACAACAAGTTAAAACTGAACTCTGAACCCTGATATCACTTCCTGTCCACCATCGATTCTGCTCCCCTACAAGGTAAACTGCCTTAAATGGCTTATTTTCTCTGATTATATCTACTATATTAGGTAATACAAATGTAAAGATGACTATATGGGTGTTATTTAATGTCTAGAGGGCTTTGATAATGTTAAAAAACATATTTAGAAGAGGTTTTCTATGCCATAACTATGAAAATTTATAAAAAAGGAATCCTACTTTGTGGAAATTCACTTTTCGTAGTTGGGTCTGGAACTAATTAACCGCCATAAACAAGGAATTGCTGGACATGAAAACAGGAAACCGGAAGTCAGCTGCGTCGCCCGCCTCTGATGTCATCAGCAGCTGACTCTGTCACGCCACAAGTCTCAAAAATGTTAACACAAAACACACTTTGATTGTTTTACAATGATAGTTTTACATGCATAAAACAATTCTAAATGCATAAAAATGACGAATGAAAGGGATAAATCCCCTAGTGCAGGGGTCACCAACGTGGTGCCCGCGGGCACCAGGTAGCCCCCCACGACCACATGAGGTGCCCGCAAGCCTGCTTTTCATTCAGGTTTTCAGTTAATAATGAAAGAACAGTAGAAAGAAATGCATTCTGAAATACAAAATGTGAGTTGTGGACACCAGCATTTTGTTAATGTTCTGGTAAAACAAGCATATTCGCTTTGTTTGGGTTTAAAATAAGCTCTGAAAATAAATGTTACAAAAATGAGTAGCTCTTGGCCATTTTAATTTTGTAAAAGTAGCTCTCACAAGGAAAAACGTTGGTGACCCCTGCCCTAGTGTAAAGGCATGCTATATTTATTTTATTGTTTTAATTATTATGATAACATACAGTGTGAAAAAACGAGTGTATTTCTTCAGCACGAGACAGGATGATTTTTTTATCCTGCACGAGGCACAGTACGACAGTCTGCTGGAGTCCAACTTCAAGACGGAGTTCCTCAGCTTGTTGTCCAAACGCTACGAGGACGTGACCAGGAGGAAACTGGCCATATCTTTCACAGACAGGTGGAGAAAAACGCACAGGAAGTTTTTATGTACAGTACATGCACGTACACGTTCACTCATCCTTCTCACCCCCCAGACTGGAGTTCAGAGTGAAGAAAGAGGGTTGGGGCGGCGGTGGCTCCAGGGTGGTGGTGTTCCAGAATGGAATGGGGGACCAGGCCCAGCTCAAACCTGCAGGCAAGACCCTCACCATCACAGTAGGGAATGGACTACCCAAGTCTTCCAGTAAGTTTACATAAATAATGATCCAGTATTACCTTGAATCTACCATTCATGCATTTAAAGTATTTTAACTAGGGTCGTCCGATAATATCGGCCAGTGACAATTATTGGACCGATTTGGCATAAAAATGTGATATCGGCCAACATTAGTATGTTTTTTTCCCTACTTTGAAAGTCGATATAGAGACTTTAAAGAAAGAGCTAAAAAAAAAAAAAAAAACATCACACAGCAACATAACAGGTAGATATGTACTGTATAACATAAAAGACACCACCATCGAATAGTGCTGAATAATCGACAACTATGTGAGCCCTAAACGTGTAACTTAGCAGCCATTTACAATAACAGTACAGCAAAGCACGCTGGGAAACAGGACGTGCGGTTGTCAAAACCATACATGTAGACACCGCATGGAGCGCTGAGCCACATCAACGTCGCCGCCGAATTGGATGCGGCAAGGCTGTGCTGTAAGTGAATACAAATAAATGTACTTACTTTCAGAATGTGCCTTTCTACAAAAAAAATTACATTCAAAAAATGCACTGATGTACTTGGCAAACAATTAGGCACCAAAAACAATATATAGGATCTTCTCAGATGGCTTAGTTAAGAACTTTATGGATCCCACACAGGTAATAAGTAATTCACATTACATTAGCTGTAGTAGTATATGTAGTATATATATATGTAGTATATATGTATGTGTGTATATATATATATATATATATATATATATATATATATATATATATATATATATATATATATATATATATATATATATATATATATATATATATTATATGTATGTATATATATAGTAATTTTAATGAGTGGTTTTTTCTGCAATAAAATAAGAATATAAAATAAGAACATGAAAGTTATCAATCAAAATAATCAGCTAATTCATGCATTTTAAAAAATACTCTAACTAAAAATAAATTAAATCTTTCCAAAAAAATAACAGAAATCAAGGCACAAGAAACACAAATGTATTCTTATATAAAATATGTGATCCATGAATTATCTACTCAGAGATGGGTGGAGTAGCCAACAAAACAACTTCACTCTATGTGATGTTACACATATCGCTGTCGGTTGATACCGGAATCGGAAATTGAGAGTTGGACGATATCGGCATACCGGTTATCGGCAAAAAAGCCAATATCGGACATCCCTAATTTTAACATATTTTTCAGAACCAACCAGGAAGAGTGGTCCACAGTCACGTGGTGGAGGACAAAATCACAAAGCAAGCAGAGGTACATTTTTAAATGCACAATAATAACGCTTTATTATTCTACTTTTTATTTTTACTCTGTATGCTGTGCTGCTATTATTATTATGACTGCCATGTATACCACATACCGTGTTGCTGCTACTGGAATCTTAATGTTCCTGAGGGCATACACCCAAGGAATCATTATAATGCTCTATATTATCAAATCGGTAACACTTTACAATAAGGTACACAAAATTACAGTAGTTAATGAGGAACGACCCTACCTAACCCTAAGCCGAACCACTACTCATTAAATCCTCATTAGTTCCTCAGTAACTACTCTACTCATTAGTTCCTCATTAGTTCTTCATTAGTTCTTCAGTAACTACTCTAAATTGATGTGCCTTAGTCATTAGTTGCTCACTAGTTCTTCATTAGTTCCTCAGTAACTACTTTAAATTTGTGTGCCTTAGTTCCTCAGTCACCATTCTACTCATTAGTTCCTCATCAGTTCTTCATTAGTTCTTCAGTAACTACTCTAAATGTATGTGCCTTTGTCATTAGTTCCTCACTAGTCCTTCATTGGTTCCTCAGTAACTACTTTACTCATTAGTTCCTCATTAGTTCTTCATTAGTTCTTCAGTAACTACTCTACATTTATGTGCCTTACGCATTAGTTGCTTACTAGTTCTTCATTAGTTCCTCAGTAACTACTCTAAATGTATGTGCCTTTGTCATTAGTTCCTCACTAGTCCTTCATTGGTTCCTCAGTAACTACTTTACTCATTAGTTCTTCATTAGTTCTTCAGTAACTACTCTACATTTATGTGCCTTACGCATTAGTTGCTCACTAGTTCTTCATTAGTTCCTCAGTAACTACTTTACTCATTAGTTCCTCATTAGTTCTTCAGTAACTACTCTAAATTTATGTGCCTTAGTCATTAGTTGCTCACTAGTTCTTCATTAGTTCCTCAGTAACTACTTTACTCATTAGTTCCTCATTAGTTCTTCATTAGTTCTTCAGTAACTACTCTAAATGTATGTGCCTTAGTCATTAGTTGCTCACTAGTTCTTCATTAGTTCCTCAGTAACTACTTTAAATTTGTGTGCCTTAGTTCCTCAGTCACCATTCTACTCATTAGTTCTTCATTAGTTCTTCAGTAACTACTCTAAATGTATGTGCCTTTGTCATTAGTTCCTCACTAGTCCTTCATTAGTTCCTCAGTAACTACTTTACTCATTAGTTCTTCATTAGTTCTTCAGTAACTACTCTACATTTATGTGCCTTAGTCATTAGTTGCTCACTAGTTCTTCATTAGTTCCTCAGTAACTACTTTACTCATTAGTTCCTCATTAGTTCTTCATTAGTTCTTCAGTAACTACTCTAAATTTATGTGCCTTAGTCAGTTGCTCACTAGTTCTTCATTAGTTCCTCAGTAACTACTTTACTCATTAGTTCCTCATTAGTTCTTCATTAGTTCTTCAGTAACTCTTCTAAATGTATGTGCCTTAGTCATTAGTTGCTCACTAGTTCTTCATTAGTTCCTCAGTAACTACTTTACTCATTAGTTCCTCATTAGTTCTTCAGTAACTACCCTAAATTTATCTGCCTGAGTCATTAGTTGCTCACTAGTTCTTCATTAGTTCCTCAGTAACTACTTTAAATTTGTGTGCCTTAGTTCCTCAGTCACCAGTCTACTCAGTTCCTCATTAGTTCTTCAGTAACAACTCTAAATGTATGTGCCTTTGTCATTTGTTCCTCACCAGTCCTTCATTAGTTCCTCAGTAACTACTGTATTTTTATGTTCCTTATTCTAAAGTGAGACCATCAAATCTAATCTCAGGTAAAGTCAATCTTTTTTAAAATACAGTCGTCCCTCGCCACTTCACACTTGAAATTTTGTGACTTCACTCTATCGCGGTTTGTCAAAATATATTAATTCAGAAATCAACGCTCTTTTCTGGTTGACTATGGCCTATAAGTTTAAAAGTTTTTAAAAAATGCAGATTTGGCCTAAATCAAGAATTTGCAAGCATAAAAATGGCTAAATGAACTAACAATACACAAAGAAGGCATTCAGAAGTCGCATTCAAATACATGTTTTTGATACGTAGTATCCTACACTCGTCACAAGGTACCAGTAATGTACATTAACAAGACAATAGCCACTGCAGTAGCATGTAGTAGCATGCAGTAGTCTATATTATGTCTGAAATGGCTTATTTCCTGTCTTTTATGTCTACTATATTGGGCAATATGAGTGTAAAGCTGACTACAGTTGTCCCTCGCTACATCGTGGTTCGAACAGCGCTCCCTCACCCTATCGCTGTTTTTCACAAATGTATTAATTAACAAATGGTTGCTGTATTGTGGCTGACTATGGCCTAATTGTTGGTCAAAAGATATTGAAAGACAAGTCATGTGCAGCATTCCGGTCACTAGACATCAGTAATGTTACATTGATGAGACATTACCTTACATTAAATTACCTTTACACAGTTCACCGCCCATTCTGTGTGGAAGTGGTACGTTTTTGGCTTCTTACTTTGTCCTTCTTCCCCACTCTTTGAAACACGTTCCTAAGTTTACAACAAATCAGTTGGACGCTACCTACCTAGCTCTGTAACTTGCTATTTGCTATGAGTGGCGGCTTTCTCTTTTGTCCCTGCAGTGATCCTGTAGCTTGCGCATTAGTGTTGCACACTGTGTTGTAAACAAAGAATAATAGGAGTGTAAAGGTGACTATTAGGGGTGTTATTTCATGTCTACAGGGCTCTAATAATGGTAAAAACCGTATTTATAAAGTCAGAAATAGGTTTTCTATGCTCTAACTATGAAAATATTCAATTTATGAATAAGCAATCCTACTTTGCGGAAATTCACTTATCACGGTTAAGTGGGGAAGCAATTAATTGCGAAAAAAGGAGGGATGACTGAATGTATAATACAGAGGGACTTCTGAAGTCAAAGACAGCTGGGATAGGCTCCAGCTCACCTGTGACCCTGAACAAAATTAGCAGTCGAAAATGGATGGATACACTCCACATTTTAACATTTTAAAAGATTGTCCAACCTTTGAAGAATTTGCTTCCACTGTATTATGCTTCCTTCAAGTACATACAATGAAAACTCATACAGCTATTGTGCTTTTCCACAGCACACCAGAATGGAGCAAACCAGTTCTTCAGAGGACCCAAGCAATCAGACATCACATACTCCTCCCCGCACAAACAGAGCCGGCCTCCGCAAACGGCCCTACCGAAACTGGGCTTTCAGAAAGCTGCCAGAGTCTCAACCCACAACCACAGTAACCAGGGGAACATGGACTTCCTGAACGTGCCGGATGAGGGCATGTCAGGGTGAGAAAAATAGAAGTGGGGGAGGTTATTGGTCACGGCATGTGTGTTAGAAAATGCTCAGCTGAGACTTAACTGGAGCTCTTACCATGGATGAAATGGATCAAATCAAAAATAAACTATTTCATTTGACATAAAAAAGGATCAAAGTCAGTAGAACCAAAACCGATCTACTTTAAGGCCTCTTTAATAACCAAGCGTTGATTAAAATTGTTTTTTTCCTTATCAAAAACTTTCATCATCATTGTTTTTTTGTAAATCAAATATAAATATATTATTATTATATATAATATATATGCAGGTCATAATTTGCATTCTCTTTCTGAAAGAGAAAAGGCACAGGATTACAGAAAGTGAAATGAATTTGTCATGCCTGTCTCCTTGTGACAGAAAACAGAGGAAACAGAGTATTGGCCAGCGTCCGCCTCCTGCTCCCAAACCCCAGCCTCGCCCTCAGGGGCCTCGCTGTCGGGCTTTATACCAGTACATTGGCCAGGACACCGACGAGATCAGCTTTGAGTTCAACGATGTGTTTGACCTTGTCAAAGAAGGTGCGTGGACCTGGAGAGCGGCCAAAAAGAACATACCACAATATAACGTCTGACTTGTGTTTTAATTCTATCCCTCTCTAGATCCGTCAGGGTGGTGGACTGGCAGGATTCGAGGAAAAGAAGGTCTCTTCCCTGGTAACTATGTGGAAAAGATTTAATCATTGTCCCTGGTTGCTTGGTGGATGTTTATGCATGATGGAAACATGATTGTTTAAGGTGGACACACCTCCCTTTGGAGACAGGAGGCATTGCCATTATTGTCATGACTGTAAAACGCAGATCCTACCGTGTATCAGGTTTCATCTGTGTTGTCGCCTCGCACTTTGCTGTTCAAAAGAACCTAGTAACAAGATCTTTGACTACTCTCCCTATTGACACCTCTCGTTCAGTCTTCTATGCACTATGACCTTAAGCTTAAATTACAGCCCGTCGAGAATAATGAGCCTAATTGCTGCACTGCATTATGTTGTTGCCAGTGTTAACAAACGTATGATTGCATTTGTCTCATATTTTCTGTCATTACCTGTTAACATTTCACAATAGAACCCAAATGGACTGTGCGTACGAACATTTGTACTGTAACAAACACCTCTGGATTAATGGATGCCATTAGTGGAGAGCCATTCCCAATTTCACACATTTCTCTTGCCTCATTTTTAATGTATTGTAGATTTTGATTTGTCCGTGTAGCTTATGTTTTTTTATATACTGTATGTGTAATTAAAATTCTCAGGTTGTTTTGTGTTACTCTACTTTTTACTTTTTGCACTTTACTCAAAACAAACAGTTTGAGCCGCCCACTTTAGTATGTATTCTTTGATGAAGTATAGACATAACACAATGAAAGATGTTCCCTGACCTGTGGTGGTGGTGGACCACCGGATCCTAACCACTCGACCACCAGGGATACAGGAGTCATTCAGTCAAGCGTCTCCTATTTGCGTGCAGCATTCGCGACCCCACTCATTCGCAGATTTCGCAGAAGGCGCTGTCTCACAAGTCAATTCACTCAAGTTTTTGGCAAGACTTGATGTTGTGTAACTGCACGTTTTGTTACAATACTGTATACTGTATTGGAATTGTTTCTTAAACTGAGTTTAAAATGTGTTGAAAGACTGTATTATGCTTTATTATAAGGTTTAGAGCACAAGTCACAAACTGGCGGACTGCAGTCCGAGACAGGGCATGGGAACCGTCCTATATGGACCTGGACCATTAGTCAAGTACAGTAATCCCTCTTTGATCGCGGTTCATTGGTTCCAGACTCACAGTTGTCACTTTTCTTCGGGTACTCCGGTTTCTTCCCACATTCCAAAAACATGCATGTTAGGCTAATAGGCGAAATTGTCTGAATGAATGGTATGAATGCGAGTGTGGATTGTTGTTTGTCTGTATGTGCCCTGCGATTGGCTGGCGGCTCGTCCAGGGTGTACCCCGCCTCTCACCCAAAATCCAATGGAATATATGAGACACAAACAAAACAATGAATAAAGTTGTAATTTTTGAAAAAGTATAAATATTACAAGAATAAAGTAAAAATATTATGGGACCAAAGTCATAATTCCGAGAAGAAACATACCAGGGAGAAAGTTGAAATACTTGGATAATTAAGAAAATAAAACACCAGAAAAAACGAGGGGGAAAAACGGATGGAATTTTACGAGAATAAACTCTAAATTTTATGAGAAAAATGTTCTAATGAGGAAAAAAAGGCGCAAAATTACGAGAACACACCGTAATATTATGACATTATAATATTATGGTCATTTTAGTAGCATAGTGTTGAAATATTAAACAAAATGCTTTTGTTTTGTTTTTTTTCAGTTGTAATATTACGAGAAACAAACAAAACAAAATAAATTTGTCATTTTTGGAAAATTAAGTTGAAGAAAAGTTCTAGAAGGTGTTATAAAATTATGGGAATAAAGTCCAAATATTACAAAAAGAAAATTTAGGAAGAATATTGAAGAGGAAAGTTGAAATATTTGGAAAATGTAAAACAAACAACCGCAAAAATGGGAAAAAAGAGCAATGTATCACCTATAGAGATGCAGTTTTTTCTTGAAACATACAGTATCTGCATGTGTTGCTTTTTGAAATATCAGAGTGTGCCCTTGCATCCTTTCATTTTTCACTGGAAAACGCTTGAACACCCCTTGTCTATATTCTAATATGTCTGGAGCGTTTCTGTCTCTAATGGGCCAATACAGTATAACTCCAGATTTGACATACTTGGCAACTACCTGCACCTTAAGTTTACACAAACAAAAAGGAAATCCCTTTAATGTAACAGACCACAAATCCAGTATATGTCCCCACAACATGAGAAATACGTGCTACACACACACACACACACAGCAGAGGTAAACGGACCGGTTGATCCTCTTCTTCCCCAAAAAGACCTATGCAGAGAGGTGATACTTTTTGCAACTGTTATTACTCTCATCTCTTTTGAAGGTCACAATGTTTGTCTTTTATCACGTACGCAAACATGAAATGATGAGGTTAGGGGGGTGTTCCGTCTTTACCGTTGGTGATGACGTGAGTGACGTCACAGTGTGGTGCAGCAGGTCTGCATGCTCCACCCTGCCAAAATACACCTGAGTTGAGTCACCTGGAGACCGGCAGCGGCGGCAGACTGGAGGCACTGGAAGAGGGAACAGCATGGGAGGTAAGACATATTCCAACATCATTGTCTTATTTATATAGCAAGGTTTCTGAAACATTTTTATCTGAAGACCCAATAATATAATAAATGTATAACACAAAAATACATGATGTGCTGTGTATTGCCATAACAGTGTAACAATGGACAACGATCGTTGATAAAGAGCACAGCATACAAGAATGTATTGTTGCAAAGAAGCTGATATATGTAGCCTGTTTGTCCGATATTTGGCATAATTTGGACAATTTAAAGTTATTGCTTATATTAATATTTATTTATTATTGGTTGCTATTATAATATTTGCATTATATGTATTTTCAAATGATCGCACTACCAAAGCGGCGTGTCTTTGATATATCATATCTTATTAACCTTTTCATTCACAGCAGTGCATTTAAAGGAGCGCCGAAATGCATGAGGCTTTGTGAAAGTGCGCAGACGTCATTTTGTATTCAAATGCGACACATTTGAATACAAGGGAACTAAAGGGAGAGTCGACATTTATTTCCATAAACCAGCAACACAGTGTAACTCCCCTAGTCCCTCTCTATGTTTTGTTTTTCTAACGTGCGGCTGGCGGGTTATTGTTAATGTTGTTGTGTACCTGACTTTATGTCTGTCAGGTGTCCACTCAAGCGAGAGGATGGCTGGAGTTTTCTCCTATGAGAGTTCAGAGATCGACTGGTGTGAAGACAACTACAAACACTCGGAACACGTGGTGGAGTTCTTCAACACTGTGAGATTCATGTTCATGCAAGCACAATCTTCATATTCTTAAACAATGTGACAGTCTAACAAAATGAAAGGAACGCTTGCTTGGGTTTGTTTGTTTTAAAGACAAATTGCTTGTTTTTTTTCCCCCCCTTGCAGACGAGCAGCTTCATTTTCTTTATTATATCTCCTATCATGCTGTACCTCCTGCATCCTTATGCCAAAGAGAGGAACTTAGCAATCCACTTGGTCTGGATCATGATGTTTTTTGTTGGTAAGTTCGCTTCTTGAAAAGATGGTCACCTGTAAGCTATTTAAGGGCGCACATGATTGATAAGTGCATGACCACAGCCTATATTTTGATCATATTTTGCACATAGTGAAGTGGGTCTGCATACAATCCCTGAGGCACACCAGTATGATGGAATAATAAGCATAACAATCAAGTTAGATCCGTTTTGGTAAGAGCGTAACTGAACAAAAACTGCAACAAATCAAATTAAATAAATATACCAGAGGTTATGTTTTTGCCGGCGCTTTATCTGTCTGTTTGTTTGTTTGCTTGTGTTCAAAATAACTTGAAAAGCTTGACTGGATTTAGATGAAATTTTCAGGAATTTTCAGGAATAAGATATGGAAAAACTGATTGAATTTGGGGGGTGATACGGATCACCATCTGGATGCAGGAATTTTTTAAAGGATTTTTTAACATTGCAAGATAGGACCATTTTCGGGATTTGTGCGTATAATCTCACAAAAAATGGTCAGAGCGCTTGGGGAAAAAAAACACAGGGAAAGTTTCCAACAGGTTCTATAAAATATCAAAGACTGATCCAAAAAAAATTGGCTTATTATTTTGGTGTGAATCACACTATGGCGCTTGGCGGAGGTCTGTGCTCTCCGAGTGCTTCTCCAGTTAATCGATTAAATCATGTGTTCTACATCCATGTGTCAAATTGCTCTGTTTAATAGTTCTTTCTCCCTGTAGGATTTTTCTCTGCCTACTTTCATATGACTCTCAGCTTTGTGGGCCAGATGCTGGATGAGTTGTCAATCTTGTGGGCGTTGGCAGCGGGATACGCCATCTGGTTCCCACGTAGGCTGTTCCCTTCTTTTATCAAGGACAGGTAACGCAACATCAACCCAACTACTATGACACGTTATGCCACGCGACGGTTATGCTCACTCGCTCTAATACCTTCTGATCAAAGCTTTTTATTCATTTGAGGCACGCTACTCTGAAACCTAACCTGCGCTGGCTGAGGAGCCTGTCTGACAGCTCCAACTTGAGTCACTGTCAACAAAACACAATATGGTGTTACCGTTCTAACCCGAAACGGACAAAAAGGGACTTGTTAGAAGGGAACTCCACCCTCCATTTATAAATATTTAACCCCGAGATGGCTTGTGTAACCCGACTGGTTTGCTTCTGCACACGCCCGGGGATCGAACCAGGGTGCACAGACAGGAATGAAGCAGCGCTGGCCAACGAGTGAAAAGCCCGAGCTTTCAGCTTGTTGTCAACTGCAGCACCTTTTAGGCGTCAGGGAACACTTGAATGAATGAATGAATTTTTGATAGGCATCTGGAACTCCATCATGACCTCCCTGTGTGTCATGAACAGGTCCACCTTTGCAAGACTCATCCTGGTGTTTACTGCCGTCACTTCGGTCACCTCCTTTGTCAGGCCCACAGCCAATGCCTACGCTCTCAACCTCTTCGGCCTGCACCTGCTCTACATCCTGGCTATTGAGATGAGAAGGTATGAGAATATGGGAGGGTGAGGCAGAGTGGTTTAAATCACTGTTTTCCCTGAGCTTGTGTGGGCTTTCGCCCCACACTCTGGCCTGCCCTCACAAATACAGTGATCCCCCATTTATTGCAGGTAATTGGTTCCAGACCCAACCGTGAAAGTAGGATTCCTTATTTATAAATGGAATATTTTTGTAGTTAGAGCATAGAGAACTGGTTTATGACCTTCTAAATATGTTTTTAAGGTTATTAGAGCCCTTTAGACATGAAATAACACCCCTATAGTCACCTTTACACTCGTATTACCCAATATAGTAGCCATAATAAGAGTAAATAAGACGTAACAGGAGGCCTAGTGGTTAGCATGTTGGCCATAAAGTCAGGAGATCTGGAAGACCTGGGTTCGAATCTCTGTTTGGGCATCACACTCCAGTTAGTTTAATTGAAGACTCTAAATAGTCCATAGGTATGAATGTGATTGGATGTTGGTCTATATGTGCCCTGCGATTGGCTGGCGACCTGCTAGGAGTCAGCTGGGATAGGCTCCTCCAACAGGACAAGGACAAGCAGCATAGAAAATGAATGAATGAAGACATAACAGACATAGATTAGACTCGTGCTTGTGTGTGTTGCTATAAATGTGCTTCCTGGAGTGGCGGGCCGTACAGGGAGTGACGTCGGAGTTGAGTTTTAGTTCGGCATGTGTTAAGGCTGCAACATTTTATCAGGGATTTTTATTAGGGGTTATTATGCCTGGGCCGCACGGTGGCCAAGTGGTTAGCATGTCAGGAGTTGGGGAAGTTCTGGGTTCGAATCTCCATTGGGCATCTCCGTGTGGAGTTTGCACGTTTACTCCGGTTTCCTCCCACATTCCAAAAACATACATGTTAGGTTAATTAGCGACTCTAAATTGTGAATGTGTGTTGTTTATATGTGCCCTGCGATTGGCTGGCAACCGAAGTCAGCTAGGATAGGCTCCAGCATTCCGCCGACCCTAGTGAGGATAAGTGGTATAGAAAATTGATGGGTGGAAGGGTTATTATGCCTGTTGTGAGATAATTCAAACTTGCAATAAAAGCTTGTTGTTCTTGCGATAAAATCTGATGCTTGTGTGTCTCATTGTACATTACAGTAACATTACTGACACCTAGTGACCAGTAGAGTATTACATATTATCATGTCTTTGAATGTGTCTTCTGAATGCCTTATATTTGCATTTTACTTCATTTAGTCGTTTTTATGCTTAAGAAATGCTTAATTTAGGCAAAAAACTACATACAATATGCTTAAATATGCATTTTTTGACTAATAATAGGCCGTATTATACCATGGATTAATGTATTTTTTTTTAAACGTGATAGAGTGAAGCCACGAAATTCGAACTGAAATGTGGCGACGAACTACTGTACGTATTTTAGGTTCATTGAAGACTCTAAATTACCATTGGTGTGAAGGTAGTGTGAATGGATGTCAGTCTCTGTGTCAGTCCTGTGAGTTTTCCACTAGTCTACACCAGGGGTGTCAAACTCGTGCCATGGGGGGGCCGAGACACCACAGGTTTTCCTTCCAGCCGGTCACTAAAGCAGGTGATCAACACCTCCTTCAATTTGAGGGAAGGAGCTCATCAATTAAATCACCTGCTGGCGAAACTGGTTGAAGAGAAAACCTGCAGTGTTTCGGCCCTCTATTGACACATGTGATCTACACGGTACCTACCCTCCATTTTCCCTGGGAAAGTGTCGTATTTTGCCCTTCTTTCCCATCGCCGTCCTGTAAATTTCCTGTATTTGAACGTTCATCAAAAAAGTAAAATAAAATTCTCTCCGGTACTGCGGGTGACAGTGGTAACGGTATCCACGCTTGAGCAACAGCAGTTATTTTGCTTATTTGTTTCTTGTGCAAACAAACCAGGAACAGCGATATCAGGTCTACAGCACTAAGCCTTCTGGGTAATGTAGTACTGTATTTGAACACTTACAGCACAGCAATCTACAAGGAGCAGCTGGGTCTTCAGTGGGGAAAATGTCCCTTTTATCTGTAAAATATCTCTTATTTGTTGACAGGTATGGCTACTTAGTTTGACACATCCTTCACAACTCGCTATTGATGCTTTTCCATTGGCAATCAAGGGTTTGAGTAGTTTCAGGACATCGTGACGAAATGACAGAAACAAACAGACATGCGACCACTAGTTTCCTGTTGCTGTGCCTGTGCTCAGGATGCCTGAGTTCACCCCCCACAGCCTCCACCGTGCTGCGGAGATCTGTTTTCTTGCTTCTCAGTCTCGTCTTGAGTAAAATGAACCACTTCATGGATAGATGTACTTCCCTGAAGTGGGACAAGTGGAGCCAAGCTGAGCTAGAAATGTTTGCAAAAGGTGCATAATCAGCTGGGATAGGATGGACTGAGAAATGGGACCAAAATGATTAACCATTAGGTTTGGTTGAAGGATGAGCTTACAGTATTAAGGCGCATGTTACTTTGTTTATGCATGGCACACTTTGCTTTTAACTGTGCAGTTCGTTTGAGAGTCAAACATATCAGTTTGAAACGATTTGGCTTTTTCTACAGAACAATCAGTGGCAAGATTGTGGACAGACAAGCATGGCTTCACCAGGAAATCATAGTACTTATCGTCCATCCATCCATCTTCTGCCGCTTATTTGAGGTCGGGTCGCGGGGGCAGCGGCCTAAGCACGGAAGCCCAGACTTCCCTCTCCCCGGCCACTTTGTCCAGCTCCTTCTTATGGATCCCGAGGCGTTCCCAGGCCAGTTGAGAGACATAGTCTCTCCAACGTGTCCGGGGTCTGCCCCGAGGCCTCCTACCGGTCGGACGTGCCCTGAACACCTCCCCTGGGAGGCATCCCATTATTCCTTCTATCAATGAGCATGTATTGCATGGCTGATAAAGTATCCAGTCAGCATTCTTGCCTTCAATTATTTTCCTTGGTTCTGTAATGGCACCATTTGTGTAGACGGCGTGGATTCGATTCCGGGCCATGTCCTCGATACCGAACCATTGGAGACATTCAGTGCTGGTCCCAAGCCCGGACAAACGGGAGGGTTGCGGTGCATCCGGTGTGAAACCTAAGCCAAATCACTCCAGCCCAAATCATAATAATAACCTTCTTTGACTTCTTTTTAGCATTTTGCCTGAGTGACAGCATTTTTTCCCACTATTTGTGAGGGAATGGTGATTCCTAGTTATTCATCGTTGCCTATGATCCCTTCTATTCAGCTGCACGGACCAGAAGGTTTTAAGGCTTGCCAAGCTGTCAGTGGCTTTATGGGTGCTGGCTATCTCCTGCTGGATTAGTGATCGTTTTGGCTGTGGATTTTGGAAGAGCCTGAACTTCTGCTACCTGCACGGTATATGGTAAGTCCTGTGTTGTGTGTGTGTGTGTGTGTGTGTGTGCGTGCCCTATTGCATTTCCCAGATAACCCATAAGTTTTGATCCCTCAGGCACATTTTGATCGCGATAGCGGTGGCATATGCGACTACACTCGTCGCTTACCTGGATGCCAACTACGAGATCCCCTACTCACTGCCTGGACTGCGGTACTGGCCCTGTGATAAGTGGGCACTTGGATTACCTCATATTGTCCTGAAAGGCACAAGCAAGACATTAAAGCGGTGCTAATTAACAGAGCAGCACACTGAGTTTACTGATGGCAGGCCACCATTATATCTCACCAATAATAACTACTGTGATGAATCAGCACTGGAAGAAATCAACTTGAAACTGGCATATCATCATATCATCGACACTTCACTATGCACACTTGCACGCAAAGCGATTTAACCCCTGTTGTAAATTACAATTATTTGCTAAATTCCACAAACTTTTCTTAGATGGTGCCTTTTATATATCAGTTTACCATTGTTATTGTTGCTAGTAAAGCACATTTACAATGACGGGTTGAAGTGATCTCAGTGTACAAAATGATTGATTTTAGAGGAAATGAATGTATTTCCTCATACGTCAACGCCTTCTGGTAAATGTCCATTTTTGTTTATTACTGACAGTTTGCCTTGTTTGGTCTGTTTACACATGACACATGAAAATAAGTACTCTGTCTGACTGTAACAAGAAGTGAAACTATGTTATGTTGTATCGTGAATATCATTTTATGAAATGTTTGTATTTATTTATGGTCAATAATGGAGTAGGTCCTTATGCGTATTTCATTCGATGTGTAACGTCTTTCCGTTTGTTGTCATTTGACATTGCAACACTGAAAGCACACAGTAAATGTGTTTAATCACAGTGCTGTTGTAGTACTGAATTGTTGTGCATGAAAACAATCTCCTGCAATCCAAAAGTGTATGTGTTTATGTACTTCTTATCGAGTTCATTATGTGAAGGCTTGGCGGTAATATTTTGAAAATGATGCTGAATGTAACAAGACCGTGAATCAGGGTTATCCAAAGTGCAGCTCAGGGGTCATGTGTGGCCCGCAGCGCCTGTTTTTATTGGCCCAAATCCTCTAAAAATGGTACCTTGCAAACCAAAATGGCCCCACAAGCTCTCGGCTATTTAGTAGACGGAATAATACTCATAATAATAGGATGAACCTGAAGTTTCACGAGGCTCCCTTTGTGACCAAAACAACAAAGCTTAGATGTCGGCTGTTTTTTCTTTAAATTAATTTCATTGCTTAACATATTTTGACCCACGTTGGATTGTTATTTGCATGTTTAATGACCTAAAATGGGCAGAATATGAAAGTGACCCGCCGCACACTTCGATTTTTCTATATGCGGTCCTCGGTGGGAAAAAAAAAAGTTAGAACAAATAAATCAAACCTGGGGCTTTACAGAATGCAGGAAAAGCTGAACAGTGACCTCCTATGGTCCCAGGATGGCATAACAACAAAAAAAATCCACTCAAACGTTTTTAGCACTAGCACATTGGTTCCTAAAGTACAGGTGTATATATAAGTGGCGATGAAGTGATTAAAAAATACCTATTACTTGTTGGCAGCAATGCCACAATATCTAAACATAGGCCTACAGTATGTTTTGTGCTGGTATACAATTTACTTTAATGATTGCCTCAAACTATACAGGAAGTTACCGTTGCAAAACATGGCCAATGTCAGTCATTTCCCTATCTTTGCATACTGGAACAAAAGGATTAAAAGGTTGATGTCTCACTCGCGGTCTGACACCGTGTTTGAGGCGTCGCTCAGTCAGCATTTACTGACAGACAGTGAGAGAGCGGTGACCTTTTGAGCCATAGCTGAGGCCCAATAATCTCACATCAAAGGCGACGCTCCCTTTCTTAAAACGCAAGGTTTTCAATCACCACACGCATCCTATCCTTGGTTTTTTCTCAGAGGGAAAAAATGCTGAAATGAGGAGAAGGCATCAAAGCCTTGTTGCAGCTCAATTGTTTGTGTATATTTTTAATACAAATTGTTCTTGAGTCCTTATGTCAATAGCATGTCTACAGAAATGTTATTTGAAATAAAAATGAACACTATTCATGCCATGGTGTATACTGCACATATAAAACCCTTTAACCTTGACAATACAACCAGAAAATTCAACAATAAGGGGAGGAAATTGTCTGAAATTGATTCGATGTGCTAAAGAGGCAAGTATCGTTTAAGAGAAGCTCTTTCTTCAACCTATGTCATATAGAGAACATACAAACCCTTTATTAGTATTTCTCTATAAGAGAGGAGAAATATGATCTTAGCGGTCCATCAAATTTAAAACACTTATATGAGAGAACGAGGCTGAAACCCCACAGCATTTCTGTATGGGGAGTTCAACTATGGAATGGATTGAGTCAGGAACTCAAATAATGTACTGAGATGAGCAAATACAAAAACCAACACAAGCAGGTGGTGTTTGCTAAATACAAAGCAGAAGAGTCTTGATCATTACACTGATTGTTCTGTCATGCTTGTTTGTTATTATTATTTATTATTACACTGATTATTATATGGAATAGTATTACATGGAATGCAGGAAGTGAATAATATGTACTGTACAAGATGTGGAATGGATGGGGGGTAGGATTAAATAAGATTTGTGTCTTACTACTCCTTTTGGACGTGGAACTGTGAAAGGATGATTCATGAGATGTATTCCATTGTAACCTTCATGCACGTTCAAATCAAACTAAACTAAACTATGTCCTAGGTTTATGATGTAAAACAACCTCTTTTTTTAAAAAGAATTCTTTCATCTTTTATCTTTTGTTATGAAAACTGCCCAGCACGCTTTTTCTATATTCATTGAGAAACAATACTGACTATTTTTCCTGTTGTCCTCACTGAAGAATCCAGACGAAATATGATCAACGTTAGACTAGAGAGACCCCTAAGTGGACGATCAACTTGTCAACAACACTTAGTGGATTTTAGGCACATTCTCATTGTGTTTTATTCCCCATACAAACTCGTTTGATGTCAATGCCACTGTATATAATGCGTCGATAATGTGCAATATGTTTCTTTTTGTGGTTGTATTTAGCAATGGCATAGAGCTGCAACATACGGCATCATACTAAGAGATGTTTCGAATATTTTGGGTTTCATATTTTGCTGTAGGGTAACATATTAGACTCAAGACGGCGGCCCATTTTCACGAACAGGTTTGCCGTACGTATATTTTTGTGTTTCAGACAAAATATATCAACTATATGTTTGCGGTCTGTTATCTCATGAATGTACAAAGCTTCCATTCCAGGCAAAAGCTTTTCATTTCCAATCTTCCCATCATCATCATAAGTAAGGAAGTATAGGACATAATCACGCAAAATAAATAGTGGAGCTCAGGAGCTGATCCAATGTTCAGCATTCAAAATAAATAGATGAAATGCACTGAGTTCCAGGAGTGACTCAGAGGTCAGTGATGCTGATGCTGAATAATTTACGACTTAACTATGAGGGATGCATTAGTGACGGTAAATATTCCAGAGAGTTTCCGGTGTTGTCTATGTCACTCAGGACCCCTAAAATATTATATGAGATCTGAATTATTGTCATTTGAGGACCGTCTACCTCAACAATGACGAACTCAAGTCTATTTCTGCATTACTTTTTGAATTTGTGACAAATCTATAAGTATGCTATGATTCCAACAAGTAACAGATATGGAAAAGGGGCAGGATTAAATAAGATTATCCTTTCTGGACACGTTGAATTGTGCAAATGTAACCACGTGACTTATTAAGCATGTCTGAAACAAACAATACCAAAGCCACAACAGTGTAAATGTGAGTGAAGGCTTGATGAGTTTAGTAGCCCTTTAAGGGAATGAGCCACAGACCACACTCCTTATGAGGCATAAGTACAACCATGTGACTTCTCCCTGCCAGTCAGCAAAGAAAGGTAATAATGATAATGACTGTTAACATTAAATACAATGAAAGAAAAGTACCATATATTAAAAAACATGCAATTGGCTGGCGACCAGTCCAGGGTGTACCTCGCCTGTTGCCCGAAGTCAGCTGGGATAGGCTCCAGCATACCCCCGCGACCCTAATGAGGAGAAGCGGCATAGAAAACGGATGGATGGATGGCTGTAAGTCAACATTTTATTCAAATTATCAAAAAACGATAAAAAAACACACAATGCGGAGATACATGAATTTTTCAGCAATGTGGTACTGTATACAACGATAGCCATCAAATGCTGAGGACAAAGTCACTCAACTAAAAAATCTTGCAATGCGCTCCAACTGTCAACACTGACTCATGCAGGGATGATGAGTAATTCAAATTAAAGGCATAGTCATATAGCTTTAGTTAGGAATTATGGAATAAGGATGATAAACATCCACGCCTTTTGTCGCGCTTTGAAGACAAATAATCACAGAAATAAATCTATTTCACTTTGTTCCATTCTTTCCAAAAGAAAAGGAGGATTAAGGACTTGATGTCTCAATGCAAATCACACACCTTGTCTGAAAGCCAAGGTGGGATTTCTTCTCCTCTACTTTGACTCAGAGGCAAACTGGATTATGTAGACAGGAAGCTATAGCCAGTGAGAGAGTGGTGACCTTCTGGGCCAAAGCTGAGGCCCAATAATCTCACTTCAAAGTGTGGCACCACAGGGACGTGACCACATCGGGCCTTCTCTCTTTGACTGAGCATGTGAATATGAGCAACTTTTCACACCGCCGCATCCCTATTGGCATTTACAATTATCATAAACATTTACATTATGAATCAGGTAAAAGCAGCGTTTTATTTTTTTCTAATGCCACCAAACCCCCAATGAAAACAAATCCTGGACTAGATCTACAGCTTTGATAATGGAAATTATTTTTTAACCAAATATACTTGTGGTGAAACTTAGATTATAAAGGCAAACGTGATGACCATGCCGTATTTTGCTACAATTAATAGCAGAATGACAATGCTAACCTTTGTTTAGTGCAGGGCTGTCCAAACCTTTTTCACTGAGAGCTGCATACAGACAAATTGAAGGCTGTGGGGGCCACTTTGATACACTTTGTAAGATGCTAAAACCAAAACAGTGTTGGTCAATGTACAGTATGCTAAGCTATTGGAAAAAAACATTGACTTCTTAGCTTTGTGTTATGACAAAGAAAATGAGTGTACCTTTGGACATACTCAAGTGTGTATTTCCACTGTGTCAACAACTAGCGGAGCAAATCAGAGCCGGACCGGGGAAAATGACTGGGCCCTTTAAACCCAAATAATAAAGCTCATGACAACATCATTTTACAACATACTCATGCCCACAACAGTGGGGCTTGCAAGCTTCGGCACCAAGGAGAACGACTATGTCATTTTGAAGTCCATCAAACGGACATGAAGTATAACAAACCAAGAGAACAACAAAAACATTAGGCTACTCCGGGGGTGTGCAACCCTCACCAGCCCACCCTGAAGCTCTGCCTGTGGTGTCAACCCACGAGCTGAGTCATAATATTGTTAATAGAGACTATCAAAACCTGCAATGCACTTACACTGTAAATATACTGAAATAGTGTTTCCTGTTTGCACCATGAAGAAGATGGCTCATCAATAAATTAAGTGCATTATCGATTTTCTCAGTACATAGCTGTACTCTCCACTCTCCATAGCTGTACACAGAACGAATGCATTACAATCTCACACCCCAAAGCAAGAAATGCAATTTATCTGAGTATCATATTAAAATGTCATATTGTACTTTGTCAGTATAGTATGACTCCAACATTTTAAGTATTAATGAAACAATGAGTTTGAAGCGTTTATTGTATGCATTGATTATAATATAATTAATAATTTACTATCAATTATCACCATGTGCTTGTTTTACAATTGAATCGGCGCTGCAGCCATTGGGACATATGCCCTGTCACTCGAGAATACCATCACAAAAAGCTTTATTTGTATTTGCAGGAAACGTAGAAACCCGCCTTTTGATGACTTTGATTGGCTGTTTTCAAGAACGCCGGAAAGTCCCGCTCTCCCATTGGCTGAGAGAGCTTTCTGTTTTGGTTGCCTGCCAGCGGACCGTCTGGACGGGGAGGGGAGTCGTCTGCCTTCCGCTTCTCGGCTGGATTGACACACAATGAGGAGCCAAGGCAGGGTAGACGCTCCACAAACGCCGCTGTAAATAAATACAACAACCGCTGAGGCCAGAGAAACATGGAGAATCAGGTACCGTGGATTTTCTCTCTCCTTTTGGACTGTGAACTTTTGGCGCAGAAAATACCGGCGGCTTTCTCGCTGGCAGGGCAGGAATGAATCCTCTGTTGTAGTCGCTGGAAGAGGGAAAAAAACGCTGCTCCTGCTGCTATAGAAGTCGTAGTTGTTTGGCTCTGGAGCTATGCTAGCTGGCCACTCATACATCGGCATTTACCGCTAACTAGCTTCAGTATACCGCTCCATTCAGCACCGCTGCATAGGTGAAGCTACGAACGAGCACACAAAGATATACACACCCAGTATTTATCCTCCTCTACTTGCGTTTAAAGTCGAATGCAATTACAAATTACCCGGAAAACATTTTTGGGTGGCGATGGTGTCCAGCTAAGCTAAGCTAGTACACCTACTAGTGGAGTGTCGGCCGATGGCTAAAGGCTAAGGAGCCGCGACAAGGCGCCGGGAAAAGGCTCGCCCTCTCCTAGCCGTGCTGCTTAGCCAGGGTGGTGGCCTGAAACCTGCCATACTGGGCAAAGAAACCCGACCACCACCATGCTATTTTGTCATATCACACTAATATTTGCGAACATTTGGTTAAAGGTTAACGCGTGTGCACTTTTCTGCAATATAGATGTATTGAGTATGGAGGAAAATCTTAATGTGGAAAAACTTGAACCTCACTCATGCTTGACTGGCATGCTTTCACTGGCCCAATCTATCCAAAATACACACTGTGAGTGAATGAGTGGTTTGTTATCACACGTTTTTCAAGTATACAGTACAGTGCTTAATCACTGCAACAATGGTAATTTGCTTTATGAGTTATACATCCGTTGCATATACCTTGAGAATTTCATCCAGACATGCAATGTATGAATGGCATAGGGCCATACTTCCATGAACTGAAATGAGACACATCCTTATGGATGAACCTAATACTGCTCAGGACTTTTGTATATTTCACTAATAGACATGCTTGTGAACACACCGACATATTTGCAAATGATGGGTGCGTTCACACAGACTACAATCCGTTTGCTCCCCTGCTACGGTTCGTGAGCGAACACAGTCAAGGACTGGTCCAAATACGGGGACGGTCTGAGAGATGGGTCTCAGTCCGCCTGTCTCTTGAGTGAGGGTAACGCCGGGTATGATGTCACCAAATGCGACCATAACCAGTAGATGCACAGATACACCCAACAGGAAGCTGTGTGAAAATCATCCAAAAAGTAAGAGTTAAATGTAAGCCCGGACGTGTGAATAGTAATACGGTAATGACACGTACTGGTTTAACTTTGTGTATTGCGTCTAAAGTCACACATAAACATCAGCCACTTTATTTGAATTGGTCCTCTTGAGTTGCCTTATATCAATATAAGATTGAGCGTCTGGAGGCCGTGTTTTGTATGTTGTGAATGTGTGTATTTTATCAAGGAAATTAATATATATTAGAAAGGTTTTCTTTTATTTTGTAGAACGTAAAGATATTTAAAGCTTTGTCTTTAAATACAAAGCTTTGTCTTACTATTGGTTGTTGGCAGCTTCTTCTCATTGTGCCTTTTGCCCTTTTTTAACCATTTTTGCTGTTATTTTGTTTCTGCAGTGATTCAATGACAAATGAGCCACGGGCCGCAGATGGCCCCCGAGCCGCACTTTGGGCACCCCTACTTTGTGGGTTAGGCTTGTGGCGTGGGCTCTATGAGCAAATTGAAACTCGCCCTGTTGGCTCAGTGTCGTGGCCGAGCGGTGGTGAGGCGAGACTGGTGCGTTACAATAGTCGGCGATAACGAGCCGCAGCTGGAAGATTTTTTTTTTTTGGACGTGCACGTCAATGTAGTCATATTTGTGCCTTAATTTTGAGGTAGCAAAGGCAGATATTGAGCGATATTAACGTGCAATAACTACTGTTACTGTTGTGTGGTCAGGCACATCGCTGCGGTCTGTCGCTCCCTCTCTCCGTCTCGCTCGCCCCTTCTACACGCCGCTCACTCAACGTGCGCTAGTTTCTCCGGCCGGGTTTGGAGGACTGGGCTCTTGGCCGGAGTTTGCGGGGTTGCTGCCTGGAGGGCGGCGAGGAGTGCGGGCGTGTTCAGTGGTCAAAGTGCGTGCCTGTTGGTCACTCTCCAGGATATGAGGGCACTAATGTAATGGTACATTTTTTTTTCCAACATTCTCGCGATCGACCGGCAAAGTCCCAAAGATCGACCAGTAGCTCAAGATCGACGGGTTTGTGACCCCTGCCCCAATCTTTCCCATTGCAGGCGTTGTTTTTGATTGTTTCTTATTCCTTGTTTTTTTATGTCATTGCTTGTGGTATAAAACAGCATGCTGGACTGACTTATAAAGATGAATGTCCCTGTATTGTTGTGTCCCTCTAAGATATGAAGCAATGATGCTATCACATTTTCAATTCACTGGACATCTCATGTAAGATGCAAATAGAAACCACAATATGGTGAATTTAGGAGATGCCATAATTCCTCCTTCCGCCCGATTGCCGACAAGGGGCTCCAGGGAGAGCTGGATGGGCCAACACTCATCTTGAAGGCTTTCCAAGATGCCAGATTTTTTATGTCATGTCGAGGATGACGGCACAGCAGTTTCCTTCGATATTTCTATGACAACCAAGATACACTGAGGGGCACTGTGTGCAGTGGAAAACAAAATCCTGGGGCGAGCGGGTGAAGCTCAGTGGAGTCAGCAGCGTGCTGTGGAAAACTGGCAAAGACTGTAGCGGGCCATCGTGCAGTCAAAGATACTGCAATAAAGATTTGGATGTGTCATTTAGGCTGTGCTTAAGGCTTGTTGAACTGTACTGCTTTATAATAATGTGTTTTTAAAACATGTTGTCAACTTAGCCTGAGATAAAGCCCGTAATTTTCATTTCAGAGTATACAATTAGTATAATCCTAGTACACTTGGTTGGTTCATTTCACTCCATTTCCACCCAGCAAAGTAGTGGTGGTACACACATTTTACACAAAAACATCCATCCATTTTCTATGCCGCTTCTCCTCATTAAGGTCGTGGGGGTATGCTGGAGCCTATCCCAGCGGACTTCGGGCGACAGGCGGGGTACACCCTGGACTGGTCACCGGCCAATCACAGGGCACATATAGACAAACAACCATTCACACTCACATTCATACCTATGGACAATTTAGAGTCACCAATTAACCTAACATGCATGTTTTTGGAATGTGAGAGGAAACCGGAGTACCCGGAGAAAACCCACGCGCGCACGGGGGAACATGCAAACTCCACACAGAAATGCCCAACGGAGATTCAAACCCAGGTCGTCCCGATCTCCAGACTGTGACTGTGTGGCCAACATGCTAACCACTAGACCACCATGCGGCGTCATAAAAAAAGCACACCAAAATAATTGATCCATACCACTTTTTGGCAACCCTCAGTTAGGTCCCCGGTACAGTTTGGTTCCCACAGGACTGTGATCTATCTGTGGTGTGACTTGCGGCAGCGTAAATCATATTGCCTAATTTGCATAATTGGCCAAGATGCAAAACTCCGGCCAGAGTGGAGATTTTCAAAAACTGAGACTGAGTTTGTGTGTGGACAGGTAAAACTGAGTTTATGCACATTTTAGCATGCATTTAAAAAAATACATTCGCAATGTTTCCGAGGCTCTGCGCACTGATTTTAAAGATAATGTACACGTCATTGTACACCTAAAATCAAGTCAGTTGTGGTATGTACAGTACGTATGAGGCGTGTTAGGAAGCAGAGCTATGACACAGACAGTCCCACTATAATGTGGTCACGCCAGATCTGTCAGTGGTGGTCCACAATTATTTGTAGCGAGCCAGCACAAATAAAGGCATGTATGGGAAATACTGATCGTGATATCTAGACTACAGTTTGATGATCACTCGTCAGATAATTATCACTTCTGTAACAATGGCAATGTGCTAAATGTTTTGTCGAACAAAGCTTGTCTTATCCTTGTAATTAACAGCCACTTGACGAGACGATAGCAGTTTGCTTGGTGTTTTGTTTTGCCTCGTCTTTGCGCACTTCATTGGTTAGTTATCCTGTTTCACATCACTGTGCAACCGGAAGCCATTCCAAACCATACGGCTGTCACGAGACTTGTGTGTGAGCACTGCGGTTGGAATGACTGGATGATTGGTCATGTAGCTTGCTCACACAGACACACACACACACACACCCTTATTACCAATTTTCTGCTTTTCTTTTTCATGTGTGACAGTGAATTGCACACTTTGCTTTTCTTATTGATGAGGGTGGAAAGTCTAACAATACTGTATATATTTGTTTGTCCTCCGCCCATGTTGAAGCAGTTTGTTGCGGTTCATTTATCCACTTTATTTTGGATAAATGTCTCTTATTATACTCATTATGTAAAATGTGGCGGCTAATCACCCAGTTGCAGGTCAGCATTGTGGAGCAAAAGGAGGGTGGTGCTGGTGGTTAGTGGGACTCCATGCTAGGGTGTGGTGGAGTCTGGACTTTGAGGGCATTACTGCCACAGAATGGTCAGGCAGTGTGCCAGGTGTGTGTGTTTGTATGCATGCATGCATGCGTGTGTGTGTTTCTGTGTTGCTGTGTGATAGTTAGTGGAGAGAGTCGAGTGCTCATCTCAATCCCGGCCCTTCTAATCCCCCCCAACTCAATCCCTGCTCACGAGCTACTCGCTGCTGGAGCCAAATCCTTACATTCTTCTCTCCTTCCTTGGACATGAAGTGCCTTTCTGTTGCTTATCGTGTCGACTTACCCCCTATCCCTTCCTGCACTACGACACAGCCTTCGGACTCCACTATGTACTGTACTCCCCCCGCGCATATTCTTCTGTCATACCAGCATGGTATCGTTTGCTTGTCCCATTGCCGTCATTGTTCTTGGCTGAGAAAGATATCGCAGCAATGTGCTTTCTCCTCTGGACAAATCTTTGGAGATCTACCAGCTTATGCAGCCAATCAACTCCCATTCCATTCCCCTGGGAATGGGAGACACCAGTTCTTCTCTGTGTGTATTCAGGCTCCATTCACATGCTTCTCATGGGAATCAAGCTACCTTCAACAAAGAAATTCACAATTCTTTCTACTACATTGGAACCTCAAATGTGGAGCACAATTGCTTCCAGGACACTGCTGGGCTGCAAATGTATGGTATACAAATTTAGAGTTCAGCTTTCACATATGCAGTAATGAAATTGTTGAAACTGAGTTAGTGTGTTCTGGGGTCAAACTGTCACAATCATAAAACCTTTATTAACTGTATGTGCAGTGTTTTAAAGGAAAACTGGACTTAAAAAAAAAAAGTGACCTCATCCACAAGCCTTATGTGAGCCATTAACACACATGATATGTCTTTCTCCTTTCTGTACATTCTAAAGATATTAAAAAAAACCTAAAAAAAAAAAAAAGATGCAGCTAAGATGCACGTAATGGGAATCACCTATTCCGCCTATAAAGCCTAAAAAGCAGCAATAACGGTTCATTTATATATAATGTGACGTGCATATTAATCAAGATGACGACCAGTCCAGGGTGTACCCTGCCTCTCGCCCATAAGCCAGCTGGGATAGGCTTCAGCACACCCCCGTGACCCTAGTGATGACAAGTGGCATAGAAGATGGATGATATCTTAGTGTGGACTGACCGGCGTTCATCATGAAATGTAATTCTTTTTCATGTGAAAGTCACAAGTTAAAATGTACAAAAGACCCAGATGAAAATACTTGACATTTGTTTGACCTTGCTGCGGTCGTTAAAGTATGCAAAAATTGTAGAGCATTGGTGGCATGTTTTGATTTGGACATCGTCTACATTTTCTCAGGGTCTGTTTCTTCCTATCCTGACCTTGCACTTCCTTTCTTCCAAGTGGAAAAAGGCCCAAATGTTGACGCCTCCTGTATTTTTGTCTTTTATCATCTCATCTTTTCAGTGCACAGTGCAGGTGAAGCTGGAGTTGGGCCACAGGGCTCAGCTAAGGAAGAAAGTAACATCAGAGGGTTTCACCCACGACTGGATGGTTTTTGTCCGAGGGCCAGAGAATGGCGACATCCAGCACTTTGTAGACAAGGTTGTCTTCCGCCTGCATGAGAGCTTCCCTAAACCCAAGAGAGGTAGACAAGTCACACTTCTTTTCTTTTTTTCTTTTTTCTCACGTTAATGTATTTTGATGGTTGTGGCTGAACTAGATCACCTCAGCGTATCTTTTGGAAGCAACCGTTTTCAGGCGAAGATGAATGTAAAACATGGTGTAAATGCAAGATCAATTCCTATTCATGCTTTTACAAAAAATGGGTGTGTTTTTATGTGTTTTTGTCTCCAGTATGTAAGGAGCCTCCGTACAAAGTGGAGGAGTCAGGCTACGCAGGTTTCCTCATGCTTATTGAGGTTTACTTCAAAAACAAGGTGAGGACATTTGGGCCTCAAAGAACTATTACAAGTTTGTAAAAATGTGTCAAATGAATTGTACAGTACCGGTATGTCTTTTTACTGTTTTTGTCAAATGTAGTTTGTTTTCAATGTTTTTATTCCCTCATTAACTATAGATCGAATTTAATTTGATGTTGGAGCGAACTGCAAGGAAATGTTAGGTGTGTTTACCTGGGCATCCGTGTTTGTATACAGTACTATTAACTTGCTTTGGTCTGGTTTTAAAGTCAACAGTCCTAATTCTTCATGTCTGTGTAAACAGAGCCATTAACAGACTGCATTTACCAGTTTTTCACGCAGGATTTTACAGGGGGGATCTACCCTTGTTAATGAAATGAAGTTGTTAACCTTCTTAATGGAAATACTTTTTCTTTTGATGCCAAGTTGAGAAGAGCAGGTTACTGCTGAAGACAGAAATAATCTGGTTATTTAAATGCATGCAGCTATCAGAACCTGTTAGGGTTAGACAATTGCAGTAGACATGCATTGAGAGCAAGCTATTATATTTATAGTTCTTACTGTTCTGTACTAATCTGTTTACTTAAATAAACTAAACACGCACATCCTCGAACAAGAACTATATCTAAACACATTATCTGTCGAATATGTCTAAAGCAGCACAGTTGCCACACATTGGATCTAAAATCAAACATCTCGCAATTAGTATTTGTTTGCACGCTCCACTTTGTGTTAGTCGTGATTATTGACTCTGAGCATGTTTGCGTTAATCTACTCTTACACTGACTCGATGGCCTTAATGACGTATTCTATGGACATTGTTTAGGAGGAGCCAAAAAAAGTGTGTTTCAACTATGACCTCTTCCTGAATTTGGAGGGAAACCCTCCTGTCAACCACCTTCGCTGTGAGAAGCTCACCTTCAACAATCCCACCAAAGATTTCAGGAAAAAGCTGATCAAAGCTGGAGGGGTGAGGCTGCCCAACACAGTAGACGCCACTTTGAGCAGAATGTTCAGTCAAAGTAATTGTGGTAGTAGCAACTGACAGGGTAAATAAATACTCTTAATAATGCTTTCTCTTTGGCTGAGTTACAAATAAACACTCAGATAATTGTATTTTTCTATGGTTTGGGATGTAGACACAGGTAATCTGCAATCATCCTCTTTGGTTATTTAGGTATTGGTGGTTCCAGAGGTGGCTGAAGCAGTGTCGAGGCCCAGCCCAGACTACCCAATCCTCCCCACCATCCCCCTCTCAGCCTTCTCAGATCCCAAGAAGACCAAGACCTCTCATGTGTCAAAGGTTGGTTATGCTGCCAAGACACCACTGTTCATTTTACATGCACTCAGCTTTCGCCCTCTTCTTCTTTTGATGTACAGATCTAGCTTGGGGGTGGGGGGACATTCACATGAGAAACAAATGAAAATGCCAATAAAAAATAAAATGTGTTAGTTGAATTCCTCCTGAAGGCTGCATAACTTTGTTGATAGTTCATGTCTTTTTTTTGGCATTTCCAGAGAGAAACGCTGCACATTTTCTTAGTTGTATGCCTTTAACCATCAAATCTCCCCTACAAGCAGGCTGACTCAAGCCTCTAATTGTTACCAACTGTGGTTTAGCAGTAACATGCGTGTAGTATTAGTCAGCCTGCTTATCTTCCAGGAGAAAATATGAACATCCCCTGCATCGTTTTGTGTTGCCTCGGTTCAACCTATCGCAGATAGATGTCTTTTTAGTTTGCAAAGGTTTTATTTCTCTCTCGACTAGACTGCAGCAGTTCTAAAACAGGACCTAATAATAACGTTAGGTCACACTCACCTTAGGCAATCTGTGCCGTGCTTGGGCAGCTTTGAGTGTTCTGTTGTGTCCAAGTCTGAAATGGATCACTGAGAGTGTGTCTAAGACACGCAGTGTGACTAATTACAGACCTAACTAGTTAACTACTTTTGTATTTATATGTTATGTGCCTTTTCTTGTAAGTGAACATGTCTTCACAGACTCAAGGAACATTGTTAGCTATCTGATACGTTTACAGTGTTTGCCTAACTGGATGGACCATGTAGAAGTACAAGTGTAACTAAGAGATAATGTAAGTGTTTTCTTGCTCCTTTGTTTGTCCCTCATCACCAGGAACCCAGCAAAGAAGGAGGGGGTGGCAGCAGCAAAGGGGTCAAACCGCACAAAATGACCAAGGAGCACCGTGAAAGACCCCGAAAAGACTCTGAGAGCAAAGCCACATCGAAAGGGGACAACGACAGAGATGGAAGCAGCAAGAGCGGACGTGACTCTTCCTCATCTTCGTCTTCGAAAAAGCCATCAGAGATCAAAGTGAAGGATGACGTAAAGGTCCTACCCAAGGCAGCCTTCAAGGAGCCCAAGCTCACCCTGAAGGAGTCAAAGATGGAGGGCATGTCCCCGAAAGGAGGAGGGGCTGGGAGTGGAGGGGGTGGTGGGGGTGGGGGAGGCGGTCCCGCAGAATCCAAAGCCCCTGGCAAAAGACCCTCTACTGTGGAGTCTCCCAAACCTAGTGCCAAGAAGCAGAAAAAGGGCAGCTCTGAGGGGCCAAAAGGCCAGGCCGGCGGTTCTTTCACTGGTTCTCCTCGTGTGTCCTCGTCATCTGCTACTAGCCAGCCCTACACAGACAAGAAACACTCCAAGGAAAAAGGTCGCTGGGCCAAAGGCAAAAATGACACACAGGATTTGAAGGAGCCCAAAAAACTTCCCGAGTCTGAAGAGTCAAATTCAGAGGATGAAGCCTCTTCAAAGTCTGAGGTATGATGACAGTGTGGTCACATTTATTGGCAAAGTGCAGTGAGATGTGAAACGATTTGTTTGGTTTTTTGTGGATGTAGATTCATTCCAAATGTTCACACAACTCCCAGGCCATAGTCCATCATTTTTCTGCGACTTCGCCACAAATATTACACCAAAAGGAGCTCACGTAGTGTATACATTGCAGATCACTTTGTTACAGTAGCGGAGGATAAATCTACCTTCTCACAAGAAGAAACCTTACTCGAAGCCAAGACTCAGTATGGGGCGACCATCTGCCTCGACCAGCTGGGTTGCGAAAGATAGCGGATAGAGGGTATTTTTAATTGTATTATCAATTTTGTTTCTGTTCCCTTTGTGCCTCTCCTGCAGCAATCAGCACCTTCCAGTCCTTCGAATTCTAGTTCCAGCTCAGACTCCAGCTCGGACTCAGACTTTGAGCCGGGACAGAAACCAGGACAAGGTACGGTCTGTTCAACTTGCCATGTGTAATAATTACAGTGTACCCCTCACAAAGTAAACGTATTTAGTCAGAGACGTTTGTGTGTAATAATGATCATATCTCTCCAACTGTTTTAAGTAGGACAGTATTCATTAGCATACTATTTCCCAGTATAACATATTAGTTTATACTTGCATTAGGTTATATGTCTTTGTTCCTCCCAGGTCCCCTGCGATCCATGGTGGAGGAAATCCAGTCAGAGGAGTCAGACGATGACGACAGCAGCTCGGAGGAGGAGACCCCTGTTAAGACTAACCCACCCAACCGCGACTCTCGGTCAGTGTTTTCAGTGGGACTTTTTTTTCATTAAATACATCGTTCCCTCATTTATCGTGGGGGACAGGTTCCCAAAATAGCCCGCAATAAATGAAATCCGCAAAGTAGCCAACTATATATATTTTTTTTACAATCCATGTATTTTCTATGCCGCTTATCCTCGTTAGGGTCGCGGGGGTATGCTGGAGCTTATCCCAGCTGACTTCAAGCGAGAAGCGGGGTACACCCTGAACTGGTTGCCAGCCAATCAAATTATTATGTAAAACCCTCACCATACACTTTTCTCAGACGAGCATTAACATTTTCTCCCATTTGTCTTTTGTTTAAACGCTCTTCAGATTTTAATTTTTTGAATGTTCAACCTTCTAGGTTGGACACAAGAAATGATTAAGTGACTCACGCGTATTTCCCTGCTATGACCGTGCCTCTCCGTCCTGGCGGTGTTCGGCTGTAGCGTTTTTGTATTCTTGGTAAAACATATTGCTCCTGTCGTCGCATTTTCCTCACACGGTTAGCTTCTTCTGGTTCTTCAATTGTTTACAGTATTGGCGGCTAACCAGTCAATTAATCGGTTATTATTCCAGTCCCTACTGATTACATGTAATTGTCACAATGATAGAATTTCAGTCAAACAAAGTGAATTTTTTTTTTTTTTTTTTTAGCATTTTGATCCACATACCTAAGTGAATAAGAAGCGCACACACACACACACACACACACACACACACACACACACACACACACACACACACACGCACGCAGTATTACATTGTGTCAGTCTGTGGGATTGACCCCTGACCTTGTCCCTCTCCCCCCGTGTCAGACTTAGCTTGGACAGCGAGAGTGACAGCAGTGACGGCTCGCACCGCCCCAGTCGAGACCCCGCGCCGCCCCCACAGAAACACAGCTCCTCCAATAACAAAGTGAGACCACGTTTTATGCCTTCCATCACTGACATATTGACTGAGCCTTCAGGGCATGAATTAAGGCAATTTAGTTCAGGACAATGGAAAGGGAATTTCTAAAATACATCTTTTGTGTTGAATTAGCACCATTCCACCAGCATGTGGATTCACTTGGCTTTGTTTTTTGAATTTAAACAAAAGCTTTTTTGTAATAAGCATGCACTTGTGATTACTTTTCCAAGAGATGACTCACATAAAATGCGTGTGCAGCAGACATTTATTTTGTTTATTTACCAAGGTGCCATCCAAGTTGCACCATTTCAGGCCTGCGGCATTTCAGCGATCACAACCTCCATCTCCTACCTCCCATAACTTTATTTCATCTCTCTTTGTCTGTGCGAGTGCAGGTGTCAGGCAGAAAGAGTCCAGACTCTTCATTTCGTTCCGATAAGGTGTTGAAGAAGGGATACGACAAGGTAGGAAGGGTAAATCAAACTTTTTATGCTTCAACTCATACACACGCAGCATTTGGACTTATTTCAATAGTTCAATTAAAGTAAATTACAGATAATGACCGATGAATGGATCCACATGTTTTGACTCCTGAAGCCAAATATCATCTTATGTTGTTGAAATTGTTAAGTGGTCTTAAACATCTAACACATGGATCTTGTTGGTGTCGTAAAATTATGTTCAGGTTTGTTTTTAGATCTTTTAATTATTAAAAAAAAATGTTTATTTGAAAACTGAGCACATATCAGTATATTTCTATACTCAGGCGAGAGAGCCTTTAAAAAGGTTCAACGCCAGTGTTAAAAATCCTGACTGTTTCCCTCTTCTCTGCACCTTCCCTCTTGTCAAGGCCTACACGGAAGAATTAGTTGACCTCCATCGCAGACTGATGGCTTTAAGGGAACGTAACGTCCTACAGCAGGCATGTCTTCATATCTTCCTATTATTTCATACTGTCATGGCCATTATGTTCATTTTTGTTGTTCAGCTGCTCATATGCTTTATACTTCCTACTCATTGCAACAACTGTTTTTTTCCCCACATTTTCTCTACCCAAGTTCGCATGGACTCATGAAGTTTGTTCAGGAATTTGAAGTGAGCTCGCACCTAGTTGTCGCTGGCATTGCTACCCATTGCATTTGGTTGTGTGATGATGTGGACATGTACAACTGTTGATGGAACTGGGTCACTGGTGTTTTTAGCAGTGGGACTCCATTAGTTCTGAAGTGTTGGATCCCCGACTAGGGGTTGGCATTTCAAGAAATCATGATCAATTTCACTGGGCAACAAAGATTTTAGACCTGATTTTAGGTACAGTCGTGTGACGAATATGATATTTGTGGCGCCCCCTAGGCGTGGTACTCAAAATGATACCATAAATGTAATACAGATCGCGTCAAACTTTTATTATCAATAGCCAAATGGTCAATAACTTATGGGCAATTAGTTGCCAAGTCTGTGCCTGTGCTAAGACGTTTTGGTTAATGGTGGCCATGTTTTTCAATCATTCTTGTCAGTGTGTACCGAATTGTTTGCTGATCCGGCACCGTGAAGCTACAGTGGGTGTTTTGCAGAGCACATTGACCTGTGTGAGAAACTTCAGGTCAATCCGACTTATGAGGACAACTTTGGTGCAGGGGTGTCCAAACTTTTTGCTGCATACAGAAAAATGGAAGGGTGCTGTTCCAGCAAAGATGCAAAAATCCATCCTATGTTGGCCAATGTATGCTAAGCTATCGATCAGACCAAAACATCCACATCTTAGCTTTGTGTTATAAGTGACAAAGCAAATTAGTAATATGCAATCCAATTCATATTCTATGCCGCTTATCCTCATTAGGGTGTGATATGCAATGTAATATCTAATAACGTAGCTCATTTATAGGGTTGTCACGAGACACTCGGTTCACGAGAAGACATGATGCACGAGACTGGGTCTGCAAGAACGATACAAGACGGGTTTTTAACATTACTTTTAAGAAAAGTACAGTGAAAAAATATATTGCAATCTACTGATTTCATTTGGCATTGCTTCTCACGAGGCTACACTCTTCTGCACTCTGTGTGTATGCTACCGGCACTGCCTCCTGCCACTGAGACGAAGGGACTGACTGACAAAAGGGCTCATTCTGTTCATGCAGTTGTTTTATGGAACGAACGCGCCAAGAAACCAATGCACAGAGTGGACTCTCTTCCTGGCTGTTTGGAGGCAAGAGACAAGGAAAACAGACATGCATACAGATGGCAATATATTGAGGCTGGCAAAATTATCGAGTTGATTTTCATTTATTGTGTGATCAGTTAATGAATTTATTACCGTCCCAGGACTAGTGCCCATGAGACAGTTTTTTTTTCTGAGTGAGAAATCTTGTCACGTTTTAATCTCGTAAGATTTTGTGTGTGACACCCCTACTAATTTGTAATGAATTTTATTTTGTGTTTAGAAGATGTCACGGGCTAAATCAAGCTGCAGTCCGCAAATAGCCCTCGGGTTGCACTTTGGACACACCTGGTGTATTTGTCAGAAAGTTAATAGCATAAGCAACCCAGCAGGGTTGCAATTTTTTATAAATTGTCACACTTTTGTGTGCAGCGGTTTTGGACTACAAGAGTTAGCGTACCAATACCAATAGTCATGGACGCAACATAGACGGACACACTGATTGGAGTAAGGGTTGATAGCCATGTGTCTCAACTGGAAATACATTTTGGTCCGTAGCCACACGATAGTCACAATATTCCATGTTTACATTTCATATTATGAATTGTGATTAGGCTAAAAATTGATTTTGTTCTGTCGCTCTTTAATTTCACAAACAAGATGGAGTGAGTGCTTTGAGATGGGAGAGTGGCCCGCAGAAGCACCCGCTGCTTGTTGAGAAGAGCAATAAGTGCTTTCATGTCTGTTAGGAACACCACAATTTTTACATGTTTATGTCTTTGTTTCATTGATGATGTTTTCTTATCAGAAATAGTTTTATTACATTTTAAATAAGTAAAAAAACAAGTGTACACAATGTTTGCTGGAAGTTTGGACAGAGAACAAGGAAAATAAAAAATAACTAAAACAAATAACAACAAAAAAAACAACAACAAAACAAAAAAGCCAGACGGTAAGCCACACACAGCCCAAATAGACAGAGGTCCAAGTATGGGAGGATAAGACAATTAAGTGTAAAACAACCAAAGCAAATGAATAAAACAGTAAGTGACAGTAAATGGGCTAGAGAGGGGAAGTAATATTAGAGAGCTCAGGTAAGTTTGAAGTTATGCAAATACACTAAGAAGGGTCCCCATACATTTGGAAAATTTTCTATGTATTTTCTCCGAATTTAAAGAAGACTTGACATCTCTCAGCCACTGAACGTGGGTAGGCGGAGTGGCATCCTTCCATCTTAACTAAATTGCCCGTCTGACCAAGAGAGAGGCGAAGGCCAAACTTCGTTGTCTTGTGGGGGTCAAACGCAAGTCCGGTTTACCTGTGGTGCCGAACAATGCTATTAAAGGGTTGGGTTGCAAATCTAAATTGGCAATCGCAGAAAGAGTTTGGAAAAACTTCCCTCCAATACTTCTCCAGGCTAGGACAAGACCAAAACATGTGAATAAGCGTGGCCATTGGTGATGTTTTACACACTCCGGTGTTCGGTGGTCCTTGGCCTCCCCACCGTTGTGTGCTGTTAGATGCAGAAGTGAAACCTACACATAACTTTCTCAAAAGCTGCCACATCTTGCTGTGTTTTTTAACTTCAACACACACATCTATGCATTTGCCACTCTAAACCAATCCCAGGAGACATCTCACCCCAGGGCTGAGCGCATAACGTGCAATGCTCTACTAAAACGCTTGGGGCAGTGTTTTCATCAGCTCTCTTTTCTCTTTGACTAGCTAGCTTCCAGTGTAGTAGTAAACAGTGGCCACTGGCGACATCCACATGAAAGTAACGTACTGTAACGACCTGTTGGTGTTGTAACATTGATGTTCTGAATTCTGGTGCTCGTGAATGCACCTCGCCGTGAATGTTATTCATCATGCTGCTGCAAGTGTGGAGGGGAAGAGACGTGCGTGAGCCGACTGTGTTGGAAGTGCACTACAGTTAGCGTCAAGGTTGGCAATAAAACTTAAAAGAGCACCAGACGCTGTGTGACTCTCAGTACGCTACAGTATTATATAGGTGTTACAAACTTTTTTTGCTCAGGCACTCCTCAACTTGCTCCGTTACTTTTGTTATGGCGGAGAGGGAAAACCCGAAAATGATGTACGAAGAAAAGCCAACCAATCACAGCTCCAAATTTTTTTTTCTTTAGAGATGCACGTCAAGCTCTGCCGGAGGAGGCGGAGCCAGCCGACGTTGCTTCCTTACATAATTAAGCCTTTAGTCTTCAAAAGTCTCTTCAGTAGATTTGTCGCTGAATACTCGCTAAAAATAGCAACAACAGTCGCTGTGGTGGCAGCGTTGATCCCTCCTGCTGCATCTTCTTTCGGTGCATATGAGGTGTGTTCAGGAACTGATACACCACCACCACCACCACCACCTACTGTATGGACTTGCAAAAACTAGCTAAATTGACGCACGCTCCTGTTATGTGTTATGAGCGAGGGTGAGCAGGTATCGCCAAATCTATTTGTGGTGGGCTGACATAAATACATGAATGAATGTATGGGAAACACTGCACAGTGATTGAAATGTGACTGTAAATAGAATAGAGGGTCAAATATAGGCCTTAAATCTGAATCGGGCACTTAGACCTGCAGTGTAATTCCAGCCTTAAGACAAAGTGGGTGACTCTCTCCTTGTGTCTTCAGATTGTCAACCTGATTGAGGAGACAGGACACTTCAACGTGACCAACACCACCTTTGACTTTGACCTCTTTTCACTGGACGAGTCCACCGTCCGTAAACTACAGAGCTACCTGGAGGCGACGGCCACGTGACAGCAAGTGGCGTGGACGGCGGAGGAGGTCGCCACTTCTCCTCAAGGAGGCCAGAGGCCAGACTGAATCACTGAACAACCACATGCGCGCAGGAACAATAAAAGCACACATGAAGATGCTGCACCTTCACGTGACGCCGGCAGAGGAGCAGCAGTAAACTGGAGGAAGAGGAGGACGACATGAACGGGGAGAGTTGAAGAGCGCAGCACTACAGGAAGTAAACTCCACCTACAAGGTTTTTCTCCCCACGTCTTTTGGAAGGGAAGACCTGTGGAATGCACCCCATTCCCCCTCTTGGCACTCATGTTGCTTCCCTCTACACCAACCCTCCTCCTTGTCCCCATTCACACGACTTACTGGGCAGATCACTCCACATCCCCCCTCCGCCATCAGCTGGATGTTGTCTTCACACTTACTGACTTGTCTTATACGGCACATTTATAGCACACACAAGTGGTGCATGCCTCCCATCTTCACACTGTACATGTCGAGGCGTGTTTGGATGACATTTCTCTGCTGTCCCCACATCGGAACACACGTTGATTTTACCCTTGCACTGAAAGCTGAGCTGTGACCTCCCGCCAGCAGCCACCCTCCTCCTCCTCCTCCTCCTCCTCCTCCTCCTCCTCTTCCCCCACTAACTCCATCCCTCTTCTGCACCCTCCCATGTCGGCGTGCACCAAAGGGCTCCACTGCTGGCCGGCCGCCTGTGCTCTCCTGAATTGCCTTCTGGTGGCGTTCAAGGTGGGCGGGGTTTTTAAAACAAACAAAAAAGTAGCCATACTCGTCTCCCGGGAATCCAAAAATAAGGAAAAGTAGGGGCCACGCTTTTCCCTCCCCCTTTTTTTACATTTTATTTTTCTACAAGTGCATTTGTGTTTCTACTCCCAGATTTGCGGTTAAATGACCCTGTGAGCTATGAATGTATATGGCTTTTATTTTTCTACGCCCAGCAACAAGCCCACTCTAGTGCCTTTCTGCAGCGTGAGGTGGGTGTTCCACATCCCCTGCTCCGCTTTGGATGGGCTGCCTGAATATCCAGTATTGTCTTAATGGCTTCCTTTTTCTTCCTCAGTGTCCTTGTAGGCTGTTGACCCTCCACGTAGCGTCCCTTCTTGTCACCATCCCCGTAGGCGCTGTAGAATGTTTAACTGGTGATCACTTGCTTTCTGCCGCTAGATCAGTGTTTTTCTTAGGGGGTGGGGGGTACATAATATGAATTAGCTGTAGTAGCTGTTGTTTTGGGCTGCTGTGTGACAGACATGTTAACCAGGCTCCATCATTCATCTGCTTGCTCTAAAACCGAAGTGAGTGTGACAACTGAAACCGGTCCCGTAAAGCCAACTTGTCGCTTCAATTACCGGTGGTACGGTATGGAAAAAACAGCATCTCGTAGCTAAAATAATGCATCTGAAATGCGAGGATGTCAGCGATAACGTAGCTAAAGAAAGAGTTCCTCTCTTTACTTTGGCAAGCCTTGGAGAGCGTGGTCTCACTCAGGTCACATATACGTCTAATTAGTCGCCGCACAGTCGCTGGTCTAATGAATCAGGTTTCAGCTCTGTCCATTTTCTATACCGCTTCTCCTGTTCTGAGGTCTAACTGATCACAAGGACTGATTTTATGAAGTTATCATAATTTGTGTTTGTCAGCATTTCTCCACCCTGCTGCCGGAAGCATCAGAACTTGGAAATGTGATAGAAAAGGAACTCCATAATTCAAAGTATTTATCATTTGTATATCCACTGGATTCTTTTTTTTCATACAAGAAATGGAAATTCAACATGTGATATTTTCTCGAGCAGCCCAGGAATGGCGTCAACTAAGGCAATGTCCACACGAATACGAATATTTTAAAAACGCGTATTTTTCTATGCGTTTTGGCTCATCTTCCACACGGGAATGGAGGGTTTAGTCCTTGAAAAAAGTGGAGATTTTCAGAAAGTCCAGTTTCAGCATTTGTGTGTGGAAGGGTAAAGCGGAGCGTGTTCATTTGTCATTAGAATTATGTGACATTATCTCATGTTTTTATTAGGGATGCACAATATTATTTTTCAATAACTTCCTGCTTCTCAAGACCAATACAGATGACCGACAAATCTTTATTATTTTTAAAAATGAAAATGTAACAGTAGTTTGTGCGCACCTGAAGGTAAGAAGGACTCAAAGTTGGATTTAACAAACCGTACCTGTAGATTTGTCCTTACCAAATATCATGATATCGCTGCTATTAACAAAACAAAAAAAATTGCAAGAAAATGTGTCTCCAAGGGGTTTACTAACGACATAAGCTGGTATCTTGAACGATTATAAAGGGCTGGTTGTCCAGCACCATCATTTCCATAATGAAATCACAGACTGCTTTAGCCCTCGGGTCGTCTGAAAGCAGCAGCAATAGGAACAAGCCCCGGGTCCCTCTACGTGCGCCTTACAACATGCACGGCGATTAAAAATAAAAATGTGTGATGTTTCTTGGGCTCCGTGTACGTGTGGACTAATTTGAACGATAATGTAGACGTCATTGTACATTTAATCGCACTATACTGATGAACAGAGGCGGCGTTATAATGCGTAACCAAGTCAGCTGTGGGTGCTAATATGCGCATGACAGCCTGTGAATATGTTTTTAATGTGGACAGATTTTTCTTTAAACGCCGTAGTGGCGGACGTGCGTTTTTGAAAACGTCTGTGTTAATGTGGACGTGGTCTTATTTCACCAGGAGCTCTTGTGGGATGGAAGACGTAACTTCTTGTGTTCGTCCCTTCTTCCAAAGTCTTTGGTTTGGTACAGTAGACTTGCTCCTTTGACCAAACCCCAAAGAAAAAAGTCAGTATTAAAGAACAAACACAACAAAATGTGAACAAAATGACAATAAATAACCAATTTATATATATATATATTAGTATTTTAAAGGTAATTCAATAAATCCCACTTCGATAAATGCTCTGATCATTTAACTGTGCTGCTGCATGATGAAATATCTGAAATCTGTATCAAAAATAGTTATTTTTCCAGTAAAAAGGTAGATTTTTGTTGTTTCTTCTGTTAATATGTAGCACACATATACAGGTGCATCTCAATAAATTAACTTTGAAAGGTTTGCTTCAGTAGTTCAAAAAGGGAAACTCTTACGTTCTGTAGCTTCACAAAACAGTATAATCTATTTCAACAATTCATTTCTTGATTTTTTTTTAAATGAGTTTGATGATCATCGCTTACACACTGTAAAATCCAACAGCACTCTCAACGCAGATAAATAGGTAGAACAAACTTATTAAAAAAAAAGTGTACCAAGTAAAAGACAAACATCTGTTGTGGTCAACTAGAACTATTAAGTTCCATTTACTTGTTTTTTCCAAGGCAATCGGTTTGCATGTTTTGTTTTTCTAAGTAAGGTTAACTAATGGATCTTACTGTGCAGCAGGGATGTCCAAAGTGCAGCCCGGGGGCCAGTCTTGTTCCACAGCTCATTTTTAACAGCCCGTGGCGTATTGTAAAAACACAATGAATTCATGATTATATATTCCACTATTTTGCTTGGTCACCTATAACATCCTGTGAGTGTTTTGTTCAGATAGCTTAGCATACATTGACCTACACTGGATTGCTTTCAGCGTCTTTCATGCACAAAATGGATCGGAGTGGCCCGCCGATTCTTTAATATTACTATAAGTGGCCCTTGCTGGAAAAAAGTTTGGACAGCCTTGGTTTACAGCTAATTTCAAAAACCCAACAACTTCAGTATATTGAAATGTGCCAAATAGTGGAAAAGTTCTATATTGTGAACTCCTGGTTGGCACTTTAATCAGCAAATGAGGTGCAAAAAAGCACCACATGGGCCATATTCAAGTTTATTGAGATGCACTTGTATAAATTTGCCATGTTACTTGATTGAAGCGACTTCGGTGTTTTTGTGCTCATTTTAAGTAAGATATCTCCAATTTTAGGCCACAGATGAGCAAAGTGTTTGCAAATGGTTAGAAAAAAGATTTGTGAATAATAAGCCAGGCAATAACTGATGACTTCCTGCTTGTTGGTGCTGCATCATTCACATCAGTCGCGTTTAAAGCTGATGCTTTGTGAGACCGGTTTCTGTGCTGACCACAGTGCACGACTCACACAGCAGCTCGCCAAGGTACACACACACACACACACACACACACACACCTTCAAGGAGCGAGCCCTCGCCGTTCTGCCTTTTGTGTATTTATTCTGACGTTTATGTTGGCTTTAATACATGTGTACGCTGTCCCCTTATGCTCACTTGTAAACGCTGTGTGAGGACAATGATTTAAACACACACACACACACACACACACACACACCTGGAGTCTCACCTGGACCTGCCACCTTGGTGTGCCTCTTGTCAACACAACCTCTCACTCCCTCTTGTTTGTCTGCCCCATGTGAGCCGACAAGAAACCAAGCGTGTACGTCCTAGTTCATGAACTCTGACCTTGTGACCTGCTACTCATTTAGCCCCTTGTGGTGGTGAGATGGGTCGTTGAAGGGGGGGACGGGGGGGACACCCAAGAGAAGCCCACTGTCTACCCACATGTTTTATTTATGGACCTCTGCACTTTTGGCTGTGACGACTTCAGTACTTAATGGTTACCTAAACTGTATTTTTAAGGATTTTATACAATATTTACATGCAATATGATATTATTAGGGTTTTTTTGCCAACTTTTATTTAATTGTCTTGTATTTTGGCATGTTTCGTCACCCACAAACAAGCTATTTTTCCAGGCCTAAACTGTTTGGGGGATGTTCCCTGTGTATTTTGCTGAGCACCACCAAGAAGCAGGTGCCGCAGATGTTTGCTGGATGACCTCAACGTAATCACTGTCTGCCTCCAGTCACAATAGTTGGACCGGAGTGAGGACGCCACACTTTCGTTCAGGGAGCTGTTTAGCTAAAAACAGAAGAAGAAAAAAAAAAAGTAAATTTGTTTTCCTGTGCTTTCGGCTGACCATTCATAGACATCCGTGCTCCCTCGGCTCAAACGCAGTTGCATCATAGGAAAGAACAGATGAGTGTGCATCTTTACAATACAAAGAAGAAAAAAGGGGGGGGGGGGGGGCAGGGTGTGTCTGTGACAAGGAGACAGGGTTGCCTGTATTTATAAAGGGTCTTTTTCTTTCACTGGGGTTACAGGGGGTTGGCTGTGAGTAAGTGGCATCGTCAATATGCTGTCAACTACAAACCAACTAGAGTTGACTGTTTGGTATTTTTAAAAGACGAACTCGGCATTGGAATGCCACCATGTGGCCATATGATGCAAGTTGTTGACATGGATGAAACATGTTATTTTAATGTTTTTTTTTTTTATTTGGAAAGCATATTATTAATAAAGTCATGAAGTACTGTTGTCATGGCGTCCTGTCATTGACCGCCGGGTGACCCGGCCATGGCTGCGTGGGAGGGGTTCACCTGGAGTTCATGTGACGGTGCATGGGGTGAAAAGGACACGCTTGGCCCAGGCCGATCGTGCACTGACCATCCATCGGGGAAATGGTTCAGTTGGAGGGGTCCTTATTGCTACGGGCTGATCAATCGACTCTTCTGATGTCATAACACTCCTATCAGTCGAGATTCAGCAATGAAGATTTGGTATGACCTTGTGTGCTGTGTTGGTCCCTCACATACAGAAAAATGAAAAGGATGCGGCGGGGGGGGGCTTTTCACGTTATTCAAGCTAAAAGCCAGTGTAGGTCATGATATGCCACGCTGTTAAATATATTTCAATTATTAATATTGTTGTACCTTTTTCAACTAGTTTAAACATTTGTTCTTTTACATGTGGTCCATCATAATGTTTCATGTTTAATTTTCTGTATATACTATTCCCTGGGGACTTCAAATGGTCCCCGGGCCGCCATTTGGACACTCCTGTTCATATGTGTGGCACCCTGGACAACGCTGGGGACTAGTATTGCTAAGAATCTAAGATAAAATAGGCCTTTGTCAGTCCCACAAGGGGAAATTCCAGTTATTTGTTTCATTTTCTTAGTCCCCTCCACCCATGTTCTTTTTGTTATGAATCTGTTCATTCTGAGCAAAGCGAAGCCCATGTGAAGATGTAAGGTTGCAATACTCGTTTTTGCCACTGTGTGGCAGCATTGGCGAGCTGACACACTCAGGACGGCGCTTAATCCACACGAGTACTCAGCGTTTCCAGATGTACAATAATTATAGTATTTGTACGATAATGTCACCCTCTGTACAATTAAAAATGTTACAAAAGTCGTAATGTACGATAAATTGTCCATTACAAACATGGCTATTAGCACACAAACAGGATGCATCCTGCAAAGCGCCTGATGTTGCCTCACGGGGGGGCGGCTGTTCTACCAGTGGCACATCCCCCTCCCCCCTTCTAGTTTATTTAAAGGTAAAACTTCATTAAAGGCTATAAAATACACACGCTTTGGTAATGTTTTACTGTAGTAGATTCTCCTGAGCAACGTCAAATCCGGTATGTACGATAATTTTCCTCAAAATACGCTCATTTTAAGCATGGACGAGATTTTGATTTCAGAGGTAGTGGAGGGAACGAGCACTTGGGAACATGCACGCGCACGCAAACTGAAAAATGTCAAACGTTATTGTAGATAAAACCTTGATATTAATGTATGTTTAGCTGACCTGACCTAAGTAGAGTAAAAAAATGCCCAACATGTTAACAATTTACAGTGGCAGATGAACACGAACTAATAGAGTGACAGTGGGGAAGCCCAATCACACGCTAGCAAAAAAAAACAAACAAAAAAAAAACTCAATCGATTAGCTTGTGGGCGGTCGAATGGGAAACATGCTTCAGTTTGAGCATCCGTCTTCGGTTTGGTCCGAGTGCTTGACATGTCTCCTTTTAGGGTCCCAAAGTGGGGTACGCGCAGGGGCGCCGTAAAGGGGGGGAAAGTTAGGACAATTCCAAGATTGCAAAAAATAAGCAAAATAACTTTGCAATCTTGTGATTTTTTTTCTTTTAAATATAGTCAGAACACGCTTTCAACAATCACCTGCATTTGGTCGTGACAGTCCAGACTATCCACTGACCAAACTTGAAGCTTCCATATTGACTGACCACCCCCGCTTCATGAAATGGTTTAGTCCACTACTACCATCACAGTGCTTGTTGCTGCAGTCAACTTGTTGCCCGTTAAGAGTTGCAGCAGAACAGATCAGCTCTATTTCACTCGAGTGAAACTATGCTTCGAGTGCCAAGCAAAATAATGTCCGGGAGTCAAAAAAGTAAAGAGCAAAAGGTGAGCGAAGAAAGACAAACGAAAACTGTTTTTTTAAGCCTAAGCCAGTGGTGAAATGAACCTGTTAGCTTAATGTCCTTAATGAAATAAGCTAGCAGAGGAACCTGTTAGCTTATTGTCCTGAATGAAATAAGCTAGCAGAGTGTTAGTATGTTGTACATGTCTCCTTTTTAACAAACATTTAATCAGCGCAGGTAAATGTTCAGCATGTATTATTAAATGAGTTACCCCCCCCCCCACCTTTTACCAGATTTATCAACAGCTGAGTCAGCGGCAGCCCTGTCTCCCCATAACTTTACACCTACCTGTGAAGAAGGTGAGCAACACTGTGTTCAATGACATGTCACTTAGTATCATCGCAGTCTGTGGCAATGTCGTTCTCCTGCTCATATTACCATTACGAAAATAATCATTACAAAAATCATGTTTGTGTACTTTTGATACAGCTTAATCATTATTGTTAAACTTTCCCCTTCAATTTGGTGCTCAGTTAATATGAAGAATTAGACCACAGCCATCGTGAGTGAACAAAAAAAGTGAAGCTTTCAAGAAAATACACATTTCTTACCGGAAATTAATGTTTCACAGGACAGGAGCGAGTGCTTCCTGTCCTGCGCCTTTATTTTGGCGAGCTGTACTTCCTACGTGGTGGTGGAGACAACCGCTTCACACCCAGTGGCCGCACAGCTGCGGCCAATTGTCATTAGCGGCGGTTAAAAGGCCAGCCTACATGCGGCGCTGGTTCATTGCCTTTGTTCCTCGGCTCCGTATCGGTGCTGTCACCTACAGTTACTTACCTGAACTACCTGTAACCTGTTCACAGAGCCCCTTTTCCTCTGTCGCTTTTTGTTCGTTCCTATTGTTCAACATTAAAGTTTTCTTGTTTGCAAGCCGCTGCCTCATCTCTGCATACTGGGGGTCAAACACTCGACAGCCTCTACTATTCGTGACAATTACTATAAAATTAATTGTGTTCCATATGTCAAGTCAATTCAGATCAAAAGGTTTGTTTTTTAAGTGTGCATGAGTGGAGGATACATGGCTTCAGGTCAAATGTTTGAAGGGGTACGCGACTGTAAAACGTTTGGGGACCATGATGGTGTAGTATATCGTAACGTTGTTTTTGGAGGGTCAAAACTGCAGGAAACCAAAACTGCCTTTTGAGAAAATGCAGGGGACATGTCTTCTTTCCATTGTCATACCCAAACAATAAGCCTCAGCTGGCTCTGCAAATGTGTAAATGAGCCAAACAACACACGAGGGTGTTCCATTTTTATTACACATCTGGTCATTGACATTTTAGAGCTTAATTGTGCCTGCGGTGCGCCTTTCCTGCAGAATTGTGCACAATGTGCTAACGGTGAATCCAGTTTAACTTCACAGCTTGATGCTTTAGGGTGAATTACACTTTAATAGCACACTCCTTCATTAAAGAGATGGAAGTGGAATTCTGCAGGCACATAAAAACGTCCTTATGTGACATGACAGGAAGAAAAAAACCTCACACACCCCAACTGTGACATTTAAACAAAGCATATATAACAGTATCATAGTATATATCAGAAATGACACCACATTGACCCTGAAATTCAGGTAGTTTAAGCAAGCCGGCCGGTGCTGCCAAACCCACCGTAACAATCAAAAGAGTGCTACAAATGCCAACAATATTCTCTTTCAAACCTTCATCTACACATTACAGCTCTTTGGATTCCAACATCTGATTTCAAGTAGGACATGTCTTCTAGAAAGCATTCATCTACTCAAGTTGCATAAAGTACAGACAGCTCAGAACAGATCATATATTTACCATACAATTGCAAATCTAACATTTGTATAGCACAAAAGCATATATACAATACAGTATTGTGTGAGTTTGCACACACGCACACAGACACACACACACGGGTTAAAGAGGTTGTAGCTAGTGCGCACACAGGGCATCCAGCACAGAGATATAGCCAAAAAGCTTCACATATATGGCTTAGATGACTTCTTAAAGGATTGAGAAGATTCGAGACATTTAGAAGTGATCCTTCTTGCAACTACTGTATATGCGAGTAAATCCAGGCCTGCCTGCTGAGGCAACTGAAGTGACGTAGACGGCTTGCATTTCACTTGAAATGAAGCTTGTTTGTGGCAAACATTGGAAATAAAATCCACAACCTTTTTCAAACATTTTATAAATTCAATTTTGGATTCTGTGTTTTTTTTTTAATCAAGTATTACAGTGCAACAATAATAACAATAATAATAATAATACCACACGACCTTTTCTTTTTGACAAACATTGCTACGTTCTGGATGTAACACAAATAAATAGCTTCAGCTTATTCAAAACATCTTCAAAAATGATAAAGCTCGTTTACAACCTCTTATCCATACATGTAAACCAAGACGGAACAAGCCACAAAAACAAGTAAGGCAATGAAGATAAAAAAAAAAAGAAGAATGATAAATGCGAGAAAAGAGCACGGGTGTGCGAGCTTTCACTTTGGGGGCAGCGGGTTTTCGGGGGTCGTTGGAGATGTGACTTCTTTGTAAAAGTTGTCAATCTGCTGTTTGTGCTTTTTGGCTACCGCTGGTCGTTTCAGCTTCATGGTGGGACCTGGAATGGCAACACTTCAGATTATTTCCGACCCCTCCTTCAGGTCTCAGAGGTTTAAAACGTTTCCATGTAGATAGCCCCTCAGTGCTATCATGTCAGGTGTTAGCATGTTAGTGCTAGCATGCAAATATTCGCATTTTTTTTTTACATTTTCGTAAATATTAACACACGCTGACTAGCATGTTACCATTGTTAGCATGTTACTAATGTTGGCATCGTACCATTTTAGCCGTTTTCATAAGAAAAGACATATCTAAACACTTAGCGGAAGAAAATGGATGGAGGGATGTTTATATATTTATTTCTCATTTGGTTTGCTTTTTTTTTTTAAATCTACGAAGATTTGACCTTCGAGAGTGTTTAAATGAGAGAAATGTGAGAAAATGTGAATAAAGTGTGTGGTTGAGGGGTTTTAAAGCCTTAAAACATATAATAAACGAAAAAACACACCCTGTAAACGAAAAAAACATAATAAACAAACATCCTGTAGATGACAAAACTGTAAACAAAAAAAACATACATAATAAATGAAACTACTGGATTTCACTTAACATGGTTTTTTTTTTTACATAACCCTGCGTTAAACGAGGGAACACTGTGTATATGTATATACATATATATATATATATATATATATATATACATATATATTAAAAACATTTTAAAGTTTTTATCATATTTAACAAAAATCTATAAAAGTATCAAAGTGGCCCCCACATCCTTTGATTTTGGGAATTAAAAAAAAAAAAGATTGAACACCACTGGGTATTGTTATCGGCAGTATCAATATTGATATCACGCATGAAAAGCGATATCGGGTGATCACTAATATCCACTGAGGTCAAGTCTACTCACCCAGTTCCCCTCCAGTGATGGAAAAGTCTTCCTCCAGAATGTGCCACTTCTGGATGCGCTGAGCGTTGGAGGTCGCTTTCTCGTTCACACGGTTAATCCCTTCCTGGATGGCGGCGTTGATGGCGCGATCGCGGCCGCCTGCGATGTCAGAGACGCGCGTGGCCTTACTGCCCAGTTTCTTGCAGATCTCCACGGCCTCCGGGGTGAGCTCATCCAGCGGGGCGGCTGTTTCGGCGTTCACCTGGCACTGGAGAGGAAATCAGACTTAATTATACTCATTAATTCACTCTCTATGTCGCTTGTCCTCACTAGGGTCGACGGGGTGTGCTGGAACCTATCCCAGCAGACTGAGCGAGAGGCGAGGTACACCCTAGACTGGTTGCCGGCCAATCCCAGTTTTAATTATATTTTCCGCTGGAATTAAAAGAACAATTACAAGTCTTTTGTCATAAAAGACTGGTGAAAAGTCCAGGGTGTACTCACCCGAAGTCAGCTAGGATAGGCTCCAGCTCTCCTAATGACGACTAACAGTATAGAAAATGTAAGAATGGCTTTCCTGCAGCTCTCATGGGGTCTTGCAATATTACCAATCAACCACCAGATGGCAGTGTGACCCCAGAACACATGCATATGAGACTGCTTGTCTGCCCCATACATCTTATCTCCAAGGCGTCCTCTCTGATGACTTTGCAAGCGTGACGGAGGCTGCAAAGCTTATATAGAGTGTCAATGTTTGTTCATACCTTCACGGTGAGCAGCATGGACAGAAACTTCTTCTTGTCTCCTATCAGCATGGCGTTGCTTATCAGGGGCAAAGCTTCCTTCACTGCATCCTCGATAGGTACAGGAGGGATGTTCTCTCCTCCGGCTGTGATTATTAACTCTAAAATAAAAAAAAAACATTTTCTCTATTTTATATACTCACAATTAGGTACACATGAGTTCCAATACATATATTCCCACAAAAATAATAATAATAATAATAATAATCAGAGAGGTCAGAGAGGTATTCATTTAACAGGATGTTTATTATTTTGTTTATAGTCTACAGTGGTCGTTCAGTAAATAAGGTAGTACAACCATCACAACATTTTTCATTCAATGAAAAATGAGCAGTATTATCGACTGTTTTTTCCTACATGTTGAATTGTGCAAGTGTAAACATGTGATGTGCTTCAACGTAACTTTGTCATGCATGTTTGCCATTTGAAATAAACCATATTAACATTCTTAGTGAGTGTTACCATTATTAAGAGTTTTAATAGGGTGGCGCTCAGTTTCAGAGGCATTCAGTGTAATAGCAAGTCATTAAAATCATAATTTTGGTGCGTAAATGTGAAAAGTCATTAAGAGCGCCCGCCTGGCGGAAGAATACGTGCCACAGTGCAATGTGCGCCTCGTGCTGGGCGGAAGAATACAGTGTGTGTTTGCGCAGCCACACTGAGGAAGGATAACACCGCTTATTAACTTTTTGGACTTCATGATGTCTCCCCAGCGGCAGTGCGCCAAAGAAAACGAAAGACATCACCATGAGTGTGAAAATGAGAAGAGAGTAATTGTTACCGAGAAGAGGTTATCCTGCCAGCCTGGGAGAATATTTTAGGAAGGTAAGACAACCACGGGGATAAAAGTAAGGAGTTGTTTTCTTTTTATTATTTTAATTCTTGTATGTCAGCTTTTCATTACTGTATTTTATATGTCATTCATGTGTTTTGTGGACAGTGTGAGTGACTTAGGAGTTAATTTAGATATAATTTAGGTTCAAGTTCCAACTTACAATAAAACCCGACTTACATCACGGCCTCGGAACCAAACTCATTCGTAACCTGAGGATGCTGAGGTGCAGCGAAGCTCAAGGTCACAATGGAGATGTTTAGTGCTCTTCTCGTGACTAATCCTGACATGGTAACACATGAAAACGACCAGAGCTACCAGCATACCTTTAATTCTCCCCGTGATGAAGAGGAATCCATTCTGGTCGCGTTTACCGAGGTCGCCGGAGTGCAGCCAGCCCTCCGCGTCTATAGCTTCCTCTGTCTTGTCCATCATGTTGAGGTAACCCATGAAGATGTGGCGACCCCAGAAGCAGATCTCTCCGTTCCCGTCCTCGTCTGGGTTGTGTAGCTTTGTCTTGCAGCCCGGGAGTTCCTTGCCACAGCTGCAAGACAAACCATCGCCACACTTAATTCACTCAGTAATTATTTTGACTACGGGAACACAAGGAAACAACCAATACCTGGTGAGCCGAAAAGCATCTGGGAGGGAGACGGTGTGAGGCCCCGTGCTCTCGCTCATGCCGTACAGCTCGTACAGTGGAATGTCCAGGCTGAGGAAGAACTCCAGAGTGTCTCTGGTTATGGGGGCAGCGCCTGTGTAGCACCTGTGGCAGCGGTCCAGACCCAGAGCCTTGCGCACCTTCTTGAACACAAGCTTCTTGGCTATTTGGTAGCTCAGCGGTGTGTGATCTGCTGCTCTGCTTCTTATGACAAAGCAAGTGTAGACAACACGTCACGCATCAAACCAGAGCTAAAAAAAAGCACTGATATTCAAATTGTGCACGTACTGATTCATCTTGCTCAGATTGGTCTGCAGACCCACATCTTTGGCCCATGAGGCAACTTTTCGGCGCACAGCGGAGGACTTGGCTCCGACAGACTTCATATTCTCTTGCATCTTCTCCCAGACACGCGGCACCCCCAAGAAGGCCGTAGGCCGCACTTCCTTCATGGTGTTCACGAGAGAGCCCTGATATGACACAACACACGTGCACTTGTTGCAAGAAAAGACTGTTTGCAAACAAACAAACAAGCATGGTGTGTTTAAGAGGCACGAGGATAGACCTTTTATTTTATATGCGTGAATGTGTTGTTTTCACAGCTGATTACACACTGCTCTGTAAGACGCACATGACGTGCTTGCTACACTGGGAACTCACCTTCAGCGCATCTGGGTTGGCAAAGTGTGTAACCCCCCCGACCTTCATGTTGACCCAGATGTCGACCATCTGAGCTGCGATGTGGCTTAGGGGGAGGTAGCTGACCACCACCTCCTGGGACTCTGTGGCGTCCGTCAGGCTCACATGGCGACTGGTGGAACGTGCGGTCCAAGTCAGCTGAGAGGACAAAAAGAAAAGAATACATGAGTGCTCGTATAAAATGGACATAGCAAGACAAGGAAAAATACAAAGGTCCGCCAAACTAAGTTAATTGTCTATCTAAAAAAATAACCTACTCATTTTGACCCTTTCATTTGAACCCTTACTACCTAAAACTCCGTATGTACCATAAGGTGGTATTTTTTCCTTGCTTATTTACTTTTTGCACTTCATTATGTCTCCCGAGCCGCAGTGCAACAAAGTAAAGGGAAACCATCATCAGGGAATTGAAAACGAACATCATAAAACTCCCACCAATATTGCCCGCTCTTGCCCGGTCCTAACCACTTGACTGTCATGGCCATCATTAATACCCTAGTTGCACCACAGGTGGAATGAGCCAGGATGCCGTCAGAATGAAAATTCATGGTTTATTCCTGGATACTCAAAGTGCATTGTAAAAATTCTGAGTACATTCCAAATATTAGGGCCCGAATGTTTTGAGCAAGCTAAAACCTTTCAAGGTGGTTTTAAAGTGGAAAAATATCCAACGGCATTCGAAAGGTATGCTAACTGCACTCTGAAAAAAGAAAAAAAAATACTGCACTCTGACTGCATACTAAATATTCTTACGGTAGATATTCTGATCTCAATTGAAAAAGAAAGAAAAAACGGCTGCTGCTGAAACGTCACTGTGAAGCGTTGCCTTATTCACGTTACTTCATACGCCAAGGAAAAAAGGAGCGGAGGTAAGTTCAACATCAGCCGCCGGCGTGACCAGTGCTGAGGTACTGAAAAGAGGTGCTGAAACCCACTCCGCCTGCTGAAACATCACTCACCACTGACGCGTCGTCAATTCTTATCACATCATGCCACCAAGGAAAAAAGGAGCAAGCTCCACCACCGGCCACTGGCACATCACGACATGCCGCCAAGGAAAGAAGAAGCCAAGCTTACGAATTTAAAGTCCTCTCCCAAATGTGGCGTGAATTTTTCAACTTTTTCATTCCGTCTGTTTCTGCTTGATTCTTGCTTAGTGTGACGGGATAAGGATAAGGATCATCCAATGCTAATGAACACTAGAGAGGTCATGGGTTCTGTGACCTGTTACAAGGAGATCCTGGAGCAGAAGAGGAGGTTATCCTTCCAGACGAGCCTAGGACAGTATTTTAAGAATGTAAGATAACATCAGGGATAAAAGGAAAAAGTTGGTCTGTCATTTTTTTTATTACCGTTTCATTTAATTCTTGTATGTTATCTTTTTATTGCTGCATTGTAAATGTCCTTATTGTGTTTTGTGTACAATGTGAGTAACTTATGAGTTAATTTAGGTATAACCTACCACCTACCATTTAGACAAGGTCTCAATAATTTTGTTACTTTCCACTGTGTTCTGTTAATGATATACATTACGTCAAATGATTGACATATCGGCATTGATCATTTGTTTTGAAAATCGATTTAAGAGCCTCATGATCTGGTTTCAGCAGCATCGACATTTCAGTATGGATCAGCACATAACGACTCATGGGGAATGCGTAGAGAGGTGCATGAGATGCGTGGCTTTCAAGTTGAAGACGATCGATCTTGCAGATCTAGGAGATTTGGAGCTGGACTGCTTCATGCTGCGAAGGACAGCACGGGTACGGGGGCTGATTTGCATCAGGGCAGGAGTGACGCTAGCAGCGACAACAGAAGAAGGGGAGAGACCGGCGGCACGTGTGCTGAGGGAATTGTGGGGCTGTTCGGTTCCAACACCTGAAGAGGACGACTTTAGTGGTTTAAGTTCCCAAGAGAAATAGACAGACAGCGATAAATGACTTTTTTGGCAGGCGACTGTTTAACCAACCATCTTACATGCACTGTTTATTTAATTATAAGTTTATAAATTCTTTCTGCCTAACATCTGTCTGTATACTAAATATCACATATTACAACACGGACACCTGCAGCTTGTAGATCGGTGTGGCCTATATTTATGTACAAATCTTTTTTTCCTCTTTAAATTTTGTGGGTGAGGCTTAAATACTGGTGAAATTACCGTGAAAGGTCTATGTGGATCATCGCTAAAAAGCGTCTATTCCAGGCACATGTGACACAATGTCATGTGCAACTCACGTTGTCGTGGCTGAGCATGACTCCTTTGGGCTGCCCGGTGGTCCCTGAAGTGTAGATGAGCATGCAGCACTGATTGGGCTTCTGGCTAGAGATGATCTCATCAAGCGGATCATCAGGCTCGTCACGTCCCAGCTCCATGAAGTCAGCCCACTGCCGTCAAGAGACAATGCTGAATGTACTGCTGCCTTTGTGCACGCAATATAGTTAAGTATAAATAGGCAATATTCACTTACACTGTAAAGATTTGGTCTCTTCTCTTTTAGTGCACCTTTGTATTGAATGATGGCTTTCAAGTTTGGCAGCTGGTCTTGTACCTGAGAATAGACAGAATTGGAAATTGGTGAAAATGTGGCTGGTATGTTGTAAATATGTAAATATATACAGAGAGGGCCCTCGTTATGGTCAGCCGTGGTGAACCATTTTGTGTGTTTGTGTCGCACCTGAAGGATCTTCTGCAGCTGCTTGTGGTTCTCCACTACAAGGATATTGGCCTTGCAGTTCTCGGCCACATACTGACAAGCCTCTGGAGAATTGGTTGTGTAGATGCCCACAGCAAAGCCACTGCAACACAAAAAGGTCATGTTTAGCACACATTTACTTGTTTCTTTTAATCGTTATTTCCTAACATCAACCTCCAAATAACCCATTTGAGCACTCTGAGGCTCTCCAGCAGGACATTGTTTTATGCAATAACCTTCGACTCAACAAGCAGTGTTGTTCCGTCATTATGAATGTCAAAGGAACAACTGTTGCGTGATTTAGAGCCAAACTCTGCTCCTCGCTTACCTAAATGGTTGCACAATTAACAGGCAAACAGAAAATGCATAATCCCATCAAAATTAACATTGCATAAGCAGGTGTTTAGTAACCAGCTCACATAGCTGCCCTTGACCGATCAATGCGTCCCGTTACTTATCTCGTGTCTCGCCACATACTACTAGGGCAGGGGTGTCCAAACTTTCTCCACTGACGTTCACATACAAAAGTGAAAGGATGCAAGGGTCAATTTGATATTTTATAGAGCAACACATGTACAGTAGATATGCTAAGAAGTTATATATACAGTCAAATCTGTCTATAGCGGCCGCTGAAGGGAAATGGCAAAAGTGGCCACTAGAGACAGGTTGGCGGCCAATTTGAATTTGTGTGCGCACATATTAACATGTTCACAAAAATAAAAAATGTATTGTTTAAAAATGATTTTAAAAATGAAATCAAAGAAGGTAATAAAATTATAAAAATATAAGTAGCGGAGGAATATTTTTAAAAATTAATTTCCATCTTTGATTTTTTTTTTTAAACACGATTTTAAAAGCAAGAAATAAAAATTTTAGTGAACAAGCCTGAGGAATGGGATCGAACAGGATACGCGTCATGAATGGGTGTGTACGTGAACAATAGAGTGCGGAGGAGGTGCGAAGATCGTTGTAAACTAACAATACCATCGCTCCTTTCTTATTGAATGGGCTTCTAATCTCTAATGAGTCGGCAATTAAGTGAAATTTTAGATGTTTTATTCAGGTGTTTTGGCCATTTTAGAATCTATTCACGGCGGCATTGCAAAGTGGGAAGACTACCGTTTTGGCCGTCATTGAATCTTTTCAGGGCGGCATTGCAAAGTAAGAAGACGGCTTTTATGTGGAACAACTGACAGTTTGTGTGGATCTTGTGAATGATTGCGACTAAGCTAGGACTCAGTAATTAAAGTCTACACATGACGGCTCCATTGCTTAAAAAACGAAACCTTTTTGTGCATGAAGCTTCTGCTTGAGTCGATATTTTGGCCGCTATATGCGGTCAGATATTGACCAAGGGATACAAAATGGGCGGCCGCTGGCCGCGTTAGACAGGTGACCGCTATACACAGGGTCTACAACACGCATATTTTCTGCGGGGGATTTTTCAGTGGCCGCTACAGGCAGGTGGCCGTTATAGAAAGGTGGCAGCTAAGACAGGTTTGACTATTTCAAGAAAAACCTGCATCTCAGCTTTTTGTGTTATTGGTGATACAGTATTCGTATGAAATTCGCTCTTTGCTCTTTTTTCCTCCCCATTTTTGCATATTTTTAAACTTTTCAAATATTTAAACTTTCTTAAATAATCTTTGTAATTTTTTATTTTCCTCATATTATGACTTTATCCCTGTAATATTTAGATTTTATCCCCATAATTTTATAACTTTCCCCAACCTATTTTTCCAAAACATTCTCATAGTTTCTCACTGGAATTTATTCTCATAAAATTGTGACTTTTTTCTCATGAGAATATGACTTTTTTTCTCTTAATATTTTGACTTCATTCTCATAAAATTTGTTTTTTCATTTCTGCTCTTGTTTTTTTCCCCCAACTATTTCACCTTTCTTCTTGTAATTATGACTTTATTCCCATAATATTTTGCCTTTATTCTTGGAATATTCAAACTTTTTCCGCAACCTAATTTTCCAAAACTGCAATTTTATTTGCCTTCATTTTCGTAATATTATAACTTTTTTTGCAACCTAATTTTCGACACCCCTGTAGGTGAGGAAGCGTGGCTAAATTTCCCTTTTATTTTTCCCTTCAAGCTCAATAAGCTTGTAATTATGGAAGGAGAGAAGTATAAAGTATAAAGCCATAATTGATCAATGAGGGAACATGGTGGTCACTGCCTGGACAGATGAATATACAACTCACCCTGCCAAAATGGCTCCAATGTCAGCGATGAACCACTCTACAGAGTTGAAGCCCAGGATACCGACGCCGTGGTAACGTTGTAACCCCAGCTGCAGAGACACAAACATACCCGACGGACGTTTAGTGTTTATTGCTTACACATAGTCAGATGTTAAGGCCTCACTCATCATTCCTAAAATAATCTATAAAGTCGACCCTCACTCCACGGCTTGAACATCACTCCCATCACTCAAATTGCGTTTTTTCAAAAATGTATTAATAAATAAATGATTGCTCTTTGGTGGTTGACTAGGCCCTATTATTAGTAAAAAAAAAAATCCATATTTAAGCAAATGTTATGTATTCTTTACCTAAATTAAGCATTTTCAAGTATAAAAATGTTCTAAAATAGGGGTTTAAGGCAATACAAGACGTTGAGGAACTGTCTACACTGGCCACCAGGTGTCACTACTCACGCACACCAGAGGATCGCCAACAACAGGCTTTTATTATTTTATAATTATTTAATTCATAAATATTAGGGACACTTTAGGGGAAAAAAAACAACCTGCGATTTCGAGAAGAAAGTCGTAAATTAACGAGAAAAAAAGGTCGTAAATTTACAAGAAATAAGTTGCAAATTTACAAGAATGAAGTCTTACATCTACGAGAATAAAGTCATAACATTACGTGTCAGAGGGAAAATCTTTTATCTTTTTGATTTTGATCTTGTAAATTTACAACTTTATTCTCGAAATCTCAGGTTATTGTAATACTCCGTCATAACAGGCATTGTCTGAGACAGCTATGAAAAGGGGGGACATCGGGAAAAAAATTCTTAACGTTACCTTTGTCCAGGGCCAAAGGTAACGTTAAGAATTTTTTTCTCGTAAATGTACGACTTTTTTGCTCGTAAATATATAACTTTTTTTCTCGTAAATTTGCAACTTTATTCTTGTACTCGAAATGTTTTTTTCTTTTTTCAATGTGGTCCTGATACGCCATCGTAATTTCACAACAGGCACAATAATATAACAATAATAGCAATAATAGTCATCATCCTAATAACAACATCGACTGCAGCTAAAACTCAACTCTGATACCCCTACGTCGCTTCCTGTCCACATGTCCGGAAGACATTTATCAAAAGACACACAAGGAAATTTACTTATCGCTGTCGGGTCTGGAACCAATTCACCGTGATGAACTATGGGTTGTTGGGCATTTGATGGTTTGACAAACATATTAATAAATCATGCTGTTTCATGGTTGAATATGGCCTATTAGTTTTTTAAAATATTTAAGCAAATTGTATGTATTTTTTGCCTTCATTAAGCGTTTTCAAGCATAGAAATGGCAAAATGAACTAAAATACAAGGCAGTTGACGACTCTTAATAGTGAATGTAGTATTCTACATTGGTCACTAGGTGTGAGTAATTGTTTGGTGAAACAAGCACCAGACTTGATCGCCGCAACTACAGGCATTAATTGCAAGTTTAAATTATCTCACAACAGGCACAAATAGCATAATAATAACACGGGCTGAAAACCTGAAACCCTGACGTCACTTCCTGTCCTCCACCCACCTATCCGCCAGCCACTAAGGGAATACATTTACTACGCCACACACGAGTACAGGTTTTATTTATGTCTTAACTGGCTACTATAGTGGGCAATACAAATGCAAAGGTGACTATAGGGGGCGTTTGTTCATGTTTAGAGGGCTCTAATAATGTTAAAAGCCGTATTTAGGAGATTGTAAACAGGTTTTCCATGCCATAAGTATGAAATCATTACACCTATAAAGAGGAAATCCTACTTTGTGGAAATTCATTAATCACAATCGAGTCTGGAACCAATTAACCGCGATAAAGGAGGGATTACTGTACTACTTTTCAATTATACCACTTTTGTATATGTGGGATTACAGCAGATGTTTGTAGACTGCAAATGACTGTTAGCCCCCTTTTTCATGTTTTGTTTCTTTGTCCCTTTGATTATTTTTTTTTTCCCGAAGGCTCCCTTCTTGTATTGTTTTGTTTTTCTGCTGTTTGCAAGCACACCTTGATCGCTGGCATCTCCTGTGTTATGTTTCCACAATGGATGATGGGCCACAAGATGGAAAATGAGCTCATTCGATGCTCAGCACAAACAAACAAAGCTTCATGTTACAACGACGTGTCAAGAGTGACCCAAGTGAATATCAGTCTCCACATGACCGTGTGCGTGCGTTGGGTTTCGTAATAATCATCAGTAGTGTACTGTGAGGCTTGCGGTTCAGTATGACTCCATCATGCTGCGTTGCTGGGGTTCCCACATTCCCTTGACATATGCTGCCACATGACATCAACAAGACGAGTGTTGATGGCAAAACTGAATACAAGCCAAGTTGTGCCGAGTGTGCGTGACGCTTGTGAGGAAATGCTGAACGGGATTTACTAAAGGATTGATTGTAAGTAGCAAATACACCGCAGGGTAAAACGCTCAGGTAAAATCGGATAAATTTAAAGATTATCCGGGCTGAAATGGGCTGAACTGGAAAACCTCATGAAGGCAATTTGTTTATACGCTAACAAGAAAGATTTGAGCCACCCGGGGCAATGACTAAGCAATATTCATCAACATCATCTTCACCTTAAGGAAGCTCTTAGCTGCTGTGCGGCAGGTATTGTAGTACTCTATATAGTTCAGGCTCTTCTTCTGCTCGCCCTCCTTCCAGCTCAAAGCAGTATATTTGCCAAAATTCTTCACTGTTGAGGCAAAGAGTTGATGGACCGTCAAAGGGGTCTCAGCGGCCAGGCCAGAGTCCTCCATGCGAAGCTTCACTTTGCCGTCGCGCTGACACGTCCACAGGTTGGACTGCGGTGCTGCTGTGGCTGTCACTGACAGAGAGTGTGGACGCTGGGCATTTACTGCAGGACATGGAGAGACATTAGAAAGAGATATGAGCACAGATACTGAAAGAAAAGGATCAGTGAGAGCAATCTAGACACACGAAGCTAACACAACATAGAACACTCATTCCCTGATGCAGCATAGTAAATGGTTTTTCACACCGGCTAAAATAACTTTGTTCTGATGTTATCTCACCATGCAAGGCAAGTTTTGCTGTTCTCAAGAAACAAAGTTGCTTTTCACAAATACTGTCTAATCACGGCACATCACCAAAAAGGGAATACAATGACGTTGCAATGATTTTTGATCGTACTTTATTTATCTGTATTTTATTCTTATGCACTGTATGACAAACACGAAGTATAATCATTAGAATCATATCATAAGATACTATATCTACTTTTTCATGATCTATCTACTTTATTTCAATGAGAAGGGAGGCGTTTGCCTTCAATAATGTAAATGCAATAATAATAATGTCTTATTTCTTTCAATATGAAGTGATTGGGACTGCATAGCACGTCTATAAACGTTCACTTTTATCTGAGTCTGATCAGATGCTATCGGACTCCCTAAACTACGGACGTCCCAACTTTTTCTAACGAGGGCCACATACTGACAAATAAAAGGAAGGAAGGGACACTTATTGTTATTTTGTAAACCAACACATGTAGATATGCTAAGAAGTTATAGAAAGTTAAAGAAAAAAATGCATCTCGGCTTCGTGATTATAGGTGACAAAGCTATTATTAGTAAGAACTTCAGTCTTTGCTCTTTTGTTCCCCCCATTTTTGCAGTTGTTATATATTACAACTTTCTGCTGAAATAATCTTCATACATTTTCTTTTTGGAATATTATGACTTTATTCCTATAATATTATAACTTTCTCCCCAACCAAATTTTCCAAAAATTACAACTTTATTTTGTTTTGTTTGTTTCATCCTGTTATGACTTTTTAAAAAAATAACATTTTTCTTTAATATTTCAACTTTACGCACTAAGATGATTTTGTTTTTCCTCATATTATGTTATTCTCGTAAAAGTACGTCTTTTTTTCTCCCTAGAATATGATTTTTTTCTCTTAATATTTCTACCTCATTTTCGTAAAATTATAGCAGTTTTTGCTGTTGTTTTTACCCCAACTAGTTCAACTTTCTTCTTGTAATGTTAGGACTTTATACCTATACTTTTATTTTATTCTCGTAACCTTAGACCTTTTTCTGCAACCTACTTTTCTAAAAATTACAACTTTCTTCGTTGTTTTGTTTTTATTTCATAATATTACGACATTAAAAAATCTTTCATATTTAATCTAAAATTTGGTTATTTTTCCTCAATATAACATTATTTTCATAAAATTTAGAGTTTTTTCTCGTTAGAATACCACTCTTTTCTCTTAATATTTTGACTTAATCCTCATCCAATTCTAGCTGTTTTTTTTTTTACTTTTTCTAAATATTTCAACATTTTTCTTGTAAATTTTCTTGTGACCTTATAACTTTTTCTGCTGCCCAATTTTCCAAAAATTACAGCTTCATTTGTTCTTTTGTTTGCTTCTCATAATATTATGACTTTTTTAAAAATTATTCTTGTAAAATTGCGACTTTTTCTCATTAGATTAAAATGTTTTTCTCTTCATATTTTGAGTCTATTCTTGTAAAATTAATGATTTTTCCATTTTTGCTGTTTTTTTAAAAAAGTTTTCCTGTTAAACTATATATTTAGAATGTGCAGCGGGCTACAAATGGCCGCTGGGCCGCACTGTGGACACCCCTGCCCTACACCCACATCCATGGAACCCATAGCCCTGCTTTAGGAGAGAGATTAGAAAAGCCCCAATTCCATCTTGTGCTTCTTAATGAAACATAATAAACTGACAAGAGTACATACTCATAAACTGTGGTACTGTAGTATCTCCTGTGCACACAGGAACTAAGTGATAGCAAATTTATGGCCTAAAACAAACACAGCTGCACATCAGCGAGCGCTATAGCGAGAACATGCAAGTGAATCTTTAATCCCCTCTCTCAACCGTGAAATACATTTAGTAAAAGTGTTTCATAACGCCGTTTCCCTCTCAATAACACAGCCAGGAAAGAATGTCAATGTCAAAATAGATGATGGAGGCCAGGAAACCATGTCGCTTCCTCAGGAAAAGAGTTAATCAAGGGCCTCTCAAAGTAGCTCCAACATGAAACTGTAGCCCAGTTTAGTGTGTAAATCGCCTCCTACGACTATGATGCATTTACACCACACATGTAAACAATCAAAAGTGGGGAAAAGGCAATGTAAAGCGTTTGTTAGGTGTGACTGTCAATGTTGTGTGTCACCTGTTTGTGTGTTCAAGGTGTGTTCAGCGGAGGCCTTGACTGCATTGTGGCCAATAGTCTCCTCGTCCATTTCCGCGGAGAACTCTTCCTCTGAGGACTCACTGAGGTAAATGAAAGACAAAAACATGTTATCACAGGGGAGGGTGAAGTCCCGAGCTGATCTGACACATCTGAAGCGATCCTGCACAGAAACGGATGGGTTGGAGTGGGGCATCACTACGATGCTCATTGGCTCTACTCCACATCCTGGCAGTGGGACATCATTGTAACACAATAAACCCAAGGGATTGATACAAATTAACATCTGGAAAAACAATGACTGTTTCACTTTAAACTTCTGCAACCGAAAACAAAATTGAGCAATAATCAACACATCCCGGCGTTTCCCATACTTTTATTTGTGGCAGCCCAAAGAAATATGAAGAAAATTAATGTCATTTTAGTAGCATAAAGTTTGAATACTAAACAAAAAAAATACTACATTACCACAGTGTATGAGTATATCCTGTTGTCAGTTTATGTTTCATTCACATGTTTCATAATCCCCCCTCTAAAGCAGGGCCATGGGGTCCATACATGGGTTTAAGGCAGGGGTGTCCAAAGTAGGGATGTCCCGATTCGATCTTCAGGGTTGGGATCTGTTGCCAATCCACTGTATTTTGAAGATTGGATAAAATCGGCGTCGGCCAGGAGATTGGGCCAATCCGGTTGCCGTATAATGTTCGTAACTCTGGGACACACTCCAACATGGTAGGTAGAGTAATGCGCCTCAAAGCCGGTCGCCACTCGACTCCCGCCACCCGCGAGAAGTAGAAAACGCAACACCACCTGCAGACATGTCCGCGGTGTACCGTGGTGAAGTCAGTTTCACACTGGATGTTGGACATTCGGCTCGGTCATGGTGCGGGGAGCTCGCATGGGAAGTGCTGCTATACTAAGAACCGTCAATAAATTACTACTGCCTTGGAAGAGAATTCGTAAAAAAATATATATATATTTATATATCTTCTAAATCACATCACAAATTGATCTATAACCATGTCAAATGATTAGTCCTACCCTAAAAGTATTTTGCACGCCCATTTTTTCCAATTTCATCTTTTATTGGATGCATTTTTATTGGATCTTTTATTGGATTAGGGACCTGACTCACAGAGATTTGTTATAAAAGCCAAACAATATTGTTGGTCATGCTGTGTAATAAAAAAGTCAATTCAGCAATACTTTGGTTGCATTATTTTTAATGCTTTGAAGAGCTGTTTTCATAACCATATTCAATTCCACAAATTCATGTTTCTAACAAAAGGTTATGGAAAAGATAAAAGGATTGGGACCTCCCGAGTCCAAAGTGTCTAAAGTGCGGCACGTGGCTGCTTTTTTAATGGCCACAGAAAACTGAAACTAAACTAGAAAAAAACAGCAAAAACGTAAAAATCAGCAGTCAAAATATTAAGAGAAAAAAGTCTAACAAGAAAAAGCCACAATTTTATGAGAGTAAGTAAATTTTAAAGAAAACTTAACTTATTTTTCAAAAGCGTTATATTATGAGAAACAAAACCACAAAGTTGTAATTTTTGGAAAATTAGGTTAAAATTAGACAAAGTTATGAGAATAAAGTCAAAATATTAAGAGAAAAAAGTTCTATTCTAAAGAGAAAAAATGTCCTAATATTACGAGAATAAACTCATAGTATGATGAGGGAAAATAATGTCATTTTAGTAGCACAGGGTTAAAACATTAAACAAAAAAAAAATATATATATGTATATATATATATATATATATTTTTTTTTTTTACAAGTCGCAATATTATAATAAATAACATATTTGGGTAATGAGGTTGCGGGAAAAGTTACATTATGGGAATAAAGTCTAAATATTATGAGCAAAATAATATTACAATAAAAATGTATAAAGTTTATTTAAGAAGAAAGTTGAAATATTTGGAAAACAGCCAAAATGGGGAAAAAAAGAGCAACGAGCAAAGTTCATACTAATAATACACTTTTTCCACATAGATCACAGCGGAGGTGCATTTTTTCTTGAACTATACTGTATATAAAACTTCTTAGCATATTTACAAAACGTCAAAGTGGGCTTGCATCCTTTGATTTTTTTCAGTACGTGGCCCTGGGTGGAAAAGGTTTAGACACCCCTGATCTAGAGCAACCCAACGCCACAAATGGAGACTGCAGTCCTGTAAGAAACACTGCATCCCTATTGTTGATCATAACACATGGATTTGATATTAACCGGTAAGAGCACTCCTACGTGATCCAAGTTACACAGAACTAACAATCACAACAGCAAGTCTATCAAGTGCAGTATTATTCAAGTTAACAAAATAGGGTTGCTTCCCGTAATACCAAGTAATTAAGAAAAAACAATGCCTTTTTATTTGACTGTCGCTCTAAGCTGGATGGCTGCCGACAGCATGCTTTGATTATGGAGGAATCAAAATTCAAAATGGCCTTCGGGGCAAATCAAAAGCATCAAATCTCGACAACATTTGACTCCTGACTTTTATCAGCATCCATTTCTCCATTCATTTTCCAATGCTTATCTCAACTCTCTTTGGGCACACCTTACACTGATTCCCAGTCTATCGGTGGACAAACAAGCACATTCTCAACAAACCAGTCTTAAAGACACAAAAAGCAGGGAGGGTGGCACACAAATGTGCTTTATGCTTACAGTACATCAGTAGATCACATTTAAGGTTCAAAGAAATATCCCCAGTGTTCCAGAAAAGGTTAAATTCCTGATCATTTTTGTATAGTGGGGATCCTGGCCTCCACTGCTAAAATACGTACATTATTGCTTGTGTGTGTGTGTGTACATACTTGGCTTTATCCAAAACCGGGTCAATGGAGGCTGCGTTATCACCCGAAGCACAGCGCACCTCCATGAAGGCAACAGAGTGGGGCTGCTGATGCACACCGTCCTCAGACATGGTGGCGGACTCACACACGGTCACTGAAAGAGCAGAAGGTTGTAAACAACAAGTGCATCACTTCCAGTCCAGTAATTCTGACGCAATGATGAATAAGTAAGCATTCTCTATTGAGTCAAGTGCAAAAATACTATCGAATTACTTGACATCCTTTCAGCAGGTCATATGTACAGGTATTTTTTTTTTCAGTGTAATACAACACCCAAACATTTTAAAGACGTGGTGTTGAATGAAACCTTGCTCCCCTGCTCTACTTACATGATGGTGACGGTAGTACACACACACACACACACACACACACACACACACACACACACACACACACACACAAGACTCACACCTGGGTGTTTTCAGGAGCAGGCCACAGTGTCTTTTCTAGTTGAGGTTACTTTGATTTTGATTAAGATAACTCTTTCTGGATATTGTCGTCATCTCATTCAATGAGAACATTGATAGTTGGATGTACAATAAAACAATCAAAGCATGCCATAGTAACACAGACACAATGTAAATATGCTGGCTAAAAATAGTTTCCAGCCCAGTGCCGTTTGCCCTGGTCCCTGCTCTCTTTGGTATGTTGTAACATTGCACTTCTTGCCGGCCTGTTTAGGTAAGGGGAGTGAAATCACGCACCAGCGGCCTCGTCTGCCTTTCATGACCTGTTGCCCAGTTATGACTGGCCGGGCAGCACAGCTGCAATCGCGTGACTGGTCAGAGACCAAAGGCCAAATATTTTTGCAATGGCGTCAAACTTGTTTGACCTGAGGGCCGCAACTTTGCCTGAAAGGTGTGCACAACTTGACTGTTCTGGTTGTGTTGGAGAAGACGTTTCGCTTCTCATCAAAGCAGGCTTCATCTGTTCATGCTCAAAGACTGGATAGGATCTAAGCATTTATTCAGTCAGGTTGAAGCATTCCCTAACCAAGGCCGGTTTCACTCATTTGTGGTGCAAAACGACAGTCGTTACAATAGAGTGAGACCTCTGCCTGCCAAAGACAGTTGTTTCTGTGGAATGAGGGTAATTCTACCCATACGACAACAACAACAAAAATTATTAAAAAAAAAAAACTCCAATTGCATGCAGTACAAATTTTCTATCAAAAATGACAACTCTTGAAGGGCATTATTTCCAGACTTTCGCAGGCCACAAAAAACGATGTGGAGGCCGACTTTAGCCCCCGGTCCTTGAGTTTGACACTTTAGAGCAGGGGTAGGGAACCTATGGCTCGGGAGCCAGATGTGGCTCTTCTGGTGGCTGCATCTGGCCCTCTGGCTTTAGCAATAACATTTTTTCATTGTAATTTTCTTTTACAGAAATCAGTATTAAAAATAACATTCAAAATATAAAACTTCTTTATGCACTTTAATCCATTCATCCATTTTCTACCGCAAGCACAGAAGTCACATTAATGGTAAAAAGTATTTTACAGTATTTATTATTGGTTAGCTTCAATATAACAACGTTATTAAAAAGAATAAATTCAGAGAATTATTATACTCTAAAATTGTTGGTCATACTTAATAAGGCACACATTTAGTTGTATTGTCAGTTGTTGTTAGTTGTATATGGCTCTCACGGAAATACATTTTAAAATATGTGGCTTTCTTGGCTCTCTTAGCCAAAAAGGTTCCCGACCCCTGCTTTAGAGTATAACACGTCTTTCCCATTCACTCCACAAATACACATGCTGGAGCCTACACCCAGCTAATTTCGGGCGAGAGGCGGGGTACACCCTGGACTGATCTTCCAGATCTCCCGAATGTGTGGCCAACATGCTAACCACCAGGCCGACCGTGCGGCCCATAGAAATTTAAATGTTACTTTAATGCAGTGCTTCTCAAATAGTGGGGCGGGGGGGCGTGGTGAACTGTCGGGGAGGGGGACTCTTGAATATGCTTGTATGCTTCACTGCTCTCCATTTTGTTGCATTTCACTGTTTTCACTTTCGAGTTCAGACTGTACACTACAGATAAATAGATATGATCAGTTTCTCAATAGTATTTCAAATCGGGGGGCGTGAAAACTTTTCTGTCCCCCAGTGTGGGCATGACAGAAAATAATTGAGAACCCCGGATTGAATGCCATCTACAGAGACTGTTGATGTAAGTCTAGGATGAAAATATGTTACTGTAGTACAGTGGTCATGTGACAGACAAGCTGTCAGCTGACCCTGCGGCCACTCTCAAAGCTGCATGAGTCAGGGGGTATGGATGAAGTTCACATGATGATATAAATAGCAGATGTTGATGACTTTGTTTTCCAGTGCAGCTGCACATTTTTGAGCAGCATTTAAAAAGCGAGATTGGGTTGATCAGTATTGCCATGACTCTGGTCTGGAGCAATGTTTGTTTCTTGAAAGGTTTTTATCTCCAGCGAAAACAGTTTAATCCCAGGGCTTGTTGTCACAGAAGCGGATACATTGTAATTAAAAAGATCTCGTACTTCTGTCAGTGAAATACGGGACTGTCACACCAGAGCTGATTCACAAGCCTTCAGTGAATTGTGAGCTTTGTCATTCACCGCCTCTCTCTCGTAGTGTCTGGTCAAACGTGACCTAAGCTATTTCCTCCTCTTGAAGCAGTTTACAGGAAACATGCATGGGATGAGCGTTCCTTCCCATTTCAACTTCTCAAAAACCTAAAGCAAAACAGAATCGAGACTGTGCCGGATGTGTTTTCTATCATGTTTTTCATGATTGTACAACATGGCTGGATAATGATAATACCATGAGTCCATCTTAGAACTGCAATTAATGGATGAATCTATCCAATTAATCAACAACTATTTTGGTATTCGATCAATTTAATTTCAAAATGTAAATATCTCAAATGGGAATATGTTTTCATTTCCTTAGTCATCCATGAAAGCAGACCTATTTTCTTTGTGTTTTGGGCAAAACCAAGATATTCACACTCATCAGATTTGACTTTGGAAAACAGTAATCTGCATTTTTTCCGCAGTGGCTCAGGAGTTAGAGCAGGTCGTCCAGAAACTGGAAGTTTGGCGGTTCAATCCTCGCTCCCTCCACCCAGTCACTGTCATTATGTCCCTGGGCAACCCCAGGGCAGCTGTGGCTAGAGATGTACATTACCGCCATCAGTGTGTGACTGAGGAGTGAATGAATAATGGGTTCACTTCATTGTTAAGCGCTTTGGGTGTCTTGAAAGCACTATAAAAATCTAATCCATTATTGTTATTATCATTTTCTGATATGCTGTGAACCAAACTGAGTTTGTGTTTGGTCCATATTGGCTTGGTCCACCTAGGGCCGAACCGATTACTAGTTTAATAGAACAACAAGCTTCAGATCAATCGACTAGGAAAATAATTGTTAGTTGCAGCTCTATTCCATCTGCATTCATGCAATCAAGAACAGACGATGAACATAAGAGTCGTGCCGAGACACAGCTGTTCTATTCGAGCAACAATTGGAGTGACACAACTGAACTCTTACATGCTTTCTATATGATAGAAAGACCGGATCACAACCCACAATGTATTCCTCTAATCAAACTCTAGATGACACATTCAGCTTGCTAAACTCGTTGGGTATCACCTGTCAGATATTAAAGATCGTCCAAAACTGTCCAAGCCAGATCTTCTTGTGTGTTTTAGTTGTCACTGAAATTAACATGGAGAAGGAATAGGTTTCTATTGATCAGGCTTAACAATGATTTATCACCAGCGGCCCCCTCTTAAAAAGCATACAGTGCAGCAGTTTATGACTGGACAAGACCCTCTCAGCATCCTCAGTATGACCACACTGCTGCCTTTGACATGGAAAGCTCATGGAGACCTTAAACACACCGTCTCCTTGGTGTCTTTGTAGCAGGTAGCCATCGCAATTCACAACAAACGCTGGGTGGGTTACACCCTTGCTGCACTAGACCAGTTCTCCACGTGTCATTAGAAGCACGACTGCACCATTCACATCATGCAGCGATACCGTAAATATTCAGTACTGAGTAGTTTTTCATGAAAGACCAACACAATCTCATCAGGCAGATAAAAACATGATTTTGAATATTGAAGTCATATGAAAATCAAGAAATGGCACCGTGATTTAAAAACAAATGAACTAATGAAAATGAACCAAACAATGAAACATAACCGCCAAGACAGTTTTTACCAAACTTGAAAATGAAAGCTCGTGCTGAAAGTAAGTGTTTTGAGTCTATTCCAGTTCTATGAAAGAATGCAGTAAAAGTGAACTAAGATACTCACATTGCATTGCTGGAAACTGATCGTTGGCCTGATTGGGATTTTGGTGTCTTGTCTGAACAATCGACGTTCTTCTGATCTATTCACTCTGTCTGGAAAACGTTAATCTGTCAGAGTGTCTACCATATGAGCAGCATATCATTCATTTTCAAACAGCAGCCGGCTTGGTTGGTCCCTCCCCCTGAAAAACCCCACCCGGCCCGGCCTGCCGTCTTCCTTCTACACACTCCCACCCTCCCCCATCCCAGAGTAACCGGATTGGACGAAAACGCTCACACCACAAGGCCCATTTTCCATATAAGGTCACGCAAGCCTACGTAATAAGGCGGGGGAAGTTGTCGCAAAGGATCCATGCACACGCACTCCCTCGCTCTCCCCTCACGAATCCTACTATCAAAACTATAACCCATCCCCCTGCAGAGATACTTGCCTACACACACACACATGCTGCAGTTATGCTGGTTGAGGTTACTTCTGGGCAAACTGTCCTATGCAAATCACTCTTTTGTACACAGCACAAACTCTCAATTCCTATGACCTCAATTATAAAAAATGCTGATCCTGATTCTTCGTCTGTTTATATTTTAGCTTCCCTTTAAATACATCTACCAATAAATGTCTTGCGAATTATTTTTATGGTCATAAACATAAACATCGTTGCGGTCCAATGAAAAAACTCTGGTATTTTTAAACAAAGAAAATGTTGATTTTGTTTTATCAAAAAATGTACACAACTTGCGGAAATTATAGAGTATATTGTTGAATTTAAGGTTTATTGTCCTGATTCCTTGTTTAACATAAAGTGTCCAACGTGACGAACATCTGTAGCTCTGGTGAATGCGGATTGCGGGACAACACAAGGCACTGAGACCTCATTCAAAAACTGCAACGGACTACTATTTAAACGGTTTGCTGACTGAACATCAGGATATTTATGACAACAAGCAGTAGGTGTTGTCCAAAAATAAAATCTTGGACAAAATATCAACAGACAAACTGGGGGAATTGAAATAATTACTGCACAGAAATAGTAAAACCAGCCTCTTTGCAAACTGATGCATAGGCTTTGCTCAAAGCTGATAGTGTGACCACAGTTCATCATCACTTACAATGGTGTTTGTGGACAAAAAAATAAAGAGTTGTCAGCTTAGTCTCGCTAATCCTGTACTTCTAGTTCTTGTGAAGAAATACGGCCTGACATACAAGACACTTGAGAAAAAGACATCAGTTCAGGACAACTGCAGAAAGACGAACCAGATGGCTAACGAGAGGGAGACATGTAAAAATGCCTTGAAGAACATAATAGAGCTAGCTGATCACTACACGTTTCATTTAAACTAGCAGGTTACTGTGAACGCACTGTAAAAGCTAGATAAACTGCACCAAATATATCGTCTTTACACTATTTCCCCCAAAATACGGCTCCCAAACAGACTTGTAGCCATCTCATCTGACATGACGCTCACTAAATGTATGCCATCACCGCTCTGTATAGCAAGATCAGTCTCAGCCAATTGCGAGCAGAGATGAAACCACAGAGCGACCTCAGCATAGTGTCACGTGACAACTGGGGTTTAGTGCACGCACGCGCACACAGCGAACGTCTGTTGGCTGTGACAGCTGCTGACGTGACATTCACTGAGGTTACTTTCAGTCATTGACATCCTCACTGAAGCACAAGCTCCACTGATGCTTTCTATGGCGCACTGCTTAGCGGAGCGAGTTGATCACACATATCACACAATTTTCTATGCAAGGATGTGAAATAACCTGAAGATCTAACATGTAGATTTTCTAAGACCTATTGTAGACTCCAATACATTTGCTGAACTAGTTCATACATTCACAGTATGTGTGTTTTGCCTCGGAAGCTTGTTAATCTGTAAATTACCTCAACACCTTGCTGCAAATGTAATTTATGCAATGATAATTCTATTATCAATTCATGAATTGTAAAAAAAAAAAAAAGTGTTTTCTACAAGAGATAGTAAGACATCAGCAAGCACCTAATATTCGCGTTTCAGTAAGGTGCTGTTAAACGCGCACAACATTCAAAAACTACAACTACCATAAGGTATTGACCTGGGCTGTCACGAGACAATTGGGTCCACGAGGTACAATGAAAAAAATATGACTGGACAAACCTTTTTATTGAACTGAGTCACGAGACAATGCAGGTGCGTTTTGAAATGCTTGGTGTCCCACAAAGCTGAAGCTGAACAACATTACTGTCAATATTTTTTGAGACCAAATAAACAATGTTATGATGATATATAATGGTAAATAAAAATAAAATATGATAATAATGCAATAGTTCCTTTAACATGTCATCTTTCACTGTTGCAAAGTTGTGGAATTGCCGTTTGTGGCATGTATTTTCTTACAGACAATTCATACTTTCGAACGTTTGCAGCATTTCTTGAAATGAACATACAAAGAAATATAAACAAACAAAAAAGCTTGCGAGAGTTAATATTAACAAATACATTTTTCACCTTCCATTTGTCATAGCCATCGAATGGGTGCTCTCATACCCTGCGATAGTAGCCTTTAAAGTTTTCTGCGTAAACTGTCCACTTCAACCTTCTTTTTTTGAACAAGTCTTGAACAAGCGATATATTTCCATTGTCCACAATCCCTTTATAATGTCCCGCCATTGGTTCCAGGTGGGAGGTTCAAGTGTATACCAGTTTCTAGTGATGGCTTTCCTAGAAGCTGTAATAAGGTTTATGGGTAATGTAGTACACATTAGGGGTGGGAATCTCTGGCCGCCTCACGATTCGATGCGATTACGATTCAGAGGCCTGCGATGCGATGATAAAACAATTATCGATGCAGATTTTTTTGTGATCAATAGTTTCAGTGTTGTTTTCAGTGTCAGTTTTTTCATGTATAATTTTTTTCTATACATAATATATTTTTACTCACTTTGTGCTACTAAAACAAAGCCTATTTGTAATGATCCACAGTTAAAATAAACATGAAACAGACTCATTTACTTCCATTATCTTTTAATTGGAAGGTTACATCCACCCCGCGACCCTAATTAGGATAAGCGGCATAGAAAATTGATGGCTGGATGGATGAGGGTTACCTCTACCAACATACACTGTATTTCCCATTGCACAGAACCAGTAGGAGCAGCAAGTAAAGTGCACCAGTAGCAGTATGTATAAAATTAACTTCAGCATATTCTGAGTAACCAACATAAAAAATCTGCCATTATTCAAAAAATAAATAATAGACTTCTGAATTCAAACTAAAATCCTGAGCACAGAATCTCTGACAAAATAATATTTTTGCTGTACAGCAAAGTCAAAAACAGCTTTCATACAAAATATAGATTTCTGCACCAGAGGCTCTCATACAAGAATAATGCTTGCAGACGTAAGTATATTATGAATAACCAAAAAAACTAGGCTGCCCTTATTCACAACTGCATTGTCAGTGAAATAACGTTGCCATTGTATCTGGGTTCCAAAGTGCGCAACAAAGCACGAAAGCCCTGCTTCTCAACAATCAAATACGGCCACAAATCCTTTGCGATTTGATAGATTCGCTTTGTTTTTTTCGAGTTGGGTGGAAAATTAGTTATCACCTGCTCGATGGTTCTCTGGTTGGCAGCAACTTCAGCTGGCTGTTTTTCCTCCTGGTTCGAGTGGAAACGTGTTACGTGGATTCTCATATTTGTTGTCTTCCCGATATTTTAAGCTTGTATGACAAAGCTTGCCTATTGTCTGGCTCTTGTCCAGCTCATTTTTACTTTCAACTACGTGAAAGTCAAAGTGCTTCCAGACGCTCGCTTAAAATCCAGCGTGTGCGGGTCAGAGTTTATGCTCAGCTATTTCGGTAGTGTCTTACACTTAGGTGTACCACCATAAACTGTCCGGGCGGCACTTCTGCTTCCCGTATTTTTGTTCCTTTTTTTTGTTCCGTCAGCATCGATTATTGACATTTATGAATCGATTAATAATCGTCAACGTCCGCATCGCGATGCATCTAAGAATGGATTACTTCCCCACCTTTGTACACATCCGCAACCAACACAATTAACATCACCGAAAACGTAGTCCCACTGTGATTATGAATCTGTTGTAATTGTGGGTGAAATTGACTGCAGATGTGAGTGTAAAAATAACTCCATCAGACTGTATAATTCATTTGTCTTGTAGATTTATATGGGATGTGTATTTTATATATAGTATGTGTATGTGCATTAGGCGCTAACTACCGCGGGCTGTGAGCCGAGTTCCAGTCCACTACCGGATGATGCTGAGTTTGGTGCTGCGACACCTCACCTATGTGTGAAGTCCAGTGAGAAGTTACAGCAACAAGTAGGACTTTATTTCTTTGACATTTATGCAATGAAAAACATAGACTGCAATATAGATGTACTTCAACAAGATAATGAGCATCCATGTTATGTATTTGTACAAATATGAAAAAACTCCATTTGACTTTTCTTCCATGGAAGGCATGGAAACGGGGTGAAAGCCATAGTTTGGTAATTGCTTTTGTTGCATTGTAGTCGTTCATCTTCACCCCCAAAGTATACACACAGTCGCTTCCCTTTCTAACACACACACATCTGTTGTGATGATGTCTGGGTTGTTTTTGTTAAAAAATAAATATCTGGCATTTTGACATACACTGGTTTCATATGTGAAACTTTATTCTCTCATTCTGTTGATTAATTTAGTGCAAGGTTGTACAGTATATTGGTAGGGGCCTTTTGAGGCTGCCTTTCCTGTTTTTTTTGTGTTAAAACAACATATGAAGCGGGCGGCCCCTGGTTATGTTAGCCTTATGCCCCAAAATTGCTAAGTCGCCACTGTGTACAGTATACAGTCATGTCCAAAAGTTTTTTAGGTGAGAGAAAACGCCAAAGCATATGGCACCACCTTATGGAATGTTTGCATACAGTATTTCACAATAATTCCCACCAATAGACTATATATCACCATATATATTATGTCTAAATTGGAATTATTTTTATCCAAATCTTACCTTTCAACTGCTGCCAGTGAGTTTCCTTGATTTAAAAAAAAACAAAACAAAAAGGAGTTACCACAGGTAGACGTCAACGAGCCAGTCAATTGAACCGCTTTTGAGTTCTCAAGATCCGGCTGCCTTCCAAGAGCCATAAATCCTCTACTGCGCATGCGCCATGTGCCTGAGTTAGTTTGGGGGCGTGCCGAGTCGACTGGGCAGGCGCGATCACTACGAAACGGGGTGTGTGGAAAACAACCTACCACGCTCGCGTTTGCGTTTTGGTGGTGAAATAGTCGTGGAGGATTCACACAAAACAGAAAAGCACGCCTAAATAACGTTCAAAGTAAAGCCCTGAAAACCGCAACCGACGAGATGTGCAAGCGACTTTTGAAAAAAATACTAAGGCCACAGACAGTTAGCAACACTCACCACAATACAGTATTTACTTCCTCATCTCTCCCTTTTAATTGCAAATTGCAACAACTCTCCCTATTTCTCCTCTACGTCGCCAATATGGCCATGACTGAGGGTTGCTAGGCTCCACAGCTGGCAATTCGCCGTTTGTGGCGCACTGCATCTCGCCATACTTAGCAGTGGAACGCACTTGCACACTCGCAATGCTAAGCACGTGTGTAAGTGCGCAAATTGAAACACAGCCTAGCACTCTGTTCCAAGTACAATAAGCCATACAAATAATACACATCTTATTTAATGTCGTGCATTATTATTAAATAATTGTGTTATTCATTATTTTCGGTGATACAGTACCTTAATTTGAGCTGGGCCATAAAAACTGTCTCAAAGGGTTCACGTAAATAGTAGTGTATTTGAAAGGTGGACATCTGTTTATTTTTATGACCGGTGATATGTAATGCTAATGCTAGCGATACCCTAAGATTGGTCAAACTTGGCTATAGCTGCCCATAAGGTAAAATCTTATAAAATCTTTCAAAGCAAGAGTTATTAAAGTAACATACCTTAAAGATGTCAAGGCAATTGACGACGGGTTCACGTTTCTGTTGACGAGTTGAAACACGTTTATGCCCGAGGGTCTCTTCATACAGAACTCTGTTGTTTCTTTATCCTTTGATGACATACATCAAAGAGTGTCTCTTTGAAATGCGTATTTCAAAGCTTTATATACCTTATATACGATTTTGTCGACGCTTTTAATCCACAATGTTATTTAAATATTGGCTGACGTATTCAGGGTGAAACGCGTAATTTAAGTTAAATACGTAATTGCTGGATAGGCTCCAGCATACCCCCGCGACCCTAGGATATGTGGCATAGAAAATGGATGGATGGATGTATTTGCTGGTAATAACAACAGGTGGGCGGATGTATTACAATATCTGTGTTATCGAAACCAGGGTGGTATTGTATCGATTCTGGCGTGATGAGATCGATATTTTCAGTTCTCTTTTGTTTATGTTCACAAATATCTGTGTTTTTTTGTATTGTTCAATAATATTGTACGTATTTATATATTGTTTTCAACTCAGAATACGCAGTCGGACACAGGAGGGCTTTGGGGGCAAACTGGAATGAGAGCAAGCAGTATTTTTTGCTTTTGTTTACTTATTTTGCACTATTACATTCATTTTGCTTGAACATTTTGTTAATATTGTTATGTTGTCTTATGTTGTGTTAAATATTGTTAAATTATTCACAAATAAGTGTGTTGATACATTTTTTTGTGTGTTTTTTATTGGCGATACGGGCCCTGTGTTTATTTGGTAATAGGTTAATAGGTGTGTGAGATTAAAATCCATAGTTGTAGGGCTCAGGACATTTATAATTAAAATAATTGTATTTAATTTGTGTGATGTATTGCACTGTATGCTTTGCGTATTATCTTGTGCATATAAAAAGTTCAAAAGGTCAAGATATTTTGACCTTTTCAACTGCATATGTAGTATATATGCAGTTGTGGAACCTACTACGTAAATTTGTGGCGCTGGTGCTAGTCACCCTAACAAACTGGCCCTAAATTTAATGAAAGGTTGATGTTATGCTTAATTGTTGACATAAATGTATGTAATTACCAGGTTGCAAGCTTGTATGAGAGCTTCCAGTCTAACCACGCTGGTTTTTCTCAGCATTTGTAGTTTGTAGTTCATGGTCAGGATGATGTTATTTTGGATGGTTATTGCTGTTTTTACTGTTAATTTAAAAAAACGGCAAACATTTCTTAGTGTACATTAATAATCATTTTTACTACAGCAATGCTTATCTGCTGTCACCATGTGGTGAAAATTTGAAGTGCATGACTATTTTGTTGCTGTTGAAAATAATGGCGAATAAAATAATGGAGTAGAACTTGTAATATTAATATTAAAATGACTTTTTGGTAAGGATGTTTCTTATTTCTCGTAGTTGTTTATGAGTTGTTGTGAAATGTTACATATGAAAAGTGTTCTTACCTTATATTATACGCTTTTCCCATTCCCTTTCCACAGTTATTGATTTGTGAAGTTTTTTTGGGGGGGTTAATGTCTTCATTTACAGACACAAATAGCTCGGTGTCATTAAAAACTGAGTATAATAAACGCAGACAACTCTTTTAAGGGATGCCGTAAAAGTCGTTATAACTGGTGAGTGTTCATGATTGATGACACAACGAACCAATGAAAAGTCAATCATCTTCCACCGCTTCCTGGTAAAGACCGCCCCCCAGTGGTTCAACCTGACAGTTATACGAACATGGGCTGGGCTTGTCACTTCAGCCCGCCCCCAGCGTCGAGCCGACCCTGACGTAGCCACTCCTGGGTAGCAACAGTTGCCTTGAGACCCCGTCGCGCCATAGTGACTGTAGCCGTGGAGACAGTTACTTACCAACGGGCGCAACACTCAGCAACAGCAGCAGCAGCAGAAGCAGCAGCATCTGGAGGTCACGGAGATAGTGGAACGACACAGGCAGAACTTTTCTCCAAACTAAGGTGACTATATTCTTTACAAGTGATTTCTCATGTAGCGTGATGATATGGACGCCATATTAACTCATCCGGGCTATTTTGCACAGCATAACTTAACCGAGTTCAGACGTGGTTTCCATGTACCAGTTAGCTGATGCGTACGCCTTTAAACCCAATGTCATCCTTCAAAAATGTCTATTTCGCCACTCCTGTTGGTTGTTCCAAGTTGGACTGTTTTCGACATCACTTTCCACTTGTTGCTATGTTGTGTGGAGTATTGAAGCGTTCTCGCACGAAGGTGTCAAGCTAACTTAACACTCCTCGAGCCGGTGAGCATTTAGCTTAATGCTAACGTGGATAGTCTCGTTTTATGTTGTATATGCGTGTGTCCGTGTTTGTCGTTGTAGTCCACACCGTTTTCTGCTATGGCAGCGGCAGCCATGTCTTGTTCGACAAACTTGAGCTGTGTGGGTTCCCCCCCCAGAGTGGTACTGAAAGCAGGTGGCAGCAGTGCGAGTTAGCCTAAGCTAAGTTTGTGCCACCCGGGCACGGGCTCTACTTAACGTCCGCCTGAAGTTGCACTTTGTTTTGGGGCCCCTGTGTATCACTTTAGAATAAGATTATTGACGTTTGCATATCTAGTGATCGTTACCTCGACCCCAGCTGACAGCCCGAATGCTGCGCAATCACGCTAAGCAGATATGCAAGTAAAACCAGCCAATCAAAGTGGACGAGTCGATCCAAACATCGAAAATGCCGATAGCATAGCAGGCCAGTATCGTCATTGGGTCGATACTAGCGCAATTAAATCGATATTTTTCATTTATGTTACTCTAAAACTACACTTTATCGTAATCAGTGTTTATTTCCTCAATCGTCTGTGTGTGTGTTTTGTTACTTTGTTCAAATTTTGTAGATATTTATGTAATGTTATATTGTTTCCATACTGAAGGAATAAATCCTTGGACACAGGAGGGCTTTGGGGACAAAAAGCCAAAGAATTTGAACGAGAACCAGTAGTATTTTTTTGTTTTATTTACGTGGTTTGCACTATTGACTTAATTTTGATCAAACAATTGTATGTAATAAAATGTATGAATCATTTTCTTATTTTGTTCATACTTTTACATTGTGTTCACAAATGTTCACATTTGCTGCTTGCCTAAAATGTTTATCCTGTGTTTTATTGTGATTATAATCATGATCAGCAGCTTAAAGGGAAAAAAAATCACAAACTCATTAATTGAATTTGAAAAATAGCCAGGTAAAATGTATTGGTGATACTGTGCCTGTCTATATTTGAGATCGCATCGATCGTATCAATACCATGTGTAGTATCAGTATCAAATTGATATGAGCGTGATGAGATCAATATTCTGCACTTGTCTGTTTATGTTCACAATTTTTTTGTAGTGTTCGTCACATTATTGATATTACATTTGTACACAGGTGGTCTTTTTGGGTTACGAATGAGTTCCATTCCGAGTGTTCCTAGACTGTGTACGAAAATTATACCTAAATTAACTCCTAAGCCACTCACACGGCACACAGAGCACATGTAGGACATATACAATACAGTAAGTACAAGAATTAAATGGAACAATACTAAAAAGTTTATCCTTGTGGTTGTCTTACCTTCTTAAATTTTTGTCCCATGCTCGTCTGGAAGGATAACCTCCTCTTCTCCCCCTCCCACGTCTCCTTGTAACAGCGCACAGAATCTATGCCCCCGCTAACTTTCATTAGCATTCAGTAATATTCACCCTTAATGATGGTCCCACCAGTCGAGCAGTTCAGACCAAAAGAGTGGCCAATATTGGTGGGTGTTTGTCCTCTCGGAGCTTTTTATGATGTTGTGGCTTTCTTTTTCTTTGGTGCACTGCTGCTTGGGTGACATAATAAGGTACAATTATTCTTCCGCCGTGTAGCTGCATAGGCACACACTGCTACCAGTGGCTAATTTCACTTTTAAAAGCGGTAGGCAGAAATAGCTTTATTTGGAAATATACTGTACACGCACGAAGAAAGGGGTGAAGTGACAAATAAGTCTTTAGTTAGATTTAATACCTCTTAAAGAACTCGTTTCATTGATTTATTTTTGCAAAAAGAAGATACCCGGAAGACTTAGTCGAAGAAAGGCAGGGAGTCTTCCAGAGAAGGAGGAGAATAAAAAGAGAGGCGGATGTCCAGTCCTGATGAATGCTCTTCAAATAATCAATTAATTGATGAAGGCTTTGTTGGTGCGATTAAAAATTTCAAGCGTGCACATTCCAAGACACGCACCTAGGGGCTAAGCCCCCCATCTTTCAAGCCAGGGACATCCCTGGTTTGCAAACAAAAACTCACCTCAGGGAGTAAGTCACAATAAGACACTTGAGGGCTTTGGGGGCAAAAAGCCAAAGGATTTGAATGACAACCAGTTGCAGTTGTTGCTTTTGTTTTGCCTATTTTTCACTACAGTATTGACATTATTTTGCTCAAACAATTCTATGAACTAAAATGCAATAAGGGAATAATTTTGTTTATATAGTCGCATTGTCTTATATTGTTTTATTTATAGATTGTTAAATTGTGCACAAATTCAGTTTGCTGCTAAAATATACAGTATTTGTTGTTTGCCTAAAATTTTTGTCCCGTGTGGTCTGATTATAATAAAATGGACAAATTAAAGGTGAAATCACTCAATGATCTTGGAAAAAATTCAAATAAAAAGCATCAGTTTTGGAAATACCGGCCCTATAGTTGCTTGGCATCAGACCAAAATGGGGAGAAGCGGCCACCCCGGTTGTTAGCATACTACAGCTATATCTCTCCTCATCAATGTTCATACGTTTTCTACTTAGAAACTATAATCTTTAACTCATTCAACTTAACTCTGCCATTTTTCAAAACACAACCCCTTCATAAACCAGCCATTTTAGACGATAGCTGAATGTGACAGCTCAAATATCTAAACAACTATAGCATCATAAACAACACAACACAAAAAAATGCTTGTTTCACATCAAAATAACACTTAATTTACAAATATAACACCATTAACTATTTACAATTTTTACATTTGGAGCTGAACTATGTGTGTGCACGTGTTAAAGTTTCCCTACAATGCGTAACCTTCTGCACGCGACACTCCTCCACGCTCTCTCACTCCCTCCTTCCTGTCATGTGAGTTTTTTTCGTTCCACATGATACAGTATCTGCCGAGCTCTTATCAAATGCACTTCCGCCACCTTGTGGCCGTTTTTATGGCTTAAAATTGCTCTGAAGAGAAATCCGTTAGTGGGGAGTTGCTTCATCACCTCTTTTTGCCTCTTGTGCAAAAATACGTAAAAGATGTATAACTACATCTTTGGTATTAAATGAGTTAAGGCGTTCATCTGAATGTGAATTCACAGTGCCCAGACCTATATGTACCAGATTGTGCATAATAATATAATAATTTCAATTAATTCTAGTTGATGTTGGCCGTAAAGTGAAATTGTTCCAATATACAAAGAAAAAAGTACATCACCGTTTCTGTTCCTTCAGGTTTTACATAAATGTATCCCATTGATACATTTTCCAAGACCAAATGGGTACATATGTTTCCAAACGAAAAAAATCAGCTGTTAAAAAGCAGAATCCATTTTTATTAGTTTAACAATGTGGCTTTTTGCCAGCCTTTTCCATACCTAGATTCCCCCTCTGGGAGTCTGTTCAGCTTGTCCCCAGGGGGACAGTAATTCTAATGAAGGATCTTTTCAGAGACAGCTGTCAGGTGCTCGGTCATTTGTAATGCTGCTTACCACTGAAGCATCAAGAAGAATCTTTACAGCATGAACGTGCATCTAATTAAACCCTGCTCTGCACAGTCGGAAACTTCCAAATGTGTACTGTATTCCCATCAACTGTATTTCATTCATGCATCCTGAGAGTGTTTTATGCCAAATTGTAAATTAATCACAATTACTAACTAGTCTGCTTTTAAAATGTTCCCAATGCATGTTATTGGAAGATGATGTCAAGCAAGCATCAGGGAAGAAAACCTACCCCCCCCAGTTTGAGAGTGACAGAAATTGTTATGTTTACATGGCAACTTGACATACAAATACACCCAAGTTGTGGAAGGAAAAAAAAAGACGGCAAATTGTTATTCTTTTCAATGGCAGTCTTTTAATCAGGTTGTTTTCGTCTCCCTCTGTGGTAAATGTGCATAGTTGCGGGTTGCAGAGGCAGGCCGGAAAGAAAAGGGGCTTGAATCAGAGAATTAGTGGGATGCAGCCTGTGGTTGATGTATTCCTTTGCACTCCTGACGAAAATACTGTACCCCTAAACTCACGATTTCACTTCAGAGCAATCTTTACGTTGGTTCTAAAGTACATTTCACTTTAAAAAAGTGTAATTTGCAAACAATTATGCACTATATTTAGGCCTGTTAGCCTCCATTTTTGTGAATGTGTGTCATACACCTGTCTGTGTGCCGTTCAGACCCGTGTGTGTTGTAAAGTGTCGCTTTCAGGAGGACAGCTGCAGTTGTCTCTCTGGCAGCGGGCGGCCTGTCACAGCTTTTGGTCACATGATCTGTGTGTGTGTACATGAGGTTCGTGTATGTGTGTGTGTTTGCTGATGCTGTATTTAGCTGATCCTGATGAGGCCCACTGTAACCCCAGGGAGAAGTCCACTCTCCAGCTTACAGATATAGCCCATGGACAGCGTCAGTGTCATCAGTATCATTGCTGCTGTTTGCACTTGAACGTAATATTGTATTTGCACACTGATGTGACACCTGAACTGCTTGCATATGCCCTTCACTGTCTGATATGAACTCATGGTTAATGGGATTTCCTGTAACTGAAATCAAATGCGTGTCAGGGACTCACAGAGCAAAGAGATTCTGAGCAGAGAATGCCTTGTGGGGCTTGTTAACTGGTGGTGGTTAAGCATTAATGTGTCAGTTTGACAGTGTGAAGTAAACAGATTTGAATTTGAAAAACTAAACAATTAATGAGACCGTTTCATAAGAATTCGTGGAAACTGTCTAACTTGACTCGAGTGATTTTTGAAGTCATTGTGGACTTATGTTGCTAGGATACAATGAAACAAATCTTGGCATCTGCCAAAAAAAAAACGTCAACACTGATTGGCACATGTGCTGCGGCAGCAAGCCGAAACTCGTTGTGAAATGAAATGTTTTTCAGCTAGTCTCTTCTGTCTGTGTGTGTGCATCATCGGGGGCATTCTTTGCATTCCACCTGTTTGTAGCCTGGCTACACAACTGCTAATTAAATTTCCTGCCACAAACAGCAGACAAGGCAGTGACATTTGCATTACAATGACCATTCCCTCCCACTTCTTTGGGCAGGGATAACTGCAGCCCTCCCACCAGTGCCTCACTTTTCCTTTCTTCTGCGGAGTTTCTACTTTGTCTTACTTTGTAAAACTTGCAACAAAGTAATTCAAAGTGTGCAGAAGCAGACCCAGACTATATAGTTTTTAAACTGTTCCTCCGTGTTTCAGGAACTCTTTCATGGGGGTATTTATTTGGAAGCAAGAGCAGAAGAGACCATTTCCTGCTTTGGAAACACCACTATGTCATTAAAAGGCTGTCATACAGTACAACTCTCAATAAAAGTGTTCTTTTTGACAAGAGCATCACCTCCAAACCCAGTTGCTTCTAAAAACAATGAGTATTAAAATGATCATTAATAGTAACATTAATAATTAGCATTATTTTGTTTGTGAGAGAAATGAACAAGATTTTGGTGTCTATGAGACTGGATACAAATTTAACATTATTGACATTGTCACTACATGTTGATCTGGAAAAAAGAATCTAAATTGGTAAGCTTCTTTCTGCATCAGGTTCTTGCAAATAGTGTCACATTGGAGCCCCTGTTCCATCTTCTAATTGGATGGTAAATGACACTTGCTAAATTAGCACATTGCTTTTGCTATGAGAGTTGATGATTAAAAGCACATTTTTGCTCCGGCTGCTGGCAAAAAGATGACTTAAAACCCTGCCGTCTTCTACAAGAACCAACTCCAGTCTATCGTTTAGTGCTTTCTGGCAATCTGGAACATCTGGTGAGCCGCTAGGATGAACATTGCAACAAGTGTTGTTCAAAGTGTGAATATAGTCATGGATTCAATTTTTATTTGCCATTAAAGTTGACTGTTGCATTCATTGTATTTGTTTATCATGATTAGTACGTATCACAGGGAGCTAATTAGATTTATTTTATTTATGTAAACCTGTTTGAATGGCTCAAACAAGTCGTTTCAGTCTAAGCTGTGTCAATCTTTATTCTTTATCTCAGTATGTTAACTGGTGAGCAGGAAGGCGGGGTGTGGTGGGTGTACAGGGCAGTAATAGAAATCTGGAAAGGCTTAGAAGAGGTACAGCATTGGGGGAGAAGTTGCAAGAGTAGAGCTTGGGCAAACGCACGGTCGCCATAGCAACAGTTTGATCGGGCTGTGGCTGTTAGGCCTGCAGCGCGCTTGGTGACGGAGTGGACAGGTTGCGCTGATGACCTGAGGTGGGGGGGGGAGCTGAGATCAGACTGACTCGCTCCCTTGCTTTCTCTAATTCTCTCTGCCATCTGCACCCCAAAGAGCCACTTTGATTGGATTAGCCATGAATTAATGAGACAGGCTTGAAGACCAGCCTCTGTTGTGGAAATCTCTTATCATATCTTAATGCACCCTTTTGTGTCAGCGTGTGTGCCCGTGTGTCATTTGGTGAAATCAAAGTGTTCACTTGCAGGACCTAACTGTAATCTGATTAGCATAGACATTTATTGAATCACTACATGGAATTCCCAAATACAAAAAGTCGTCATCAGCAACCTGTTGCTCACGTTCATTGTGAAACGCGTGTCCGCTGTCTCTTTGTGGCCCTTCACTGATCTCGGCATTCAAATTCAGCAAGTGCCTGGTTGTTAAGCGAAAACAACCTAGTTATATTCCTCCTGATTTGGGGACAAAAAACACTACTCTTTTCAAACTGTTTGACTGTTCTTCTTCCTGCAAGTAACTTTGGAAAGCTCTCACTGGGCTTGGTTTTGTTTTGAGTTGGCATGAATGTAAAGCAACCTTGAAGAATAGACTGTTTTACACTTGATGACTTAAACATTCCCCCTGCCTCCCACCACCAAAGAGAGCGCCTCATCCTGTCCTCTTCAATCAAGCCTAAACCAGCAGAAAGTCCACACATTTTTTAATAATGGCACCACAGGAATAGCTCCATGTCCCCCAGTGTCTGAAATTAATAGCTTACATAGTGTTTATTGTTGTAAGTTTCTACTTAGCGTGAGATGGAGGGATCAGGTGGGGGATGGCATTGTTTGGTTTGGGAAGTATTCTGTTGGTTGCATAGCAACAGGCTCCTGGAAACGGGAGTGGACAGTGTTGCCACTAGCAACGGTTGTTGCTCTGCAAACAATGTGAGCCAGTGCAAACACGAGCCAAGACTGCGAGCTCCTGCATTTAATTGAACATCTGTATGTGTTTTTCTCTGATTGAGTCCTGTTAGAGTTTCAACTGTCAGAGGCACATGTTTAACTCTTGTCTGTATTGTTCAAAGTAGAGACCAGACAATTAGTGACCCTTTGTAAGGTTCTAAAAAGTTGTTTTTTTAATTATTATTATTTCCGAGCAGCTTTTAAAAGTCAGATAACTCTTGAGGGGGAGGGTGTTTAGTTTTTATCTGGTATCGGTATGAACAAAACTCAGGACCTCCCAAGAAAAGCCTGTTGATGGAGTGCATGTGTGTATATTAGTGCCGTGACGGTGTGTCGGGGCTTGCGGCCTGAACCTGAACAGCAGGGTTTCCAGAGTAGCATTTTGCAGTCATGTTCTTCATCTCTTGCTGTGTAGCACCTTTGTGTGTTTCAGAGCCGCGAGTGGTATGTTTGAGTGACTTTTAACCTTCTGCGACACCAAGTAGAAAGAGACATTTCCCTCTGCTTCCATTTTTCTTTTTCGAACACAATCATTTGACACACTTTGTTATACCTATTGCAGCCAGCGCTTTCATGATTTTTTTCAGAGCATGCTTTTAGCTTTTGGGCTTTAGTGACTATTCCAAATGACCGAACTGAAGATAAATAATGGGATGTTTGTTGCAAGTGTATTTCTAACTTGGCTGCCACTCCTTTGACAAATTCCTATCCTTGGAATGATCCTCGAGCGGTGCAGCAGTGACCCCCCTTTGTTCACAGCATTCTGATAATATTTGTCTTAACAAATGTATGAGTAAAAATTGTAATTTAGGACTCTCTTCATATATAAGTTCCAAGTGGGGCTTTACTAGTCTCAAACTGTTGTTTTAGGGCTGTATTGTTATTGTTTGCGGATTGACTCACAGTCATTTCAACATTGGCCTCAGTCAGCATGTTAGTCATGGTTTGGTCTTGCGGAAAAGCCCATGGTGGCACACCCACATGTATTGTTTTTCAATCTTGAAGAAGACAGTACTTCCCCTCTATTCACTGGTGACTGAAAGTGCTCTACAATGATTCTGTGGATTATCACCAACACCGTCAGTTTCTTTAACATCCACCATATTTGTTTATATAATAGTTTCCCCAGTGTTTGTTGGGCAGAAGTAACCAAAAAACATTCTGCATTGATGTGAATATACCGTATATGGTCTGATCAGAACATTACAATCCAATGAGATCCGCCACAAGATGGTCCACCTTCTTCTCCAAGTAGGGCTGTCTTCGACTAAGCATTTTCATAGTCTAATCTGATGTGTTTTATTTGATTTTTTTTTTTAAGAGAGAACAGAGCTAACGGCGATCCTGAAAAATAAACAGATCTCATTTGCAACTTTTTCCACCTCAAAGAAAAAGGCAAAGAAATTCAGATAAACAAAACAAATCAGATAAAATGGTCGTTCTGCAACAAGAGGACCTTCATTTATTTAGTGACACAGAAACGCAAGACAAACAAAACCGGAACACAGTCGCTGTCGGCACACATCAGAAAAGTGCACACAGAATAGGAACAACATGCCTTGAAAAACAACAACTTGCCAAAACTCTCAGTTAGCAGCCTCATTTCTTGCATTCAAATTCATTGTTTTTAAATAATATTCTAAATAATAATAAATAATATTCAATGATGTTCAGTGATAATCCAAGGATGTCGGTTGTTGCATACAGTATGTAAGGAGCAGCTGACACACGTTGCATTTCACTTTCTAGAGTCATCTTTAACCTTTTCTAAATACTTCCACACTTTGGATGATTTTTTAGTAGCCATTATGAACCAATGAGTCCATAGATGGTGACAGTCTTCCTAGTGTTCAAAGCTACCACTCGCCTCAGCTCCTTTGGATTGTGCCACTGAAGCAGGTGATTTTATACTAATGCATGGCAAGTATATGCCTGTTAAACACACACTTCATTTTCAATTCCTTCTAAGCACAAATGAGGCTTTTTTTGCATAAAAATAGGCTATTTATAACAAAAATATTATTTCTAAAAATGTATGCTCAGCAGCACCCGTGGCCACCCCCCATGTACTGTAGTCAGAATGGTAGAATCTTGATTACATGACATTTTTATATGATTCAACGGCGAGGTTGATAGTTGAATCAGACTCCTGAATCGAATGGTCGAATAGTCAACTACTTGTATACTAAGACACTCTAAGTGTGAGATTGAAGTGTGAATTGTTTTTTGCAATTTATGTTTTGTGAGCGATTTTAAAGATTCCAACCAAATATGTTAGTATATTTTCCTGCAGCCATCATAGTTTTACTGCGTCAAGTGAAAGAAACATTTACCGTAAAGCACCGTGTATAAACCGCACTTTTTTCCACTGGTAAGAAGCAAAAAATCGGGGTGCGGTTTATACACGATGACAGGTCTGTGACCAGACGCAGAAATTGACAAGAAGTCCATTTTAGAATAGCCGTCTGTGGGTCAGACAGTTGCTTTGACTTTAGCGCCCTCTGCTGTACAGTTTCTGAAAATGCTAGTGTATGCAACTAACTTATCTGACGGCTGTCTGTATTTTCACACAGTGAAACGATCTCTATATACACTGAAGCTAACCTAAGCTTCCATTAAAACATTGCAGTTGTAAAATACAATAAAACGTTGGAGTTTATTCAAATTCACACTGAAGCAATGCAATAAAATAATAATAGAGAAAAAGAGAAGCAGTGAAAGATATCAAAACATCTCTGAAAATTGCAAATTTCTTTATTTTGATTTATTATTATTTTTATTATTATTATTATTATTATGAATCTGTGCTTAGCCATAATATTAAAGATCTAGATGCCGAAGTTCAGATTTCTTTATTTTTCTTTTTGAAATTGCTTAGTACCTTTACGCATGTTGATTTGAGATGAAAGAGTTGGCAAGCATTTATGAACTAAAAAATTTTTTTGCCCCACCGTGAGCCTGAAAATGGGGGTGCGGTTAATACACAGGTGCGGTTTATACACGGTGCTTTACGTTATACAAAAAATGAGATCGAAAAAAACCCCACTGGTTTCTTTATTTCACTAATTTTTAACGACTGTTTCAACAATTAAACATTAAATACTTGCTAACAAAAGAAGAAAAATCTAATATTGTATAGTTGCAATTTTTACCAGCTTCTAAAATATATTTTAGTGTGCACATGCAGAAAGACTGTACATCTGATGTATATGTTGATCTTATATGTTCCGGATGCTTTTTGCTGTCATTTTAAGGCCGGTCTCTTTGTACAATGCAGCCTTTGCATTTCATGCAGAAGTACACACCTGGTTGTACCTGTTGCTTTTAGGTGATACATTACTACACTTTACCATAAGTGTAGTAATGGCTTGAGTTTGAGATGTTGTTCTCTTATCTGTCTACACTCTTTCCATTGTCCAGTTAGATTCCTGTCTTTAATACTGCTCATTAAATGAAAGCATCCCACCCCCACCCCTGAACATCGGCACATCTCCCTATTCCTCCCCCACTCATCTCTTTGCAGTCGTACTCCAAAGTTCTTGTGCAAGGGAGGCGGACGTTGGTGGATGGGGGAAGGGGTGAACGGGGAGGGAGGATGGGTTTGAGTTGGGGGTGGTTGTCATGGATTCCTCACCATGGCAACCAAAATACGTTTGCAAAGCATTGAGGAATTTCCTCACATCAGCTGGATTATTTGGGCCCTCAGAGAGTAGTTTTCGTTCGGAACATGCTGGATATCATCGGGACTCTGGCAGAGGCCGGAGACCTGTTGTCATTTGTATTCTTTTCATTCCTGTTTTTCTATGAGGAAGTTTTTTTCCCCCCACGTTCCCGTGTCATTAGGTTCTTCTCATAGCCCAACTTGTTCACACTAAATCCCATTTAGTCCTTTTTTTGTGTGAGCCTTTGTATCGTTGCATTTTCTGCACATACTCTGCACATTTTCACCCAGAGGAAAGCTGTGTAGCTGCTTTGGTTTTGATCATTAGAAGAAGCTATGCCCCCTTAACCCCTTCATTTTTCCCCGTCCATAAAGATTTTTATTGTAACATATCTGTGAGGTTCACTGCATCAGCCTGATGTAACTAACTCAGCACAGAATAATCAAATGTTGATCCCACCAACATTTTGCAGATGTCTTTTGCTTATGTCAGTGGTGTCCAAAGTGCAGCCAGGGGGCCATTTGTGTTTTTGTTATTGCCGCACAATACAGTCTAAAAACATAAGAAAAGTAAAAAATCAACAAAAGCAAAAATGGAAAAATCTGCAATTTTTACGAGAATGAAGTCAAACTATAAGGAGAAAACAGTAAAAAAATAACATGAAAAAGGCATAATTTTACGAGAATAACGTCATATATGATGAGGAACACTAACGTCATTTTAGTAGCATTAAGTTGAAATATTAAAGAAAGACGTTTTTTTTAAGTTTTATTTATTAATTTATTTATTTTTAAAATTAATATTCTGAAAAACAAACAACAACGAATATAGTTGTAATTTTGGAAAATTAGGTTGCGGAAAAAGTTATAACGTTATGGGAATAAAGCCAAAGTATTATGGCAATAAAGTCATAATTATTTTTTAAATTAAGAACATTTACAAGAAAGACAGTTGAAATAGAAAAACACAAATTTTCAGAAATTTAATTTAATTTTATGACAATAAAGTAAAATTATAAACAGAAAAAAAGTTGTATTCTAACGAGAAAAAAGTTGCAATTTTATGAGAATAAACTCTTATGAGAAACTAACCAAATAAAGCAGAAATCTTTGGAGAATAAGGTTGTGGAAAAGTTCAAATATTAATATTATGGCAATAAAGTCATCATATTACAAGAAGAAAAATTATGAAGATTATTTAAGCAAGTTGAAATATTTGGAAAATGTAAAAAAAGAAACGGCAAAAATGGGGGGAAAAGAGCAAATATGAAGTTTATACAAATAATGCGCTTTTTGACAAATTTCTTGATATACTGTACTGTATATACAGTATACTGTATATAACATCTTAGCATAACTACATAATGGTTTACAAAATCAAAGTAGCTCTTGTATCCTTTCATTTTTCATTATCTGGCCCTCAGTGGAAAAGGTTTGGACGTCCCTGGCTTATGCCGTACTTATTCTAAAGCATCTCCCTACTTTTCCATCACTTGTCATATCATTTGACCAAGTATGATAAGTAGCCACCAACAGATTTCAGTTCACTTTCCTACAATGCAGTTTGGGTCGGTAAATGCTGGTCAGGCTTGCGTTCCCACCGCAGTAGGCGGGATGGCGATAGCTAATGTGACATGATACAGTGCAGTGTGCTGGCAGTGCCTGTAAACAAGAATGGCTGTGAATCCCTCCCATTTATCGCCGCCTTCCATAAGTGAACTAAAGAGTATCACCACGACTAGGGCCCCAACAATGAAACGTCGGGCGGTTGTGGTTTGACGTTGGCAGACCCTTGCCCTATATTAATAGAAAACACAATAAAATGTGCATAATGCAAAACTGTGTGGTAGAAGAAATCTGTTAAAGCCATATTACCTAAAAAGTTGGCATCTCAAGTGAGTACCAAGATGATTATTTCATGCTGACAGTCCAGCATGGTGGCAATAGCGTCACAGTTTGGGGCTGCATGATTGTTGCCATGACTGGGGAGCTGTGGTTCATTGAAGGGGAACATGAATTCCAGCATGTACTGTGGCATTCTGCAGCAGAGCCTAGCAGAGACGACAGGGCAGGTTTCCAACATGGTACAGGTAACGTGTGATGTTATTTTCAAAGGGCAGTAACTCTATACTGCTTTCCAAGCTGTGCACTCTTTCATTTCTATTGTCCCCTGAGAAGAAATGCAAGGGGTGTGTACTCGCTTTTGTCAGATACTGTATACCAAAGAAAACACAAGTACCTAGTTGCCTTGAAAAAATCGGGGCCAGTAGCTTTATAAAACCCTTTGTTTTATTGCTTCTCATGTCTTTCTCTTCTCTTGATTGTTCCTGTCATTCCTACAAACCAGCATGCAGAGCTCAGAGGGCGGGTCCGACACATCGCCCAGCGTGGCAGCGCTGCGGACGTCATCATCAGCCCAGGCCCCTGTGGTACAGCCTGTCCCAGCCTCCCAGCAGGTAGGGTGCTGACAAGAGCCAGCGGTCTTCTGCTGGACTACTGCAATTTATTTTGAGCGAAACATTTGCTACAGTGAAATGACCTACACTCCATTGTTGATAAATCCAGTCAAACCTCAGTTTTTGTATGATTTGTATGGTTTTGGTAGAACATTTTTGCCAAAATTTTGCCTCGGTTTTTGTACAATATTGCACGTAACAAATTAGTCTGTTTGCCCCGTACTGCATCGTTCCGCGATATCAAGGACCGACCGTGGATTTTTTTGGTGCAACTGCTAAATAACCCACCTTGGAGAAAGCTTTGAGTGGCAGCAATTTGATAAAGAAGGTGAGAAACACTTGAATTCAATCTCGCCAGGATGTACGGGAAGTCCGCATCAACAATAAGTTCCATCCATTTTCTGTTTATAATTATTTTGTATTGTTTTCTGCATGTAAAACTGTAATTACTGTCTTCTAAATGTATTTTTGTTAAAATTTTTGTGTATCTAGGACAAATTAATTGGTTGCATTATTTCCTATTGGAAAAATTGCCTCAGGTTTCAGACGTTTTGGTTTTCGTCTGACCTTTCGGACCGAAACAGAGGTACCACTGTACAAATGTTTCCAAATCTGACACACATCACCTGCCGTAAAATACACACAAACCGTCAGCTATTAAAATTTACCTGTAGTAGCCCTTTTCACATGGTCCTTAAAAGCAGGCTTTTTCCTGGAACTTTACAGGTAGTATCAGAGCCGTAACAGAGGTGGGATGGCCCCTGTGTGAAATGGTACCCAGAAATGCCAGGAGCGCAGTGTGAAGAGACTCATTTGTTCCACCCTATCTTGTTTAAAACTGCTGTTGCTGTCCGATTTGCATTTGATTGGTCATCAATCATTACGTATCTTAAGTGTCTAATTATCTTATTAGACAGTTCTGTGGTGCTGCGTACCCAGTGGGTACTGTGTGAAAGGCACGGGCGAATAAATGTTGGCTATACTGTTACGGCTCTGATTTGGCAAATTTGTGGGATCTCTGTGCAAAAGAGGCTACTGAGAGCAAGAACTGATTATTTACATTACATTTACATTATTACATTTTAGCTTTGTCCCTTTCTCAGAAGTGTGGAATTTTTGTCAGGAATTATTTTAAAGGATTGGCATATGTTGGTTATCTGGCCGTGTGTGTGATTATACATGCATACCCTTGTAATGGAGTTATGTCTTGTATCTACACAGAGGGTGCTGGTACAAGCCACAGGCTCAGTTCAGAAGGGTGGACAAGTACAGCAGCTTTCAGTATCCAGGGCTCAACAGGTGCCTCAGCAGGTACACAGTACTGTGCATACATCTACAGTGCTGTGAACATAGTCGTATACCCCGTGGCCCTTAAGCTTCTGTTACTGACTCGTACTTAGCAAAGCTACAAGATAATTGCATTATTTCTACTAATTAATTTAATTTGCAAAATATGATACTATTTGATGCTTGCGTGTCAAATTGCAGTCAGAATTTACATTCAAGTTGAACAATAACAGACTGTGATGTTAAGGTAGTATTGAATATTGTTTTAATAATGAACTAGTCAATCAGTAACTGAAAGCTGCTGATTCAAAGCTGAGTTCATTCTCCAGCTTCCTATGCTGATAAGTGTCTTTCTCTGGCTGAGCCTGGCCCACTGCCTGTATCTTTGCTTCTTATTAAGTGCCCACATTGTTTCTTGGGAATCAAAGGGGATATTTCAAGTGTCTGGAATGAGGAGGACCTTGGCATGCCGTCTGCACAATCCTATTGCATTCACCTTCTTTGATTGACACTAAACTAACACATCATCCCGCATCTTTGCACAGGTTTCCAAATTAGCTCCTTTTGCATGCGATGATGAAATTCAACAGTTGGGAAAATGTGAAAAACTGTGCCTGTTGTTTGCAATGAAACTTGCCGTCATAGCATTTAGCTTTTGGCACCATAAATATGGCCCCACAAAGCTGCTTGCATGGATTTCGTCTTATTTGCTTCATTGCTGCTTCATCCATCTGGGAGGAGACGACATTATTCTGTGTGCATCACAGTATAATTGTGACATTTGTGACGCCTTGCCCTTCATCAAATGGTGAAAATTTGTCTGTTTTTGCGGGACAGTCACTAATACAACACTTAACCACCTCCACCAAGTTGAGTTTTTTGAAAATGCCTTTTTGATTTGAGAGGGTGCAAAAACAAAAAAGGAGGACACACCTTTTCCATTGCACTCATTATTACTAGCGCTGTCAATCGATTAAAATATTTAATCGCGATTAATCACATTTTGGCCATAGCTAACTCATAATTAATCACGCAGATAGGCATAAGTATTTATCTATAACAAGTAGGGATGTAAATGTCTGTGTGGTAAACGATTTGATCCACAGCTACGATAACTACATCCAATTTTATGTAAAGGGATATCAATTTTGGAAATATGGGCCATTATGTTAATGAAAAAATAATATGCATTTTTTGCATGTTTAATGAAAGTGGCATTTTGTGTCACTTTGTTTGGTGGTCCTTGAACGCACCTTCTATCATCGTCCCATGCTGCACAGGTAGATTACTATACTGTATTTACTTTTACTACACTGTGCTAATGTGCATATTTGTTCGATGAAAAACAGGAAAAACAAGTCCAGGCTCGTACTGGTAGATGGTAGGTCCGTATTCATTTTGTGCTTTTAATTTGATGTTGTTCCTGTCATAGTTTTAAACAATACATAATAAGTAAGATCAGTTAGATCGCTATAATGTACGTATGTTTCACTGATGCGTTGATGACTAGTTAGTGTGCTGCTAATGCTACTTAATGCTAGCGCTGCTCAGCCATGGTCACATTGATGTAAACCCCTAAATAGCTGTCCTTGCCTATGCCTGTCATTAACTAGCAGCGCGTACCCAAATTTTAGCTTGTAGTTCAAAGCAAAAAATCAGCCGAAAAACACTTGTTAATTGGGACACTTATATGCCAAGGTACCATTCTATAAATGACAATAAAAAAATACCGGCAGTGCTTCAGTACCTTCTCGCTTCTCTCTGGCAAGTCGGCGTACTCCGTGACAATTCTAATCACAGCGACAGTAGATACAAATAAATTTGGTCTTGTTGCAAGAGTCTTCTGCCAGGGCTTTGAAGCTAAATTTACCAATCAAACTACTTTTTTTTTGTTCATTTCTGCTCAATATTTGTTCCCACTTGTAGCTCCACAGTCACTGCTACTTCCTCAAGCTACATGGGCCGAGGGTCAAACAGGACGTGCGCATTTTCATTGCGCGTCAAAAAAAATAGTGCCGTTACAGGAAACGTCCGTTAACTTTGACAGCGCTAATTATTACCATTCCTATTCTTTTTCCTTCAATTCACAAATCTGTACCCGACAGTTTGCAGTGCATCTTCTATAAAATAAGTGTGTAAAAAATTAGGTTTAAAATTGCCCTGCTTTGATTTTGTGTTCATTCTTTGTAGGTGCAGCAATCACAGCATGTGTATCCGTCCCAGGTGCACTATGTAGGGGAAGGTGGAGAGGCTGTTTACACTAACGGAACAATGTGAGCAATGTTCTAAAAAAGTACATTTCAATTGCCCTAAAGTATCTAACTCGCTATTTCTTAGTGTCTGGGTTGTCATGCCATCATGGTTTCTAAAGCCTGGTGTGACATTGCTAGAACTCAGTCTCCTAATTAAAGCTACTGTTTTTCCTGAGTGTAAAACTAGTATAGTATATAGTCTCTTGCTATACAATTTCATTTCAGAACAATGTTCTCGCTGCACGCTAACCACAGTGATCCCTCACAGTCGCACGGCCTACTACAACCCAGAAGCTCAGTTGTACGGTCAGAGCAGTGGGGGATCGTACTTTGACTCGCAGGCCGGTGGTGCTCATGTTGCCACGGTGGTCTCCTCTGCCAGTGGTGGGGTGCCACCGCATAGCATGGTGGGCATTGCCATGGACGTAAGCAGCAGCCATATCATCTCCAGCGGCAGCACCTATTTGATCCATGGAGGAAACATGGAAGGAAGCCGCAACCATATATCTCACTCATCTCGCTCCTCTTCAGCCATGGTGAGCAACACTCATCCTGCTTTCTTGCAGTACTCTTTCCATCACAGTGATAATAATGTAGAACAATTATAGTTATGTGAACTATGATTGAGGAAGTTGGCACTGGAATGGCCATTGTGTCACAGCGTAATTATTATGTAACAAATAGATGGTTGACTTTAGCTGCTACACTTTTTACATTTTTATTTCCCTTGACTACTTACTTGACTAAAGGGCAGGCCGCAAAGCCACACTGACTAGGTGCCATCATTCCTCTATTTGGTTGTGAGAGCTGGATGGAGTAACGTGGCTCAAGGAGGTCCACCAAGAAGTCTCTAAACTGCTGTAGAATCTCAACAGGCTACACTTACAGTGTCACGATCCAAGCGGCATAAAAGTATACAGTATATGCCATTGGCAGGGACAGTTGACAAACTTTGCAGCAGCCATAGTTGGGGCATCCCGGCTGCCTGCAGTGAAGCAGGACCAAGTGCCTGTAGAATGGGGACACTGGCTTAAATAATTCAGCCCTGCCTTGTTTCAGAGGTTTTCACAGGCACTTGAAGGCCCTACGAAACAAAGCAACCCCTGGGGCTCATTACCATTTGGCCAAGAGCCCTCGGGAGCATTCTTAGGGGTTGGAACGATGCCTCCTTCTTTTTTCTTTTTCTTCTATGTCTCCAGTTGGCTGCAGAAGCACCTCCTTTTCTTTTGGTCCTGATTTCCTTCTACACTGAATGTCACTCGCCTAAACTACTGTATAGCTTTACAAATCAATGACAAAATCACTCTATGTAGTTCTTAAATAGTACCCCACTGTATACCAATGTATTGTTTGTCTTAGTTTTTGTTTTCCACATGGATTGTTGGATAAGTTACGGTACTTTGGGGGTGTTGACCTATTGTCTCTAAGCTTGACATGACCTGTGCCCCTATTTGTGGTTCCTATTTGCATACATTAGAGTTTCTGACTGCAAGCCAGAGCTAACTAAACTCCAGGTCGCTTGATTTGCATGCTTTTGTATGGCAATAATGGATTTGGCGGCAACACTGACTGATTTGAATGGAACTGCAATGATCTGGCTGCTTGCTAACAGTCTTATTTCCTTTATCTATTTTTTGTGTTTTAATGTACTTCTGCTTATTTCTGACTCTTTTTTTTTCTCCCCCTTTCTCACTCTTTTGCCTCCTCCCCCTTCTGTATCCAACTTTTTTTTTTTTTTTGCATGGTCCTCCTTTGTTTAGCTTGAAATGGCGATTGAAAACCTCCAAAAGTCTGAAGGAATTGCAAGTCACAAAAGCAGCCTGCTGAACAGCCATGTAAGTCCATCTGGAACTTTCTTTGACAAAGGACATGAGAACTTGGGAGGGGGGAAGAAATCTGTGGCTGTGGAAATCTGTAGGTAGTGTGTTTGTACTCATGTTGGCAACATTGAACACACCACCTACCGCTAGCTCGACTGACCCTGCACTGTCCCACTGACACGCATTATTGCCCCAGTATTATTCATCCCTCATTTGCTTTCATTCGCTGTCACTTTCTAAATTCTTGTACATGTCTTACATCTCTGCATGAATTTCTTTTGTGTGTGATTTCTTTTCCAAACACATTTTTTGTGTGTGTTTTGATTGTGGCAAAAAGACACTTAGATAGAATCCTAAGCAGTATGTCTTGTCCCTGTGTGATGGAGTGTGCTTCCACTTGGACACATGTAGCCGATCATTAAACGGGTGTGTTGGGCTGCACCAGTGAATCTGTGCCTTCACAGACTGTGACAAATCAGGACTGAAAAATGTTGTTTTGTGATGCGTAAAACCTAAGCTCATCAGTGCATATTACATTCAATTGCCCTTCTCATGACCTTGTACTCCAAGCCTGTCTTACACAGTATATAGTTTTACCTTTATAACACACTCTATAATGACATGTGCCTTTGAAGAATAAGACTATATAGGTACTTATTTTCGACAGCTATCCATCCATTTTCTATGGGTTGCAGCAGTATGCTGGAGCCTAACCCAGTTGACTGGGCGAGAGGCGGGGGTACACCCTGGACTGGTCACCAGCCAATTCACACCATTCACGCTCACATTCATACCTATGGACAATTTAGAGTTGCCAGTTAACCTAACATGCATGTTTTTGGAATGTGGGAGGAAACCGGAGTACCCGGAGAAAACCCACGCACGCACGGGGAGAACATGCAAACTCCACACAGAGATGCCCATCGCAGATTTGAACCCAGATCTTCCTGATCTCGTTGGTGTGATGTTGGTGTGGCCAACATTCTAACCACTAGGCCACCGTGCGGCCCATTTTCGATGAGTTAGCTAGTAAACTTTTTTTTTTACGGCAACCCCTTAATGTAATCGTAAGGGAAACACTGGCATATGTGTGTGTGTGTGTGTGTGTGTGTGTGTGTGTGCGTGTGTGTGTATGATATAAGCTTTGTTGTTCCTGTTCATTATCAATGAACAGACTTTCTTCATTGGCTGCTTCTGATTTTGTCGTGTATGTGTTTAGCTCCAATGGCTGCTGGACAACTACGAGACTGCAGAGGGTGTGAGCCTGCCCCGGTGCTCCCTCTATAACCATTACTTGCGCCATTGCCAGGAACAGAAACTGGATCCAGTCAATGCAGCCTCCTTCGGCAAGCTCATTCGCTCAGTCTTCATGGGCCTCAGGACGCGCCGCCTCGGAACCAGGTACGACTTTGTCTGACTTTTCCCCCCGATGCTCAAGGTCCTGATAACAGTAATCATGTCGCTATTAGCGATGCAACGAGGATGATGATGCTTATAGATGTTCGAGGGATGCTAATGACAGTGATTACACCGATGACATACTTTCTGGCTTTTGAATCTTTCAGGGGAAACTCAAAGTATCATTATTATGGCATCCGGGTGAAGCCAGATTCTCCACTAAACCGGCTGCAAGAAGACACCCAGTATATGGCCATGAGGCAGCAGCCTGTCCACCAGAAACAAAGGTCAACATTCTTAGCTCATCCTATCGTCATCTCTAGCTCTGTTTCTTAATGTTTCATTTTCATTTTCATATGTACTATAAAAGTGTTTCTGTTATCATGGTCTTTCTTTGCTTTTTTTGTTTACACTTCTCAGTCTTTCCTCTGTTGCTTGAAAACAACAACAAAAGACTCATCTCCTCACTCAAGTAAGATGTGCCCCCCCTCCTAAACCAATATCCTGCTTTGTCCTGCCTGTGTAGGTTCAAACCTCTGCAGAAGGTGGATGGAATGTCTGATAACCTGTGTGTGAGCTCCCACTGTAACAACACTCCGGAACAATCTGTAGCAGCTCAGAGCCAGCACCATCAGCAGTACATAGGTCAGTACATGAGTGGAAACCCGCCCATAAATACCTCTGTATACATGCAAGTCAGAGCACAACTTTTGTGTTTTGAGTATACATACAAACATAAATTACTAGGGGTGTCCAATAATATTGGCTGTTTTTCCAAGAGAAATTTGCAGTATTGGTTGGTATCTTTATCGTTAATGAAGTGTATCGATAAGAACGCTAACATCGAGCATCTCTATTTATTATGTACTTCAGTCAATGAACACATTCATGCGTGTGACTGAAATAAGCGATGACCTGTGGGCCTTTGTGCGTCCTGCAGACACATCCCACAGCTTGCCTGAGTTCCCAACCCCTGAAGTGGGCAATCAGCCGCTGCCCGAGCACATCAGTATGAACGACATCAAGAAGCTTCAGACGCTCTACAGAGACCACTGCGAGGTAGGTGTCACGTGCATTTTCACCACCGCTGAGGCGTCCTCGTCTACATTTGTTGTCCTTCGCACTCAAACCCTTATTGACACAGTTAAATAATATGTATTGGCGAATTTAATTAATATTTTTAGCAATCATTTTTGTTGAAAACTGAGGGTGACAGGCTGAATAACATTGTGAAAGTCTACTGTATGTCATCGAGCTACACAATCGTTGTTTACTTCGTAGTAAGGACTGATGCAGCCAAGCTATCTATGACACACGAAATTTCTGTACTTACTAGTGAATTACAAAGTGGCAGCATTTCCTCTAATAAATGAATTATTCTGCTTGACTGACTCACAGCAATCCATCAGGTGTCAGGCTGTGGGCTTTGCTAGACATCTTTGCATTGTGTCATTCACATGATGAGCAGGTCCATGAATGTGAGAACAAAGTTTCCACCATAGGATGAAATAATAAGAAACATTACAATCTAAGAGCTTAACAGACAGGAGCGCGTGTGATTAAAGCAGCCAAGTGCTTTATCGCATTATCACTGGCCTCCCCTTGTCCATCCTCCCCATGCTCCCTTTGTTCCTGCTGTCTTTTCATCCACAAGCAGCTTTCAAGACATGCCAATTAACCTTTCTGTGCGCTGGGTGGACATCTTGGTGTCTTTGTGGCGGCCCCCTCGCAGGCCTTTTGTGTTGGCTTGTCTGTGGACGGGCACACAGGCTCCCGTCTTTGTCTGCAGGCACATTTCTGTCAAACTCACGCCGCTTTTTGTTTGATGTTAACGCTGCTGACTTAGTTGGTTTGCAACAATGAGCTGTTATCTCATTAGCGGGGGCTTTTTCTCAGCTGATGTTATGAAAGATTTACAAACAAATGATGTGTTTGTAGTTTGAGTTTAATACTTAAGGATGTGTGTCCCAGGACATATTCTGTCCACCATGCATGAACGTGATCATGATGTGTTACTTTTCTCCTGTGTGTGTGTGTGTGTGTGTTTTTTCATTTATAAGGCATGCTGTTTTTCCTGTGAGGCAAAAAACTCCATGCTTGTTCAGCGGGGATGGGGAATTCTCCTTTTTGTTTTGGAGTTCTGTGTTTAACCTGTTGCTGGGGGCAACCGTAAACAAGGTTGCCATGGCGACAGCTCAGCAGACGCAAAAAACATAGCATGTGATCGAAGCCTACACCGCTTTGTAAAAAGATCCAGCAGCCTCGCTCAGAGGGAGTGAGAGACGTGGAAATGGTGTTGACACTCGCGCGGTCCGCATGCTCTTGCCAATTTATTAGGAACACGTGAAACGCTGTGATATACAACAGCCCGGCAAAAAAAAAAAAAAAAAAAAAAAAGAATTATGAGTTGAATGTTGGATGTGTTGTGTGTTGTGGTGCTGGGTTGCACTTGTATAATGCTCGTCATGTGTCCCATTTGTTGACCTTTTGGTTGCTGTGAAATCAGCATTAAAATTTGTATTCACACAACACACACACACACACACACACACACACACACACACAAGAGAAGAAGTGACATGGGTCAACTGAGGTCGACATGTTGCCACCAGGACAGGAATGTGTGGAAATCCGCCTCAAATTTGAAGTGGAGATGAAACCTAAACGTGACCTTTGGGATCCCGCCCATGATTGATGTGTTGTGTTCCTGCTGGCTCACAGTCTAACCAGTCAGGGCCCACATTGAGCGGGAGCAGCCTGTAGGAGCTGTGTTGTGTGTCTGGTTGCCATGGTTCCACACTCAGTGTTTTGTCCCCCTTCCTCCCCTCCCCTCCCCTTCTCTCCCTCCCTCCTGCCACACTCCCTTCCCTCCCTGCCGCCTGCAGGCTACTCTGGATGTGGTGATGAACCTCCAGTTCCACTACATTGAAAAACTCTGGCAGACCTTTTGGTACTCAACAGCGCCCTCTAGTGAAGGAAGCACCACCATAGCCAACAGGTCAGAGCACGTACTGTACAGGAAACACCAGCCCTGCATTACTTTTTAACTGAAGACGTATTATAAAACCAAACCATATGTTGCACTGTGACTGGCTATCATTCATTCATTGTTAACCTGGATGATTTTTTTCGGCGTGTAGCGATGATGAACTGGATGGCGTGCTGCCCAGAGAGAAGCTAGTGGCTCTGTGTAAATATGAACCAGTCCGACTATGGATGAGAAGCTGCGATCACATCCTCTACCAGGCCTTGGTGGAGATCCTCATCCCAGATGTGCTGCGTCCTGTTCCCAGTCAGTGTGTTCTCAACAACTATACAGTATTATCATATTCATGCAATTGCAACTCCTCGTTGCAATTTGCTGCTGTCACGTCACTCAAGCAAGGGTGACTTGTAAGACGACCTGTTGCTGTCCTCCAGGCACTCTCACTCAGGCCATCAGGAACTTCGCCAAGAGTCTGGAGGGTTGGCTGACTAACGCCATGACCAGCTTTCCTCAAGAAATCATCCGCACGAAGGTGACTGGCAACACAAAGAGCAACACGAGACTGCTGACTGGTGTTTTTTCTTTCTAAAACTCACGTTGTATATCGAATCCTGTGACAGATAGGAGAACATAAAAAGATGTGTCCACGTACACATGATTAAAGTCCATAAAAATCATCTTTACTGTAAAAAATAAATCCATAAATAGTACAATTTTTAAAATAAAAATCTATAAAAAAATTAGCACACCCTGTGGTGTTCTTAATTTTGTAAAATTCTGACAATGAAACAAAAGAAAACAAAGTTGGCATTTTTGGAAAAAGTTAGATGATTCAAGAGTTTTATTGTCATGTGCATGGTAAAACAGGCAGTTCTACTATGCAATGAAATTCTTATTCTGTTCATTCTCCCAAGAAAAGAAAGAAAACACAAGAAAGAATAAGAACATAAGAAACATTAATACCAATAAATTAAGCAACAACAACAGCAGAGACATTAATACAAATAAATAATACAAATAAATGAGTAAATAAATAAGGAAATAAATAAAAGGAATAGGAATAAAGGTATAATATTATAGGAATAAAGGTATAATATTATAGTAATAAAGGTATAATATTATAGGAATAAAGGTATAATATTATGGGAATAAAGGTATAATATTATAGTAATAAAGGTATAATATTATAGGAATAAAGGTATAATATTATAGGAATAAAAGTATAATATTATAGGAATAAAGGTATAATATTATAAGAATAAAGGTATAATATTATAGGAATAAAGGTATAATATTATAGGAATAAAGGTATAATATCATAAGAATAAAGGTATAATATCATAGGAATAAAGGTATAATATTATAGGAATAAAGGTATAATATTATAGGAATAAAGGTATAATATTATAGGAATAAAAGTATAATATTATAGGAATAAAGGTATAATATTATAGGAATAAAGGTATAATATTATAGGAATAAAGGTATAATATTGTAGGAATAAAGGTATAATATTATAGTAATAAAGGTATAATATTATAGGAATAAAGGTATAATATTATAGGAATAAAAGTATAATATTATAGTAATAAAGGTATAATATTGTAGGAATAAAGGTATAATATTGTAGGAATAAAGGTGTAATATTATAGGAATAAAGGTATAATATTATAGGAATAAAGGTATAATATTATAGGAATAAAAGTATAATATTGTAGTAATAAAGGTATAATATTGTAGGAATAAAGGTATCATATTATAGGAATAAAGGTATAATATTGTAGAAATAAAGGTATAATATTATAGGAATAAAAGTATAATATTATAGGAATAAAGGTATAATATTGTAGGAATAAAGGTATAATATTATAGTAATAAAGGTATAATATTATAGGAATAAAGGTATAATATTGTAGGAATAAAGGTATAATATTGTAGGAATAAAGGTATAATATTATAAGAATAAAGGTATAATATTGTAGGAATAAAGGTATAATATTATAGGAATAAAGGTATAATATTATAGGAATAAAAGTATAATATTATAGGAATAAAGGTATAATATTATAGGAATAAAGGTATAATATTATAAGAATAAAGGTATAATATTATAGGAATAAAGGTATAATATTATAGTAATAAAGGTATAATATTATAGGAATAAAGGTATAATATTATAGGAATAAAGGTATAATATTATAGGAATAAAGGTATAATATTATAGGAATAAAGGTATAATATTATAGGAATAAAAGTATAATATTATAGGAATAAAGGTATAATATTATAGGAATAAAGGTATAATATTATAAGAATAAAGGTATAATATTGTAGGAATAAAGGTATACTACTACAGACCTTATCAAAATCTTTAGACCAGTTGAAAAATTGCTAGAATTTGCATTTTGCACATTTGGATCTTAATGAGGTTTTAAGTAGAGCTGCAATATGCAAGAGCAAGAAGGGGGAGTGAGACAAAATAATTTGGAGCTTGAAATTTCAACAAAAAACCCAACTGAAATAGGTTGTTTATCACCTGATCAAAAGTTTAAGACCACAGGTTATAAAAGCCAAAATCTGCTCAAAATGTTCATTTTCTGTCAGGCATTCACACTGTCGTGCCCTCCTGACGGCTAAAGCTAAGAAGCTTTCTCTTTTTCAACGTGGTTGGATTGTGGCGCTGATAAGCAAGGCCTCTTGCAGCGTAACAGCTTTATCAAGATACTATGCTTTTCTGACTGGGGCTGGAGCACCTCTGAAATTCAGGTCGTGTGTGTGTGTGTGTGTGCGTGCATGTGTGCGTGTGCGTGCAGGTGGCAGTGGTCAGTGCCTTTGCACAGACTCTGAGACGTTACACCAGCCTCAACCACCTGGCGCAGGCCGCCCGTGCCGTCCTCCAGAACACCTCACAGATCAACCAGATGCTCTCTGACCTCAACCGGGTTGACTTTGCTAATGTTCAGGTGGTGGATGGTTTTCCTTCACAGATGTTGAACGCTCATTGTGGTGCATCTTGTTGATGTGTGTGTGTGTGTGTGTGTGTGTGTGTGGGCTGTGTAACAGGAGCAGGCATCCTGGGTGTGTCAGTGTGATGAGAGTGTGGTCCAGCGTCTGGAGCAGGACTTTAAAGTCACCCTGCAGCAGCAGAGTTCTCTGGATCAGTGGGCCACCTGGCTGGACAACGTGGTCTCCCAGGTGCTCAAGCCTCACCAGGGCAGCCCCAGCTTCCCTAAGGCGGCACGCCAGTTCCTGCTTAAATGGTCTTTCTACAGGTACTCTACTTCCTGCTCCTACTGCATCTCTTCTTCATCTCACTACAAAATACCATTTTACACCGTATTGTACTTTACACGTTATTTAAAAATACTACAAGGGAGTCCTAATATGGCAACAATGATGTCATATGTTGTTTTCACTGGAGGCTGAATGGCAAAATTGGAAAATATTCCATTTATTTATGCGGAAATTCACTTAAGCGTGATAAACGAGGGATGACAGTGTTATAAAAATCCAGGTACTGGTGGTAGTGTGGTGGTTCATGCAGTCGCCTTTTCCCCCCCACATTTCACAGGCAGGTGTCATCTTTCCCCCCCCCTTCTAAACCTCCGTCCTCTCCCCCCTGCAGCTCCATGGTGATCCGAGACCTGACTCTGCGCAGCGCGGCCAGTTTCGGTTCCTTCCACCTGATCCGCCTGCTGTACGACGAGTACATGTTCTACCTGGTGGAGCACCGCGTGGCTCAGGCTACCGGGGAGACGCCCATCGCCGTCATGGGGGAGGTGACGGAAGCTCCTCTGATCACAATGACGCCTTCTTGCTGCTCTCAAGCGTTCATGGTCTTTTTTTGTGTGTTGCTACAGTTCAGTGACCTGAGCTCCATGATGCCAGCTCTCATGGAGAAAGGTAACAACAAAAAATACTACTGGGACTGCGATTGTTGTTATTTTTTTTTTTAAATTGTGGTTCTGGAGTCTGATTTGGACCCGACCTTTCCCGCTCCATCAGACGTGTCCTTCTCTGACGAGATGAGCGACCTGGGCAGCGAGGCCGACGTGTCCCGAAGCGAGCCGGCCGTCAAGAGGGAGCGCATCGAAATGAGCCACCCTCTCCAGGAGATGTGAGACGTGACTCCCCCTCCCCTCCCCAAGGCGCCGGCCGGTCGGTCGGCCACACCGCATCCTTCTGCCATGAGTGTGTGCGATGTGTACATTCTCTACACTATACGTAGTAGCCACGCTGTCGTGGTCAATAGTGGCGCACAGGTCCTTCTTTGTTTATTTGACTGCAACTGTGAATGAATTAGTGCATTTTTTAATGGGGTGTGCTATGTGGTGCTCACGTGTTTTTTGTTGCTTTCGTTCGGTTAGCTGTGCCATGGTTGTCATTTGAGTGCCTTAGATTGCTAACGATGAAAACCATCACTCCTGATGTCCACCTGTCCCTCAGCTGTGCCTCGACCGCACAATGAATGTATTGTCTCAGAGCACCTTTAAACAAAGTGGAGGTGTGTGTGTGTGTGTGTGTGTGTGTGTGTGTGTGTGTGTGCGCGCATGCGTGCGTGTGTATACGCCCATGTTGCCTCTGCTGCAGCTTGCAGCGCACGGAAATTAAACAAACAAACAAACAAAAAAAAAACGGGACAAGATTGAACATGCAACCTATGGACCCAAAGGACCTTTCCCTCATTCTAATGTGCGTTACCGTGGTAACCCGTAGATGTGTTTACCTCACTAGATTTCTATGCTGTGTGGCTCCGATGACATAAAGCGAGTATTGACGGTTCATTGTATGTAAATAGTTCCACTGCAGACCTACAGTAGCATCCTTAGCGCGATCATCATCATCATCATGTCACCCCCTGCTGAGGCCCCTTTGGATTAGGTACACGCTAACAGGAGGATGGTTATAAGCTTAATAAATTATATATTACATATATCTTTATATGATGTAGTGTGTGTGTGTGTGTGTGTGTGTTCTGTGGCCTTTTCCCTCATTTCTTTTTGTGTCGGAAGAAAAAAAAAATTGAATTTGTACAACTGATTAGACTTGAGTGTGTGATTCATTTGTTCCCAAACTGGCCTCGTCCAGCGAATTATTGCTTAATTGACAATTTTCTGTTGAAATCGGCCCACTTGATTGAATCCCCACCCCCCAACCCACCCCCTTCACCGCTTGTGCTGACTTATTTAAGGCTTTTTGAGACGTGTCGCCTTCAAGTGCTTTGGAAAAATGTAATATTCTTTTTAATGTTTTGTAAAACTGTTTTAGATTTTGATTTGTTTTTTTATGGAGCTAGATTTGGGTCCTCTTACAAGTATACTGAACCCTTATTTTTGTGTCTTTTTAAACCTCCACTTTATCCAGCCCAAGAACAGACGATGGTTGTTATACTGCATAATACAGGCTGTATTTTGTACTTGGTCACAATGTGTTATAATAAACTGGCGTAAACCAAAGTCTTGCACATTTCTTTATCAAACATCAACATCACAATTCCTCTTTTTGTAGCAGATATACAAACAACGCTTTTTTTGGAAGGTTTAAAAGATCTAACAACCCTGTTTAGTCATTTGGGATATGCCAGCAACTCCATACTCATCATCCATAATGCTCATCAACTTATTGCTCACATTCTTCCCTGTAACGGACCTTTAGCTTCGTTCGCAGTCTGGTAAACAAAAAGGCACGAGAAGAAAACAAGAGAAGAACTTTCCCTCCAGGCAGAGACGAGACAATACGCAAGTGAAAATCGAGAAGAAGAAGAAGATGATGATGGTAGCTTGGTCCTAAAACAGCAGTAAACACTGTCAGAACTAAGTGCTTGTTCGCTTCCTTCGAAAGGAACACACGGAATGCGCCTCGTCTCCAGGACGTCTTGATCGTGCAACATTCTCGTGAAGACGGATGGAAGCAGACATCACAAGGTGCAGCCCGCCATGTACTTCCCTGTCATGCAGACGGCAGAGAAGAGGAAAAAAAATCATTAGGGTCCAGGTTCAAATCTGGGTGACGAACTCCCCTAAAGTTATTGTTGAATATCCTAAGTTTTTGCCTTTTCTAGTTGCAAATATTTATTTAATATTAAGTATTATGATTAACATAGTTATATTTGATGGGTATTATAATGAATATGTACAAATAAAATTTTAATATTTAAAAATATAGTACAAAAATGTTTTTGGGTAAAAAAAAAAAAAAAGTATTTTACTTTTTTTTTTCTCCAAAAATGGATTTTGTCAAATGACTGCTCTTTTTTCCACTTTTGTTCTTATTTTTTTTAGTTTTCTCGTTTAATTGTATTTTTAAAATTCAACCCCCAACGTAATTTTCCAAATATTTCAAATTTATATATATTTTTTTGTTTGTAACATTACAACTTAACATTTTATTTCATATTTGAACTTGGACAAAAATGACATTTTGTTGTCTGTGTTACGATTTTAAGCTCGTAAAACATTTTTTTCCTAATATTACGACTTTATTTTAATATTTTGTAAAATGACTGCTCTTTTGTTCACTCTTGTTCTTATTTTTCTTAGTTTTCTCGTTTAATTGTATTTTTAAAATGCGCCGAAAGCCGCTAAACAAAATATCAATGAAATGACCCCGGGGTCACACGTTGGACACCCCTGCCCTAAGTTGGTAATAATTTCTAAATCCGTGATTTCTTCAACAACAAGACTCTGATTGCACGTGTGCGTCATCAATAGTCTGACATGATGATTCGTTAGTGGTGCCTTTTACACTTTCAAATGTGTTAAATGAGCGAGTGAGGCATCTTGACATATGGAGAGGAGGGAAGGGTTCTGGAGCAGAATCTACTCCTTTACAGCAGTCACTCTTATTGCAAATGTTGATCCAAAATCGGAGGAGAACATCAATGTCAAGCTGTGTGTCACAAATAGACATTTTTTGTCTCATTTACTTGCAGATTTTCACCATTTTCTGCCCCAGAATGCCCCCCCCTGCAAAAAGCAGGGCTCTACTGTATCAATGTCTGACATTTATATTTCGTGTGTTTGTATTTTTGATTTATGTACGGTTGTGTTCACCTGTGGCGAATCGCTTCTTGACCAGCGACATGCGGTAGCGGCTGCCGACCAGCTCCACGTCCATGCCAGACAGCGAGGCCCCGGAGCCCGCAAACTGTACGGCCAGGCTGGGCGGGGGGCCGTGGGGGGCCTCCAAACACTGCCAGCTGGCACACAGCGTCCCCGAGCCTTGGAGACGGGTAGAGAAACACAGTGAAACCGCCAAAGTCGTACAATTCGGAGTTCCACCACAAAAAACATGGCGTAAAAGTTCGACAAAAACTGAACGTCGGTTTGTATGGAAACACCTTCCCGCCACTGAGAGAAAAAAATATCCCAATGGTAAATCAAGATTACGAGATTAAAAAGTCATAATTACAAGATAAGAAAGATAAAGATAAAAAGTTGTATTTATGAGATAAAAGGTCAAATTTATGAGATAAGAAAGTCAAAATTATGAGATAAAATGTCAAAATTATGAGATAAAAAGTTACAATTCTGAGATAAAAAGTCATAATTAGGAGATAAAAAGTTGAAATTAGGAGATAAAAGGTCAAAATTTGGAGAAATTACAATCTAAAAAGTCATAAATATGAGATACAAAAGTTGAAATTAGGAGATGAAAGTCATAAAAGGTCAAAATGATGAGATAAAATTTAAATTATGAGATAAAAGTCATAATTCTGAAATAAAGCAGTTTGTCTGATAATTATGAGATTTATAATTATGAGATAAAAGTCAAAATTATGAGATAAAATTTTTAATAATGAGATAACATTTTTAATTGTGAGATAAAAAGTTGTATTTATGAGACAAAAAGTCACAATTATGAGAAAATGTCAAAATTATGAGATAAATTGTCAAAATTATGAGATAAAATGTTTTAATTATGAGATAACATTTTTAATTGTGAGATAAAAAGTTGTATTTATGAGATAAAAAGTCAAAATTATAAGATAAAATGTCAAAATTATGAGATAAAATGTTTTAATTATGAGATAAAAAGTTGAACTTATGAGATAAAAAGTCATAATTATGAGATAAAATTTTTAATAATGAGATAACATTTTAAATTGTGAGATAAAAAGTTGTATTTATGAGATAAAAAGTCAAAATTATGTGATAAAATGTCAAAATTATGAGAAAAAATGTTTTAATCATGAGATAAAAAGTTGCATTTATAAGGATAAAATGTCATAATTATGAGATAAATGTCAGAATTCTGAAATAAAGCAGTTTGTATCTCATAATTTGGACTTTTAAGTCATAATTATGCCATTTTATTTGGTCATTTTGCCTTTTTATCTCATCATTATGACTCGCCAGCGGGGTCGTTTTTTCTTTCAGTGGCAGAAATGGGCTTTTGCAGGTTTGTTTTTACAAAAGAAAACAAACTTGAGGCTTATTTAGCTTTGAACGGTGTGAGCAAGCGTAGAAGCAGAAATGGAACGTCAGGCAGCATCAGGTCGTGATAGCGTCTCCGTGTCAAGAGGATCATGATCATGAATAATCAATCATCCAATGTCAATTCCAATATACTAAGTATGTTTGTACTATTATACTGTTTTTACTATTATACTGCTGCTTGTATACTGCTGATATGGTGATATACTGGTCCTGCATATATCCTGTATATTTCAAGACATTGTTATTATTAGTTATTAGCATCCACATTTCAAGCCTTTTCTCTTCATATTATGTCTTTCTGCTCTAGTTTTCCCTTTTTTGGGGTTTCATTTTATTTCTAAATGTGCCGCGGGGGCCGCACATCGGACACCCCTACCACACCGGGCCGTAATAAATACCACGAGTACCTGGAAAACCCTGCAGACACCTTCCCGTTTACTTTACTGTGTCATCCAGCAGTTTGGAGCTATCTTGAGTTTTGTTATACCGTGGCTAACTTGCCGTATGGTCGTGTGAGACGTGTGAGATCAGCACACCAAGCAAAGAGCGTCTGCCAGCAAAACGCCCGTAAAAGAAGAAAAATGACAGATTTATACAGCATGTGGACGTTTTTTTTTTGTTGTTGTTTTTTTTTCTTCCAAGAAACTAATGATATGATTCCAAAATAATATGAAGACGTGGGTAAATGTCAAGCTGCTTCATTCCCTCCCCCTCCGTTTCCTTCCTTGTTGGGGTGCTTCCTTGTTGAGGAGAAACGCAGCTCTGACCTTTGCTGTGGTTGGTGGGAGAAAGGTTGGAGAGCTTCCACAGCAGACGCCTTTCCTCAGCGTTCCTGCGGGGACACGAAAACAGTCGCTGACTTTTTCACCTACAAGACGCAGTCTTGTCATCTGTGGCTGCTATTTTTAGCTTGGAGGTCAAGCCTCCAAACACATTCCCCCCACCTGCCCTTTTTGTTTAGTTTTTACTTCAATTGTATTTATTGTTTTAATAATATTTTATATGTTTTTAATATTCTTCTTTCTTTATGATTAATTATTATTATTATTATTACTAATATTATTATTTATTTATTATAGTTATTTGCTTTTTAAATCTTTAATTCTTCATTTTCTTTTAAAATTGCACAAGCTATACGTTGTCAGGCTATCCCCTTTGTTTATTTGTTATTTTGTAATTACTAATTGTATTTAATTGTATTTTTTTTTAAATAATATATTATTTGAAAAATTTTTTTTCTTTCTTTCTTATTTTATGAATTGATTATTTATTGTATTTATTTATTTTTTAATCTATATTTTCTTTTCAAATTGCACAAGCTATACATTGTCAGGCTACCCCCCTTTGTTCATTTTTTAATTTTATAATTATTAATTGTATTTAAGTATATATTTTTTTAAATATATTGTTTTTAAATAATTTTCTTTTTATTTTATTATTTATTTATTCATTATTATTATTATTATTATTATTTATGATTTTGTTTTTTTTATCTATATTTCTTCATTTTCTTTTAAAATTGCACAAGCTACACATGGTCAGGGTCCCCCCTTGATTATTTTTAATTTTATAATTATTAATTGTATTTAATTGTATTTGTTTAAATAAAAACAGCAAAATTTGAAAAATCTGCAGTAATTTTACAAGAATAAAGTCAAATTATTAAGAGGAAAAAAAAGTGGTTATCAAACAAGAAAAAGTCCAAATTTTACAAGAATTACGTAATATGAGGAAAAATAATGTCATTTTAGTAGCATAAAGTTGAAATATTAAAGAAAAAAATATGTTTGTTTGTTTTTTTTAATTTAAATTTTAAAGCAGCACTGTTTGTCAAACAAACAAAAAAATAAATAAAGTTGCAATTTTGGGGGAAATTTGGTTGCGGATAATGTTGCAAGAATAAAGTCAAAATATTATGAGAATAATTATGAATAATTATGAGAAGAACATTTACAAGAAAGTTGGGTAAAAAAAACCCCCAATAAAAGCGGAAATGGAAAAAAAAGCTGTTATTTTATGAGAATGACGTGAAATCATGAATCAAATCACATGAAGAGAAAAGACTCGTATTCTAACAGAAACAAATGCTGCAATTTTACCAGAATAAAACTTGAAATATTTTTAGTAGCATTGAAATATTAAAGATCTTTTTTTTTTAAGTTGTAATATTAAGAGAAACAAACAAAAAAAATAAAGTTGTAATTTATGGAAAATTAGGTTGGGGAAAAAGTTATTATATATTAGTCATAATATCACAAATGAAGATTTACGTTATTTAATGTCAAATTACATTAAATTCATTTTTTAAGAAGAAAGTTGAAATATTTGGGGGGAAAAAAAACACGGCATAAAAGGGGAGAAAAAAGCAAAGACTGGTGTTCATACTAATAAAACGCTTTTTCACTTATATCACAAAGCTGAGATGCAGTTTTTTCTTGAAATATGTAGAACTTCTTAGCATATCTACATGTGTTTCTCTACAAAATATCAAAGCGACCCTTGCATTCCATCATTTTTCAGTATGTGGCCCTCGGTGGAGAAATTTTAGACACCCCTGTGCTGCAGTGCATCTCCCCCTTTATCGCCTCCTGGGTGTGTTTCTGCCGCTGCACTGTCATTACGTGCCTCTGTGTGTGACACTAACCCTCCCAATGACACACACTGACCACAGTGCTTGTTATCGCCCAATTATAGGAGTGATTGCTCACCAGGAGGCGGGCGGCTGGCACTGCAGGTCGGTCGCAGTGTGGTCCAGCTGCAGCAGCACCTGGACGGCGGTGAGCTGGGTGGAAGGCGCCGTCACAGGACAGCAGTGGTAGTCCAGAGACACCCTGATCACCGTGCCACTTCGCTGGCACTCTGCTGACAACAGGAGAGGGGCCCTGGCTGGGTCCTGGGAGGACACCTGCACGTGCAGTACTTTATTATTATTATTATTATTTTTTTTTAATGGGATCCAAGACATTTTTGCCGGCATCTTAAAATGCAAAAAAAAAAAAAAGTATAATTAGGAGCCTTTTTAAAAGTCAGTATGAAGCACTTCTACACCAGTCAAACAACAAGCATCATCATAAAATGTTATTCATCTCTTCATACAGGCAATGATGGGTGCATGTGAACGCAGCACAAAGCGTGTTAGATGGTGACCTGATACTTGAGTAGTCCAACATTGTAGTAGGAAGCCTGGGGGTTGACCTCAGCTTCTCGCTGCAGGTGGAGCTGCAGGGCCTGCATGTTGAACCAGAAGTCCCGGGCTTCCGGGTCACTCTGAGACGGATCGCTGTGTGCACATTGCTTACGATGAGCGCCACAATGCGACAGAAAGCATCGAGGTTAAGTTAAAAAAACAAACAAAAAAAACAAACCTACTGACCTGTAGAGAAGTTTCTGATTAGGCAGGAAGTGGTCTATCCTGGAGATGTTGACCAGTCGAAAGCTAAGCACGGGAACGTTGGCGTTAGCTGTGAAAATGCGAGTGATGCCTGCTGGGAAGGACATCGTCAGGTCGCCTGTGATCTTCACAAGACAGCTGTAGAACAGAGGAAAGGCAAGACGCTCTTTATTGTCTTTCAACAGCAGACAGGATGGGAGATGTGTAGACATCATGCTGACCGATTGTGTTGTCCACCCTTGAAGTAAGCGTTGATGTACTCGGTGATGGCTGCCGCCACAGGCCACGCCTCCTGGGTGCTGAGGGAAATGGGACTGGGTCCTCGCGAGAGGTGCACTTTGCAAAGAAACAGACTCAGACTCATTCATGCTCCTTACATGAAGTGCTGTGTTTCAAGACATTTCAAGAAAATAATAAACAAACAATAACAAAGCAAACCAAAATAATAAAGATGAAATATTAAGAGAGTAAAATTATAATATTAAGAGGAAAAAAAATAACATCATGTTGAAATATCAGAAAAAAAGGTAATATGAGTAACAAACAAGGCAAAGAATAATGTTGCAATTTTTGGAAAATTAGGTTGGGAAAAAGTTATAATAGAATAAATAAAGTCAAAATATTATCCAAATAAAGTCATAATATAACGAGGAAAAAAAATGTACAAGAAGAAAATTTTAATACCATAAACTCTGGTGTATAAGCCGCTACTTTTTTCTGAAAACTTTTAACCCTACGGCTTCTACGCAGATGCGGCTAATCTATGGCTAAATTCCAATCTTGTGACATCTCCTTTACTTCAGAACTTCTACTAATTGTTTAACACTGTGCTGCTCACACTCCGTCTTTGGCAGGAGCCAATCACGAGCTATCCGTGTACTCACAAGCTTGTCAACCCATTGGAAATCGCAGGAGGTCATTATATATAACATTATAACAACATAATAGTCTGACTCACTGTCTGTCATCTTACTGAGAACACTAAATTCATCACACAGCAACTTAACACATCACAAGTATATCTCAGAAATACACAAACATGTACCAATACAAATTTAAAATGAAAAAAAAAAAACATTTTAAAGTTTTCCCATAAGGTGTTTGATCTAAGCACCACATTTACTGGGGCGCTACAATGACGTCAGCCTCCCTCTGGGCTCTATACTCTGGGCTCCTCTGGTGGACAGGGGCAGCACTGCAGCGCCATTCATCTATGTTGCTTGTCGTCCAATGAACTGCTCTTCTGGCAGTAATGCAATGGGTAGATGTTAAAATAGCTGCTGTTTGTTATTTTAAACTCATATTGGTACATGTCATGTATATTTCCTAGCTAGCCCTTTGAGTGGTAAGTTGCTGTGTGATGACTTTAATGTTTTTTGTAAGATGAAACCATGAGTCAGACTGTTATATTGAGTTATGACCTCCTGCAATTTCCAATGTTTTGACAAGCTCATTGCGGGTTTTTTCATAGCTCATGATTGGCTCCTGTCAAATAAAGAGCTGCCTTGTCCTCACGGACTCGTGTGCACCACAATGTGATCATTTTATGACGTGGACACGTGCGGCTTATACACCGGTGCGGCTTATATAAGAACAAATCTGTGTTTTCCTCTAAATTTAGCAGGTGCAGCTTATACATCGGAATTTACGGTATTTGTAAAAATGTAAAAAAAAGCATGCACAGTAAAAGAAAATGTAAAGAGAACTGTAAAGAGAAAAAGTTTATGCTTATAATACACATTTTCACCGATAACACAGGGATAAAGCTAAATATCAAAAACGTCTCAACATACAATATCTACATGGGTCAGTTTTAAAAATGTAAAATTGGCCCCCACATCCTTTGATTATTCAGTATGCAGCCCTCTGTGGAAAAAGTGTGACTATTCTCGTTCTTCCAAGGACACACAAGTTAGTTTTGCATTGCCATCTTTACTACCCTAAGCTCTACATAAAATCAACAGCCGAGCTTCCCATTAATTCTTTCTTACACTGTCTTGGTGGGTGGTCCTGGAGCGGGTAGGGTAGAGGGGAGGCTTGTCCCACCCTGGCAGGGCTGTGGGCTCGATTCTGCCCTCCCCATTCAGTGTCTCTGGTTTGGGGCCCCCACTCGCTAGGGCTCGAGGAGGAAGAGGAGGAGGAGGTGAGGGAGGGGCTAGGCTCAGGCAGAGGTGAAGAGCACAGCGACCGTGACTGAGATGAGGGGGACAAGACAGGGTTGGCATCAGCAGGACTGTTGTATTGTGTTAATAGCCCGACAGCACTACATTAGGTACAGCTTCACGATCTGATGACATCCATCCAATACAAGAACTAACATCTTGCTTGTGTACTTTTATTGAGTGTACAAGCACAATAATAAACACATGTAAACAAATTATGTGTTTCTTTTTGTTATTGTTTGTAAAGACAATGCTCTCTTGTACTGGATATCATTATACTGTGAAAGTGTACCTAAGGATGTGGCTGGTGAGTGTATATATTCTTTACATTACACACACAGTAGGAAATTACAGAAAATAACGATAAAGAGTGATGTGAATTACTTATTTAAACCAAACCACAGGCAAATGCCCAAATACTGGACTTTTTTTTTTTTTTTTTTTTTTTTAAAACAACAACTGCACACTTACCCGATCATTGAGTCGACCTGTGCTCCTTTTGGTCCTTGTCGCCCTGGAAAGAGCAGCTGTGATCACGTTTTCGGTATCATTTCTGTAGGTGTGTTTGGACCCTGAGGAAGACACGTTTCTTGAGTAGTTCCTTTTCCATGTTCCTTTCCAATCACAATCATGATAAAGTCACGTCAAGTCAAGTATGATATGTGAATTGCTCAGATGTACCGTGGAACCTCAGTTAGCATCAGTACTCGGTGTAACAGAGTACAGTTTCCCCATGAGAAATAAAGTGCAATTACAGTCGCCCCTTGCCACTTCGTGCTTTCAATTCCGTGGCTTCACTCTGTTTTTCAAAAAACCTTAATTAATAAATCAGCGCTGTTTCGTGGTTGACCATGACCTATTATCAGTCTAAAAAAATGCATATTTAAGAAAAGTGTACTTATATTTGGCCTAAATTAAGCATGTTTAAGCGTAAAAATGGCTAAATGCACTAAAATAAAAATGCAAGGCATTCATAAGATACATTCATTTTGTGATATGCAGTATTCTACACTGGTCACTAGATGTCAGTAATGTTACATTGATGAGACAACAACCACCGCAGGAAGCACTGTATAGAAACCAAAAGTGAAAAACAACAACAAAGAACGTGTGGGTCTATATTATGTCTTATTTATGTGTTATTTATATTTTATTATGCCTACTATAACGGGTAATGGGAGTGTAGAGGTGACCATAGAGGTTCGTATTTCCAGTTGGACATCTCTGTGTGGAGTTTGCATGTTCTCCCTGTGCAAGCGTGCTCTGGCTTCCTCCCACAGTCCAAAAAAGTGCACATTAAGTTAATTGGAGACTCTAAATTGTCCACAGGTAATAATGTGAGTGTGAATGGTTGTCTGTCAAAATGCACCCTGCGATTGGCTGGCGACCCACGCAGTGTATTAAAAACACGACAAGACGACAAGGCGCAATATTGTACACTAACTGAGAAATGTATGCAAACAGGGGAAAAATTTCGGACAAAACCAAAAAGTATGCTAACCAAAGCGTACTTGGTAACGGATGTTCCACTGTAATATACTGTACTGACCCATGTAATTTACATTTCTAAAAAAATGTATCCTTACCTTTGTGAGAGACGCTACTGCAAGGTATCGGAGTGTTGAGGTCGAGACAATCTTGGTCTTTGTCCGTGGAGAAGCAAAGATCTTCCTGCGGGCCTGAATGTCTTGTGAGGGGAGGAGCATTTCGGCGAGGCTCGCTCTCTGAAGATCGATGTTTTCGCCTCTCTCCTGCTGCATCGCCCTTTCCTGCTCCTCCTTCCGTTTGTTTGGAGGTGCTCAGTTTTCCAGAGGTGCTCTCCGTAAAGGGGTTGTGGACAGAGTTCCAGTGGACCACCTCCTTCTTTGGCTGGGATTGGGATAAAGAACCTGGACTGGTGTCAAACACAAGCCTGTTGCTGTTGGTGGTGCTACCATTGCTACGAAGCGGGACTATTCCAGTTGTGGCAGTCATTGATGACTGGTGGGTCGGGCTGCCAATCATGGTGATTGCAAATGGGTCATCAGAAGTAATAGGTGGTGGTAAACTACGATCTCGTTTCCTGTCTCTGTTTTTACGATTGGAGGAGGTGGAGGAGGAAGAGGAGGAAGAAGGGGGCGGAAGCGTCTTGGTGTCAGGGACAGAGATGGAGAACGGGTCCCCTCGCACCTCAGAACTCCTCCCCTCCTGGGCTGGACGTGGAGGCTGACGTGGCCAGGCGTCAGCCAGCTTTGAGGTCTCTTGTTTGAAATTCCTGTCAAAAGCAGCAAAGAAGGGATCCTCAGGGATGTGTCTGCAGTTCCACATCTCTGCGTCCATCTCCGATGAGGGGAAGGATTGTGGAAAAGCTGGGAAGCGTGTGGAGGAAGAGTCCATATCTGAGGGGAGACGAGAGGAACGTGATGGGCCAACGGACCAGGCGCTCACAGGGTCGTCCTGTGGATGAGGACTTTGAGCAGGGGAGGGTTCACAGAAGACTGAGAGGAAAGGGTCTGCAGTTTGCCCTCGTGTTTGGGTCTGTTCTTTACTCTGAGAAACAGGAGGCCATGCTGCCCAGCCTACTGGCTCAGGAGAGGGTCCAAGTGGCTGAAGGGAAGGCGAGTCTAGACCAGAGTCCTCAATGTTGTCTGGTGAGGAGGAAGCTGATGAAAAGGCAGCATCTACCGCAAAAAGAAAAAAAAATCATTCAGTGTTGAAATGGACAGCGGATTCAAAGTAATTTGTTTTATTTTGTTACTCTTACATTCAGAGGCTCCAAAAGAACACTGCTCTCGGAGTTGTTCCCGACCACCAAAACTTTTGGATTTGAAGGCTGCCTCTAGTGGAGGTCCAAACAGGCTGTCGGCACCAGATGCTGTAGAATTCAACCTATTGTAGAGCACAGTCATTCATTCAGGCAGCAGTTCACACTGGTTCAAGACATGCCAAGTATAAATAATAATAATTAAATAATATAGTATATATAAGTATACACAGTAAATTGGGACTGGTTGCAGCAGTCAGTGCACCTCCATAGCTCTCCTGACATCCCCTTTAGCAACAGAAATACAAGGCATAAAAGCAGCACTGTGTTAGCACAGTCAGGTGGGAAAGGCCAGAATCAAGGGAGAGCAAGCCTGATGGAAGAAAACTGCTTCCAATGAGAGAGTCTCATCTTACCCCCCCTCATACTTATTCAGAATCAGTGCGAATCGAGCAGAACGAGCAGGAATGAAACATTTTCAAAGTTCGCGCCACATTCGGGTAAGAATTACTACTTCTTAAGAATGCCATTCGAATACTTAGATTAAGTTTCAAACCCGTTTCGCCTCATTCTTGCACATTCGATTCAAATGTAGTTGGAACACAGAAGGAATATTAAGAATACTGTTAGAATGCAGTCAGGATATTTAGAAAGCACTTTGAATGCTGTACGACTTCCATTCGATTGGTGCAGCATCATCAGGAATAGGAACTGGCTCTTCAGGGGCCTCTTCTTCTGCCCTGTCCACGCCGGAGGCCGGTGGTGGAATTCCTCATCATGGCTCCTTTTTTCAGTGAAACTTCAATAGTGGGTGATGTTTCAGCGGCAGCTGGCTGCGTGTTTATGTGATGATGCAGAGTTTCAAATTATATCCAAACTCATTCGAGAGACAATGGGGACATTCTGGTTCTTCCTTGAATGCAATCACAATGTTTGGAATGCTGTTGGAACACCGTAAGAATATTTTGAATGCATTCAGAATGCGGTCAGAAGTTTTAGAATGCACTTTGAATGAATATCCTGGAATAAACCAAACATTTTCATTCCGTCAGGTGTGACTAGGGTCTAAGGGTTCACTCTCAAGTCTCAAAGTCTTTGGCCACACCCAAAATGTGTCTGCGCTGTGCCCAGACATGAGTCGGACACAGAATGAGATAACAGGGACAGAACATCTCACCTGCTGGGTTCAGGACTGGAAGTGGACCTGCACAGGCCCTCCTGGTCTCCATCTATTAACAGACACACTTTTCTAAACAACAATTTGGTGAATGTTTATCACAGCACTGAGGGTATGCCAGGGAAGGCGGAGAGAAGACAAAAAGAAAAACTAGCTGTGATCTCAGAAACACCAGCAATAGCAAGTTGTCGCTACGCACCGACTGCAACTCCTGCAGTAATAATTTATCATCATCATTAATCTCCTTACCTCTTGATTTGAATGAGTGCTTCTCTGCTGCTGGAGTACAACAGCTTGATGAAATTGCAAACTGCAGCCAAAGCTGTTGGCAGCTAGCAAACACGTCGCTAAGGAAACATATTTTGGAGTGAGAGCAGAAGGCGGCTGTGACTATTAGAGGGCGGTCCATGCAAGGTCAGCCAGCTGGATGCACAGACTCATCTCCTCACTGATGCATCACATTTGTGATGAAGTGATGGCCGCAACCAATTTACTAAGTATATTTTTAAACATTATCAATCCTTGCCTTCCCCAGTAAAGCCTTGTGGCTATTTTCTATGACGCTTATCCTCATTAGGGTCGCGGGGGTGTGCTGGAGCCTATCCCAGCTGCCTTCAGGCGAGAGGCGGAGTACACCCTGGACTGGTTGCCACCCATTCGCAGGGCACATATACACAATTCACTCTCACATTCATATCTGTGGACAATATAGAGCCACCAATTAGGCTAACATGCATGTTTTTGGAACGTGGGAGGAAACCAGGGTACGGAGAAAACCCACGCACAGGGAGAACATGCAAACGCCACACAGAGATTCCCAACAGAGATTCAAACCCGGGTCTTCCCGCTCTCCTGACTGTGTGGCCGACATGCTAACCACCACGCATAAAATGGCTAAATTAAGTAAAATACACATACAGTATAAGGCATTAAGCAGATGCATTCAAATTGTCATGTGTAGTATTCTACACTGGTCACTAGGTGTCAGTACTGTTATTATAATGTTTGGTGAAACACCAGTGCCAGACTTGATCTTGATATTAATAATCATACTGTTACTGTTGTCGCCGTAACCCGTTTCCAGATTAAAACTCAACTCTGAACTCTGTAAACAGTTTGTCTGTGCTTTAACTACAAAAATATTCCATTTATAAAGAAGGAATACTACTTTGGTGGGAAATTCACTTATCACGGTCGGGTCTGGAACTAATTAACCCCGATAAACAAGAGATTTCTGTACCTCTGGGGGTGGTGCCTTCACCATCTTCTGTCCGTCCAGATGTACTAGAGTTTCCTGTCAAGTCAAACATTCAAAGAAAGTGGTTCATGTTGTGTCCTGCACCTACTACTGTATTCTGCAGTGAAAAAACATGAAATAACTTACTGGAGAGATGTCGCTTCACAGTCACCTGAAAGAGAAGAGAAGAGGAAAGTTTACAGACGAAAACTCATTCTCTTGTCTCCTATCATTTTGCAATATCTTGTGAAGACAGTTCCTGAAGCAAGTTTTAGGCCATGCGTCTTTTAAGCAAAAGCAAGATAATCATGAAAAGCCACGAACGGTTTGCTGTACCCCTCTGTTGGGCGGCAGCGTGAGAGTCCCCACGGTGGCTTTTAGCTCCTTCTCGCTGGCTGCGGCGCTGCTGCGGTTGCTGTTGACCACCGGTCTTATCTGGATGTGGAACTTCTTGGGCTCCTCGTCATCAAAGTCTGAGTCACTGGAGTAGAAGTTGTGCTCCTTATCTTCAGAGCAGCGTGCACATGAGCGGGAGAGTCAAGGAGAACCATCTTAAGTGTTTAACATTTAATAATTAATAAATTAGAGAGAACTCAGAGAAGCTCACATGAAGTTTTCCTGTCAACTTTTCCTGTGTTACGTGGCTTGCATGCTCTGAGCAGGAAGAAGGTGAGATACAGTATGTTTAAATGCGCGCGCCTCCATTGCAGTGCTCTTGAATCTTGAACCTTGACAGACAGACTTTATAGCAGGGATGTCTCAAGTGCGGCACGGGGGCCATCTGCGTCCCACTGCTTCTTACACTCCAAAAATTTAATTTTACCAAAAAAAAAAAAAATCTGCAGATTTACAAGAATAAAGTCAGAGAAAAAGTTGTAATTTTAGGAGAATAACATTGTAATATTATGAGGAAAAGAACGTAATTTTAGTAGCATCAAGTTGTAATATGAAAAACAAACAAAACAACTAAAGTTGTCATTTTTAGTTGGGGTTTTTTTAGGTTGCAGAAAAAGTTATAATATTATGAGAATAAAGTCAAAATATTGTGGTAATAAAGTCATAATTACAAGAAGAAAATTTACCAAAAAAGTTCAAATAGTTAAAAATTGTAATAAAACAATAGGAGAAATGAAAAATGCAGCTGTAATTTTACAAGAATAACGTCAAAATATTTAGAGAAAAGGTCTCATAATGTTATGAGAAACAATGTAATTTGAGTAACGTAATAATGAAAAAATGCTATATTTAAAAGTTGTAATATTATGAGAAACAAAACAAAATAAAGTTGTAATTTTTGGAAAATTAGGTTGGAGAAAGTTATAATACTTTGGGAGTAAAGTCAAAATATTATGGAAAGTCGTGAAGACATAATATTAACAGAAGAAAATGGATAACGATTATTTACGAATAACGTAATATTTTGAGGGAAAAATAATGTCATTTTAGTAGCATAAAGTTGAAATATTAAAAGATAAAAGACATTTTTCATTAAAGTCAAAATAAAAAGTTGTAATCTAATGAGAAAAAGTCACAATTTTACAAGAATAAACTCGGAATATTATGAGAAACAAACAAAACAAAGTAAAGTTGTAATTTCTGAAATATTAAGTTGGGGAAGAAGGTATAACATTATGGGAATAAAGTCATAAAATTAGGAAAAGAAAATTTAGAAAGATTATTTAAGAAGAAAATTGCAGAACAGCCAAAATGGGAAAAAAAAGAATAAAGATGGAAGTTCATACTAACAATATGCTTTTTTGCCTATACAACCAACCTGAGATGTAGTTTTTTTCTTGAACATATACAGTATATAACTTATCAAAAATATGAAATTGGCCCTTGCATCCTTTTATTTTTCAGTATGTGTCCCTTGGTGGAAAAAGTTTGGACACCCCAGGTACACATACTTAAAAGAATAATTGTACGTTATCAGGTTAAAGGAGATGTTATAATACTAATGAAAAAAATGGGAGATTTTCAGTATTGCTCCTACAATGCAAGGCGAGTGGGCAATTATTTACTCAACTGCAGAGAGCACCAAGATCGCCAGAGTTTGAGTTAATGCGGTAAACCTTTACTTACAAATCTTTTACGTGACTTCCTTATCTAATGACGAAAATATTATATAAAAAATATTAATATAAGTGTTTGCAAGAATGTCAAGCAGCAGAGAAAAGCCTGCCAGTGAGCACAAACATCTCAGCTATGAATAAACTACAGAAACATAAGCACAGATTACAAAGGCTTGGTTTGTATTGCCCCATTCCTGTATTGGGACAGAGGCTGTCATTTCCTTGGCGAGAGAAGAAATTAATTTGATTCTCTGTGAGTTTGATTAAATCAGAACACAGAGAACACATACAGTAGGAACACAGCGAGCAAGGCAAGGGCGCAGCAGAGCGTGATGGAGGGGATGTTCTTTCAAAATACCAACCACTTCCTGGATCTATTTTCACTGTTGCACGCGGCTGCACTGTGTGGCATGAGGAGAAGGAGACAGCGACAAATGCAGCAGTTGTTATCTTGAGGCTGTCAGGACAAGGGAGTGCTACCAACGATAAACTGATGTGGACATCCATGCATGAGTCCGTAGTTCACACTCAATACAAGCGTGCAGCAATTCTACTTGAATTTCTCATCTGGAATTAATGAAGCTAATGCATCAAGTCGCTTGAGTCAATTAGGATACAGATTCCGACAATAGTCTCACTCTACAGTCAACGAGACTATGAATGTGGCCGTGTGTGTGAACACCCTCACCTCTGACCTCCTGATTACGCTTCATTTGCAGCTTTTGAGTGTGTTCAGTCACACAAGGTCTAATTAAGTGAAAACTGCCCCGTGTGAGTGCGTTGTGTGAGAGTCAAGTTTGTGTAATCTTGTAGACACGTGGGAAACTGCAGTGTGGTCTGACACCACTAACTTGTGACATCATGTTTTGTTGGAGACAAATGGAATGTGCAAATGCACGCTCGTTAGGTTTTAGCCTCACTTTTCACTCATTGTGGTTCACAAAATCATCAGCTGACGCAGAAAGGGGAAATATCAACCACAAATTACAATTCCCTTTCAAATTGCTCCATCATGGAGCAGAAATACCAAGGAAAGAAATAAACTAATGCATCACAGCACTCCTCACATACAATATGCACTATGCAAAAATACCCCTACCCCCTTGTAGCTCTGAATCTGATTGCATCTTCTTGTAAAATAGACTGTCTAAAAATGCTTTTGTAGACAAAGAGTGTGAATGTATGACTCTCACATTGACACAATTCTGCAATTTTACAAACCAACAATTCAACTTCTAGTATCAGTTCATTGTGCGACTATTATTTGTCAGGGTCGTTTTGGGAAGCAGAAAAAGGATATCATTCTGAGTGCTGTCAGCTCGGATAACAAATCCTTCGTCGTCTACCTCCAAGGGTGAATTCTGCAGACACAGTCGCATCACAAATGGTACAAACATCTTCAATGCTATACACAGAATGCAATAAAACTCTAGCTTGACTTCCTCACTGAAAAATATCTAACAGCTTGAGCACCTCATTGTGTAATTCAAGTCATTAACAAGAATACTAACCAGTGCTTCTGTTCCAGCTGATTCCCTGCAAAACAAACACAATGCAATCAGTTTCCTTTAATTACAGGATAAAACAAATTGAAGAGAGCTACAAAAAGTAGAGGTAATCAAGCACAAAAAGCTCAGAAAACACAGATGTGTGTACAGTATTTGCATGAACTTACGTAGAGTCTGGCTCCTTGTCCCTCTTGCCCAGGCCAGGGATCCTGAAGGCTTTTGCTCGACTCTTCTTCCCACCTTCAGGTGCGAGAGTCATGTACTCTTCAAAACCAATCAGAGCTGCAACACACGCACACACACACACACACACACACACACACACACACACACACACACACACACAGGTGTATCTCAATAAATTTGAATATTTCTGAAAAGTTACTTGATTTCAGGAGTTCAATTCTAATAGACCAAAAAGGCTCAGTTTATTGCAGTTTATTCGCTGATTACAGTGTAAATCAGTAGTTTATAATATTGAACTTTTGACCATTTTTCAACTTTTATGAGATACTGAATTTGGGGGTTTTACCAGCTGTAAGCTATAATCATCAAAACTATTAAGAAACACATTCTTGAAATACTTCAATCTGTTTGTTGTGAAACTATAGAATATAAAAGCTGCTCTCTTTGAAGTGAACTACTGAAATAAACATTTATAACAATATAACATTTTAAGGATATTCTAATTTATGAAAATGCACCTGTACTGTATATAACAGAGGTGGAAGATCATCTCAGGTATGTCTCAAGTCTTTAACCCCAGTCAAGTCTCAAGTAAAAACGCGCAAGTCCAAGTCAAATCCAGACAGGTCGAGTCAAGACCCAAGCCATTGGCTTGAAATTTGAGTCCATTCAATAAGCACTGTTTAGGGTTTACCAAATAAAATACCTTTTTATGAATGTAACAGTTAAATCCATTGAAAGCAGTTTTAATTGTTTTTTTTGTTGTTGTTGTTTTTTTATAAATAAGACCAGTGTGACAAGACTTACTCACAGAAAGACTGCTGACAAGGATTCAGGATTTAGTCGCTGCAAAGCAATACCACAACAAATAAACATTCATGACACATGGTGGTGTGAAAAAGTTTTTGTCCCCTGCCTGATTTCTTTTTTTTTTGTGACGTTTGTCACACTTAAATGGTTCACATCATTAAACATTTTTTAATATTATTCAGTGGCAACACAACTGAACACAAAATGCAGTTTTTAAACAAAACGTTTTACTATTAAGTGAGAAAAAAATCCAAACCTACATGGCCCTGTGTGAAAAAGTTACTGCTCCCTAATCCTAATAACTGGTTGGGCCACCCTTCGCAGCAACAACTGGCGCTAACCTGCAATGAGTCTCTTACAGCGCTGTGGAGGATTTTTGGCCCATTCATCTTTGCAGAATTGTTGTAATTCAGCCACATTGAAGGGTTTTCCAGCATGAAGTGCCTTTTTAAAGCCAGATGAACAGATGGCCGGACATTCTCCGTCAGGATTTTTTGGCAGACAGCAGAATTCTTGGTTCCATTTATCACAGCAAGTCTTTCAGGTCTGAAGCAGCAAAACAGCCCCAGACCATCACACTACCACCACCATATTTTACTGTTGCTATGATGTTCTTTTTCTGAAATGTGGCGTTACTTTTATGCCAGATGTAATGGGACACACACCTTCCAAAAAGTTCTACTTTTGTCTCATTAGACCACAGAGTATTTTCCCAAAGGTCTTGGGGATCAACAAGATGTTTTCTGGCAAAATTGAGATGAACCTTAATGTTCTTTTTGTTCAGCAGTGGTTTTCGTCTTGGAACTCCACCATGCACGCCATTTTCTTATGGTGGAGTCATGAACACTGGAGTCCCAAAGCTTTAGAAATGGCTTTATAAGCTTTTCCAGAATTATAGATCTCAATTAATCTCAGCTATGTTTTAAAGCAATGTTTTTAAAGCAATCACTTTTTCACACAGGACCATGTAGCTTTGGATTTTTTTCTCCCTAAAACGTTTCATTTAAAAACTGCATTTTGTGTTCAGTTGTGTTGTCATTGACTAATATTTAAATTTTTTTGATAATCTGAAATGATCTGGGCCTCACAGAAATGTAAGCCACACACTTGTTTGGTTCTTACAACTGATTGGACGTTAATAGACACATTCAATGCGGAAGATTCTTTGGGAAATTTGTTGTCTTGCTGGAAATGATATAACAAAGGTCACGTTAGTTAAATACTTGGAATGGAGAGACATTTCAAATCCCAAGTATTTTCAAGTCATCAGACTAAAGTCCCGAGTCATGTCAAAGTCCAACTCGGGGTGCAAGTCTTTGTCAAGCCGAGTCCGAAGTCATGAAAATTGTGAATTGAGTCCACACTTCTGGTATATAAATACATAAAATCAGACAGAATATTAGGTATCCTCAAACATGGCAGATGTACGCTTCTGTCAATGCTGAAACTACTGATCTGCTAACTCCTATTTCACCAGCTACTCTTGTAAGCGGATGTTGTGCACATTTGAGTAACTTAACATTACCTGGCCTCTCCTTGCCGGTGCCTTTCAGCTCTGCAAATTTCTGGACGAGATCAGTAATGCCAATGTTTTCTACATTTTGCTTGAATTCCTCATGAACCTGGAGCAGAGCAGTGCCGAAATTGATGATTATGTTCTCCATAATCACAAAGGTGCCAATGACAGACTTTGTTTTGCGGTCCACCACAGTGTGCAGTACATACCTGTCCAACCTGAACATGGGTGTCTTCTATGGAATGGGAGTAACCTTTTATCAGCTGTTTCATCTGCCGTAAGTGGCTCTCCTCAATTTCCTGAAATCGCTACATAAATGGACAACAGATAGACACACAGTTAGAGTCTACTTCATTTGATCGACGATAAGTGACGGTATTCCACAAACTGTACTGCTTCTTTTCAACACTGACATTAATACTGTATTAGTTTGAAATGTCTCCAGTAGCAAGCAATATAACAAAAACATTCCATATAGTCTGCAATTATGTTCACTTACAATAATTATGATTTATAAAGGTATAATTTACAACTGACAAACAGGAAAACTAATAGGCAAGGTGATATGGAGTATGATTGTTTGCCAAACATGATTTACACTAGGGGTGTCCAAAATGTGGCCCGGGGGCCACATGCCGCCCACAGCTTTTTTCTTTTTTAATATTTAATATTTATTTCCAGTATTCATTTTTTTGTGTGCATTTGTGATGTTTTGTGTTTTTTCAACTTGCATCTTCCATTTAAAATACAACCTTAAATGCCCCTGCGTGTGAAGAGGGATTTCAGAGAAGCAGTTATGATCCAATGGAAAAGGAAAACTAAATCTACACATGAGTGCATTATATGCATACAAAATGTGAGTTGTTTACAGATGGTCTGTTTCTTTCTTCTTAAATAAATGACCTATTAAAAGAGATAATTGGTAACAATGACTCCAGGCATTATTGAGGATTTCCATGGGAACAGCAGCAATAACCTTGTCAGTATGTAGTTACAGATTAAAGTACCGTAATTAGAGTGCAGGGTGTACGAGCAGATAGATTGTTTCCATTTTTGGGGTATGATGAGTCAGGATCAAGAGTACAATTACAGCCAAGGGCCAAAAAGGGAAGTAAGCTTGTTTATAGGCTAATTTAAAAAAAAAAACAAGAGGTCTTGGAGTCAGCGCTAACCTGGGTGGACTCATTCATCTTCTGCTCAAACTCTACTCCCACTCGATTGTGCTTCTCAATGCACAGTGCAAATGCTTCTGCTGCTTTCTTAGACTTCAGCTCCGCCTAGTGAGAGAGAAAAGATAAATCAAATCATCTTTAAAAAGACTGACATGAGAAACCAGGACAACAAAATGATGGGGAGATTTTTTATAGACTTCTGAATGCCCAAAAAGCATCACACCTCCTTTTAAAGTGCAAAAAAAAAGTAACTTATGTTCATCAGCTTTTGGGACTAGGACCATATATTAGGACTGAAACCGAAGTCATCAAGATGTAATGAAAAACTGTTATTTGAAGTGCATGCTTAGCGAAGGTCAAAACCCTCAACGCAGTGGAACCTCGGTCCTTCATACCGACCGCTGTCAGGCTCTACAACACCTGCACCACCTGAACCATGTTGTAGACACTATGCTTTCTTTACACTGTTCTCTTTACTTGTCTTGCTGCTGTAACAAGTAAATTTCCCCGCTGTGGGATAAATAAAGTACATACAATATTAATCTGTTCCAAAAAATCCAACAAAAACCTAAACGTACAAAAACCAAAAAATTTTTCCCATAGGAAATAATGTGAATCCAATTAATCAGCTCCAGACACCCAGAAACATTAACACAGAACACTTTTTAGCCAGAATAATTACAGTTTTACCTGCATAAAACAAAGAAAAATACATATCAGTGACAAATTAAATGGATACATGAACATTTCACATCACTTTGACCTTTATTGAAGACTAGAAAACACAGTGTGGAGAGAGGAGAGGTGGAGTGGATGGAAGAGCCATGCGGCTGCTGTTTCATCCTAGTCCGTTACAAACTTAACTTTAAAAGAGTGCATGGTTAAAACTGAATACTCGCTCACCTGAACTTTATTGTAAACTTCAGCAGCAGGTACAATCATCATTACACAGACTGGCCTGGCTCACGTTCTCTGTCCCCTTAAACCGTTCCCTCTGCAACCTGTGTTAACTAAGGAACCTATACATTACGATCCTATTTTAACAGACGCTACCTTCGTACTATGCTATGAGATCTTTCTTGAACGCAGTAGTGTTTCTCACCTTCTTTATTAAAGTACAGGCAGCTGTCCTAAACTTAAAAAAAGCACACATTCCTCTAACACTCAGAAATGCGCTCTCATCGGCTTACAGCGCAGTGCTTGAAAGGAGGAAGGAAGGAGACAGACACAGAGTTGGTCATCATTCTGTGTGTATTCCATGAACAAACAAAACCCCCACACAGATATCATGAAGATGATTAAAAGGATTTCATGGCTGGATTCTGTCTTTTGTGTTCCACTGTAAATAGCAATCAATATAATCAATAAAGTTGTCTTTTTCAACTTCATGACACTTTCTATTGATTATGACAGGTAATAAACTTTTTTTTTGTTTAAGTCACAGTTCTGTCTAAAATTACAGGCGCCTTTCAGAATAAGAATGAGCTTACTTTTTCCAGCTCTTTCTGTGGAGCTCCCTCCTTCCTGATCCGCTCCAGCTCCAAACATTTGGTATGGTAACCCTCTTTGGACTTCTGGAGGTGGCCACTCTGAACTTGCAGCGCCTGCACTGCCTCCACTGTCCCCACCATCTCCTCTTTTGTCTCAATAATGCACACACACACGCACACGCACACGCGCGCGCACACACACACACACACATACACACACACACACACACACACGCACACACACACACACACACACACACACACACACATATATGAACATATGACAGAGCTCTCATTGTCAGCGTTAAAGATACAACTTTAAGAGCTGAGCTAGTCTTTACAATGAGACACATACCTTTCGGTGAATTTTGACCTGCTCGTCTCCGTACTTGTTGATGTCCCGGATGAGATCGTTCATCTTTCTCATGAGCTCAAGATGGCAGAGAGCCAGTTTGTCAGAAGACACCCTGAACACATCCCACATTGGTGCAAAAGTCCTGGGAAAAACACAAGCATAAGCAAGTTTGATATTACGAAATCCCAGTGCTTTTTGAGACACAGAGAGGCTTATAATAATGGATTTCTCTATGATAGCTACTGTACTATTGCACGACTTCTGTTCGTGCTTTATGGGTATTGTAGGGGCGTGGCCACATGACCTTTGAGCACCACATTGGAATGAGTCAATTTTTGAAGCATAAGTGGCTATTTGGGCCATGTAATTATCTCCCTTCTCCAGGCGTCCCTGAGATGGTCACAACTAATATGTGGCCACAGTGACCTTGACCTGGACCTTTGCCATGCATGACTTAATTAACTTACACTTTCCCAAAGAAACCGTAAGGAAAACATGACGATAGACTGAACATTCACTCCTGAATTCAATACAACAGGATGAACTAATGAATTCCTGTCCTGAAATACTAAAACAGTATGATGAAAAGACTTGGAACATGTAAGAAGTACACAGAATATAAATTATAAATAAGTGAATGAACATTTGGTGGTGCAGATGGTACTCATTCATATCTTAAGCGGAGCCATGTGACTATTTATAATACACAATCAACAAGCTTCCGACAGTACACAATTTATCTCACTCACTCACCCCAGTGGGCTTCCATTGCTGGCCATCTTAGCCAGTTTGCCCATGGATTTGGAGTAGGTCTCCTCAATGGCAGCTCTGGAAAAATGAAGAAAAACATCAGAATAATGTACACGGTGGTTCTTATTTTAAAAAGAAGATAGTTTGTGGTTTATTCTAGCCACATAAATTATTCTCATCAGCATAACTCAAAAGAGAAATTCCGTGCTACACCATTATCAAGTCCTCATATTTTACATTTTACAACAGCAATGCTTTTTATCAGTGCTGGGCAAATGCTGATACAAGCCATGCTGAAATGATTAATGGAGTAATTTAGCAAAGCTGCACATTACGCTTTAAAACAATCTGCAGACTCCAGAGAGAATAAAGCAGGAAAATCAATCCAACTATCTCTCAAGAGTGGCTCGAATACGTTGTAACAGAGGACTGAGTTTAATTTATACATACATGCCGTTCATAAGAAATGCTGAAGTTGTGCGTTTGTGTAAGAATCAAACGTTGTCAATTTTTTGTTCTGTATTGTTTTTGTTCTGTCGTGTCAAAAGTCTGCAACCTCTGTCACAATCATCGGCAGTGGTGGTTTTAGTACCAATGAGTGCAATCAGAGGGGATTTATCTATCAGTATGAAAATGCAGACATGGCATCTAGAATGAACAGAATAAGATTTTCATTGCATGGTACAACTGCTGTTTTACCATGCACATGACAATAAAACTCTCTTGAATCTTGAATCTTGAATCTTGAATCTTTTTCTTTTATTGTTCAGAAGCTGTTTTCTATTGTTTATACCATGCAGTGGCGTGAAAAAGTGTTTTCTTATTTTTTTGGATGTTTGTTACACTTAAATGTTTCAGATCATCAAACAAATGTAAATATTAGTCAATGACAACACAACTGAAAACAAAATTTACAACTGAAAACAAAATTTCTCTGAAATCCCTCTTCAGTCACACGCAGGGGCATTTAAGGTTGTATTTTAAATGGAAGATGCAAGTTTAATCTGAAACATTTAAGTGTGACAAACATGCAACAACAACAAAAAAAAGAAATCAGGAAGGGAGCAAACACTTTTTCACTGTGGGTGTCAATTATTTTCTGTCATGCCCCCTCAGAATTGTTTTTCCCAAATTGAAATACTATTAAAAACAACATTTATTTATTCATACAAACCTCTATATGAGTTGCTGGCTACCAGCATTCTCCAATTTGCTCGATAAATGTATTAACTCAACTTGTAACATTTAAACCAGGCTGCTCAGTCTGTGTGATTTTCAAAACAGAAAAAAGAGCAAATGATTCACAGGGAGCTGAGGGAGGTGCATTTTTAGCGACTTAACACAATAATTCAAAACTGTATACATTGGTCTGTTGTCATCGTAAACAGCGTAATCATTTTCAAAAAGGTATATGACTTTTTGACTTTTTTTTGGTGCAAAATTTACAACAATTTTGCTTGTGAGTCTCATCACAACAACAGAACACTGATACTGGAAGTCCGCCCTGCACTTTGCCTCCCCCCGGCCCAGCACCGATATAGACGCATAAATACGTGTTGAAAATGTTGCCTTAGAGTAGAAACCTTTTGGGAAAGCAGATGCAGAAGATGGACGTACTTTATCTGCACCATTCGCATCCTGTGGGATCCCACACGTTTCATTTCCTGACAGCTGATTTGTTGTCTGTCTCAGCAGATAAGTGAATTTCCCCTTGTGAGGAATGTGCACAGGCCAGGATTATATCACATGCCTATAACAGTGCATGCTGCATCTTCACTTCCTTGCAGAAGCTCATTATTGGACTCAATTTAATCACTGCTAATTACTAATTGGAGTAGATCTAATATAACAAAACATTTACTTCAGTAATGCACCGAAGTCCACCTCTTAGGTGGAACACAATATTGTATGTTGTGGGATGCAGGTCAATGTTGACATTGGTTGTATTTAGAAACTGTTTTTTCCTCAAAAAACAATGCTAGAGTTGAAGTATTAAATAAATGTGTCCTAAGGTGTCATATGATGGAAAGGTCGTGAAAGGGTTCTCTGGTGAATTACTAAAAGCAAGGTCTAAAAAAAAGAGCTCCAGTCACTTATTTGGGCATATGTGTGTGTGTGTGTGTGTGTGTGTGTGTGTGTGTGAGAGACAGTGTACTTGTAAAGTAGCAGAGTAGTGAGGACAGAGGCTATGTTCACCCTGTAGGTCAATTCCAATTTTTTTGCTCATACTGTATGTAACCTGTATCAGATTTTTTCATCTCAGTGTGAACAGTACAATTCCTATTTTTTCAAATGTGACTCAGGCTTCGTTCCATTGTAGATCAATAAATCCACGATGTATCCGATGCTACTGCAGTCTGAACGGTCAGGTTATATATATCACACATATACGTCATCGAAAGGAGTGATTTATTGTGCAAGACTTGGATAAAGGTACTCACCAATATAGGCAAAAGTTCTTCTTTTCATACAAAAATTATTTTAAAAAGGTGTTAGTGAAGCAGCTCTCGTCAATGTCTCACCATTCCTGCCTCTGACATCCACCCACACGCTCCTTGGAACAGATGTCGCAGCAAGTCATAGCCAAGATTCTTGCCCTCTTTCTTATTAATCTCCTACACGGAATCATTTGGTTGAGAAAATACCGATTACCGTTGCACAAAATCCTTGAAATTGCCACAAATGCATTAAGGAGAGCACGCTAGTGATGTGCGGATGGGATACTGAAATATCGATACATCGATACCAGCTCTTTATCCTCTAAAGTCGATGCTCAAATCAAAATATCGATACTTTTGGTACTTCAGATATATGATTTTGTCCTTTGTTTTTTCCGTTGTTGTATATTAGCTTGGCTATATTGTAAATCACTCCGCTACCTCAATATACTTCAGGATTTAAAATAAATCAATACATTACTATGATGTCTTGTAATCTTTATGCTATGATTTGAAATACCGTATGCTATGTTTTAAAATTTACCAGATACATTGGGTGTATTTTCACAAAGTATCGGATTGGAAGTGAAATCAGTGCTATCACTAGAGCACACACTGCAGCAATTTTTACTTCCGCAAACACACGGAAATGCATGTGACGTCTTGCTTTTGCGCATACAGGTCCCTTTCCGAACGCTTCGTTCACATTAACAAGTTGCATTTTTTCGGTAATGTGAATGACCACATTAAAAAAATCGTATTTAAACAAAATATTCGAATCGGGCATCATAACCTGCAGTGTGAATGTAGCCAGACTTGGGAGGTCACATCAGATTGTACAATGAGAGACTTGTCGTTGCACCACAATCTGAACAAAGCAGCCTGGCCGAAGCATAGATCGTGCACAACTTACAAAGATGAAAAGCATGAAATGCAAGGGGGTTTGTTTATAGTCGCAAAACATTTCACACAACGTTGGCAGAAACTCATCTGTCGCTCTAAGTACACAAGCGTGCAGAGATTCTCTTCACTTGCTTTACACTCCCCTTACAGATTTTCACAAATACGCACAAACCTTACCTCTCACGAACAAACTCAGCGAGTTCCTTGGTCGCCAGCTGGCCATGCTTCATGTTGTGGTAGAGCACGTCAAAGCCGGCATTCTTCTCCCCCTGCCAAGGCACAAATATAGACACTCGCACATACATATTAACACCTTCCTGGAGTATATATGAATCTATAAGGATTTCATATTGATACATTTTGTTGATTATGTGGAATTTGATCAACCTAACATTTTATCAAGCTTATCTCAATTCACAGTAACATGCAATCTAATGTCTAAATATCGTCAATGTTATATATAATTTTTTTACTTAATGAGCTGCATCACAAAATGCTGTCATTTTACTCAATGACTCATGCTGTACTGTCGTCATGACTGCCGACACTTCCTCCTCGTTCTCCCCATCCCTCAGCCAGTCTGGCTATCCAGGGCAAGTTGGCCCCACTGCCCTGGTTCTACCCACTTATATCTATCATTCATTAGCTTGCATTAATTAATTGACTTTTCTTTTGATTAGTCCTTATTACATAAATGAATGTACTGTGGCGTGAGCAAGCATGCCACGGATTGTGTGCAGTACCTCAAGCTTATAATGCAGTTTCACCTTTAAATAAACTATCAGTGCTGTTTGAAAAAAGCTGCCACTGGCAGAACAGCGCTATGTTGACAATGGACAACATAGCCATGTATTGACTGGGTCAAATTATTGTACGTTATGGTATTTTTTAAAACTACAGTATTGATTGTACAGTCGTTTAAATTGTCGTACCAATACAATAATTACCGTACAGTGCTTACTGACCGTAAATCTGCCTAAGTGTAGTAGCTCTACCAAAAGTCCCTGCCTTGTATCTTGAGATGCATTTTTAGATGGCTCAGGCAAGACAGCTGCTTCTCAGGTCCAAAAATATCCTGTTGAAGAACAGACCAATTCCCAGGTACTAGGGGAATGCCTGGAATCGCAAGTAAGGCTTGACCACACATGCACACCCACACTCACACAAAACCTGCACTGAGACAGACATGCTGACTGGATTTCTTAACAAAACAAACAGGGAGCAGTTTTGGGAGGTCTGTGTGGAAATCTGTAGCAGGTTTGTCACTTTGATGACTTGTCAGCTCATCTTGCAGAAGAACTGAGTTGTTGGCGTTACCTGACTTATCACTGTAGCCATGCTTAGACCCCCTCTAACCATAGTAAGAAGTTATGTATTTAAAAAGTACATGACCACAATCATCATTGTCAAGTTCTTTTGGACTTTAGCCTGCCTGAACTTGAAAAGGTAGAAAAAATCGTAGAGGATGCTTTATCAACTCAATTCCAGTAGATTTTCTTTGGTTTATTTCACACCTCGACTAGTTGCAAAAGCTTGTCAGGTGAAGTTGATAACCTTAAATCAATGCTTTGTAAATACAAATCAGTATTTACATCTAACTGTATCCTGCAAAGCATTGTGCCCCAGCACCATCGACTCTCATCATCACCGGTTGACTCTGTAGTTCTTTGCAGCTCACCTCACCATATGTGCTGGCTCCAGCTTTTCTAAAGTTACGAGCTCGCTACGCTCACCCATATTAAGAACATGACCCTTAGGGACCCCACTCAAGCACCCAAAACGGACCATCATATGGGGGTTGGAGGGGTGGGGGTCATGGCCTACAAAAACAAAACAAGCCGACATGCGCTCCATCGGCACAAACAACCATGGAAAACAGTCGTGGATCGTGCCGGGGACAAGGGTCCCCTTGACAAAAAGGGGTGTGGGCGGTGCGCCTGAACAGTCAGTGGACATTCAACATTTTCCAGATGTTTTTTAAATTTTGTACATATTGTTGTTTTAATAGCTAAATACTTTGAAAATAGTACAATTAGGCACACAGTAGTCCTGTCTGTGTGAAGGGAAAGGAGAAAGGGTTCTCTGTCAATTGCTCGTGTAAGAATTTGTCCCTTTCCTACAGTTGGCAGGCGTCTGCTGTTGCAACCCGACCCCCGCTACAGATACTGTAGGTGAGCTACCCCTCAAACCTAGTAAAACACATACCCCAGAGCACCTGTTCATTGTTGCTGACAGTCTACAGTCTGTCATCTGTTTTGAAAATAAAGGAATACATATTATACGAGTATAAATAAATAGCTGAAAAAGCAGAAATATCAGCACTTCCTTCTGTGAGCGACAAAGTACAAATTTGAAAAGTCAAATGTAGCAAAATATTTACTCAAGGCGTTCCTGCATTGGTCTTAACAATGGCAGCTTCTGAACAGGTATTTCACAACATAAATTGTCAGATATCATGGTTTTCACAGTGTATTTACTTTCATGTTTGGAAAACTGTAAATAAGGTATTTACAGTGTGCAAAAGGGGGTTATCCTGTGTTGCTGGAGGTAAAACTGCAAAGTAAATATACTATGCATCAACATTCCCCATTTGGGCTATTGCGTGACTTCCTTCCTTTATGACAGCTGGATTATTCTTTACCACTTTTACTTATGCAATAATATACAATACAGTTGTGATAAAGTCGTCTTTTTAGATTTGTACTAGTATATTTGTGGTGGGGATTCATGCTGTCGTGTATTTATTTAAAGTCACCTCGAGGTCTTCGGTATCACTGCTTTGCTCGTGACGTTCAGCTTTCTCTCAAAAGGTTTCACGCCTTCCATAGCCAACTGCATTAATGAATGGCAAATGGAAAATGGTCTTTCACTTGTATAGCGCTTTTCCACCTCCAAGGCACTCAAAGCGCTTTGACACTGCTAGCACATTTACTTAGTGATGATGCAGCATCAGGAGCAACTGGGGGTCAATATCTTGCCCAAGGACACTTTGATACGGGAGGATGGAGGATCGAACCGGGAACCTTCAGGTTGGGAGAAGACCAATCTCCCACCTGAGCCATGCCGCTCCCTAAAATTTGACATACTTTCTCAAACTCAAATGTGACAAAGCCAAAATTTAAAAATGAAAGATCCAAGAGAACTTTACGCTTTCCATTCACGCCTTCAATGGTACAACTTCCTATAATATACGAAACATGTATCACCAAAAAAGTAAAGTAAATTCAAGCTCTAGCAATTGCACACAGCACATCATATGAGAACTGAAAACCCACTGACAGCCTTCTACAAGTGCCGCAATGTTATACTTGAGTGTCTGATGAAAATCCTTCAGGCTGATTTATGCAAACCCCCTCTTCCCTCACCTCTGCCCGATCTCTTATTCAGCAATTAAAATGACCATTTTGGTTACGCACCAGGGAGCCCATTATCATTACAATGATGGAACTGACAGAGAAGAAGAGAGAAATGAAGGGGCTCTATGTGGCTGTGTAAAATCTCCATGGAGAAACTTTCTCATGAAGACTTACTGCAACCTGTGGACGTTTTACTTGGATTGGTTTAAAGGAGACTGTAAATAGCTCAAAAAATGTATTTCAATAAATTAAAACCACTGTTAAATGCTTCAGAGTCCTCCATTTGTATCAGTTCCTCAACACTAAGGATGAGCATAAAAATGAGTCTGTTGTTTGATTCTCTGATTTTGTTCGTTGCTGTGTAGTCAATTATGTCAAAGTAAGTGAGGCAATATGTAGTTTATTGCAGTGGAACCTCTGTTAGTGTTAGTTCCTATTAGCTAGCTAAACAAAACGGCAACAGAACCGAATGTTATGTCGCCTGTCTATGTCATCAGCGGTTGGCGCACAAAAATGTTAACACAAAACACATTTTTATAGTTTTACATGCATAAAACAATTCTAAATGCATATAAATTATGAATTAAAGGTTAATTTTACCTTCATTGAAGACTGTTCCCAAAGTCAAGGTCCCAAAGCATGTGGCAGCGAGATTAACCACCACAACATTCTTGTTTTCAGTCACATCAAGAATCACCCGTCTTCAGTGAAGGTAAAGGTAACCTTAAATGTTCATTTATTCCTTTCATTCATCTTTTATATGTGTTTCTATGCATTTTGAATTGTTTTCTGCAAGTAAAACTCTAAAAACATGTTTTGTGTTAACATTTTTGGCTTTCTGAAGCGGATTAATTGGATTTACATTATTTCTTATGCAAAAAATTTATTCGGTTAACATCTGTTTCGGTTACAGTCGGCCCTTCTGGAACAAATTAATGACGCTAACCAAGGTTCCACTACATTTAAAACTGAGTGTTTTTTTTTTTTTACCATGACTCTATCATTCCAAATCTTCTTACGAACTGAATACTGCTGCAAAAACATGTAAAAATATGTTCCATGATTGATCAAGACATTTTCATCAACATCCCATCCTTGCTTAAAAGATGTAAAACAGGACCATTAAACTACTGTACTACACTGTATAGCAAACAAAACAGAGAGCCTTGCATCCACTATTACTACTGTGCCCTCAATGTGTGCATGTACATTGAAAATGGTAATCGAAAATTGCTTTTACTTCTCTAACTTTTGGCCTTAAAAACATACAGTAGAATAATATTTTATGTATAATTACGATTTATCAACATTTGTGTGAGAAGGAAAACAAACCGGTTTGAAAGAACAAGCGGTTGCATTTGAGATTTACATACAGTTTAAAACTAAACGGAAAAATAATTATACATCTCATCATGCGACCCTAATGAGGAGAAGCGGCATAGAAAATGGATGGATGGATGGATCATACAATCGCCGCTCGCTGACATTTTTCATCTATGCACACCCGTGTGTGTGTGTGTGTGAATTTTATGCATCCCTAGAGCTTTGCCCCTGTCTCACTTGTAATTAATTGAGTGAATCTTCTATGAAACTAATTACTGGGGAATGAAACTTCAGATTAACCAATAGGGGTATAGCGGTACATGTACTGTGTTTGTAATCTAATTTTTCAGTACATTACGGTAAAATCATAATTCAGACTTTTCAAACTGTTACTCTTGCACTTTCCTAAAAAGAAACACTCAAAAACTGGACTGTCCAAAGCATGGCCCAGGGGCCATTTTCAACCCACAGCTTGTTTTTTTATTGGCCCTGTTAATATTCTAAAAATTTAAATAATTCAGTAATGAGATGCATAATCAGATATTACATTAGTTTGCTTTGTCACCGATAACATAAAGCTAAGATGTTGATGTTTTTCTACATTGGATTAGTTTTAGCATGTTTAATGTACAAAATGTATCCAAGTGGCCCACTGCATCCTTCAGTTTCTCTCTATCCTATATTTTATTTGGATTTGAGAATTTTATTTACTGGGGAATGTATTACCTGCCAGCAGTGTGCAGTTTTTAATATTTCTTTTAAAAATCATTAAAGTTGAGCAGTTTTACATTTTGTTCGCTTACTGTCCTGAAAATGAACCGAATGGTGATATTAAAACCAAGGTACATACCGAACTATGATTATGGTGTACCATTACACCCCTGCTAAAAAAAACTTGTTGCCACGAGGCCTGCTTCATAGCCCTTTCCATATGATAACTTAACTTAAAGTATTCCTGCAACAGGCTGCCTCATACAAGTCATATCTCAGATTGTGACAGTCTTTGACTACACAAACACGTAAATTAGAAAACTCTAAGAATTAGATGTTGCCGTTCGATCTAGGCAACATTAGATGTTGATGCTGATTGTATAATTAGGAGTTTGACCAAATCCATCCTTCAGGCTATACTGCTTGTCCTCACTAGTGTCGCAGGTATGCTGGAGTCTATCCCAGCTGTCTTTGGGTGAGATGCGGGGTACACCCTGGACTGGTCGCCAGCCAATCGCTGGGCACATATAGACAAACAACCATTCACACTCACATTGACACCTATGGGCAATTTAGAGTCTCCAATTAAGTTAGCATGCATATTTTTGGAATGTGGGCTGAAGCCGGAGCACCCGCAGAGAACCCAAGCAGGCACAGGGTGAACATATCATATCCACACAGAGATGTTGAGTTTGAGGTATTTGGGAAAATATGCCTTCAATGTTGTATTTGTGACAGGCTGACAGACAGAAAGCGTAACAACCCGAAGTCCCACATAATCCATCCAGCTGAATGACCAGTCAGCATGGCCAGGGGAGTTTCGCTGATCACGCAAATGTTTCCTGCTAACAAGACAGTTTCAGAATGGATAGCCTCACAACAGAGGGTTGTCAATAACATCAACATAATTAGGTAGCAACATCAGCATGGGGGCACCAAAAATCATTTAATATAGAGGTCAAAACATTCTGAAGAATGGAGCACTGTGTCTTCCATTATGCAACGGTGATCCAATGTCAGCTCATGCTTGCTCACACGTGTATACATTTCTAACGGGAACTCTGGTGATAGATTTCAATCCATTCCGAGCTGTTTGATTTATCACTGTAATTATTTCATTATAGCTAATTTTGCTGATCTTTCCACCCCAACGTGGACACAAATACAGGAAAGATTATATTGATGTGTGTTGGCCCTTAATCCAGTTTGGCACAGGACAGATATCAAGGACTAATGGTGGAAAAGCAAGGTCAGAGAAAGAGGTAGGAGAAGAAAAAGCAAGGAGAGGATGAATGAAAATGAGTTTGCCAATACAATAGACAAATGTGGAGCCAAATAGCTAACCGAAATGCACACCACATGAAAGTGTATTTTCAGTGCCATCGGATGTGCTATAGGCCCATGTTGAGATCTCAAGTACTGTCACAAACAAACTAAATTTGCAGGTGAGCCACATGAAACTGTCTGGTGTTCTACCGTCTATCACAGGGGTGTTCAAAGTGCGTCCCGGGTCCCATTTGCATCCCACGGCTGTTTTTTTTTTTTTTATTTAATTAGCCTGCAGCACATTCTAAAAATATATTTTAATCCAAAAACAGCAAAAATCTGCAGTAACTTTACAAGAATAAAGTCAAAATATTAAGACAAAAAAAGACGTAATCAAACAAAAAAAAGATGCAATTTTACATGAATAACTTGTTAGTGAGGAAAAATAACATGCTTTTAGTAGCATAATGTTGAAATATTAAAGAAAAAATACTTCTTTTAAGTTTTTTAATTTGTGATATGGCTAAAAAGAACTACAGCTCCCATGATGCTTATAGTGCAGCTTCTGGAAGAAGTGAATTAGACGCATGAAGTCAACACTAACATCACATTTTGAAGTCTGATGCAACGATCTGACAAATGTTAAGTTGAGTCAAGTGTGGAATTACTACAGCTTCTGTTTTTGACTGCTTGGACTGCCACAGATTTTTAATTCAGATTTTAAAAAAGCGTCTCACGTCTCATCATCGCAGGTAACGAGTGATGTTGGCAACATCGAGTGGCGGTAGGATTGCAAAGTTTATTGTGTCTTTCTTTATAGTGTGTCAAAAAATCCACTATCATGAATGGGTTTTGAAAGGCTGGACTACTGCCTGACAGCTCAAGCTAAAGGGCTAATTTGCCTTGAGTCAAAAGTGACACAGAGAGTGACAACAAAAAACAGAGAAAGACTGACAAAGTGTGTGACGAAGGAATTATGAGGCTGTTCAATTCTGACACTGAAGAAGATGCCTTTAGTGGGTTTAGTTCCCAGGAGGAGGATGAAGATGGTGATGAATTACTTTTTCTGGTAGGCTAATGTTTAACTAGCCATATTACACGCACTGTTCGGCACTGTTTGGAGAAAAGCATTTATTTCATCAAAAGTTTAAAAACGTTTAGTACATCTTTTTGTGTGCTAAATATCCCATGTTACGTTTTACGACACCTGTGGCTTATAGATCGGTGCGACTCACAAATCTTTTTTTCCTCTTTAAATTTAGTGGGTTATATATCGGTGCGGTCTATAGTCCGGAAACTGCAGTAATTAGCCACTGCAAGATCTGCAATGTGTTTGTAATATGAACTGAAATACTTGGGAAACTGCTGCTTTCAACTGTGATCTTTACTATTAACACTGAGCATCACAGTGCAGAGAACATCACATTTGGTACTGCTTGTACATCTTTAGTAGTCTCCACAATACTCTTACAGTCACACTCAACGTTTTTTTTTTTTACCCACACAGCAGAGCCTCGTACTATATCTCTCTTTTTTACAAAAAACAATAGCAAGTAACCTTGCCGTCTTTTCACTTGTGTCTTTTTAAGTGCAGTATATGCAGAAGATAATCAGCCAATTGTTTGGATAGTTTGTGTCAAAAAGTCCAGAGCTGCGTTTTTTTTTTTGTTTATTTTTTTAAATCGCAGCCCCCTGCTGTATATCGTATATAATGCATAACTTTAGTGAAGTTTCTAACAGTCTAATGGAAGCCAATAGAGAAAGTAGGGCACACAACTGAAATAGATGTCGCAGGTGCATTGGGACAGAAAATTATGTCGAGATGTCATCTAACTGCTGACTAACTCGCTGAGGGGTCGAGGAGTGTGTTGAGGGGAAGAAGAGAGAGAAGAGAGTCTATGTACCATCATTTCACACATTTGGGTGAAACTGCCAACAAGTTCAGTAACTTTGATCTTTTAGGGAAAAAAACAACATTGTCTGCACGAAAATTTGAATTAACATTTTTAAATGTGATAGGCTGACTCTAATCGTAGATTGTGTTGCAATGTGTTGTAATGACCACAAATCATTTTAGCTTTTGTTCCCTCCAATCCAGGATTTTGGACCTGGATGAATTGCATGTAAATCCTCGAAACGCTCATATCTGGCATATTTTATTACTCCAGTACGGTGAAAGTCCTTCACGGCGATGCACATCTCAAAAGTCACAATGATGTCTAGTTCAGTAAAAGTGCAGAAGGTGGCATTGGCAGGGAAAAACAGAAAGTCGAAAAAAAAAAAAACACGGGGAAAAAATAAACAGAGTTCAATGCAAGATCCGGCTCTATTGTATTATAGCGAACACAAATCACCCTTGTCTCCTCTGCATAAACATCATTGTCATCATCATACAGACTTCCTTACCCAGAAGTTGTTCTGAAAGAAAGCCATCGTATCGTCACTCGGCATGCACTGACAGCGTTCTGTGGAGGAAACAGAAAGAAGGTAAAACTGCATTAGAGAGAACAGAAGGCCATTCTTTATCGCTCAATCTCATCTTAATTGCCTCATTTTTATGACGAGTTTTCAATTTGTCGAGATAAGTGCAACGTGTGAATTGAATGAGACGAGAACAAGGTTTAGGATTGAAATGTCTTTATGGAAACACACGAGACACATTCAGCGTAGGATGGGTGCCCCTGAGAAATGACAGATATAGAAAAGACTTCAAAAGAAAAGCTCAGAGGATGTGGGGGACCAAAGGAAGGAGGTCAACTGGAGGAGTGATCGGGGGGATGGTGGATGACAGTTAGGGAAGATAAGGATTAAAATGACAGATACAGGAACTAGGGGTGTCAGGAGATCTTGTGTCCGGGATCTCGCAAGATTAACGAGATCTCTGACATGTGCGTGCGTGTATGTAGCCTTGTCAAAATAACAAATTTTGCTGGTTGATAATGGTGCTAAAATTTATCGACGATAATCGATGATTTCAACCTTTTTTTTTTTTTTTTTACCATATTATCATTTGGTTAATTATTCAATGATCTTTTTGTCACTTTAGATGGCACTCATCGTGTACCTGAGGCAAAGAAGCCGCCTACTCACAGAACACTCACGACTCGCAGGACATCACGACGTCACAAACCAATCCTACTCATGGTGTCAAAACAACTGCACACAGCAACGCGATAGGTGGAAAAAACAGACAAGGCAGTGAGCTACAATCCAATGTTGCTGATATCTGCCATGCAATTCCACCTGTTGGCTTTTCAACCGTATTGAAAGGTTGCATTTCTTTTGCAGTGTAGCGAGCGACACTGTAAACGCCCAACATTTTGCGATGTTTCGTTTAATATTTACTCCGCCGATCAGTAAGCGTTGTCTGTCGGGAAGAAGGCTTTGCTTCACATCCACACTGGAACTGTGACATTCGGCTTAGAAACGATTACGTTTGTGCCTTCATTCATAATCGCGTATGCTAGCTAACTGCTTGCACTGCATGTACATAGCCCCCGCCTCCACTACTGGGACAAGGAGGCTTAATAGCTGAGAAGTGGCTTGCTCTCTTCTGTGTTCATTTCCTATGGAGCCAATGAACACAGACATATGCAGAGTGAACCCTCTTGTCATCCAGCCTGTGTACCACAGAGAGACTAAGAGATGGAGCAGATGCACATACACGTAAATATAAATTTATCGAGGGCTCATAATTATCTACCTGTTTTTTTTTTAATCATTCGATAAATCAATATATCCATTATCGTGACAGGCCTAGTGGTATGTTCTCCTCCCAACAGGCATTTGGCTAGGTGTGACAGCAGGAAAAGCAACACTGTGTACCAGTACCACATCATGAAACAACATAATCATGTGGTTCTCAAATGTATGACTTAGAATATTTAGTTATCTTTTGTTGTAATCATAACAGATTATAGAGGATGCACATATTAGAACGAATGAATGAATCCCCAAGGATTGCCTTCATACGTGGATGCCTTTATCTGTGTTTTTGTTGAGTATGTGTATGCATGCTGTTGCTGACCAAAGCCTTTTCACTACACAACACAAACATGACTGGTGACATGACATGACATGACATCGAGTAGCAACAAACGCAAACAAATGCTGTGTTCCATTTGTGCAGGGAAGCAAGCATTTCCCAGAGCGTCCCCTGGATTTGGATAGCTAATACAAGTCGGAAGAAACCCATACCTCCTGGCGTCAATAAAGACATTTCTAAATGATAAAGATTGTATTACTTACAAGACTTTAATGCACAACATCACCTTCAAGCACTTGTTGCAGGTGGCAGAGTCTGCATTGATTTAGCACCAAAATGAGGCACCGATAGCTTAGTTTTTCAGTCCGGTTTCTACAGTTTCTACAGCCAGACATTTATGAAGAGTACGTATCAGTGGCTATACTGTATTGAATACTATTCATTCATGAATGAGCGGTAATAAAATGTTGAGGATTACGGAGACGTGTACTCAATTTCACCGTAGATGCAGCAGTAATTCTGACGGATCCAACTGCATTGAAACCTAACATTCCACAGGTCTGCTTTATATATATTTTCTTCAACCACGAAAGGATAAAGTAGCAACAAGGCTTTCGCTACTGTTTTGTGTAATTTATCTTTAAGACTCTGACAGTAAAATGGGTGGACAAAGACATGAATCACTTGTTTATTCACATATGCAACCATCAGCCTAATCATTTTCTATACTACTTAGCTGCAACAAGCATAGGCGCTGTTTTCCGCCTTCAAAAATTAATATAAAAATAACCATAACCAAAATAACAACTATCTCGATTAATTTTCACCATAGTGGATTTTGGGAATTTCGTCAAATGGTCATCTGTACCAGCGGACTTAGGGCAAAAGGTAGAGAATTAAGTGGGAATTGATCTCTGGCAAACTGCAAGAAATTCTGAACTACTACACTACCAATGGTCCCAGAGTTGAAGAGAAAAGACTTATAACAGTAAAAGGCGGTTCGAGACAAAAGGATCATATCAGCAAACAAACTGCGGGTCAGCCAGACAGACAAAGCAAGCAACCTTTTCACCAGAGACACTGCAACCTCTCCGTCTGCTCATTTAAGTCCAGCCAAAATTGCACTGCCTGACACCGCACAGATTGCCGCCATTAAAAATGAGGTCTGGAGAAACAGATGGGGACTAATGAAAAAATTCTTACGCATTGAAAAACACTTGGAAGCCACCTAATTACAGCACAAAACAAATGCAGTATATTGTCATCCCATTGTAAACATGTTTTATCCCACCGCCACAAAACCTTGGGTGCTAGAAGATGAAGGAAAGGAGACAAGGTCAACACGAACTCACGCCTCCTCAACACCTACCGTCTGCCTCCCGCCTTTTCCAGGCTAACAGTGACCAGCAGGGGTTGGATAGGTGTTACACCACAGCTCCATGATATACAAAATGCCACAAAAGCAAAAGCAACAAAACATACATATGAAATGGAATATTCTTAGAATCATACGTAAAGTAACAAAACATTTCCAATCCACTGGATATAACTTGATCCACAAAGAAGACCATCATAAACAAGTGCTGAAAATATGGCACAACAGTGACATTATAGTGAACTGGGCATCACTTCAAAATTGATGAAAAGAGGAAAACAGGTCAGGGAGGCTGCCAAGCAACCGACAGCAGCATTAAAAGGAGCTGCAGCAATTCCCTACATTTCACAACCACCTCTCGTATTCTTCATACAGCATGTCTGGCTGTGGAGTTAGGTATCAAGAGGGAAGCAATGTTTAGAATTGCTTGTCAAGGTGTACCCTTACCATTGGTTAGACATCTAGTGATAATAATGGACTCACATCTGAACATTAACAGCCACATTAAATCAATAACATCATCAGCTTTTACTACCTAAAAAACATTGCCAACAATCAGGACTAGGCCTTTGTCTCCAGCAAGCTGTACGACTGTAACGGCCTACTGACCGGGCTCTCTAAACGAGCTGCAGTACATCCAGAATGCTGCTGTTCGAGTCCTGACAAGAACCAGGAAATATGACAATATTAGTCCAGTACTAATATTAGGTCACTGCACTGGCTGCCTGTCGCTCAGAAAATAGACTTTAAAACAGCCTTGGATGTGTACAAGTATTTTCATGGTCTTGCGCCAAATTTCATGGGGTGGGGGTGGTGTTCGATCTAATTTATCTTATTTATTATGTATTGTGTAAAACTAAGACATGAATAACATCAAATTAAAAGCACAACATGGATGCCGACCCACCATCCACCAGTTCAAGTTTTTCCAGAGAGATTATTACATCGCTGTTTGACGTGTGTGGTAAAAGGCAGTGCGCTAGCATGAATTAACTTAAGACAAATGTGCACATTAGCACTCAATAAGTTATCAAAACTTACCTTTATGCATTCCCACATAGTATCAGCATTTCAGATCAAATATGAGGGGAAAGAAAAATGGTAAAAATACAGTAGTAGTCTATCTGTGCGGCATGAGATAAAGTTAGCACACGCACAATGGACATGCGTCAAGTGAGACGGATGTAACAGAAAGAATCAGGCCACTTTTCAAAATAAACATAAAAAAATGAAATAATGAAAATTATTTTTTCTTTCTGTGCGGCCTGGTACCAAATGACCCACGGCCCGGTATCAAATGACCCGCGGCCCGGGGGTTGGGGACCACTGCTGTAAAGCACTTTGAATTACCTTGTGTATGAATGGTGCTCTATAAATAAACTTGCCTTACCTTGCCATTACTCTAGAAAAATAGAAATCAAACTTTTGGGAGTATTTTTCTAGTTCTCAATTGAATTGTACAGGTGTTTTTTTGTACATTACTGTTTATATTGTGTATTTATCTTCGTCTCTTTTGCCGTGGAGTTCACGACTCGGACTCCAGTCGCACTTAAGTGGCACACAGAGAAGCTTCAGACTTGCTTGGACTCATGCTCAAAAGACTTCAGAACCGTGGACAATGATTGTGTTTTCTTTTTTCTGGCGTATTAACATCGGGGAAACTCTGAAACGTCTGACAAGCTTAATGTCATTCCCTCCTTTATGACATGGTAACCAATGCCTTTGACTGGGTGAGGTGTAACATTTTGTATATTTTTGTTTTTATTATGGTCCGACTGAGCCTGCACAATAGGGTGCAAGATATATTGTAACTGTATGTTCATGTTGGAAGAATACAGTTTCCTTTAAAGGAAATCATTCATTGTGTTTTCTTCATATTGCATTGCAGTACCTGTTTAAAGTGATCATACTTGTATAACAAACACCTAATCAGTCTTGATACTTTATGCTAATGGGAAAAGGAGTGATAATAATACAGTAGATGCTTTGATATAGCGGTGCCGTATTCTTAGTAGACTGAATAGCAGCAGATGATAGAAGGCTCATTAAACCAAGAAGATACATGAGATATTACTTTTTTAGCGACCTGAGTCTCACCCCACAAAGACTTGATACTTGACTTGGACTTGCAAAAAAAGACTTACGCACATCTCTGGTGCATATCGGTTATAGTGTAAATCCATTTTGGCGGCGATTCATTGTGTGGCTCATACCAAGACACGGATAATCCCAACACATCCCAACAACTCTGCACTCCCAAATTATCAATCCACGGATAATCCCAACACATCCCAACAACTCTGCACTCCCAAATTATCAATCCAAATAAAAAAAACAACAACATATAGATGCTGAAACCAACAAGCCCTCATTACCATCAGTGAGAAGACAGAATTACATCCACATAACAAAACAAATAAATAGACAGGGCAGAGAATGAAAACAGTTTAAAGTGATAAAACAATGTGCAAAGCTTTTACTGACTAAGAGAGAAAAGATAGGAACAATCAGAGTGATCAACGTAGACCAGGCCACCGTCTCCCTATTGTCCTGGCCTGAATGTACTTTTGTCAATGCAGCACTACAGCAGTCTGTGACCATGTGCCAGGCAGGCATCACTTGCTGAGCAGCTGCGTGAGAACACAGTGCGGGTTGTGTCACAGCAAACACTCTTCACCATAAATATGGTGGTCCATGCAACGGTTACACTCGTAGCCATTTGTTTATTTATTGACCCACTTTATTTTCATTGTTCATTTTGTTGTGTTTGTTTTCCACTGTACAGTCGTCCCTCGCCACTTCGCTCTTCCAATTTAGCGGCTTCACTCTATCACCGTTTTTCAAAAATATATTAATTAATACATTTGTGTTTTGTGGTTGAATACGACCTGTTATAAGTAAAAAATCTGCATATTTAAGCAAATTTTTAAGCAAGGTTTTTTTTCCTAAATTAAACATTTTCAAGCCTAAAAATGGCGAAATGAACTAAAATACAAATATAAGGCATTATAAGACATTGATATGTAGTATTCTACACTGGTCGCAAGTAATGTTACTGTAATGTTCGGTGAGACACACGAGCCCCTGACCTGATCGCCAGAACAACGGGCTTTTAGGACAGGTTGGAATGATCTCACAACAGGCACAATAATCACTGATAAAATCATGGGCTACTGTTATGGCTGTAACCCACGCCAAGCTGAAACTGACCTCTGAACCCTCAGTGTCGTCCCCTAGGTAACACATTTATAGCAACACGGGTAAGTCTTATTTATGTCTTAAATAGCTTATTTACTCTTATTATGTCTACTATATTGTGCAATACGAGTGTAAGGGTGACTATAGGGTTGTTATTTCATGTCTAGAGGGCTCTAATGTTCAAAACTATATTTAGAAAGCACAGAAAGCAAGTATGCTTCAAGTACAAAAATATTCAATTTATAAATAAGGAATCCTACTTCGCAGAAATTCACTTATCGTATGGAACCAATTAATCGTGATAAACAAGGGATTACTGTATATTGATTTATTTTTATTTTTTTAAATAGCAATGTTTTACATACAGACCATACAGTACTTTAGAAATGTCCTTGATTGATAACTATCCTAAAATGGTAAAAAGAAAAGAAAACAGTAAGGAAGTAAAGCCTCGGTGTACTGTCATTTTTAAGAAAAAAACAGAACAAACAAAGAGAAACCAAATCAAAAGGAAAAAAGTGTAAGAACAGGAAAGGCAGGGGAGCCTGAGGCTCTGAACTAAACCTCTTCACATTCAAACACGTGAGCCAACAAAATAAAGTAACTCCACCCTACTTCAACATATAAGCAGCAGACAAGTGACAATAGGGCCAATAGTTGAAAACATCTACAGTACTCTGGAGGTTAAGTGCAGCAATGCAAGATTGTTATTGAAATGCTGGTGAACCTCTCTTATTGGTTAATTTCTTTAATTCCCCATTTTTATGGCGACCTATTCAGGCAGCAGTTGAGTTGGGGCTGAATTAGCTGTGCTATCTATTGGCTGCTGCCATGTATTAAATAAAGTCCTTTATGTCTTAAAGACATAGCAACTACACACCATAACATGCTGTTGACGTCAACATAAAATCAATAAATGCACATACTGTACAATCAACACAGTTCTTAATAATACAAAAATGTCTTATCACTTTACAATAACATTACATGAAATGGTTGACTAATGAATAGAGCAGGGCACTAAATGAACCACTGACCCAGAAACAGAGCCAGGACCGGGCTGCCATCTGCAGCGGAGAGGCACCTTGGCTGGGCTCATTCGCAGCCTCGGGTCATGGTCCTTCATGAGGGCCTCAACAGTATTTCTCAGCAATGTGTTAAGCAGCTACCTGATTTTCTACATATGTAACACTCCACTTATCATGCAAAACATGTAAATAATTATAAACTCTTGAGTAATAGAAGTTTGCTTTTCAATGAGCTGTTTTCCAATGTGCTGCCTCTGGGTTTTGGCAATAAAGACAGAATGTCCGGCAGCACTTTTGCGTTGGAGGCTAATGTATAATTAACACTTGTCATGGGCACCGTATAACATGTTGAAGGGAAGCCAATGGGAAGGGAGGGTAGTAAGAAGATCCTGGGTCACAGAGAATTGCCTTAAAGTCATAATGGATGTGGTCCCTTACTATGTATGACAGCACATTTTTGCCGTTTGTCTATTTTGAACCATTCAGCAGGTGTTAGTCAGTCCATTCACATCAAAATGCAAAATAGGCAAATCTCACTTCTTCTTCTGCCTCTTTCGTTCGTCTCACCTGTGCTGGGAGTCAGTCTCGATTTCGGATGCAGTATGTATGAAAACAAACAGTTACCTCTTCCACCCTATGACAGTAACATTCAAGCATTCTATGTTGACATATACTTCATGTAATGGTTAAACTAGAAATAGAATATTTCAGTCGAAGTCTTGTAGGATTTTGGTGATATCGTGCAACATGAGGCTTCTAGATTCCATAAAACGGCACGTTGTCATTCATGATATTGTAACTTATGGCAAACCTGCAAATTAAGGTTTGCTGTTGCAAACACACTAGTGAAGCACCAGCCAACACCAAATGTGATCACCCAAGGGTTTTTTTTGCGTAAAATTGTTAATGTAGCCTAAGAACAAATTCTACAAGGCCATCAATGCTGCACATTCAGATGTTTCAAGAGTAAATTACACTAACTTCCCTCCAACTCCCAAGTCTGATGCAGCAGTGGTTGACTAGCATCACATAATCCCATAAGTCCATAAACTATCAAGCTGCAAACATCTGCTTTCTATATTTTAAGCACCTACAAACAAGGAAAGTTAAAGGGCATATAGAAGAGCAGACTAAGCTCTGGGATATGAAATCACGTACTGTACATCTTTTTGAAATGATCAAGACTCTACAATAAAGTCCAGGCTTATTCTGTGTGGAAACTGTGATATTTTAGAGAGAAATGAGTTATTGTTGATTGGAATATCTATCACCCCATGTCATCCGTTGGTGCCTGTGGTGGTTTACCCATAAGCCGCAAGACACGTGAGAGATATCGAAACATAAAATGTATTTCAGCAAATTCAGAAACTCACTCGTGCGTGAAAAGTGAAAGCGAGAGTTGTGTACATGTCATTTTTGGAATTTGTACCACAGTGAGATATCTTTAAAATGAGGAATACTGAAAGCTACAGTGGCCAGTGCAAATGCACAAAAACGGTCAAATGCCAGAATGTCCGTCTTTCAAGACAAGAGCGGGATGGATGCCCAGAAGAAAGTTGTCTTTGTTCAACACATGGCAGTAATATGTTTATTTTTTTATTACAGTATTCTCTAGCAACCGGTTTACATATCTAATATTAACGTGCCGACATTTGCGCAATAATGTTGTAAAATATTGCGCAAAAAGTTTAAAACATAAAGAAAAAAAATACCTTTCATTCCGCCTCTTCAGGTAGCCTGGCCAGCATTCATTCTGTTCTGAGTTTGCAACACTTATCTCATTCAGTTTGTTTTAGGGGGTTTGCATGTGGTTTTGGCATTTGCAGATTTTTCTTTTGAATTTGTTTTTGGTTTGTGTGATTGCAGCATTTTAACATTTATTTTTACGGTTTTCCCTGTCAGCCACCATAGAACCACCTGACATTATGGTATAAGTTAAAAATAACTCAAATTTAACTTAAAACTGGCATTAAATGTATATATATATATATATATATATATATATATATATATATATATATATATATACATATACATACACATATATACATATACACACACACATATACATATATATGTATATATATTTATATAAACTCTTAGACAACCGGACACTAATAAAACACGTTAAACTTTTGAATTTATGTTGCATATTATTTACATACAGTGGATGATTGAGTCCATGTGAAACACCCTTTTGCTGCGTTAGCTTGTGTCAAACCACCGCGTCTATACTGCTGTCACAGCCATGCATGACCAAACCACACTCTGCCAACAAGGAGAAATGTCATTGAGGTGAAAAGAGGGGTGAATTGAAAGAAAGGTTAATTTATGACCTGTATAGATTTCTCCGTAGACGTTTAAATAGCATTGTCCATCCCCAGTCTTCCGACAGCCTCTGTCCAACAGCCGTAGGTAACCCTTGGCGGTATGTTCGTTGTAGTAGAAATGCGCGAGGCAGTCAACTCTCCAGTGTCCACTCCCGCTCACGCCCAGTTTGACAATGACTGGCTAGCTAACCCGTCACTCATGGAGAAACCTGAAGTAGGCATAGCAACCATATAGAGGCGGGTTTAAGAGTGTATACTATTATTTTATTGGTTCATTATTTACAGGGAAACGGCCCACATTAAAAAACTTTGCTAAATTTGAGAAACCAGACAGCTTTAGTTATCTATTTATCGTGGTTTCTTTAGCCAATTTACTACGCGTGCGGTAGTCTAACTTAATTTTAAATTTTATAAATGTTATATTTTATATATACCACTAAATGTATTCGCTATAGTTCTCTTAACGAACTGTCTACGCTGTAGATCGGCCATAGTGACTTAGGTCGTTGTGTAAATAAAACATTTTTATCAAGACACTCTATCTTGACATCCCACCGTGGAGTCCTAACTGCCACTGAGAGAGCTTTAAACAGAAACTACAGAACAACAGCACCCTGACACGGATGATGACCGCAACTACATTAACGTCGTTAAACATTCCATACAATGCAACAGCATCCCCTAGCGGATGATGACCACAACTACATTAACATTCCGTACAAAGTTGAAAGTCTCATTTGAGAGACAGAATATTAAATCCAAAACATAGTTATGTATTTGATATTCAGTCTACAAATGAAATTAAATTAAATATGTGAATTATGGTCATTTTCAGGTACAAACTGTCATTAAGCCTCTCAATAAAAGGTCTTGATGCCACAGTACTAAACTATCGGCCCATATCAAGCTATGCAAGTCTTACTTTTAGTTCTGCCAGACCTGAGTGCTGCCGTTGACACAGCTGACCATGTGATCTTATTACAGAGGTTAGAAAACTGTGTGGGAATCTCCGGTACTGCTCTAAACTGGTTCAAGTCCTAGCTGGAGGACAGGAACTACTTTGTTGGAATTGGTAACTGTCTCAGACCAAATGGCTGTGACCTGTGGGGTTCCCCAGGGGTAAACCCTGGGACCCCTACTGTTCAGTCTGTATATGCTGCCTTCAGGCCAGCTAATCCAGAATGCTGCTGCTCGAGTCCTGACGAGAACCAGGAACTATGACCATATTAGTCCAGTACAGAGGTCACTTCACTGGCTTCCTGTCCTTCAGAGAAGTTTAAAACAAACGACTTTAAAACAGCGCTGTTTGTGTCTTTTCATGGTCTTGCACCAAAGTACATCTCTGAGATGTTAGAGCCACATGAACCCTCTCGGGCTCTGAGAAGCTCATGGAGTGGTCTCCTGCGGGTGCCCAGAGTCAGGACTAATCACAGTGAGGCTGCATTTCAGTTTTATCCTGCCAAAATCTGGAACAGTCTTCCAGAACATGTGTGACAATCCTCAATGATGATAATGATTTATGGAATTTTATGTAGTGATGATTTTAGAACGATTTTATGTTTTGTGAATGGATTCTACTCCATTGCTGGTGATTCATGGAAGTGAATGTTCTTTGATTATTTCTACAGAGAATCCACAATCACATTCCACATAGTAAACTAATGATCTGGTTAGTCCCCCGCAAGACGGAGACACTTCACTTGGATGATGATTAGTTTGTTTTATTCTGTCTGAAAAAACCCAGAAACCAGGCCATTACTGACTGCCTCTTAGGCTTTTTCTTTGCGTTGTCTTCATCCTTTTCCTGCCCCTGCAGTTCACTCGAGCAACCTTTCTGTGGCAATAGTTCTTTCACATCCCCGTCGTTTTCCTCGTCCATTCCTCCATTCTGGTGTTCAGGTTCAAGTTGGCCAGTTCTGGTTTCATCCTCCTCCACGCTCTTGTTCGTGGAGCTGGGAGAGCCGAAGTTGGAACCCTCCACTTTTGAGAGGCTTTGCTGGCTTTCAGAGTCACCGTAAGCCCCCTCGGTCTGTGCGGACTGTTCCATCTGCTTTGGCTGACGGAGCGCTCTGCGTTGTTGGAGCCTAAGATCTAACTCCAGCTTCCGATGCTCAATCTGTTGTTCAAAGTAACGGTTTCGTCTGTCTTTTTGGTGAACAAAGTAACTGTTTTCGTCTATGACCTTTCCCATCATAGCCTCTCGTACTGACAGAAGCGCAGCTGACTCGTTCACCTGAGGCGCTTTCGTGGTTTCATCATTTTCAAGTGTTTCAGGTGACACTGTCGTGCTTCTTTCCTCATTCTGGGGTGAATCAGTAGGTTTCTCCTCCGCTTCCTCCAACAAAGGTGTTGCTGTGGGTTCCTCCGCCTCCTCTGAAGGTGCGTCAGTGGTTGCCACAGCCTCAGGTGCGCCAGGGGCTCCCTTCTTGGGAGGTGTAGCAGCAGATGGATCCGTTGTTTCCTTCTGACCTTCTTTAAAAGGTGGAGTAGTGGCAACTGTGTCATTTGTATTGTCTTCCTGTGTTGAAGGAGGCGCGCCAACCTCCAGAGATATCTTACCCTCCTTCGGTGATTCAGCAGCATCTTTTTCCATAGGAGCTGCAGCTGAGCGATTGCGAGCAGTTTACCAGAAGCAGCACTCTTTGGATCTCGCGCGCACAAGCCATACAACACACGTAGAGTACATAAAAGAAAGAATAAAATAAAAATCAATAAACCTCTCTGGCTCTCTCTTACGAATTGCTGACGACACACTTTAAAGATCTCTAAAAAAAATGACGTTTGTGACGCACGTCTTGAAATCCAACAAAGATGTCGACGTTGGAACATCGTTTTTTTCTAGCGCTGTTGATGAATGCAAACTCCAAAGTAACTGAAACCTCTACATAGTCCGTAAAAATGAAGGTTCGATACAAAAAGCGTTTTCTGCTTTATTATTTGCAACTGTCGAGCTTTGTGGAAACAACCGAGTTTAAAATAAACAGCACAACCACAAGAGGGCGTGCTAGACCCACTTTTACACATGAAAGTGCGCATGAAAGTCCCATACTAATTGAGTTATTCAGCTATTTTAAATTTTGACATTACAAATAAATACATCATCGTAGAAAAATCTTCCATTAAGAACACAACTACTAAAAAAACATTCGGATATATTTTTAAATATATCCAGTCAGTCTTTTGGCAGTGACAGAAACAATGGAAGCAGACAGCAGGGGCCGCTATAGTCTCTTCTGAAAGCCTTGAGGCAGCACTGACCCTTAAAGGAGGGGTGTACAAAGTGCAGACTGGGGGCTATTTGCGTTTTAAGAACAAAAAACGTCTTCAAAGGCGTTGTCTTTGTCAACGCCACAACATTAGCCATTTGGAATTTGCATGAGAGCACCAAACATGGGACACTGAAAGGTGGAAAAAAGTTTTATTCTTCGATGAGAAAAAATGTAACCTTGACAGTACTGATGGCTTCCAACATTATTGGCATGACAAGGAGATCCCATCTGAGATGTTTTCCACACGGCAGAGTGGAGGGGGCGCCATCTTGGTCTGGGCTGCTTTTTTATTCAATGGAACAATGGAGTTTAAGGTTGTGCAGGGGCGTCAAACGATAGGTGGCTAAGTGGAGATGTTGCAGGAGGCATCTCTCATGACTGAAGGCCCTTGTCTGAGTGGTAATGACTGGCTTTTTCAACACGACAACGCTGCAGTTCACAGTGCCCGCCTGACAAAGGACTTCTTCCAGAGGAATAACCTCACTCTTTTGGACCATCCTGTGTGTTCCCCTGATCTAAATCCAATTGAGAACATTTGGGGATGGATGGTAAGGGAAGTTTATTAAAAGCTTCCTGGAAACACTGGCATCAAGCATGACAAAACCAATTTTTGAGGTGATTAACAAGATTGGCGCAGCTACTCATTGCTGAGTCCTTTTGTGAAAATGTTGTTTCTATTTTATGGGTGTTTCAGGGTTTTTTGTTTAGCTATGGTCTTAAACTTTTGATCAGCTGATGAACAGCCTATTTCAGGTTGCTAGTTGTTGGCAACTACTTACTTACTGGTACTCCAAAAAATGATTTGTCTCTCTCCAACTTTTTCTTTTTGCATTTTGAAGTTCTACTTAGAATCTCCTTAAGAGCCAACCATGCAAAATGTAAATTCTTGCCATTTTCCGACCGACCTTAAAATTTTGATCAGTCATGTGTCATACAAAAGCCTCCAACTTTTTTTTGTGACTTTATCATGATTGTGATTATAACCATGGTAAAGGAACTACAATTCAAGAAACATGTCTTTCAAATATTTTAAAATATTTTTTTTTATCCTTTCCATGAAATTTAAAAAATACATTGGTGTGAAAAAGTGTTTGCCCCCTTCCTGATTTCTTATTTTTTTGCACGTTTTTCACACTTACATGTTTCAGATCATCAAACAAATGTAAATATTAGTCAATAACAATTTAATTTCATCCATCCATCCATTTTCTGTTGCACTTGTCCTCATTGGGGTCACAGGTGAGCTGGGGCCTGTCCCAGCACACTCAGAAGTGGGGTACACCCTGAACTGGTCACCAGTCAATCACAAGACACAGGTAGACAAACAACCATCCACACTCACATTCACTCCTATAGACAGTTTAGAGCTGCGGTGTCCAAAGTGCAGTCTGGGGGCCATTTGCGGCCCACGGATAGTTTTTTATTGGTCCCTGGCACATTCAAAAAACATAATTGAGATTGAAGAAAACAAAAAAAGAAAAGAAAAGAAAAAATCAGCAGTAATTTTACAAGAATAAATTCAAAATATTAAAGAGAAAAAAGTCATAGTCAAACAAGAAAAAGGTGTAATATTATGAGGAAAAATAACATCACTTTAGTAGCATAAAGTTGAAATATGAAAGAAAAAATACATTATTTTAAGTTGTAAGATTATGAGAAACAAAAAAACAACATAAAAGATGTATTTTTTGGAATATTAGGTGGGGGAAAAAGTTATATTATGGGAATAAAATCTACAAATGATGGGAATAAAGACTATGCGTTTGGTGAAAGTCATATATAGTCCTTGAGGTATTTCATGGTGGCCTAAGACTTTTGCACATTACTGTCTTCCACTAAATATCATTGTCTAATTCCAAGTATGTAAATGGTTGACCTGGCCGCACGGTGGTCTAGTGGTTAGCATGTCGGCCACACAGTCACAGTCAGGAGATCGGCATACCTGAGTTCGAATCAACGTCGGGCATTTTCTGTGTGGAGTTTGCATGTTCTTCCCGTGTGTGGGTTTTCTCCAGGTACTCCGGTTTCCTCCCACATTCCAAAACCATGCATGTTAGGTTAATTGGCGACTCTAAATTGTCCATAGGTATGAATGTGAGCGTGAATGATTGTTTGTCTATATGTGCCCTGCGATTGGCTGGCGACCAGTCCAGGGTGTACTCCGCCTGTCGCCCGAAGTCAGCTGGGACACCGGCGACCCTAATGAGGAGAAGCGGCATAGAAAATGGATGGATGGATAAATGGGTGACCTGCAAAAAGTTAAAGACAATGTAATTTAAATATAACTCCATGGAAACAATCATTTTCCGTTTCAGGCTTACTTGTGTCTGAATAGCCAGTCTCAAACACTACTTCTTCTGTTTGCTCTATATCAGGGGTGTCCAAAGTGCGGCTTGGTTTTTTTAGTAGTGCATTCATTGCACATTGTAAAAATACAACAAAAAAAAAAAAACAATGCAAAATGTGAAGAGACTAATGACTAATAACTAATACTAATACTAACTAATACTAATAACTAAAAACACAAGGATTTGTCTTTAAATACATAGTTTTCTTTTAGCCTTTTTACAAAATAAAATAAAAATATCAAAGTGTCCCACCTCACCCTTTGATTTTTCTGTCTGCGGCTGTCGGTGGAAAATGTTTGGACACCCTTGCTCCGTACAAAGTTATTGCTTTTTGAAGTACTGCCAGGCACAGATGTGTGCTGGTGCGCTTCCAGGTGTTTGCGAGGAAAACCTCGCTGTCTGGACTAGAAGACCCTCCCTACAGCAGCCTGTGAGATCATCACTCTTGCACATTAAACCGGATGTGCCAATTATGACGCAGGTAGCCAGCCTCTTTCGGCCTTTAAAAGCAGCAGGAGTCCAAAGTTACACAGGATTATCACAGAGGCCCATCCGTGGTAGGTCTTTTTTTTTTTTTTTTTGCACTCTTTGAAATAAAACCAAAAGCTGGTATCATGATTGAACATTTCAGGTCCACAAGAGGATGTCTTTGACCCTACTTTGCTCACTTATTCTGCTGGCTTGTGCCTTGACCCCGAGTATTGGTCAAAGTGAGTATAACGATGCCTTTTATCTTATATGGTGACTTTTGGGGGCATTCAGTGAGCAAACATGTCATTACTAATGTGTGTTTGATGTACTTGTGCTCATTTGTGTTGACCACGTTAACAATCATTTACTAGACAGAGAGCTTCTGTGTGCGTGTGTCACCGGTTTTCCTGAAATTCCATGCTGTCTTTCCCATAAACAGCCACCTGCAGAGGACGATGTGGTGTTGAGTACTACAGAGGCTACCTGTGCCAGTGTGACTATAGCTGCATGGCCTACGGAGAATGCTGCCTCGACTTTGAAGCTCAGTGCACCACAAGTGAGGCTTTTCCCACCCTTATAGCTCTGTAATATTGCACTACAGTATGGATTTTTGCTTATGTCAATCTGCAGAAATTGTATTTGACACAATATTTGATCAAACCCTCAACATCTAACAACCTTATAAGGCTATAGTGATTATTAAACGATATATATAAAAACTTGCTGGCCGCAATATTGGGTGTACTGGCACGATCTAATGAAAACTACACAAAGAAAATATTGGGGTGTTTTGATGAACACTGTCAGAAAGGTATTAATGTAATATGTTTATTATTGTGCTACACTCCATCATACAGAGAGATATTCCTAATTATCTGCCCCTCGTATAGCTAATTTAGGTAACCAAAATATTACAAACAGCCCTCTGTAATACAGTGCACTTTTACAATATTGCATACTAGAATCATTTTCTAGACTTAGACACATTTTATTGATGCACGAGGGAAACTTCTTGGTTACAGTAGCTCAACTGCAGAAGAAAAAGACACACGCTCTTAAATAAAATGCAATGCAATATGAATAGGATCTAATAAAACAAAAAATAATATAAGGTATTGTAGCGCTGGATGGCGTGTGGAATGAGTGAAGTCCCGTAGCGTTTACTGTGGGAACGAAACTGGAGGAGTCTGTTGGAGAATGAGCTCCACTGCCTCTCTGTTGTCCGATGGAGTGAGTGGGTGGGGTTGTCCATGATGGAGAGCAGTTTGTACAAATAAAAAAAAAGAAATGATTTATTTTTAGGTAGTTGTCTTCAGAAAAGGCAGATTATGTAGTACTTCCCCCCCCCCAATAAGAGGTGGAAATATAACTACAGTGGAACCTTGGTTAGTGTCATTAATTTGTTCCAGAAGGTCCGACTCTAACCAAAACGGATGCTCACCGAATCAATTTTTGCCGTAAGAAGTAATGTAAATCCAATTAATCCGTTCCGGGAAGCGAAAAATGTTGTCACAAAACACGTTTTTATAGATTACAGCAGGGGTACCTAACGTGTTTTTGTTGTGAGAGCTACTTTTACAAAATGAAAATGGGCAAGAGCTACTCATTTTTGTGACATTTGCATAGCTTATTTCAACCCACGCAAACCGAATATGCTTGTTTTCCCACAACATTAACAAAATGATAGTATCCACAACTCACATTTTGTATTTCACAAAGCATTTCTTTCTAGGGTTCTCACATTTAACCAAAAACCTGAATGAAAAGTTGGCTTGCGGGCGCTTCATGTGGTTGTGGGGGTGTCCGCCGGCACCGCGTCGGTGGTCCCTGGTTACAGTTATAGTTTTACATGCAGTAATTCAACAATTCCAAACGCATATACTACCTGTATATACATGTAAATGATGAATGAAAGGAATAAATGAACATTTAAGGTTACTTTTACCTTCATTGAAGATGCGATTCTTCATGTGATGGCTCCCAAAGACACAAAGTGGCCCCGAGACACCACACGGACAACACCGTCCTGTTTCGAGCTATTTCTTGAATTCAATAGTGTTTCTCACCTCAATAACCCAAAATTGAATTTCATTGAATTCAAGAAATAACTCATGTAAAAACAGGAAGATGGTGTCTGTGTTGTGTCTCGCTGCCACATTGTGCCTTTGGGAACACTCACACCAACAATCACGTCTTCAGTGAGGGTAAAAGTAACCTTAAATGTTCATTTATCCCTTTCATTCCTCATTTATATGCATTTTTAATAGTTTTATGTGTGTAAAACTATAAAATCGTGTTGTAAGTTAACATATTTGAGAGTCAACAATTGATGACCTCATAGACGGGCTACATAGCTAGCCACCTCCCGGTTCCAGTTGCTATTTTGTTAGCAAGCTAGCTTCTTTGTTAGAATGTAAGGATGCTTCATGATAAAAATACATTCAGAATACAGTTGGACTCACGCAGTGTATTAATAACATGACGCGTGCAGTATTTTATGTAAAATGTACATAAACTGGGGCAAAATTTGGGCGTACAGTAGATTTTCAACGTTAACTGAAAAACACTGTACAATATTGTACTCAAGTAAAGCTTTAAAAAAAACGTTTTAAATGAAAATAAATGTCTAAAAAAAACCTACACAAGCAAGCATAAAAAAAAATAAGTAAATAAAATGTACTGGAAAAATGTAATTTTTTTCAAGCAGGCCTCCAGCGGTCTGTGAAAAAAAAAAAACAGGTGGCAAAGGTGCCTTTTTTTAGGTTTATACTCAGTAACATTTTAAACTTAAAATGTAGCAGAACAATACTAATAAGAAAACATTAAAAATATATATTTTTAAATGGTAAATATTTTATAAATGACCTAATACATTAAAAATGACTTAATTGGACAGACATCAGTAAATGTAATTCATTCCTTTCCACATCTGCTAATAAAACAAAAAAAATAATACACTTGTAATATTAATGCTGGAAGTGTCCAGTGAAAGTGCATTGTTCCCTTAATGTGCCTCATAGAACAAGAGAATACTTGTACATCTGTCTTCATTTGCTGGAGCTCACTACACCGGTGTGTGTTACATTTATGTGCCACAGAAAACTCCTGTAGAGGTCGATGTGGGGAAACATTCAAGAGGGGCCAACTGTGTAGCTGCGACTCTGATTGTGTTAAATACAGTCAGTGCTGTCCAGATTACAAGATCCACTGTGACGCAGAAGGCAAGCTTTGTCTAACACATTCCGCATGATCAGTGTAGCGTTCTCATGTAAAGCCACAGCATCAATACACCATCTACATGCATGAACAACTAAACAAGTAGGAGAGGCACAAATGGTAGAAACAGTCATAGATAGACGAGGTAGTCCTGCATGGCGAGCAGCATGAAGCATGCAATGCATGCAGGAACCTACACCACCACATTGGGTTACATTTGACGTGATTTTCTGTCTTAACAATTGCCACAGAGGAAAACAATGGAGCATCCAGTGCAACAGCACCAGGGGCCAGTAGTTCATGCAATAATGTAGATGCTAAAAAGCCTCAAGGTATATTTAACTTGCCAGGATTGATTTTCATAATAATGTGAGGCAAACGTCTTTCTACGATAATCCCCTCTAACACGTACGCATTATTATTCCAACAGAGCAAACTCTGAATGAAGCAACACCGCCATCTTCAACGGAGGGACACGATGAAGGTAACGAAGTGGTGTAATCCAACGTTCTCTTGAAGTGTGCTTGAGCTCATCTGTTTTTAATATGAGCTAGACTAAATTACCAAGGGCATGTTTAGAAGGGATTGTCACACGGCAGCTGTGATGCCGTGGTTCGGTCACCAGAAGGGGCCAAGAAGCACAAGCTGGAGTGGCCAACACAAACACGACAGCAGTGTTGTCATATTGTGGGGGACTAAAGGGAACAGATGCGGGAACATTATGTGAGAAGAGGATGGCAGGACGTACAGTATATCAGGAACATCCAAACTGCGGCCCAGGGGCCATTTGAGGCTCATCTCTCAGTGGCCCGCATTTTAGAAATACAATAAAAAAATAAAAAAAACTAAAACTACAAATGGTCCACGATTGTATGGACCATTGCATGCTTTCACATTGTGGGAACAGTTGGGTGAAGGCCCTTTTCTCTTCCAGCAAGCAAGGTCTGTAAAGACATTCTTGGATGAGAGCCCTGACCTCAAGCCCAACAAACGCATTTGGGATTAACTAGAACAGAGCTCTCCCAGGTCCAACATCAGTGACCGCTGACCTCAGTAGTGTTCTTCTGGATGAATGTACAAGAGCTTCCACAGATACTCCAAAATGTTATGGAAAGTCTTCCAAGAAGAGTGGCTCAATGGCGTATGTTATTTTATGTTCAGTTCCTGTAGGTCAGGTGTGTCCAAAGTCAGGCCTTGGGGCCGTTTGTGGCTCGCAGCTAATGTGGTTTATTGGACCACGGCATATTCTGAACATAAAATTAAACGTGGCCTCACAGCATTATTATTATTATTAGGGCTGTCAAATGATAAAAAGTAAGCAAATTAATCGCAGTTTTCAAATGAATGAATCGCCATTTTGCAACTACGTCTGAAATGTGCACATTTTTACTGTATTTTATTAACAGAAAGATAAACAACAGGACAGGTTATAGTTTGTATGTTTTAAAGGAAAACTGCACTTTTTTGGAATGTTGCCCATCATCCGCATTGTGAGACATGAACACACGTCTTTCTCTTTTCTGTGCGTTATAAAGATATAAAAAAAATTAAAAAAGGACAGCTCATTACTGCACATAATGGGACACACCTATGCCGCCTACAAAGACCGCAGTTAAAACACCTCCAAAAAGGTTTTATATACATGCTGTGACCCTGTAGTAACAGGTACAGTCATGATTACGTGTAATACTTAACTGTATTTTGCGTATTTTTGCCATTTTAAGCATTACCGGAACTTCCTTCCTCAGCGCACTATTTCATATAGCAATACAGAAACGAACGCCTACGCCTAGTGTTAACTTTTCCAAACTAAGAAATTAAAACTCAGCACACGTGTGAACTCAAATATGTTGCCTTTTTTTCCATTCAACTTTATTAATCCTTAGAGGAAAAGGCTTCTTGAGACGTCATCTGTACTTCACAGAAGTACAGATGACGTCTCAAGAAGCCTTTTCCTCGATGGACAACTCCTGTACGACTGAGAGCCTACACAGACGCATTTATTAATCCTTACCTTTTTTGTAGTGGTCTGAGGCGTTGTGAGCATGACGCCGACAGTGACGCTGGTGAAGCTAATCGCTCGCCGGCTAGTCGCTAGCCAGTGTGTTCTGGCTAAGTGGCAATACTCTAGTAACGTAGTTCGATAGGCGTAACAATGTTAATGACAATAACAACAATAATGTTGCCGTAGGTTAGTTATATACACGTCACATTATATGTAAATGGAGCGTTGTTGGCGAATTTTGGAGTCTTTTTCAGAAGGATATAGGAGGAATGGATGGATGGAAGTGTTTCCCATACGTGCAGTAATGAGCTGGCTCTTTTTGTCTGTTTTTATATCTTAGAAAACACAGAAAAGAGAAAGGCACGTGTTCATGTCTCACGTAAGGATAGTGGATGATGGGCAAAATTTCAAAAAGATGTGAAGGGAATTTGGGGGTAACAAAGTAATTCAGAGGGCGAAAAGTGGCTGGTGTTGATCCGAGTACTCTTGCTCGTACCGTATCTTGCTAATGTGGAAGATAAACTTACATAAATGTCCGTGTAAATTAATGTAAACTTACCCGATATGTTTACTCTGGCTCCAACGATATCCCACGCCACTGCTGTTTTCTTTATATCTCTATATTCTGTTTTACAAATGTCAAATAGCTCCGGGAAATCTGACACGGCAAGTATCACTTGCGAGAGCGTACTGGTTAGCATCCAGTCCGCTCATTGGTCGATCAGCGCTGATGAGTCCTCGTCTGGGCGACAGCGATGAAAAGTTCAACATTTTTCAACTTTCTGGGATCGCGTCGCAAGCCAGCGTGCGCCCGATGAGCACAAACAAACACACGCACAAATCGCGCAGGTTCCATTGAAAATGAATGGAGTTGAGGCTGTGTCGCCTCCTGTGTGTGGTGCCCATTACGGCGTGAGCGATAATACCTACTTTTTTTTCCCTTTTGATTTAGACCACACGTACACACTCGTCGGCCGTCTTAACAGAGAGGTGTGGCTTGTCATGTGTTATTTATGCTAAAAATATAACATAACTCATCGTAACTCGTCGTTATTTTTGACAGTCCTATTAATCATATAACAATTTGCTTTGTCATCAGCATCACAAAGTGGAGTTAAATATACTTAACTACATAGCATGTTTTGATCCACAGTGCATTGGTTTTAACATAACAAAAGCTGAAAATTATCCAAGAGGCCCCCACATACGTAATGTTTTCTGGTAGAGAAAGTTTGGACACTGCTGTTGTAGGTGTAATGACCAGGATGTTCCATTATTATTATTACTGTTAATGCATTTTGGAGGTATTCATTCAAGCGTAGATTTGAGACATTTGTATTATTTCTTGCATATTTTCCCATAACAGATAATTATGATGTTCCACTGGTGAGTCCAACATCCAGTGCACAAGATGATTCAAATAATGGTGAGTGATGATGTACTTAAGGAAAGTAAATTCATTTTTTCCACTTGTAACCTGTCACAACATTGACATCAAAGTGCACCAATGTACGTTATGACATTGTGATCGTAGATATACACACCGAGGCCATACCAGATGATGGATTCCCCAACAATGAGGCTCCAGGGGAAAGTCCGAACCCAGAGAGCAAGAGCGGGGATGTCACCACTCAAGCCACCTTGATCACAGTCACTCCAGAGGCGGGCTCAGAGGCAGCTACGGTGGTTTCTACAACAGCGACCACTCCCTCTGAGAACAAACCAACTGAGGTCAAGTCAACCACGTTTGACATGGCTGAGGAGGTCACACCTACCCAGAGTGCAGGTGTGTAAAAACCAGAAAAGGATAAATATGGGTGATAATTTCAGGTTAATGTCAATCTTGAGAGTTGTTTGGGATTCGAACATACTCTAGAGTAGACTGATAAATCACTTTAAGGTAGAGACACTCAATTTATCACAGTGGACCCTCAGAATTCGAATGGAATCCCTTTCAGGAGGTTGGTGAACCTTAGATTTGGTCATAATTCAAAATTAATCCAAACTACGTCAGGTCAGGATCTGGGATCCTTGTAATTATGGTTTGAATCCTACATTATTAAACCCGTAAACCCATTCAATTTCTGAAGGTCCACTGTACTTGAGTACAACCTGACAAGCAACTCTAATTTATCTCCTGCACTTCCAGATGTCTATGATGCTACCACTTTACCAGACTCAGGAGCAACTCCGCAACCCACTACAGCAGTTGAGCAGGTCTCCAGCGAACCAACGCCAACCTTAGCAAACAAACCAGAACCTTCTCCCACAGCAGACACCGTACCACAGGAGACGACATCCCTGGCACAGACTGTTGGTCCAACTGAAGCTACACAAGCAGCAGTTACACCCTCATTTTCCGCCACAACTTCAGAACCCTCACAAGACTCCTCTACAACTCCAGTACCACCAGAACCCTCACAAGACTCCTCTGCATCTTCAGTACCACCAGAACCCTCACAAGAACCCTCCACAACGCCAGAACCACCAGAACCTTCACAAGAATCCTCCACAACGCCAGTACCACCAGAACCCTCACAAGACTCCTCTGCATCTTCAGTACCACCAGAACCCTCCACAACGCCAGTACCACCAGAACCCTCACAAGAATCCTCCACAATGCCAGTACCACCAGAACCCTCACAAGATTCTTCTGCAACTCCAGTAACACCAGAACCCCCACAAGACTCCTCTGCTTCTTCAGTACCACCAGAACCCCCACAAGAATCCTCCACAACGCCAGTACCACCAGAACCCTCACAAGAATCCTCCACAACGCAAGTACCACCAGAACCCTCACAAGATTCTTATGCAACTCCAGGACCACCAGAACCCCCACAAGAATCCTCCACGCTTGTACCAGCCGAACCCTCACAGGACTCTTCTGCATCTTCAGTATCACCAGAACCCCCACAAGAACCCTCTAAAACTCCAGTACCACCAGAAGCCTCCCAAGACCTCTCCACCAATTCTGCACCCCAAGAACCCACACCAGAGTCCTCTGATGCAATTACGACTTCAGTGCCTTCAGAACTCACCCAAGAGTCCTCCACAGCCTCCAACACAATCACAACCTCAGTGCCTTCAGAACCCATTACAGAGTCTTCCAGAGATGCAGGAAGCTCTGAGGCCACCATCCCTGATTCAACAACAATGGTCCCTCCATCTATCCAGACCACGTTAAGCCCAACAGGCCCTTCTTCGCCACCAGACCAACAGAATCCCTCCACTAGTGTTTCTCCAGTGGGGTCAGACCTTGATGCTATAGAGACCGCCAGTCCATTGCCCACAGATGCACCGCAGGGCGATTCTATAGAGCATTCTACCGCAGCAGAGCCTTCTGCTGATCCACTCAAACCAACCCAGGAACCAACCATCCCCCAATCATCTGAACCCACCCCTAAACCTCAGGACAAACCAAACCCTTCCAATCCACAGACAACTACAGCCCGTGTGGATAAACCCACTCCTAAACCTGGGACTGTGGATGATTCCAGAAACTACCAAGCAGGTAAGAGCTTGCATTCATAGATTCTTAGAAAATTTTAAGAAAATAAAGAGACAGTTGGTTTGGGAAACTGCCAATGGTTTACAGATTTTCTTCCCTTTAAGTAGTGATGTGGGTTTTCCCACATTATAAATGAAGTTTATTGCCCAGAACCGCCCACCTAGAGCTCAAATTCTGGTTACAATTATGTTTTCTCACATTTCATTAAGATGTCTTTTTTCTTTCCCCAGATGACAGTAATGACACAAATTTGTGCAGTGGGCGGCCAGCCAGTGCAATCACCACACTGAGGAATGGCACCATTGCAGTCTTCAGAGGTCAGTGCCAAGAAATTGTGCAAAAGAGTGCAAAATGTATCAAGTCAAGTCGCTGTGTTTGACGCAATTTAGTTTGACAATGGGACGCCGTTTAGACAGGTGAAAGAATGCAGTCTTTCAATTTCAATTTTGCTGGGGTGCAAGTAATTTTAGGCTAACTTCATTAATGTTGGGGTATTTCACATATTAAATGACAAGAAAGGGTTTGGAATATGTTGCATTGTTTCAACATACTCAAGTGGTCTTAAATGACACAATAATGTAGATTTTTAAGGCTAATCATTGTAAAGTGTTCTTGTATGATTTTGATAAGATTTTAATGTATGCTCCACAGGTCATTACTTCTGGTTTTTGGACCGAAACAGGGTGCCAGGTCCTGCTCGTGGCATCACACAAACCTGGGGTGTCCCGTCCCCCATTGACACGGTGTTCACCCGGTGTAACTGTCAGGGCAAAACATACATCATTAAGGTAATTTGCAAGACTTCATCACAATCCTCAAACGTATATATAGCAGCTTTGTGTTTTATGGCTTAATGTGTTTTGCAGGGAAACCAGTACTGGAGATTTGAGAATGATCATTTGGACCAGGGCTATCCAAAGGCTGTGGAGACAGGATTTGATGGACTTCGGGGCCACATCACAGCTGCTCTGTCTGTGCCCGAGTACCGCAGGAGGACAGAATCGGTCTATTTCTTCAAGAGAGGTGAACAACTGCTGATGTTATTGTTGGCACATGCGATTGCCTAAATGTTGCATTATCAATCTGCAAGTTGAACTCATTTGACACTGTTATTGTTTGCAGGTGGATTGGTCCAGAAATATTCCTATCGGCCTGGCAGCAGTAGTTCATGTAACAAGAAACCACACTATGCCATTTATACAGTCCGCAGCAGAGTGGTTCGGCAAGCAGGTACTAATTCCCCTAAGTAAATAAACAAAAATGCATCTCATCTTTGTGATATAGGTGACAAAACGTATTATTAGTATGAACTTTGGTCTTTGCCCTTTTTCCCCAAAATGGTTTTTTTGGTATTTTTTTAATTTTCCAAATATTTCAACTTTTTTCTTAAATAATCTTGGTAAATTTACTTCTCGCCATATTTTGACTTTATCCTTGTCATAATAACTTTTTCCCCAACCTAATTTTCCAAAAATGACAACTTCATTATGTTCTCATATGACCACTTTTTAAAAAACATTTTTAATATTTCAACTCTATGCTACTAAAATGTCATTATTTTTCCTCATTGAGTTTAATTTTGTAAATTTGCGACTTTTTTTCCTCGTTAGAATGACTAATGTTCGAAATTTTCTTCTCGTAATTATGAACTTATTGCCATAATATTTTGACTTGATATTTTGATTTAATTTTAACATTAAAACTGTCTGCATCCTGATTTTAAAAAAATGTTTATATTAGGACATTAAAAAAAAATCTAATACTTCAACATGCTACTAAAATTACATTATTTTCCCTCATATTACATTATCCTCGTAAATTTACCTTTTCTCGTTACAACTTTTTTCGCTTTATATTTTGACTTTTGTTTTTTTAAGTTTTCTTGCTAAATTAATTATATTTTTAGAATGTACCGCGGGCCAATGAAAAAAAAAAAAATACACACACAGTATATATACGGATACCCCTGCTCTAACCCCTATAATATGCCAAAACGCGAATAGGCGTCAATCTGTTTAAAAAATAGGCACTTTTAGGGCTTTTTGAATGAGAGAACCTTTTCTTCCCCCGCTCGATCTCAGCCATGGCATGTCGGCTTGGCTCTGCTGGCTCAGTAGTCTCCATGCGGTGTGAAAGGTAATGTAATCTAACGTCATGTTTCATATCATTACTGATGTCTAGTGACAATAGGACATCATTTGTCTTTCAATATTTTTCGACTAATATGCCATAGTCAACGACAAAACATCGCTAATTAATAAATCATTTTTTTGGAAAACCACGATAAAGTGAGGGCGCAATAATTGAACCTCAGTATAGCGAGGGATGACTTTTCCCACCTATGTCACAAAGCTGAGACGCAGTTTTGCCTTGAAATATATATAACTTCTTAGCAAATGTACAGTTTACAAAGTGGCCCTTGTGTCCTTTCAGTCTTCAGTATGTCGCCCTCTGAGGAAAAAGTTTGGACCCCCCGTTCTAAAACCTGGAAAATGCCAAACTACAAACAAGCGGCGCTCTACTAAAACAATATGCATTTTTAGGGATTTTCCTAGGTGATTCCATTATTCACAGTTCCTCAGGGGCCTTTCCTGTGAGTGTCAAAATAAATGATGCACCCACAAAAAGCCCTAATAAAAATACCCTTACACATATAATATACCGAACCTCGAAAAGGCAGGGATCTACTGTATGAAACATAGGCATTGTTTAGGTGTTATTTCTCAGGGATCTTGGAACACAGCCTGCACGGATAGTGGGGGATCTATTGTAAAAGTCAAAACATTTCGAATGAAGTAACATAACACAGGTGTACCTAATGTTTTCCAAATTTGTGGCAGCTGTTAAACCCCAAATGTCCCAAGTGAAATTGTGTGGTGAATGTAACAGTGGGTGTGAGCACAGCAATTTAAACGCACGGTGAACTCACGCAGGCCATTTTTATGTGTTTCAACACATGTAGCGCTCTGGGAAAAATGAGTCATGCTTCAACTGAGAGGGACAACCTGATCCTTTGAGATCTAACACATCGGAAAGAGCCTCAGCGGTGCCATTTATGGGAAACTTTTGGAACGGTGAAATGTTAATGAGTTGTTTTTGACTGAACCGAATTGTTTCCAGTGTCTCTTTTAGGGCCGACAATTAACATCAGGACGTCCTGGCGAGGGTTCCCCACGACCATCACCTCTGCTGTATCTGTCCCGACGAACAGAGAACCAGAGGGATACAAATACTACGTCTTCTCTAGATGTGAGTTTTATCTCTAAAAAAACTAGTTAAACCCATTCATAGAGTCTATAACACTGCTGACAGGAACCATGTGTGTAGAGTGTGCCAGACAAGGTGGGAGGGGCTAGGTGGATGTAAAAAGCCAACAGTTATGTTTATTGCCGTTTTGACCGCAGTCAAAGTTCCATTATAGTACAAGTACACCCTAAAACATACTCTGAGTAATATTAGTCTGCAAGTTTTTTTTGCATGAATTACCGTAATTTACGGTGTTTAAGCTGTTGCTTTTGAACCCTGCGGCATATAAAGGGTGCAGCCAATTTATGGCCATGTTATAATGTTGGGACATCTCCTTTACTTCAGAATGACGACTAATTGTTTAAATACTGTGCCGCTTGCGAGTCAGTGAGGAAACGGTAGTTGAGCCAATCACGAGCTATAAGGCAACTCCCGAGGAGCTTGCCAACCCATCAGAAATTGCGGGAGGCCATTACTCAATATAACAGTCTGACTCACTGTGTCATCTTACAAAGAACGCTAAAATCATCACATAGCAACTTAACACTCAAAAGGTAGATTAAAAAAATATACAAGACAAGTACCAATCAATACGAGTTTAGCATAAAAAATATTTTAACGGCTTCTCATCCTGCATTTCTTCCCAGCAAAACACTTCATTGGCCATGGCCGCTGAGGCGCGGCAATGATTCAGTCAGAGGGAGCTGAATGAATCATTGCAGGGAGGCTCCCTCTGGTGGACAGAGGCAGCTGAATGAATCATTGCAGCACCCCGGCAGCCATAGCCAATGAAATGCTTTGCTGGGAAGAAATGCAGGATGAGAAGTCATGAAAATATTTTTTATTCTAATGTCGCATTGATTGGTTGGTACTTGTGTTGTATATTTCTTATCTACCTTTTGAGTGTTAAGTTGCTGTGTGATGATTTTGGCGTTCGTTGTAAGATGACACCGAGAGTCAGACTGTTAAACTGAGTATGTGAGTTTTCGCATGCTCACAATTGGCTCCTGTCAAAGAGCTGTCTGGTGCTCATGGACTCGTGCGTGCCACAATGACTTTTTATAATGCGTACATGTCCGGCTTATAGCCCGGTGCGGATATGTATACAAATCTGTTTCTCTAAATTTAGTGGGTGCGGCTTAAAACACTGGAAATTACAGTATTTTTTTTTTCGCCAGACATTTTTCATTCAAAACCACAGAGCCACTAAACTGCTTCTTACATCTGCAACATTGCATTCCTGGCGATGTCACCCCAAGTTCATGTGCTTGTGTGTCTTTTGCAGCTAAATCATACAACATTAGGATGGACAGTGACCGGCCCGTTATCGCTTCCCCGAGAGGAAACCCTTCTGCTCAGAACAACAACTTCATCAAATGCCCAAAAACGCTCTAAATAAAGCCCACAGGCCACTTTAAGAAATTTGCCTTCACATTGTAATAGTTGAAAACTTTTAATAACATTCTTTAAAATAACGCATCGCTTCGGTATGGACTGCGAAAACGTATCCTTTGTATTTGTTTGATTAAAAACAACAACAACAACAACAAAAAAAACTAGAGAATGCGAACCCTGGAATGACAGAAGTTCTGTCTGGGAAGTTTTCTGCTTGTTGAAGCTTCATCTGGCGATGCGTCTGCCATGGCCTCCCCGGGAAGGAAATGCTTGACCTGTTGGGAGTATATACATCCATGGGTGTAATCAAGTACAGTGGCTGTAAATAATGTGCATCACAGTTCTGAAAATGAACAAGCATGTCATAGAAATATTCATTATGTTATCATCATTACACTCTGTAACTTTACATTTGATTTGAAATAAAGATGGTTATATTGTCAACTTTGCTTTTTTATGCCTTGAATGTACCATTTTGGAGGCAACCGCCAATGACATCACAGACGAACGCCGTAGCAGACTTCCGGTTGCCTTTTTGTTAGCAAGATGAGGATGCTAACAAGAACTTTTTGTAATAAAAATACACTGAGAACACAGTTGGACTCACGCAGTGTATAAACACGACAAGATGCAAGCAAAATCTTCTAACATCGTCATGTGTATTTCACCAATTTTCCCAACCACTTCCAGCTTATGCTAAAAAGATATTACTTGATGGCCTGAGTAACTGCATACGCTATGTGAATGTAAGCTCAAAAGGTTACCTCCTCTCTTAACTCTCCCACCACGGCTCTCTGGCCAGCGCTGCAGCTGCCTGCTGGGTCCAGGTCTGGTTGGAACACTGCTTGTATCTGCAAAAGCACAACACATCAGTCAAGGAACTGCTTAAATTATATACTGTAAGATGGCAGATGACTTTCACTCCCTCCTGATGTGAAGGTTGTCTTTGGGCACAAAGTACCTGCAGAGCTGGACGAAGGCTCCTGGCTGGTGGACGGCAGGTTGGCCGTGTCAGAGGGCTGACTGGGCTCCACCAAATCATCCTGAGACACCACAGCATCCACTGAACTTTCAGCACTGGGCCTGGAACTAACATGGAACACATCAACTACATACTCAACTACATAATAAAAAGGGCCACAGTTTCACAAATGTAAGGACCCAAGGGATGCTGTCCCATTATGCTCACTTGACATGAGTAACCACACTATGATTTTAAAACATAGCATTCCACAGACATTGAACTCTATTTTAAAAACCCCAGCTCTTGCACGCCTGACCCCGTCATGATGCGGCCGTACTGCAAGTACCTCCCATATGACATTTGTGTATTTCAGTCCGATCAGCAAGAATAATGATGTCACAGTGATATTAAATAAATTACACGGGTTGTAGAAAGTCATGGTGTATAATAAACCTTTGTGCAACATCATATTATTGGCATCAAGCTGACAAACAAAAATCGGCAGGAGCCAGCATCCCAACTTAGTGTGCAGAGACGGTAAGCGGAGCTTGCGCACTAAGCCGACAAGAGACACTCACGGCAGCCTAACTTTGGGTTTCTACCCTGTATTGGATCAGGAAATGTGCAAATTCAGCAATTTCTATTTGAAAATTGTTAACCACCATTGGAATCTTACAGAAAATACATTTAAAATACAGTTAAATGCACAAATATTAGGGGTGTCATCAGATAACCGAGATTAAAACCAAGATAAAGCCATGATTTCGCGTGGTCACTAAGCCTGGGATGATAATAATTTAATTAATCACACACTAAATGGAAAAGAACTGGACAATTTTGCCGGCATCAATATATTGCCATGTGCATGCGTGTCTGTTTTCCTCTGTGCATTGGTTTCAGCACCTTGCCACGTTTGTTCCATATATCGACGACATGAGTGAGCCCTTTTGTCAGTCATTTAGTCTATTTGTCTCGGTGTGTGGAGGCAGGGCTGCAATCATACATAGAGTGCAGAGTGCAGTGTAACGTAGTAGAAATTAAATTTACAGTAGTTTGCGATATATTGTCATATATTTATATTTTTGTTCATTGTACTTTTCTTGAAATTAATGTTAAAATCTCGTCTTGTCCCACACCCCTAACAAAAATGTATTTGTGTTATGTTATTTCATTTTTTCATCACAACCTGCCTCCGCAGACCGACCGCATCATGTGTCACGTGTAGCCTGCGGGCTGCCTACTGAGAACCAAGGTCATGCACCTTTCCCACAGGATAAAAAAATGAAGCTTTTACAAGTGTTTCTGCATCACTAGCGTCTTACTTGGAGTAGCAGATGATATTAATAGGAATATATAAACCGTCCAAAATAAATTTTTTTGGTTTATCATGTTAAAACGAGACAGTTTCCAGCCTTTAGGGCACACTCACACTAGCCGATGTGTACCGTGCTTGGATAAGCGTGACACTTGACAGTCCAGCTGTTTGACTAGTGTGAGCCTTCTACGCCGTGCTCAAGCATGGTACACTTCCCTGGCCACAGAACAACTTGGACATATTGTATAATCAATGCATTTGTTTCTCTCAACAGTTATTAATGATAACCCCCAACTTGCAATAGAAATAACTTGAATGTCTCCAATTAGTAGTCCCTGTATAGTATGGCATAGTTGCAAACATGCAGCTGAATAAAACACATTCAGCAACCCTAAATAAGAGTATCTGGGTGAGAATATTCCATCATTTTTCACGGTAGTCTTGTGTCCCTAGGCGGCACATAAATGTGCAAATGTGTGCAAAGCATTGCCAGTAGGGAACAGCAGAAAAGAGAGGGATTATCAAACCAAAGCATTGTACCATAAAGATGGCCCAGTGGGAGTGTGCCTTCACAGAGCCTCATCCAAAATGCAAGTAATCTTGAAAACAACATTTAGGACTCTGAAACTGTATCTGTATAATTATTTACTTTCACAAATGTTAATACGAACAAATAAAACAAAGATGCTTATCTTACTTATCAGGGTCTGACTCCAGGAAGACGTCATCTCTATCCTCGCTTGTACCAGCCATGCCTGGCACAACCAGGCCGGGCGTGGAGGTGCTCACCATGGGAACCGACTGGGAGGCCTGCTCCATAGCGTCTGATGAAACCACTTCAGAGAAGACTAACAATTGGAGACAAGTCAGTGTGTACACTGACACCATTTCCGGCCAATGTGAATGTGTGCATCGCGTTATACCTGGGGCCGCCACTTGAAGTGGTGTGGTGGGAACGCTGCGTCCGCCAGACTCCTCTTCATGAGATGTGAGGAATATGGGGCTTTCAAACATCCCGAGACCTGAAGACATTCACAATAACATTTAATGTATATAGTGGTGTGAAAGTGTTTGCCCCCTTCCTGATTTCTTTTTGTTTTGCATGTTTGTCACATTTAGATGCTTCAGATCATCAAACAAATTTAAATAATTGTCAAAGACAACACAACAGACCACAAAATGCAGTTTTTGAATGAAACTTTTTATTAGATTTTATTATTTATTAAAAAAAATCCAAACCTGTGAAAAAGTGATTGCCCCCCTGAGATCTATCAGTGTGGAAAAGGTTATAAAGCCATTTCTAAAGCTTTGGGACTCCAGCGAACCACAGTGAGAGCCATTATCCACAAATGGCAAAAACATGGAACAGTGGTGAACCTTCCCAGGAGTGGCCGGCATACCAAAATTAGTCCAAGAGCACAGCGACGACTCCAAGAGGTCACAAAAGACCCCACAACATCCAAACAAATGCCTCAGTTAAGGTCAGTGTTCATCACTCCACCATAAGACGGACACTGGGCAAAAACGGCTTCCATGGCAGAGTTCCAAGATAAAAACCACTACTGGACAAAAAGGACATTAAGGCTCGTCTCAATTTTGCCAGAAAACATCTTGATGATGCTTGATGGTAGTGTGGGGATGTTTTTCTGCTTCAGGACCTGGAAGACTTGCTGTGATAAATGGAACCATGAATTCTGCTGTCTACCAAAAAATCCTGAAGGTCCAGCCATCTGTTTGTGACCTTAAGCTGAAACGAACTTGGGTTTTGTAGCAGGACAATCATACAAAACATAGCAGCAAGTCCACCTCTGAATGGCTGTAAAAAAGTCCTGACCTGAATCCTATTGAGATGCTGTGACATGACCTTAAAAAAGTGACTCATGCTGGAAAACCCTCCAATGAGGCTGAATTGCAACAATTCTGCAAAGATGAGTGGGACAAAGTTCCTCCACAACGCTGTAAGAGACTCATTGCAAGTTATCGCAAACCCTTGATTGCAGTTGTTGCTGCTAAGGTGCTACTTTCACACAGGGCCATGTAGGTTTGGATTTTTTTTTCCACTTAATAATAAAAGGTTTCATTTAACAAATGCATTTTGTGTTCAGTTGTGTTGTCATTGACTAATATTTAAATTTGTTTGATGATCTGAAACATTGAAGTGTGACAAACATGCAAAAAAAAAAAAAGGGGGCAAAAACTTTTTCACAACATTGTATATTACATGTAAATTTAGTTTTTGTTTACCTCCTTGAGATGCAAGCTGACTTAGATCTGAGCTGGTCTGTGGCACGTCGTCTGATTGGCCAAAACGGAAGCTCCGGCTTGCAGCCACCTGAGAAGAACTGATAAAGGGGGAAAAAAAAGTTGCCTAATAAAACTAACAGTAACAATATGAAAGACAATAATGAACATTGCCTAAAAAGTTAAACTCGTACCTTCAAATAAGCTCACAAAAAAGTAATACTAATAATAGTATACTGTATATCATAGTAATGTGATATCCAATTTGTTTTGGCTTGCAAATAAAATGTGATTGTGGATGACATCCAATTTCATGTACTATTATACGTACATGTATCATGTTGTGACGTGATGTGATTGTACCAGTATGAGCTTGCATCAGTCTTCTGAACACTCACAGTTTCGAAGGGAATTATCATTTGTAGAATTAAATAGTTATTCCCTTGTCTGTGCACATGTGAGACTTACTGGACGGCCTGGTCAAAACCATCAGAGCGGTGCGGCACAACCAGTGTGGGAGTGTTGGGAACCATACGGTCATCCTCGTCAAATAGGTGCTGCAGCAAAAAAGGCAGATAGTTACACCATGCCAGATGTTTCAAACCAAGTTTTTAAAATGTAATGCAGATATTTCTTACAGCACTGCTGGGGACCCCAGAGGAGAGCTGAGGGACCCTGCCGACCGACTGGCGACGAGCAGGGATGCGCTGGGACATCTAATAACACGTGACAAAAAGGTAAACTTTTTCAACTGTAAACGAATGCTACAGTCATCCCTCACCACTTTGCGGTTCGAACATGTCGCCATAATGTCATAAAATTGGCTAAATGAAATTTTGTATTCTACACTGGCCACTAGGTGTCACTACTAACACACGCACAAGAATTGATTATAGGAGCAACGGGAAGGTTTAAATTATCTCACAACAGGCACAATAACAACATAATAATCATAGTCATAATCATAACCATAATCATAATAATAACAGGCTACTGCTGTGGCCGCAATCCAGGTAAAACTAAACTCTGAACCACTGACGTCACTTCCTGTCCACACATCCAAAGACATTTATTGCAACACACACGAGCATGAGTCTTATGTCTGAAATGGCTTATTTCCTCTGATTATATCTACTATTTTGGGTAATACAAGCGTAAAAGTGACTATATGAGTGTTACTTCATGTCGAGATGGCTCTAATGTTAAAAACTGTATTTAGAAGGTCGTAAACATGTTACTAATTAAGGAATGCTACTTTGCGGAAATCTAGAAAATCTTTAAACATAAAAATAATTTCTAATTAAAATTTTAATAAAATACATTAAACATGGCCAGATTAGTAGCAAATGGAGATTAATCATGACTAATTTGAAAAATGATTAATCTGATTTAAAAAAACAATCATTTGACAGCTTTATTGAAAATGTAAATCAGGAGGATATTATAAGGCTTAATAAATAGCTAAAATTTCACCTGAAACTTGAATAGGCCTAACTTTTTGTGAGTAGTGTAAGTTGTGATTTAAATGAGTCATTTGTAAGTAAAACTTGTTAGAAAGCCCGTCCTGTCCCTCAACATACCTGAGTGGGTGGTCCTAGCTCTGATGAGGGACGAGGGGGCAGTGGATGTGTTGTTCTTCTTGGTGACTGTGGCATACGTATACCAGAGCTTGTGATGGGTTGGTCTGTACAGAATGCCTCCATGGTGGCGTTCTCAACTAAAAAGAAGTGATTACCGTAAATTCCGGTGTACAAGTCGCACTCACTAAAACTAGAAAAAAAACAGATGTGTACATATATAAATCGCACTGGACTATAAGCTGCACATGTCCACGTAATAAAATTGCATATTGTGACACGCACGAGTCTGTGAGGACCAGGTGGCTCTTTGACAGGAGCCAATCATGAGCTATGAAAAAATGCACGAGAAGCTTGTCAACCCATTGGAAATTGCAGGAGCTCATTACTCAGTGCAACAGCCTGACTCACGGTGTCATCTTACAAAGAACGCTAAATTCAAACAGTACGTTAACACTCAAAAAGGTATACCTAAGAAATAATACAAACAAGTACCAATACGAGTTTAACATGAAAATGTTTTTAAATTTTCCCATAATGCATTGCGACTGAGCAAAACATTTTATTGGACGACAAGCAGCATAGAAAATGGATGGCCCTGCAGTGCTGCCACCGTCCGCCAGAGGGAGCCAGGGCAGGTCAGAGCCCAGAGGGAGGCCGACGTCATTGCAGTGCCCTGGCAGGCACCAATGAATGCTTTGCTTGGATGCAATGCATTATGGGAAAACTTTAAAATAGTTCTTTTTCATTTTAAACTTTTGGTACATACAGTATCTGTATATTTCTTAGGTGTACCAATTTCCAATGGGTTGACAAGCTCATCGTGAGTTCACTGATAGCTCATGATTGGCTCCTGCCAAAGAAAGAGCTACCGTTTCCTCACGCAAGCGGCACAGTATTTAAACAATTAGTAGTAGTTCTGAAGTAAAGGGGATGTCACAAGATTACAACATAGCTATAAATTTGATGCACTGCTGTATAAGGCGCAAGGGTTGAAAGTTTAAGAAAAAAGTAGCGGCTTATACGCCGGAAATTAGAGTATATTCCAGTCGAGTCAACTATTAAGGTCGTATTTCATGTTAATCCAGTAAAAACACCCTATCTACATATATTTTTCATACTGCTAAAAGAGCAAAGAGCGAAAAAGACAGTTGTTGAAATGATGTTCCAAGTTGTGCCACCCTTTCTTTCAGACAGACAACATTACAGCTCTCTCAGTCATGGCAAAGTGTTCGATAACTAATTAGATGGCGGGACAGGTAGTGAGCACATTGGGCGAGTCCAATGTGGAGCTACACGTGTGCATTAATAACATTTCCTGGATCTTACAACTGGCCGTCTGGGAATCTGCTGGTCTCTGGGTGGAGTCAGACGCCCCCAAACTCTCCTCAGTCTCTGTCCCTGGGTCGGTTACATCAGCTCCCTGAGAAAGGAGTGAAAGGGACAATCCATACTCAAACAGAATTTCTTTGACCTGGCATAACATGGTTGGAATATAAAAGCACGATATTGTCACTAAACCCAAATTCCTTCGTTATCATATACCGATTAATTTCAACTATATATGTTTTTCACTATTTAAACCTGATTTGGCAAAAGAGAAGGAGAGAGATTGTTAGAAATATGCACAATGCTAAGGACCTCATGTGCCGAAAAAGCCTTGCCGTACCTTTAAAAGCTTAAAAGAAATGATCTCACATTTCAGTTTTCCCTTCAGCAAAGTTTTTTTTGTGTTTTGTTTATGTTAGTGGTCTAAAAGGTCCAACTCCTGGTTCAGTCCTTGCTTTTCATTTAGCCCGAGCTGGCATGCGTTTTTTTTTCCAGCAAAGCTCGTTAACAGTAAAACTTTTATTACATAACACCCGCGTTACACGAAAACACCACGGTAGCCGTTTGCAAATCATTAGGCTACTTTCACACAAGAGAATTAGCAGTGACACCGCAAATCACCCCCATGCAGACACTGACTCACATGGTGCGGCAAATAAACCCCAAGTAAACTAGAGAGACAAATCTATGACACGGGTAAAATGCTGCTAGGCCAGGAGTGGAAAAATTGACTTGTTGAGTTGGAAAGAGCAGAAGACCCTAGAGAGCGTGGGAAGGGTTAAGATATCTACTGGAAATGACAAGTGTGTGGGTGAGTGTACAAGTCAAGGCTGTCACTGCGGGTACATGACGTGTCTCTGCTAATCAGACCTCTGTGTCATCTCCTTCGTAGGCCTCATTGCCTTCTCCGCTCCCTTCATTACTCTCCTCTCCTTCTCCCATCCCCCCGTCGTCGTCTTCCTCCTCCTCCTCCTCCTCCTCTTCCTCCTCTTCGTCTTCCTCCTCGTCTCCTTCATCGTAGTCCTGCATTGAAGAGATCGAACAAAATACAGGGTCACAAACTCCACACAGAAAGGCACAGGCTGCAGTTTGAACCGAGAGTGTTCTTGCTGTAAAACTGCTCAGCTAAACATTCATCAGTGTTTCGCTCAGGACCACAATCTATTGGTGGAGGTGGTGGGTTCGGGGGGGGCTTTAGATTTCTCTTAAGCCTACTGTATGTCACAACCGGATGTGCGTTTTTATGACCGTGCCATTTGTGGCGTTCCCTAAATCACTGCATTTTTGTTGTTGTTCATGGAGAACGTAGTTGTGACCATGAAGGTGTAAGATCACCACGCACGCTTTCTCTCCTCCCCAATCTGACACTGGGTGAAATTCAGGCTGGGATCGGTGATACATAGCTGATACTTTGTGCAAACACACCTAATGTGTCTGGTAAGTTTTAAAAAGTAGTACACTGTATATCAAATCATAGCATAAAGAATACAAGGTATCATAGTAATTTATTGATTTATTTTAAACCCTGAAATATATTGAGGTAGTGGGTTGATTTACAATATAGCCAAGCTAATATACAGCACCAGAAAATACGCAGGACAAAATCACATCACAAGTATCAAAAGTATCAATATCTTGATTTGAGAATTGACTTCAGAGCGTGAAGAGCTGGTATCGAAAGTGTCGATATTTCAGTATCGAGCCGCACATGCCACGGCAATGCACGACAGACTTGCTCGACACACATCGAGGACGCATAAAAATATCTGAAGACTGGCTGCATATAAAAACATCTGCAGATGCGTTGGCCGCACTAATTACGTATGTGGAGTGCATGCGTGGCACACGACACACTTGCGGAGTCAGCATGTGCGATGTACAAAAACCTGTCACCAGCAAAATGTACGGAAGACACATGTTGGCCGTACAGACGCCCGTAGAGTTTGACATGACAAAGAACCTCTGCAGCCGATCTGCAGCTGGTCTTACTGCTCGAAAATCAGCACGTCACACGCGTGCCCGCCATGCGTGCCTTGCGTCAATTGCAGGTATACCAGCCGTAGGAGCCCGTATGAACAGTTTTGACCTAGGCTTGAGCATAATTGGTTTGCGTGTAATTGTAATGGACGCTGTATAAGAGGCATAACAGAGAGAGACAAAAAGTGAGTAAACAAAAAAACAAACATGAAAAGTACAACAATATGTTGAGAACTAAAAATGAACTTTCTTCTGTCGCTTCATTTTTTAAATGAATTTCATAAACATGACAGAGCGTCTGTGTAGGCTCTCAGTCGTACAGGAGTTGTCCATCGAGGAAAAGGCTTCTTGAGACGTCATCTGTACTTCTGTGTAGAAGGTGTCGGACGTTTCGCTCCTCATCCGAAGAGCTTCGTCAGCAAACTAATAAGTGCTGGTAGCTTAGGCCTTAAATACAGTAAGAGTGGGCGGAATTGGTGTGCCAACACCCTCCTCCTATTGGTTCGTTACACTAAGCCTGGGCGGAGCAGTGGTATAATCCTATCCTGTTATTCACACCTACGATAAAAGGGAAGTGTCGCTCCCTGAATTGGGTATGAACGACTCTGATACTGGCTTGTTAGCATCTATTGTTCTGGCTCGGCCCTGCCTTCACCTCATTTGCAAGACTAAGAGCTGTGGGTTTTGGTCTCAGTAACCTGCTGAACACAGGGTCCAAATTAAACCTCAAACCACCATTCCGATTCAATGATGGGTTCTGTTGTTTGACAAAAATAGCTTCCTTAACTCCTCTTTCAAACCATCTGTTTTCTTTGGCCAAAATCTTAACCTCGCTGTCCTGAAAAGAGTGATTGGTAGCTTTCAGGTGTAGATGTACTGCTGATTGAGGACCACTAGCATTGTCCCTGCGATGTTGATAAAGCCTTTTTTGGAGCATTTGCTTAGTTTCCCCAATGTAGTGCTCTTTGCATTCCTCATCTTTACAGTGGATGGAATAGACCACATTGCTCTGTTTCTGGTTTGGAGCCTTGTCTTTAGGATGCACTAATTTTTGTCTCAGGGTATTTACTGGTTTGAAATAGGTAGGAATTTTGTGTTGCCATAAGATCCTCTGGAGTTTTTCGGAGACCCCCGCTACATAAGGGACTACCACTCCTCTCCTTTTTGCTTCTGTGGGCTTTTGGGTTTCTTTCCCTACTCTCTTCTTTTGACATTTGTTAAAAGCCCACCGTGGGTACCCACAGGTTGAGAGCGCTCTCTGGACATGTTGTGTCTCCTTTTTCTTTCCCTCAGCACTAGTTGGTATTTGTTCCGCTCTATGTTGGAGGGTCCTAATAACCCCTAGTTTATGTTGTAGTGGATGGTTTGATTCAAAAAGCAGGTATTGGTCAGTGTGTGTGGCCTTTCTAAAGACCTCTGTAAGTAGCTGTCTGTCCTTTCCTATAATTACCTTGCAGTCTAAGAAGGCTAGTTGGTTTTCTTTAGTGTCCTCGCGAGTAAATTTGATATTGGTGTCCACCGCATTGATGTGATCTGTGAAAGACTGAATTTCTTGTTTTTTGATTATGACAAAGGTGTCATCCACGTATCTAAACCAGTGCCTTGGTTTTGTCCCTGAGAAGGATGTGAGAGCCTGTTTCTCCATCTCTTCCATGTACAGATTCGCCACTATGGGTGAGACTGGTGAGCCCATAGCACAACCATGAATTTGTCTGTAGAATTTCCCTCTAAACTGAAAATATGTGGTGTTAAGGCAAATTTCCAGTAATTGGCAGATGTGGTCAGCACTAAGTTTTGTTCTCCGATGCAGAGTTGAGTCCTCGAGCAGTCTCTTCCTCACCACCGAGACTGCTGCTGAGGTGGGGACAGATGTGAAAAGTGAAGTCACATCATAAGACACCAAAGTTTCCTCTGGCTCCAATCTGAGGTCTTTGATGCTCGCCACAAACCCTTTTGTGTTCTCTATATGATGATCAGTGTTGCCTACCAATGGGGATAAGACTGTTTTTACATATTTCGCTACATTGTACGTGGTAGAGTCAATGCTACAGACAATGGGTCTGAGGGGAAACCCTTCCTTGTGGATTTTTGGAAGGCCATAGATACATGGTGTAGCCTCCCCAGGGTATAACCTATGATACATCTGTCTGTCAATTAGTTCTTCCTTCTCTAACTTTTGGAGACAGTGTATGATTTCTTTCTTATACCTACTGGATGGGTCCCTTTTAAGTTGCTCATATGTGTTGGCATCACTAATTAGACTTGTTATTTTTTCTTCGTAGTCCAATGTGTTGAGAACCACTGTGCATCTGCCCTTATCAGCTGGTAAGATGGTGATGCTCTCATCTTTCTGCAGAGCCGCTAATGCTTTCCTCTCACCTAACGTGATATTGGACGGTGGTGGTTTGGCACTACTGAGAAGGGCCGATATTCTCAGACGAAGGTCCCCTGCCTCTGTTCTAGAAAGGTTATTGTTCCTGATGGCCGATTCAGCTGCTGTGATATAGTCTACTGTGGGTATCGTTTTAGGAGTCACTGAGAAGTTGAGACCCTTGGTTAATACTGCCTTCTCTGTCTCCGAGAGGCTTCTGTCTGACAGATTTTTGATCCAATTTTCTATACCACTGCTCCGCCCAGGCTTAGTGTAACGAACCAATAGGAGGAGGGTGTTGGCACACCAATTCCGCCCACTCTTACTGTATTTAAGGCCTAAGCTACCAGCACTTATTAGTTTGCTGACGAAGCTCTTCGGATGAGGAGCGAAACGTCCGACACCTTCTACACAGAAGTACAGATGACGTCTCAAGAAGCCTTTTCCTCGATAAACATGACAGAGTTGAGTGCTTTGAGATGGGGATAATGTTTTTCGTCAAGCACTAGGATTTCATACTTCGGCTACGTTCACACTGCAGGTCAATTAGATTTGTAATATGTATCTAACTTTTTTCATGTCAGCGTGAAGAGTACAGTTCCAATTGTTTCAAACAGGGCTCAGGCCTCTTTCATATGTAGGTATAAATACGGTATGTAGCCGATGCTACTGCAGTCTGAACTTTCGGGTCTCGTATAGCTGACCTATACGTCATCAAAAGGTGAAAATAGACAGGCGCAAAAAGAAACGGCGGACGAAGGAGATAACAGTCGGTGGCGAAAAGATGATGTTTTGGAACTGAACACTCACATTGATGTCCCATCCTCCTGGCTCAAACCCCTCACCCACACTCTCCTCGAAACAGAGCAAAAACTGCCATAGTAAAAATTCTTGCCCTCTTCCTTCTTAACTTCCTACGCAAAATAATTTGGTCGGGAAAGTGTTGACTCGGGTTGCACAAAATCCTTCAAAATGGCCACAAAGGCGACAGAACTAGGATGGGAGGCCATGTTTAGGATGGGAGGCCATGTTTACTTCCGTGTTTTGTGAGCATGCGTGTCACTTACCGGACAGTTTGCGACACATATACAAGTCGCATTTTTTAACCTCCGCCAAATGGAGTGACTGTAGCCTTTGTTTGGCGGTCCTTAAATGCACCACAGTTATGTGCTATGAAACGCAAAAGTGAAACCTACACATAACTTTCTCCGACGCTGCCATAGCTTCATAAACCCACCAAATAAAAGAACGTTACTATCAGGTTCTTTAACTTCAACACACGCATCTATACTTCAGCCACTCAACATCTCACCCCTTCAAGAGCCTCTCCATTTTAGTCTCCAAAAGTCTCTTTACTAGTTGAGTGTCTGATTACTTACTAACTATAGCAACAATGTTGCCAAGTAGACAACGCTGATCTCTCTTGCTACATCTTTTTCTCTGGCAGACCAGGTGCGTATAAGGTGTGTTAACAAGTGGAGCTACACAGTCCCATTATAATGTGTTTATGACGAGGTATCGCCAAATCTATTTGTGGTAGTCCAAATTTATTTGTAGCGGACTGCCTTGAATAAATGAATGGATGGCAAATGCTGCCATGTTGCCTATAAAAAGTATATCTCTTCACTTTTTTAACTTACCTGCTCGTCTTCCTCTTCATCTCCCTCTTCAGGGTTTTCCTCACTCTCTGTATCGGTGACTATGACGATTACTTCCAGCTGCTGCTCAGGCGTTTCACTTTGTGCCAAAGAAACTTCTTGGTACATGGTAGTTGACTGAGAGGCTGTCGTCTCATCATCTTCATCCAGTGCTGCAAGTTCTTCTGTCTAAAAGGCCCAACAAGGAATGCTGTTTACTGCTTGTGTAAACCACTTTCTTTCAGTAAATTGGTCTCACTTTACAATAAGGTACACACACAAATACAGTAGTTACTGAGGAACTAATTAAGAACTAATGAGGAAATAATGAGTAGAGTAGTTACCCTGGAACTAAGGCACATAAATTTATAGTAGTTACTGAGGAACTAATGAGGAAGTAATGAGTAGTGGTTAGGCAGATCCGTTCCTCATTAACTACTGTAATTTTGTGAACCTTATTGTAAAGCGTTACCAATAAATGATTTTAACATTATGAGGTGGAGTTCGATCATACAAAAAAAAATTAGATACTAGACACAATGGAACCTTGGTTAGCATCTTTAATTTGTTGTAGAAGGTCTGATGAATCGAGCATGTACGCAAACCTGATAAATTTTTCCCATGAGAAATAATGTAAATCCAATTAATCTGTTCTAGAAAGCCAAAAGTGTTAACACAAAACACGTTTTTCTTTATTTAAAAATTTGTTTCACATGCAGAAAACAATTCGGAATGCTTAATTAAATATAAATGATGAATGAAAGGGATAAAATCAGAATTTAAGGTTACCTTTGCCTTCACTGAAGACGTGATTCTTGACAAGCCTGTTCTCAAAGAACACAATGTGGCAGCGAGATCAACACAGACACTAACTTCCTGTTTTGCCATGAGTTATTTCTTAAATTTAACAGTATTTCTCACCTCAATAACCCCAAATGGAGCCAAAGAAAGTGCCAGCATTTTGATAAACAAAGTGAAAAACACTACTGAATTACAGAAATAATTCATGACAAAAGAGGAAGGCGGTGTGGTGTCCGTGTTGCTCTCGCTGCCACATCGTGTCTTGGGGAATACAGTCGTTTATCTTTCTGGTTTCAGGCCCGATTAATACATGAAACTTTTTCGTAGTTATGGCATAGAAAACCTGTTTATGATCTTCTAAATATGTTTTTTTTTTTAACATTAATTAGAGCCCTGAAGACATGAAACACCCATATCGTCACCTTTACATTTGTATCACCCAATATAGTAGATAAATCAGAGAAAATAAGACATAAATAACAGACTCACACGTTAGCAGTTCCCTGTTTTTTCTGGACGGTGTACTTCCAGTGTGCTTCCGCCACTGCACTACATCGATGTATTGTAATAGCGGCTTTAAATGGCTTCACACACGTATTACTCAATATAGCAGACACAATGAGAGTAAATAAGCCATTTAAAATGTAAATGAAACTCATGCTCGAGCAGTGTCACAGCAAATGTGTTCCCTAGGGAACATGAGTGACGAGTCTAGTGCCTGTCTCAATGTTCATTTATCACTTTTATTCATCATTTATATGCATTTGCTTTATGCATGTAAAAATATAAAAACTTGTTTTGTGTTACAATTTCTGAGAGTCAACCGTTGATGACATCATAGATGGTTGACTTCCGGTTCCCGTTTCCATGCAGTGGCAAGCTAATAGGAAGCTAAGAAGGACACTTTGTGATAAAAATACATTGAGAACAGTTCCGACGCGCACCATATTGTATGCGAACATGGAAAACGTACGCAAAATGTTGGAGTACATTTTCTTTTTTTGGGAGTACATTTTTGACCGAAAAGCATGCTAACTGGGGTGTACGCTAACCGAGGTTGCACTGTATTACCAAACCACATCATTGACATGTGTATAAAAACTCAAGGTTAGCAGCTCTGATGTATCATTACTTTTGTTGTGGCATACCTGACTGGTTTCTGCACCGTCTTGACTGTCTGTTGGTACCAGTCCCTCAGCCTCAGCATTGTCATCAGCCATCATTTCCTCCTAATGGGAACACATGACCATGTTTTTTATGAGACAAAGCACAAATAGAGATTTGTAATCCGGCCAGGTCCCTCACCTCTGGACCAACTCTCTGGACAATGCGCAGTTTCTTTGGTATGGGAGCCCTGGAGGTGTCCTCCTGAGGGGCCTCTGTTTCTGTGACCATAGTGCTACTTTCCTCCTCTTCACGGGGTCTTTTGGACAATGAAGAAGATCCTGGTGTTGCTGAAACTAGACAAAAAGCATGAGTATTATGTAGACACATGTCAAGATATTGATGTTAAAAGTGGATTTGCCGCCACAAAAATGATACTTTTAGTCCTCTCCTAAACTTGGAAAGAATATAATTCCTTCTCACCAGTCCCAAATACAGCAGAGGTGGAAGATGTTGAAGGCCATTCCACCTGCGAGCTGGGTGTTGCCTCAATTACCACAGGTGGTGGCTCCTGACTGAGTGGCTCTGCGTGGGTGACGCTCTGCTGTTGTGTTGGCTGGACAAAGGCTGTGGCCTGCGTTTGGGTTTGCTGGACAGTTAACATGGGGCTGGCTAAAGTGGTCTGGATGTTGGGGCTTGCCGAGCGCACGGAACCACTGGCACTTCCATACACAGTCACATGCTCCACTGGCGGGCCTTCTGTAGTCTGCATCGCTGCAGAGCAATCGAAAAAAAAACAAAACATTAATTTCATTACTATCACAAAAAGAAGAAACTGATAGTCTACTGATCAGTGTCACTTTTGTATTTTTTTTGTAAACAATGCAGTCATCCTTCCCTTGGGTGTCAATTTCACACCTTCACGCAGTTTTTCAAACATATTAATACATAAATCATGCTGTTTCTTGGTTGAATACGGCCTATTAGTTTAAAAATATGCATATTTAAGCGAATGTTACGTATTGATTGCTTAAATTAAGCATTTTCACGCATAAAAATGGCTAAATCAACCAAAATGCAGATATACTGTAAGGCATTCCAAAGACACATTTGAAAACGTAATGGGGATATGTAGTATTCTACACTGGCCACTAGGTGTCAGTAGTGTTAACTGTAATGTTCGGTGAGAAACACAATCACCAGACTTGATCACCGGAAGAACAGGCTTTTATTGTAGATTTAAATTCTCTCGCAACAGGCACAATAATCCCTAATAAAAACACAGGCTACTGTTGCGGGCTTAACCCACGCCAAAGTAAAACTCAACTCGAACACCCTTTGGCACTCCCTATCCGCCCACCACTCAGTTCCCTCAGGGAACACAATTCATGGCAACACACACGTGCAACAGTCTTATTTTTGTCTTAAATGGCTTATTTACTCTTATGTCTACTATATTGAGTAAAATTAGTATAAAGTCGACTACAAGGGTGTTAGTTCATGTCTAGAGGGCTCTAATAATGTTAAAAACTGTATTTACAATGTTGTAAACAGGTTTTCTATGCTCTTTACAAAATATTCCATTTAGAAATCCTACTTTGCAGAAATTCACTTATCACGGTCTGGTCTGGAACCAATTAACCGCAATAATCAAGGGATTACTGTACTACTGACATTATTTTTGTTCACCGTGACCATGATTTTTAATCCATCTCGACATGACACGCTTCCTTTAAAGACTTAAGACCTGGCACACACTGGAGTCTTGAGATTTGAGAACTGTTTATTTCAAAATAAAAAAAACTGACCAGTGTGGCTACATAAATGGATTCAGCTATGCCCTAAGACTTACCCTCCTGGGTCTCAACCTGTGTGGTAGGCATGACGGTAGCTGTGGGCGTTGGGGTGGGCACAGTGGCAGGGGTGATCATGGGCCTGATGCTTGCCCTTGGAGTGGGTTTGTTCCCTGGGTTGACAGCTTGCTTGCTGGCCGTGGCTACTACAGGTGTTGGCTTTATGTTGGCAGTCGGAGGTTCAGAGGTGCTGGCACTAACAAAAATGTGGGCACACTGTCAGTTGATTTCTGTAACATCCCTTTTGAATTGGATTCATGTTTCACTGGGGAGCAGCTTTAGTTTTTTCCCAGTATATGTGCATCATACCTGCCCCTGTCTGTAGTGGGAGTTGACTTGAGACTGATTTGTCTCTGTTCCGTGCTCCTCTGCTGCTCCTGAGTCTAGAACAAAGACAAATATAGTCATCAATTTAGATTTTTCACTAGCTTAGAATAATAAGGAAAATTAAAAAAATATTTCCAAGAAACATTCGAAACAAAGACTCACTTTGCTTGGACCCGCCTCAGCTGGTTCATCCCTTTGCTCTTGTCTTTCTTGCTGACCTCGCAGTTCTCTTAGCTCTCTCTCCTGTCGATTAAAGCGTCCCTCATACTGAGACTTTATGGCGCTTACGCGCACCTCTAGCTCCTCACGTTGCTGTTTTAGCTCCTCATTTTCCCTCTGCAATTCGTCTTTGGTGCCTGGATATGGCATACATTGCATGTTTGAGATTGAAGTAAAAATGGAAAAAAACGAAACAGCGCACAGCAGGGAGAATAATCCATCAGGAAAGTATGTTTGATTGATCTAATCTAATTATTTCTGGTAACTGATTATAGAGCTCTGTGTTTTTGATATCTTGAAGTTGGGTGCTCATTTCATTACTTTCCCCGCTGCTCTACTGTTGCTGAGCGAGGTTTTAAATAAGAGGTAAACACACATATGAAAGTATGCGTTCCATCAATAGTTCTTACACACAAAACAAAAAAACAGAAGTACAATACAAGTAAGGTGTATTATAATCATTGTCACTGGAGGTAATGGAGGGAACTCCCTCTTACTTGTGAGCTGGCTGATCCTCTGCTTGGCAAAAACAAAAGCCTTCTTGGTCTTCTCCCCCTTGTCGTCCATCTGCTTAGACTTGTCCTGCAGCTCCTGCCTCAGCCTGCTCAGCTCCGTCTGCAGCCTGGATGACTGTTCCTGTGCATTGTGCACCTCAGTTTCACGCTCTGCAACCACCTGTAACACACAAAGAAGACAAAGCTTCTTCTTACATCTACACCGACTGGGCACTGCATTAGGTACACTTGTGCAATCTAATGAAATATAGGCTATACAAAGATAATAGTACTAAACCTAAACGAGAGGGTTGACACAGCTCTCACAATTCAAGGGTTTTCAAAGTAACATTGTGGGCCTCCCTCTGTGATTCCCCGATATTTCATTCACCTCCGGCAGTTAAATACTGCTTTCTTACGAAGTTCTTGTCCGTTTGGGCCTATCCGCCTGCTTCTCTGATAAACTGGTCCGGCAGTTGATAAAACTACAACTCAGGCAACGCAAAGTGCGGCCTGTTTATTGGCCTGCAGCACATTGTAGAAATAAAATTTAACCAAAAAAAACAAGCAAACATGGAAAAAATGAGACCAAACAGGCAAAATGTAAAGAGAAGAAGCTGAAATGTTGATAATAGTAAAACAAAAGCTTTGTCTTCAAATATATATATAGTTTTTTTAAGCCTTTTGACAAAATTGAAAAAATACATAAAAATATCTATCCTTTGACTTTCAGTATGCTGCCCTCGGTGGACACCCGTGCTACAACTGCACTGTAAGTCATCTACGGGTCTTTGTTGCCATCTCGTGGTCTTAGGGCCACAGCTTTCAACAGCGTTTTAGGGGAGGTGCTTCTCACACTTGAAAAACTGCATTGGTACACCACCGCAAATTACACTGCAATAATAAACATATTGTTAAATTAATACTTCTCTTATATCGTCTTTACTCAGAATTGTCTTTGTAAAGACACAATTTTTATACAAAAACAATATTTATATATTTTGCAGTCACTGCTTATGTGTATTATGTGATAACGTATATGGAAACTGAAAACTTAACTGGCTATACACACTGTAGTCATTATGGTGTGTTGACAGTTGACAGGTTTGGTTTGGCAATAGCTGGATGGATCACTATCAATCTGCCTTGTTTGCCCCAGTGGGATACAATCATTAAAAGTGGGGAAAAAAACATGTTGGACGGCTGACCCTGTTGATGTTCTCCAGCTGTCCCTCCAGGTCTTTAATCCTGGTGTCCGCCTGGCTCAGAGAGTCTCGAAGGCTCTGCAGTTCCTGAACTGAGGCTTGACGAGTCTCCTCTTCTTTGGATGGGCCTGCAGCCTCAGCTACCACCTGGAGAGAGTACAACAAAAAGGTTCAATTGTGATCAAACCAAAATGGTGGTAGTGCTATCATCGGAGATCTCACCTTGCTGTGTTGTACTTTGAGCTCATCATATTGAGTCTTGTAGCGGCGTCCAATCTTCTTGACTTGGGTAATAGTCTTTACCTTCTCCTGGATTTCCTGATTCTTTGTAGCTACATCCTCCCTCAGCACATTTCTTTCATCATTTATCTTACTCAAATTGTCAAGCAAGTTTTGTATTTGGCTTTGCTGAGACACTGTGAGATTGCTGGTCCTAAACAGATGTTAAGACATCAGAATAAATCAATTGTATAAAGTTAAAATGGGCCAAAGTTTAATTCTATTGTGTAATTTACTGGAAAAAAACTGTCTGCTATGGACTAGCACTTGTATAGTTGACTCACCTTGTAACTTCTGCTTTGATCCTGCTGTTCTCTTCAGTGAGCTGCTGAATACGTTTAAGGTGTACTTCCTTCTCAGAATGTAGACGCTTGTACTCCTCTGGATCTGAATCTTTCTGCTGGCTAACCAAATACTGAAAAAAGTGAAAACAATGCTGGTCAGCGCAAAAATTGTAATAGTAGAACAATGTACTGAAAACCAATGGATTTCTCTCTTCCAGCAAGCAATACTATTCGTTTCCCAGTACAGTCCTCCCTCGCCATTTCACGCTTTGAATTTCATGGCTTCACTCTGAAAACGGGAATGGGGCACTTGAGGCAATAAGGAAGATTTTCAAAAACAAATCATAAAAGCTGTTTGTAAAGAAGTTAAGCCATTTTATATTGAGCATTTTCTTCCCTAACGGAACCGAAAAATTAACGGACCTGTGAACTTATAACCAAGGTATGTACCAAACCATGTAGCATTACATTCCTATTAAATATACTATTTGATTTGGGGTCCACCAGCAAAAGAAGGTTTTCCTCAAAATTGAGTAAGCAGATGATTTTAGCAGCAGAACCTGTAGCTCACAGCTACACACTAGTGGCCAGAAATGGCACTGTGCTGTCGTAAGAACATGCAGAACGTGCTGTTAACCAGTGTTATGCTGCACTGCACATGACAGCATATATAGGCAACTAAATTTAATGTGGGAGTACGGTGGCATCAGACATGACAATTTGTGGCTCACAGGTCATTCACCACTGAGGTGAAGGGTGACACTGACCTGTGTCCGAGCCTTCCAGCGCTTGATCTCCTCCTCCAGTATTTTCTTCTCCATTTGCAGCACGCCACTCTTCTCACTCAGCTCAGTGTTTGCCTGTTGCAGTGGCAAAACATCTGACTCCAACTTTTGGACCTGAGAGATAAACAAGATGAATAACTTAATTAAATGTGGATGATGGCAACGCTACCTGCTTCCAGGGACCTTGTAATAGGTGTGTGGTGCAGCAAATCTCTGAAATGCAACGTTAAAAGTAAAAAAAACAACAACAAAAAAAAACGGTACCAGTCCCACCACAGGACTGAAATTCAGTGTATATTGTCAACTTTAACTGAATGATAAAAGGCAAGGCAAGTTTATTGACAGAGCACAATTCATACAAAGTGCTTTACAGAAAAGAAGGGTAAAATCACTTCATAAAATCATTCCATAAAAACATAAAATAATTCTAAAATAATTCCATAAAACATAGAAAATTCAAACTGAAGAGTGCAGATAAAATACTTTCAACTGTGAAATGCATAGTTGAATACAAGTTTTTTTCAGCTTGGATTTCAACATTGCAAAAGTTGAGGATTGCCGCACATCTTCTGGAAGACTGTTCCAGATTTTGGCAGCATAAAACTGAAGCACAGCCTCACCGTGTTTACGAGTTTCTCAAAACTCGAGATAGTTTGTGTGGCTCTAACATGTCAGAGGTGTACTTTGGCGCAAGACCATGAACTTGTACACAAGCAGAGCTGTTTTAAAGTCTATTCTCTGAGTGACAGGAAGCCAGTGCAGAGACCAGAGTACTAGACTAATATGGTCATATTTCCTAGTTCTATCTTAAGACACTAATCCCTTGATTTTGTTCATGTGTTTTGATTTTGGCAATGTACTTTTGGTGGTAAAAAGGTGATGTTATAGATTTAATGTGGCTGTTAAAGTTCAGATCTGAGCCCATTATTACCCCTAGATTTCTAACCTGATGATTATGTTTTAGAGAAAGAGTCTCAAGGTGGCTAATAACACCTTCTCTTTGTTTCTGTGGGCCAAAGACAATGATTTCAGTTTTGCCGAAGAAAGTTTTTTGCATCCACACACTGATCTGTTTGATGCAGTGACAAAGTAAATCTGAGTGTCTTCTGCATCGTTGTGGTAGGAGACATTGCAGCTGTGTATTAGCTGGCCTAAAGGCAGCATGTACAGATTGAACAATAGGGGTCCAAGGATTGACCCCTGGGGAACACCACAGGTCATAGCCATTTGGTCTGAGACACAGTTACCAATTCAAACAAACACATTTAAAACACATTGTAAGAGAAGAGAAAGTCAGTAAGCCTTTTCTGAGACTTTCCCCAAGAATGGCAGGTTTGATATGGGCCGATGTTCAGCACTGACAGGTGTGAAATCTGACAGCTGAAGGCGTCTAGCTGGCTGCAGAATAGTTATTTGTGTTGTGGAAACATTGTTGGTTAACACAGAATACCATAAATATACATAGTAAAATATACCTTAGCTTGGATTTGCTGCAGGTCCTGCTCCAGTTTTTCCTTCTCTTCTCGTAGCATCTTGTTTGTCTCCATTAGGATGCTCATAGTTTCTGTCTTTTTCATGAGCTCATCATGCTGGGCCAAGGTCTTTGCAGTCACCTGACACAGAAGAGATTTGGGTCAAACCGTATCGGTCAAGTTAATCTCAGCTGTATATGTTTTTTTCGCTAAATTAAACAGGTAAATGTGCACATCATAAAATATTTTTTGGAACACACTTTCTTGCCATTGCATCAGAAAGGGTGCCAAAACTTTGACTGCTGTATAGGTAGATCAGTAAATCATCCGGGGGGGGGGGAGTATTCTTACACTCGTGCAACTCATCCTTACCAGTAACTGTGGGACCCAGGAGAGTACAAACATACCTGCATCTTCTCTCGAGCAGCACTCAAGCTGTCCTGCAGCTCTTTTAGCTCTTGCTCCAGGTGCTCAACCCTTACACGGTAACGCAAACTCTCCCCTTGAGCAAACTCATAACGAGACTCAGCAATCTCCTTTTCACGCCGCACAAACCTGTGACGCAAAGGTGAAAGGTTTGCAAGTATATAGTGCCTTTCTACTTTCATAGAATTCAAAGCTACTTTACCAAGATGTCGCCATCACACAAAGATTATGGTCCATGCGCTTATGGAAGGAAATTCCATGCAAACTTACCATAACTTCTTGACTATAGGCCGCTACTTTTTCACACACACTTTTGAATCCTGCGGCTTAAACAATGATGCGGCAGTGCATTCCCACAATAGACGCTAATATCATGTTTTGAAGTCAAACATCATGTTTTGATCTGTGAAAACTGAAGTTTGATCAAGAATAGAATGTAGAATTACTACAGCTTGTGCTTGGACTGTGGAAGCTTTTTAATTCAGCTTAAAATAAATAAAAAGCATCACATGTTTCAACGGAGCTAATAAATGACGCTGGGAACAACAAGTGTAGGTGGGATTGCAAGGTTTATTGCATGTCTTTCTGTGTAAATATCCCATGTTCAGGAGCGGACTTACCATTTAGGCAAACACAAGCAACTGCCTAGGGCCCCGTGATTTCCAGGGTGCCCAAACGTCTGAAAAACTGATTAATTTTTTTCTTCTTCGATTTAAAGTACATATTACCGTTTTAGTCTTAATTGACATACTTAAAACTACATCCAAATGCTAATCTATCACAATCATTTCGACCGCTCCCCCTCCCTTCTCGAAGAAGAGAACAAAGCGAGAGGAAAACAAACAGATTTGTGTACTACCTTAGAATCTCTAGGACTTGGTCTTGAGATTTGCCCTCTTCAGACAGGGAGATGTTCAGTGGACTGTCACTTGCAGCACGCTGCAAATTCTCAGCCATTTTGCTACTCATTGTCTGGACTTGCTCATGCAGGAGGGTGTTCTGCCTCTGCAACTCTTCATAGCGGCTCTCCATCTTGGACATCTCCTCCTTGTAGGTCACAAAACAGAATTAAATGCAACAGCTCTGAACAGCATCCACATGTAAAGAATCCATTTCATGACTTGTATCTAATCTTGTGTGGCCAACATACCTTTACGATCTTTTCTTGCTCCCCCCAGGAGATCCTAGCCTCCATTAGCTCAGCATTAACTCTCTGGGATCTCTCCTCTAGTTGATGTCTGAGCTCAGCGGCCTGCAGAGCCTGAGCCTTAGCATCCTGGAGAGCCTTCACATCCGCCGCATGCAGAATCATTTCCTGTTCATACTTATCTTGTGCTTCGGCTGCCAGTTTAGCCTTACAAATGGGAGAGAAAATTTTATTTTTATTTTTTATTTTTTTAAGAGAAAATTTTAAATGTACTTGAAATAGTTACAAAAAGTTATAATTAACAAACCATAGGCCAATAAACGTTATGGTGGCCATTTACCTGCTCCTGGCTGTCTTGTAAAGACTGTTGCTGCTGGGCTTCAGCAGCTGATAAACGCTGCAGTGCCATCTGATGTTCTGCCTGAGCACTGTTTAGATTTCTTCTAAGACCCTCCATCTAATAAGGAGAAAAACATGTAATTAAAAAAATAATAATCTAGAGCAATATTCAGAAATTATACAGACTGATTTTACAAATAAAATTGACTACCTGCTCATTCAAAGAGGAAATGGCCTTCATATTTTCCTCTGCAATATTCAGTTTCTCTTTCTCTGCATCCAGAAGCTTCTCCTCAAGCCTGTGGTGCTGCTCCTCAGCCTCCTTCATACAAATTTCAATGGAGGCACGGGCCTGCTCAGTCACCTGCATAGAAAGCATTTGAAATACGGTCAAAAAAAGGTTCATTACGTCATGAATGTTTTCACAAAATACCATGCTTTGCTATTTTGGAAGAGAAAACACAGTTGAAGGACAGGGAAAATTTTGTTCCAATATGACAACTCTGGCTGGAAACAGTACACAGCCCGAACACTTTGTGTTCTTATAAGGGTATGTCACCTGTTTCTCTTTCTCCAGGGATTCCTCCAGACTCTGAGCCATGGCTCGGTACTGCTCCATGCTCGAAGTGGTTGTCCTGAGGCTCTCTGCCAGCTCCTGTGCCCGTGCTTCAGCCTGTAACATGCGACTCTGAAGATCTTCACGGTCTTGACTTGAAACTGGTAAGCCTGAGAGTAGGAAGAAGTCAGTCATTGTTTTAAAAAAGTGTAAATCTTACGTATTGTAGGTAAGGCATCATATGTAGTGCTAGAACAAATCATTGCTAGAAACTCAGTCAGTCAAGTGACTATTTGGATCACTAAACTGGAAAGTTAACTGTGCAGATAAGATTTTTACTTGAGGGGAAATTAGAATGGTAATAGTCACCTTAATGAAAGATAAAAATGATGTGTGTGTGTGTATGTGTGTCTTTGCTCTAACCTCTAGTAATAAGCGTGGAGGGGGAGCCCAGGATGTGACGTGCTTCACTGCTACCTTGCTGCACTCTGAGGGCATTGAGCTCTACCTCCGCAGCATTCAGCATCTCTTTAGTCCTCTGGTGTATAGCCACCTGGGTCTCCATTTGTCGCTTTGCGTCTATTACCTGAATCTTAGCAGATGAAGGAAAATGAGTAATATGAATGCGCTTTGTGACCCCGGGTCAGTGCAGTGTTTCCTAATTGTGCCCTGTGAGGAAAATTACAAAAAAAATCAATTAAAAAAATCAAGGTACAGTAGCTGACATGCTAGGTCCCACAAATCTGATGTAAAGGAAAAATGTGCCGTGGCCACAAATGGACACATTAAGAGATGGAAACCTACTTCCTGGTTTCTGCTCAGCAAATGTCGCTGTTCCACCTCTTGTTCCAACCTCTTCTGTAGCTGGGAAATCTCTCGCTCCTGCTTCTCTATCTGATTGTTGAGACGCTGACGTGTGTCATTATCGGAACGCTCAAGTGTGGCCTGTAAAACACATGAATTAATATTGGGAACTGTGTGCATAGGATTGAGTGAGATAATCCAGATTTACCTGAATAGCCTGAAGGTTGGTCAGCACCATGTTCTGGCTTTGTTGCTGGCTCAGGATTTTCTCCTTCTCTTCATTCAACTTAGACTCAACCAGCTTCAGCATGTCTCTCTCTTTACGCAGACCTTCAGCGAGACCCTTAAGGGGAAGAGGAACTACTGTTAAATGGTGAGATTTCTCAAAAAGATACACATTAGTTTCTCTCGGTTTCATAAAACAAATACCTCTGCCATTGAAAGCCTTTCTTGAGCAGCTCGTAGATCCTCAGTTAATGTATGGATGCTTTTCTCATGGTTCTGTGTGGCAGTGGCCATCTTTTGCTCTTTCTCTCGGAGGGAAGCAATCTCTTTCCTGTATCCCTCAACATTGTCCTGTAGCATCTCATACCTAAAATTGTTTAAATTTGTTAAAAATGGCATCCACAGAAGCAAGTTCTTAAATAGAGAGGGTCCCGCTATCAGTGCTGGGACACACCTCTTGGACGCAAACTCCAGCTGTGTTGCGGTCTTGGCATTCTGGGAGCGGAGGTCTGATAGCTGCTCCAGGAGTTTGTCATTCTGCTTGGTCAGTGCCTTGTCACTCTCTTCTCGCTCCTTCTTATAGGAAGAAAACACCTCCTGCAACTGCATGTGCAAGAATACACACGTCTTCACATCACAGCTAATAAACTAATGCACATTGCTCTGACGTCCTCCATCTGGGAGGTGGAGTAATTATGTGACCTGTGCATCGGACAGCATTGCAGCTTTGTTTCGTTTTTGGATTTGATGTAATAACGGTTCTATGTAGTCGCTTGCGAGATAAAACAATTGGCCAAGGAGCTGGGTGGAAAAATGTGTTGTGAGGCCAGTCTTTTGTTAATTGTTACGTCGCAATAAGGACAAAATCTTAAAAGCTTGTTGAAAGACCCTTTCTGACATTGGCAGCTAACATAAAAACTTGCTTGTGTAACGTCACACTTGGCGGTTGGCCAGGCACTGCGGAGTTCCATTGAAAAATGTTGTGTTATCCTCTTTAAGGTTCACTTTTCGAAACTGTGTTGTAGTGTTTACATTGACGCATGGTGGAAATGTAGAGGAACGTCAAAACAGTCACGTTTGTGAACACATTTTCAATATGGCTACACCTGCTAACGTTTATGTGGCTTTGAAAGTTCCATACGCAATAAAGGTGACGTGCAACCGTCGTCCGGCAAACTCTTTACCTGTCGCAAGGCTGCCTTGGCCTCCAATGCTTCAGTGGAATCGGTTGCCATGGAAACAAGTGCAGTGGGTGTCCCTGTGGTGGGCGTGGCCGCGGGTGAACGGCGGGGGGTGGATGTGAGGGTGAGCTCCTCAGGTAATGTACCTTACAACAGAAAGGCATTTAGCCATCCTAACACTGCACTGTAGATTGAACTGTAATTCTTTAAAAAGGGATGAAGACCATATTGAATGTCTTTTACAATATTTTTCATTCTGCCTATGCAATTAACTTGGCGCTGAGGGGGCGTTACCTTGCTGAGGGAAGCTGACTCCTGTTGCTTGGGCCAACAGCACACGGTACATGTCCCTCTGCCTCATGATGGACTCTGTCATCTTTATCTGCTGGCTGCGTTGCTCCCTCAGAGACTCCACCTCAGCCAGTGTGTTCTCCAAACTCTTCTCCACTTCAACACGCCTGTGATCATTAATCCCGATTAGATTATTTTTTTTATATCACAAGTAACTGTTGGAAAAGGACCAACTGCATTAGTAAATTGAGGAAAATAAATCATATGTTGGAACTCACAGTTGAATATAAAGACACCAAAAGCATCAACATTAACATACTTAGTGCCAGAGGCTTCCAACTCTTCTTTCTCTTGGGCATCACTGAGATCCCTGAGGGCCACCAGAAGGCGCTGATTCTGCTTCTGTAACTCTTCCACGCTTCGGAAAGTGACCAGGTGTTGACTAATGACTTCTGAGGTGCTGCTGACATCCACTGAGCTCAACTCCTCGTCAAGAATCACATGGTTTCCCCGGGCCTCCTCGAGCTCAATAAGTAGCACACGAACCTGGTGGGAGAGAAACTTTGAATTTCTCTCATCTTAATATAAGAATCTCTTTGGAAATAGAACCTACCTGCTGAGACAGGTCTGCAAGTTGTAGTTCACACCTTCGATTGCCCCTTTCTAAAACAGTGGAGCGCTTATTAGCTTCATCAGTTTCATTTTGCAGGCGGTGCACCTCCTGAAACACAAAAGCATGCAAACATTGAAATCTGTTGAAATTAAATGAAGAGGGTACAACATTGGACACAATAGAAGAGGGTAAATCACTGTTGATGTACTACACTGCTGATGGGAACGTCATACAACTTTGTCAAAAAAAATAAGAATTATCCCTTTAAGGTAATGTAATGTAAAGTAAAGTAAGGTCTCAATTTTTTGTGTCATTACTGCTGCTTAGTGACCAGAATACTACATATCACTTATATTTCAATATGTTTTGACAAAGAACAGACCAAAGTCTACCACAAACAGCGCTAATTTAATAATGAATTGATTTCTGAAAAAACGCGACATAGTGAGGCAGCAATAATCAAACCGCGATGTTGCAAGGGACAACTGCATTTCCATTTTTTCACTACTTCATTTTCCATTTGTATTCTTTGATTTGTTTCTAATATTATGGCTTCAAAAATTACATTTTTTGTCGTAGCGTTATGACTTTATGCTTGTAAAACATTTTTTTTCCTCTTAATCTGACTTTATTGTAATATTTCATTAAATCGCTGCTCTTTTCCCCCCCCAATTTTGTTGTTTTTGATAGTTTTCTAGTTTATTAAAGAAATACAAACTGGAATTAAACATTTTAATTAATAAACCCCCCCCAAAAAACAGCCACAGACCGCAGAGCTTGGACACCCCCGTTTCAGCGCTAGCGGGAATCCTGAAGCAGCCATACCACTACTTACCTTTACAGCCTGCTCCAGTTTAGCTGATAGACTGGCCACTGATTTCTGCATGCGCTCGTGCTCATCCCTCTGCCGTTTCAGAATGGGGGCCTTTGCCTCCACTTCTTGCACTATGTCATCCAGATACTTGTTGACCCGCCTATTCTCCAGGCGCTCCAACTGCAGCTGCTCCTGGCTTTCTACGTAGGCCGTATACAACTGAAAAAATAAGGAAACAATCAGAATGCAGATCAAAATGCCAGTACAGTAAAAAATAAAAAAATAAAAAAAATTAAAAATCAAGGCCAACGCTGTATACATGATGAAACGATGCACACCTCAGTTAGCTTCATTCCAGGTTTAATCTTTGCCACTGCAGTCGCTGTAGGAGAGACTGTTGCCATTTGCTCCTCGGTGAGCACAGATGACGTGCCAACTGGACCTGGATGCACAAACAAGGGCAAAAGGCATCATCATATACAGTAGAGTGGAACCTCGGTTAGTGTGTCTCGGTTAACATCGAAAATGTACGCCACCATTTTGCCTCTGTTTGTGCGCATTCTCTGGTTAGTGTACAATGTGGCACGGGTCCTGTTGTGTTATTACTACACTGCGTTGAGTCCAACAGTGTTCTTAATGTATGTGTCCTTCCGTGTTAGCATCCTAATAGCTAGCTAAACAAAAAGGCAACCAGAACCGGAAGTTATGTCGCCCGTCTATAGGCGATTAAAAACAGTTCGCTAATTATGACACCATCGATAAATGGACATGTGCATGTATCCGCGTGTTTCATCTGCTCGTCTCTCTGTGCTACACAGGCTGGATGACGAGAGGGTTCACTCTGCATCTGTCTGTGCGCATTGGTTCTTTCGTGGAACGAACACAGAGTGGGTCCTCATCTCATTCAGCCTCTTTGTGGAGGCGGGGCTACTAGTGACTGGATACAGAGGGTTTAAGCAGTGAGCTTCGTGAGGCAGCATACGCTAACATTACAAAAGTTGCAGAAGCTATGTTTTTTGAGGCGAATGCCACAGCCGACAGCCACAATGTGGGAACATTTCGGTTTTAAACAGAATGAACACTGTGAGGGCATCAACACAGACGGTTGACACGGACAGTTTTCTCAACTGGGGTAAAAAAAACAAACAAAAAAAAAACAACAACTACCAATAGAACAATTAAACCCAAATTACCTCTTAGTTTCGAGTTAGACAGAAGATCATTGGCATTGTCCAATTCCTTCTCAAGCACTTGAATACGCTCCTTTAGCTCTACAGCAGTGTTGTCTGAAGCTGCTTTGGTTGCTTGGAAATTCTCTTCAAGAGCTTTGTTGGCTGAGGCAAAACAAAACAAAACAAAAATAAAAGAGCCCAATGAGAGGGGAGAAACACAACCAAATATTCAGCCTCACTCTCAAACAAAGGGGATGTACAGTCATGACAATTTTGCCTTTTCGCCTCTCACCTTCCCCTGCGTCTTGCAGCAGTTTATGCAACTCATCCACCGCTCGACTCAGCTCCTCACTTTTTGCCTCAGAATCAGCTGCCGCTCCCTGAATCAACAATAACCCATTAGCATCTATTAAGGTTGCACCAACAAACAAACAAAAAAAAAAAAAAACGTGACCTCAATTCGCAATAATATGCGACCTTATTTTTAAAAGGAAAGCATTTTTTTATGAATTCCATTTAAGCTCCATCACAAACAAATGCCGCCATTTTACTCAAGGACTCCTGCTGCACAGTCGTTGGCATGACGGCCGACATTTCCTCCACGCTCTACCCAGCAAGTGAAGGCATGGGTGAAGTGTGCGGTGCCGTGGTTCTACCCCCCTGACGGCCGAACCCACTCGCCACCAGTTAACTGGCTTTTCTTTTGACTTGTCTTTATTACGTGTATGAATGTACTGTCGAGTGAGCCATGGGTTGACTTTGTTTTTTTCAGTCTTTCAATCCATTTTATCATGTCCTTCCAGGACCTTACATAAAAACGGCAAATTTTAAGTTTCTTTCAAGACAATGAGGAGTCTAATAATAAAGTGTGATTTGAAAAAAACAACAACAAAACGAAAACCAGACATTATGAGTGTGTGTACAAGCTCGCCAACACAATTACCATCATAATTCTAAGTGGTAAAATTGTCACATTTTTTTGCTAAATCCTGCAAGCCCTAGGATCTATCTTACATTTACAACACTTCAAATACGTCACACTAAATGTTAATGTTTTTGGGAACCTCACACAACATACCTTGTATAAATTGGAAAGCTTAATGTTGGCATTCAGCTCATTTTGGAATTTTTCCTCCATGTTAGACTGCTGCTCCTTAGCCTGAAGTAAATAAACATTGTAAAATTATTTTTGTATACCAAAAAAAATAAAGAATTAAAAACAGAAACCCCTCAGGTAGACTTCACATACTTCTTTCAGTTTCTGAATCAGGTCCTCATTCTGTTTTTGATAGTTTTCATTCAATGTCTTAAGACTGGCCACTTGTTCCTGGACTCTGTTCAACTACAAAGTAAACACACAGAAAGCCTGTTTAAATCGGTGCAGGTTGTTATCACAGTGCCATGAATGCATCAACTGAGGAAGAAACATGCCTCATCCTTTTTGTTCTCCAAGCTGCATTTCAGCTCCAGGATCTCATTACCCTTCTGTCGGGACAGGTTCAAAAGTTCTTCACTTTTGGCCTTCAATTCCTCATTCAGCCAAGATGTTTGTCCATTTAGCAGCTCTTTCTCTTGTTCCATGCGTTTCTCTTTGTACTGGAATGAAAAACCAGCACAACGTATGCGAGTTAATGTATGCGATAGCGATGCTCCGATCCATCGGCCACCGATCAGCAATGCACGATTTCCGTGAACAAACACGTGATCGGCAAATGGTGAAAAAGCCTTTCAATGTTGATCACCTGTGGCTAGTACTATTGCAGCCCGCAGCAATCCATACGTGCAGTGTAGTGTCTTGCCCTAACGTCTTGGGAATATGTGCTCCACTTTCCTTCACATTGTGCACAGGCATGCCAAAACAAAAACAATCATGTCTGCCGTGTGGAACCTAATGACCAACACATGCCACGAAAACTATCTTGTGGATGTAAACACGTTAAAAAGCTTTAATACGGCATTTTGAAGAACACACACTTGACGGAGTATGGTGAGTTGTCGAGGCTCACGGTGCAATCATCAGTCAAACGGCAGCCAGTTAATGCAGCCATGTGGACACTCGCTCATATGTGCGTGACAATAGAGCTCCGCCAATGTACTCTCACATCCAAAGTCTACTTAAAGAAGGTGTCTCATCCTCACTAAGTTTCACCAGTGATGCATGTTCTCTTCAAAAAGTAGGTCAAATATGTTTTTGTCTTAATTAAGGTGATGTTATGGTTCATTTTTTCATATCATATCGCCAATAGCACTTCTAATAAATAAATAGAAAAATGTATAATTAATCCATGCGATCGGTATCGGCCAATTTCATTCCTGGATTATCGGGATCGGCAGCATAAACCCTGATCGAAGCATCCCTAGTAGGCTATATAACGATGGACTTTTTAACCATAATAACATACAGTCTTGTGCATAATGTCATTGGACAGATGAACTTCACAGTAAAACCAATGTTACGATAAAAGGCATAAAGCATAACTCACTTTGATGTTGACTTCAGACGCTTCAAGTTCATCAACTCTCAGCTGCAGAGACATTTTGGAGGCACTGACCTCCACCAACTTATCATTCAGTTGCCTCAAGTCATCTGTAGGGCAGCATACAATATTATAATATAAGATATGCATGACTTCTGTAGACGCTGTTAACAAATGGGAAAAAATGTAAGTGCACATACCATTTAAATGCTCCACTTGCAGGGCTCTCCTTTCAAGTGTCCGCACAAGTTCGAGCTTTTGTGCTTCCAGTTCTTCTTTGGTTTTTGACATCGTAGCCTAAAAGTAATTGAATTAAATTGACTGCCAAATGATGCAAACACAGGAATGATCCAACACACAAGTTTGCCAGACCACCAGAGGCGCCATGTGAAGTTGCAGCATTTCTCATGTAGTTTTTGGGAATGTGTGTGTTTTTGGCATTTGCAGTAATTTTCTTTTGCATTTATTTTTTATCCTGCAGCATTTTCCCTATGCATGTGTTTTATGCTGTTGTTGTTTTTAGGTTTTGAATCATTTCTGTGTTTGGACCGTTTGGATGTTGCTGCGCAACAAACGTAACCATCTGATTCTAAACAACTGAACCACGTTTCACCTGTTCCGATGACAACTTCTCCTGAGCGGTTTCATATTGCTTGTTTTTCTCACGAACACTTTTGAGTTCATCCTCTGAAATAAGCCATGACCACCTAGTTAAACACCAAAGGCAAATGACGTGTTTAAAAAGAGTCATGTTCGAAAGGTTCATGCTTACCGATTTTCGTCAACGCTTCTTTAAGTTTACTGTGCTCTTGGGTCTGGGTCAAAAAATCTTCCTGACACTGACCAAGCTGTTTCACCTTTTCAAAGAAATGTTGCTCTGTAAGATGAAAGAGAAACATACACAATATCAAACCGTCACGTTGTTTACGCTCATGCTAGTAGCTAAGCAGTGTAGCTAACCGTAGCCTTACTGGTACTGTAGTTGTACTTAAAGTATTAACACGAGTTATAGCAGATATAACAGATCGAAGTATTTACAGTGTAAGGTATATGTGTCAAGAGAACTGTACCACAAGATTGTTGAGTAATGATCTCTACACAAGTGCGTGCATGGTGGAAGTAACACTTTAGTACCATTGCGACTAAAATGTCGACACATATCTCACCGCTGTCAACCCTGAATTGCTCCCGTTGAGTTTTCAAAGTGTCGATTTCGTACTGTTGATCTGACAGGATCTTCTCGAGTTTGTCCAGAGTCCCTTTTGATAGCTTTGATAGCTCGGAACTATCTAAATCTTGCAGCAACGGTGCCGCCATTTTTCCACGGGTTCAACGCGCAAGCGCAGTGCTACGATTTGTGCTCGTCAAAGAAAGTGAGGCATTGTGGGTGATGTATTTCATTTACGTAAGGCAAAAAAAACAGTTGAGTGCCGCTTACAAAATAATACCTGCGTGCCAAATGGGATGTTTTAATCACGTGATCAGAAAAAAAAACTACACTGTAAAATACCTTTCCATGACTGGACATTTTCCAGTAACCTATTAGTTCTTGCTGACCTTATGCGGACGGTCTTGCTTTTGAAAGACCACCAGCAGATGGCCCTAACGGACAGAAAAAAAGAAAAGTTGTAGTTTGTATTGTATCACTAGGAAGTAATTCAAGGAAAACAGTTGCTCAGTCTTGGGAAACTCACAAATGACTCTTAAACAAGCACAATTAGTTTTAAGTGCAATGATAGCCTGGCAAGCTTTTAATCTTTTCAATAATTCAATGACAGATGGGAAGGATCTCAAAAAGAGTATCATATCAAAAAATGGTTTCATTCTGAAACCACTGTAGTTAAACTATAGTATGGTGTGATTACCTAGCATATAGCCTCAAAAAGTATTCGCTTTACAAGTCCATCTCATTAAATTAGAATAATGTTGAACACGCAGAAAGATGAATGGATGGGACTTACTGTTGATGTGGATTTCCCCGTACATCCTGGCGAGATCAAATTCAGTAGCCTTTCTGGCCTTCCTTATCAAAGTGCTGTCACTCGCATCTTTCTTTGGCCCCATGGCGAGTTATTTAGCATTTAAAAAGTGCATGGACCGTGAGTCAGCAATGTGCTTTGTTTGGGCACTCGATTTCGCGGAACGATACAGGACAGGGCAAGCGGACGAGATTGTTACGTGCAATGCTGTACAAAAACCCAGGCAAAATCTTGACAGAAATTATCGTGAAAACTGAATCGTACAAAAACTGTGGTGTGTGAAAATCGAGGTTTGGCTGTATTGCTTAATTTCTTAATAATTTTGATGATTGGGTCCGCACGGTGGCCTAGTGGGTTCGCGTGTTGGCCACACAGTTCAAATCTCTGTTTGGATTTTGCATGTTCTCCCTGTGCGTATGTGGGTTTTCTCCGGGTACTCCGGTTACCTTCCACATTCCAAAAACATGCATGTTAGGTTAATTGGAGACTCTAAATTGTCCATATGTATGAATGTCAGCATGAATGGCTATTTGTCTATATGTGCCCTACGATTGGCTGGCAACCAGTCCAGCGTGTACCACGCCTCTCGCCCAAAAGTCACCTGGGATAGGCTCCAGCATATCCCCGCGACCCTAGGGAGCACGAGCGGCATAGAATATGGCATAGGATTTTGATGATTATAGTTTACAGATAGTAAAAAAATTCAGTATCTCATAAAATTACCTGAAATGTAGGAGACTTATTTAATTAATAACAACATCAATTTTCTATGCCGCTTGTCCCCACTAGGGTCGCGGATGTATGCTGGCGCCTATCCCTGCTGGCTTTCGGCGAGAGGTGGGGTACACCCTGGACTGGTCAAAGAACAACATACCTTTTTTTAAAATGACTATTTGACTTTTTTCACTTCTTCAAATTGCTTGTCAGATTTGGTTATTTTTCAAATGCATGCCCATGGTGGTGGGTGGTGGGCATTTTTCACAATCATTTTTGCTGAATGAGGGATCGTGAGAGGAATGAAGTGAGAGGTTTGTCTGCAGGCAGCGGAACTATTTTAAATCTGGCTGCCACACCCGGTTACCAAGATGTACTAAAACAAGCCGTTCATTTTATACAATGTATCCTGTTCTGGAGGGTGGGGGAGGAGCTGGAGCTTATCCCAGGTGACTGTGGGTGAAAGGCAAATTACACCCTGAACGGGGCACATACAGACAGACGACTACCGGATCAGTGTGCACCAAACATGTTCTGTTATGGCTGTACAGACCTTTTGTGCATACCATGTGTTGACAGAACCCAGGAAACATGATGACACGAGCTGCCATTTCCAGAGTGATTCATGCTGACATTCCATTAATTTTCATGGGACTGTACAGGTGCATGTTTCACATTTCACCAACCACAGAAATTTGCTCAAACAAGATGAGTAATTATTCAGGCATAAGGTAAGCCTTGCGTGACAACCACAGGTGAGTTGGGTCAAAAGGTAAGTGTTGGGGCGCAGCAGTTTGAGCTCTACATTGGTTGCATTCTGAGGACCTATGTCAGAGGTGTCCAAAGGCTGTTTTTTTAATTGGTCAGGGGCACATTCTAAAACAGCAATAAAACTAAACAAAAAAAAGAACATAAAAAATGGAAAAATAAGCAATAATTTTACAAGAATAAAGTCAAAATATTAAGAGAAAAAATGTGTGATCGAATGAGAAAAAGTCATAATTTTACAAGAATAACACTGTAGTATTTTGAGGACAAATAGCTTCATTTTAGCAGCGTGACATAGAAATAGTAAAGAAGTTTGTTGGAAATTAAAAGAAGTTGAAAATTAGGTTTCAGAAAAACTTGTAATGTTGCAAGAATGAAGTCAAAATATTACAGGTATAAAGTCGTAATTACAAGATGAAAATTTACAACCAGAAAGTTGAAATAGTTAGAAAAAACAGTTTACAAGAATAAAGTAAAAATATTAACAGAAAAAAGTCATATTATAACAAGCAAAAAGTATAAATTTTACTGAATAAAATCATGATATTATCAGATAAGAAAATGTAATTTTAGTAGCATAGAGTTGAAATATTAAAGAATAATATGCTATTTTTTAAAAAGTTGTAATATTATAAGACACAAAACAAAATGAAGTTTAAATTGTTGGAAAATTAGGTTGGGGAAAAGTTAATATTATGAGAAAAAAGTCAAAATATTATAGCAATAAAGTCATAATATTACACAAAGAAATTTTAAGAAAACAACAACAACAAAATAAAAAAGGAAGCAAAGAAAGGAAAAAAAAGAGAAATGACCGAAGTTCATACCAATAATACTCGTTTTCATCTATATCACGTATATTCTTGAAATATATCTAACTCCTTAGCATATCTGCATGTGTTGCTTCACAAAATATCAAAGTAGCTCTTGCATTCTTTCATTTTTTGGTAAGGACACCCCTACTTTTTTTCCTCCTTGATTATTGCACTAACTCCATTGCTCCATTGCACAGCAATTCTGCATTCTAGTATTTCTTGTAACACGAATGCAGATGTGGTTCATCTTAACAGGAGAAAATGCAAATACAAAGTAATACATAACTCACAAGTAAAAAAGGTCTACATTTCTAAATTTAACTCATGATAAAAGCCAGCGCATCACAGTTATGTAATTTCCACTACATCCACTGCCCATATTAGCTGAGCGTGACCGAGAGTGCATCAGAACTCGCTATAGCAATACCGTGACATCATCACAGTGACATTTTTTTATTTGGGTGAACTAGAGCGTGCCAGCTGGGCTTTCCACAAGTCCAAATACAAGAGGCAAAACAGCCATTAATTAGTGACTCTATAAACAATTACATGGTTATAATGTCAGATATGGGGGTGGGATCATGTGACCAGTGGACTAAACATTGAGGCACACATTAGTTTGAGGGAGTAATGAGTCAACCCATGATGTTTGTTCCAAGAATAAAAAATGTGGATCTCCCCCCTCTAAATATCAGCACGAGTTCATGAACTTGGATGAATTCGTGCGACTAAAACGTGGATATTTTACATAACACTTGTCATCATTTGCCCAAACATGGACTGTCAAAGTCAATGTAAGGCTAGTGTTATGCATTGGACCAGTCACAAACCATTAGATGCTCTTTGTTTGAAGAGGGAGAAGAAAGGTAAGCCAACACTTCCGTCAAGTGGGCAAATGACACGGAGGAGCACATCATAACTCTGAAATTGCTACACAGGTCTGACACTTCAGCGATGTTATATTCAGCTTTCTTGCTCACCGGGCTCTCTCAACAAGCTGGAAAACTGCTGCAGTACATCTAGAATGCTGCTGCTCGAGTCCTGACTAGAACCATGTAATACAACCATATTGGCACAACCATATTAACAATGGCTTCCTGTCGCTCAGAGAATAGACTCTTTAATACAGCTCCACTTGTGTACGAGTCTTTATGGTCTAGCGTAATATTGTCCAAAAATGTGGCCCGGTGGGCATTTGCGGCCCGTGGTTGATATTTAATTGGCCCTGGACACATTTTAAAAATACAATTGAACAAGAAAACTAACAAAAACAACAAAAATGGAAAAAAAGAGCAGTAATTTTATTAAATATTACAATAGAGTGCTAATATTAAGAGAAAAAAAATGTTTTACAAGCATAAAGTCATAATGCTATGAGGAAAAAAATCATTTTTGAAGCATAAAGCTGAAATATTGAACAAAATTGAAAAAAAAGCAGCAATTTTACAAGTATAAAGTCTAAATATTATAATAAATTCATCATATTAATATAGAAAAATTTCACATTATGACAAAAAAATAAAAAAAAATTACAATCATTTCTCCATGTTTTTTAAAATATATTTTACTCCAATATTAGCAACTAAACACAGAATAAAGTTGTAATTTTTGGAAAAGTAGGTTGGGAAAAAGTTGTGATATTACAAGAATAAAGTTACAGTGTTGAAAATGACAAGAAGACAGTTGAAATATTTGTAAAACTGAAAAACAACAACAGCAGAAATACAAACAAGCAGTGGAGAAGAAGTGATCATACACTTTGTCACCTGTAACACAAAGCTGAGATACAGGGTGTTTAAAAAAAAAATTATATATAACTTTTTCGCATATCTATATGGGTTGCCCCCGTATCCTTTCATTTTAACGTATGCGATCCTCGCTGGGAAAGTTTGGATACCCCTGGCCAAAGTTAATCTCTGACATGTTCGAGCACAGGTGTCAAACTCAAGACCCGGGGGCCAGATTTGGCACACCACATCATTTTTTGCGGCCCGCGAAAGCCTGCCAGCAATGCAAGTCAAAAATGTCTTCTGTCCATTTTGACTGAGAATTTATACTGCATGCAGTTGGAGGGTGTTTTTGGCGGTGCTTTGAGTGGAATCGTCCTCGTTCCACCCAAATAATGTGAAGTGTCGTCTAAGGTCTGAGGTCTCACTCCACTTTTTGCACCACAGAAGCATGAAACAAGTCTTGATCTCAGTGTGAGAAAATAAATGCTTGGATCTTGCACCATCCCCTCAGGTTAAAAATGTCCTTTGAAGCGATCAAGCCTGCTGGGGTGAGAAGTGAAACATCTTCTAACAGCCCACTTGTGCACACATTTTAGGAAAAAGCTGTGGCCCTCTGAAGGCAAACACAACTGTGATGTGGCCTGTGGCGAAAACGAATTTGACACCCCTGTGTTAGAACCTTATGAACCATCCCCAGCTCTGAGAACCTCAGGGAGTGGTCTCTTGCTGGTGTCCAGAGGCAGGACTAAACACGGTGAGGCTGTGTTTCAGTTTTTTTTGTTGGAATGGGACACATTATTTGTCGCGTACTCCATAGTAAGCAGTAACTGCCTTAGGCCTTGCCTGGCTTTGAAGGTAAGTATTTATTTTGGTGAGTATTTCATTACATTTAACTTTGTTGTTTGCTAAATTTTCATGACATACATTACAGCTCCCCACAACCCAGAACAGGATAAGCGGATAGGTGGATGGATAGAGTTGGACCCATGTTGTGTTTTAATGACACAATGACAACCTTAACTGGTTGCCAGTCAATCACAAAGCAAATTGTGAACAGGTGATATAGTGAGAATTGATTTCGCACCAGTGGCACCAAAGTTAGTTATGTAAACCACTACACCGCCATTCATTTTTCTAATAGAGTTCAGCACAATGTCATTTGTTACTTCACTGCGATTAACTGAATTGATTGTTGTTCTTTAAAACAGGCTATGTCAGAGCCCAGTAAGGCTGACATGTTTGGACATTTCATTATCTAAAAATAATGTAACAAATCTTAGGCATGTGAAAGAGAGGTGTTACCAGCTTGAGGCTATGCAAGCTAGGTCAGATGTGGATGTGTGGAAAAATGCAGGATAGTATTTCAGAGAAATATTTGTTAAGGTGGCATAATTCAAAAGGTGCTATGTAGGTGCAATGATAGCAGGAAAGGAAAGGATGACATTTGCATTTGTTTGCTCTTGCAGCAGATGCGTAATATGGTAAGTGCACACATCATACTATCATGGTTTTTCAAAAAAGCATTAATTAATAAATCATGCTGTTTCGTGGTTGAACACTGCCTATTATTACTACCTAAATTGCCTAAATAAAAAAGATAAGGCATTCAGAAAATTTCATTCAAAAATGCTGTGAATGTAATGTGGTCTTCAGAAGGCTGGCATCCTTCAACGTATGCAAGAAGCTGCTACAGATCTTCTACCAGACTGCGGTAGCTAGTGCCCTCCTGCAGTAGTGTGCTGGGGGAGCAGCCTTAAGAAGAAGGTCGCCACACGCCTGGAGGATCAGGCTCTGTCATTGGCACTGAGTTGGACAGCCTGACATCTGTGGCAGAGATTGAGGAGGCTCTGAGGAGGCTCCTTTCCATCATGGACAACCAGCATCACCCAATGCACAGCATTATCTCCCAACAGAAGAGCAGTTTCAGTGGCAGATTACTATCACTGCCCTGCTCCACCGAAAGACTGAGCAGATCATTCCTCCCCCACGCCATGCAACTTTTCAACACAACAGAAGGGGAGCAATAAAAACACACATAGGACTGGACGTATTACCTTATTATGTATTATTATTATTAATATTATGTATTATTATTATTTATTATGAATTACTCCACTACAAGATTTGACATAATCTTGTATTTATTTATTCGTATTTTATTTTCTTGTTTTTGTCTTGCCATGGCTGTTTTATTTTGTGATTGACTTCATTATGGCATCTATCGGTCGGTCGGTCGGTCGGTCGGTCTGTCTGTCTGTTTATCTATCTATCTATCTATCCTCTATCTAATGTTACTGTATTGTTCGGTGAGACATACAAGCACTAAACTTGACCCCTGGAACTACAAGCTTTCATTGCAAGCAAAACAATCCCTAATAAAAAACCCTAATAAAAACACTACTGTTGCAACCGCAACACACGCCAAGCTCACACTCAACACTGAACCCCCGACGTCACGTCCTGTCCACCTGCTACGCTGCTCTCCAAGCACTGTAACACATTTATAGCAACACACATAAGCACAAGTCTTATTTATGTCTTAGATAGTTTATTTACTATTGTTATGTCTACTATATTAGGTAATATGAGTGTAAAGCTGACTATAGGGGTGTTATTTCTTGTGTAGAGGGCTTTAATAAAGTTAAAAAATGTATTTAGAAGGTCATCAAGAGTTTTCCTATGTTCTACTAAACTACAAAAATATTTCATTTATAAATAAGGAATCCTACTTCACGGTAATGCACTTATCACAGGTCAGGTCGGGTCTGGAACCAATTAACCGCGCTAAACAAAGGATTACTGTACTCACTTCTAACTTCTCTTCCAAAAGCAATGTAGTAAACCAGTGTAGTCTACTATGGTACAGGGGAAAATGTCCAAATTCTCCAAACACAAAAAATGCTGAAAATGCTAAAAATGATGGAAAAACAAGGGATTACTGTACTTGTTGTCAAATAATCAAATAGTTTATGTTTATTTAAAATTCTTCAGGGTGGGCATGTGAAAATTAATTCCCTACAACTGTTTTCACATCATTTACCTTAATGTTTCTTTTAGATTATCATCATAATAAAATGGAGGGAGATAGATGAAGGAGTCCAGTTTCTAGTGGGGGTAAAGAGACAGCTGTTAGCAAAGCATTATGTTAACCTCATTAGCTAAATCTCCTCAAACTGTCCGAGGATAGAAGCAATGGTGGAAGAGGACCCGGGTTTATCACTGCAGTCTGCAGGAAGTGTGGCAGTTTGATCAACAACTGCATCTTTAACAAACAATATTAATGATTCTGTGTAGATTGTCAGTCATCCAGGTCATGGTAATCTGAAAAGGCTGGATCGAGACAACTGGACTCTTCTTTTGGTTAGGACGTTTCACCTTTAACCCAAAAGGCTTCTTCATGTTCTAAAGTTCTAAACGTGGAGTCTCTTTATGTCTATGGTGGGTGTGTCCCCTGTGGGTGGTCACAATAGGGTTGCTGTTATTGTTATGGGCGTGGCTGTTGAACTGTCCTGCATAACGATAGGTTGTTGGTCTGCCTCGTGGCAAAGCGACTCGTTTGTGGCCACGCCGCACGTGGAATGAGACAGGCTTAGGGGGAAAGGTGTTAGAACATTGATAGCGGGCGATATGTGATGGCATAAACCTCCTCCTCTGTTTAAAGAGGGCCTTTCTCGTTTGAGGTACGGTTTCTTTCACACCTCTCTCAAAACAGCGGTCCTCCCTATCCAGAATTTGGACGTTGTTGTCCTCGAGAGAATGTCCCATCTGTTCGAGATGGAAATGAACTGCTGAATCTGGGCTCGAAGAAAACGCTCTCTGATGTTGTACCATGCGTTTGTATAGGGGTGCTAGGTCTCTCCAATATAGAGGTCATGCCACTCCTCACCACTGCACTGCATAAACAACATTGCTAAGTTTGCTTCTTGGATTTTGGGGTGAAGCAGCTTTTGTCTGAGGGTGAAATGAATCGGTATGTTATGTTTTGAGAAAATCCTTCTGAGGTTCTCTGACAAACCACCAAGGGACCACCGCCTCCTGCTTCTATTCTCAGGCTCGGGTGTAGCGGCCCTTCTTCTTGATTTGACACAGACCCAGATAGGATACCCACATTATTCACCCTTTGCGGAATATTAATGATGCTGGAAATAAAATAAAATAAATAAAAGTCTTACCTTAAAATACTTTCAATTTAAACAATTTAAACATTTTCACTTATGGAAGTGATCAGAGTCAATGAAATGTAAAGCAAAATAGAATTTTCATGTTGTTTTATTCTTTAAATTATGGACAATTAATAATTATCAACATTTATGCTGTATGTAATCATTAGGAAAACGAGTTGTGGTGATTCCAGTCTGCTGAGATGCACCTTTTGACCTAAATTCTGTATACACAAAATACTGTATGTTCAAATGGGTTTACTCTTCATCGCTGCTGTTTCGCAGATGGCACTATCTGATCAGGAATACAGTGGAACCTTGGTGAGCGGCATTCATTCGTTCCAGAAGGGCAGAGTCTAACCGAAACAGACGCTAACCGAATCAATTTTTCCCATAAGCTATCATGTAAATCCAATTAATCAAAAAGCCAAAAATAACACAAAACACATTTTTATAGTCTTACAACTAGTTGGACATGCACAAAACAATTCAAAAGCAATATAAGTGATGAATGAAAGGGAAAAATGAACATTTAAGTTTACTTTTACCTTCATTGAAGACATGACTGTTCCCAAAGACACGATGTGGCAGCGAGACACCACACGGATACTACATTCCTGTTTTGCCATGAGTTATTTCGTGAAGTTAACAGTGTTTCTCACCTCAATACTGTAACCCAAAATTGAGCCAAACAAAGTTGCAAGTGCCTGTGTTCTGATAAAGATGGTGAGAAACACAATTGAATTCAAGAAATACCTCATGACAAAACAGGAAGATGGTGTCTGTGTGGTGTCTCGCTGTCACATTGTGTCTTTGGGAACAGTCACGTTTTTAGTGAAGGTAAAAGTAACTTTAAATATTAATTTGACATTTATATGCATTTAGAACAGTTTTATGCATGTAAAACTATAACTGTAGAACTATAAAAACCGCAAATGAGATAGACGGGCAACACAGCTGACTTCTGCTTCTGGTTGCCATTTTGCTAGCAAGCTATGCTAACAAGAACGTTTGTGATAAAAATACACAAAAATACATTCAGAACACATTTGGACTCAAGCAGTGTATTAATAAAACAAGACATGCACCATACTGTACGCTAACCGCTAAAAGTCTGCAAACCGCGGTAAACCTTTGGCGCAAATTTTTAACGTTAACCGAAAAGCACGCTAACCTGGGCGGACGCTAACTGAGGTTCCACTGTACGTTAATGTATGCTCCAGATGTGTTTACAACCTTCTTCTGCATCCACTCTTCTTTGGTAAGATTAAGTTATAAGAAAGACCAAAAATAAAACACACTTTAATGGACTATTGAATCAAATCCAAGGATATAAATCCATATGAATACAGGGTATATGTACATATATATTCAGTTGAATGCTAAAAAAATGTTTCGAAATATTAATGAAATTAACATCCCTTAAATATACATAGTATGTCAATTGTTCTAAAATTATAAAGCAAAACCTTATAACCTATTGGTTATAGCTGGCTTTGGCTTTTCTTTTGACAATTAGTATTTTAAAACCTTGGTGTGCCTCACTCTAGCTAACCCAAATCATGTTTGAGAGCAGCCATGTCTGGGAAGCTTTAACCAGATTTTGTCATTTTATACAACATTTTATACAACTCTCATAAAGCTCTACATCCAACCCCCCAGCAGCCACAATCATTGTTTACTCCACATCATTCTCCTCGTCATCATCCAACACCGGCATCTCCTTCTCAGGCAGCAGGCCATAGCTATTGAGGAAGGCCTCCACGTCTGTAGCAAAGAACTCCTCATTTAGGTGCTTTGTGCAGGCCAAGAAGTTCCCTAGCAGTTCTCCCGCCTTGTAGACCAAAAGTGTGGGCAACACCTCATCCGAGAACCTCTCAGCAGCACCTGAGGCAACAGCGTCAATCCTGCAGAACTTGACGGTGGGGTACTCTGTGGCCAGGCAGTCCAGGCAGTTGTTGAGCTCTTCGCAGCCTTTCACGCCGATTTTGTAGATATGGACCACGACCACCGTGCTGTGATGTTCCTTCTCGATGACTTCAAGGAACGCCTCCCCGCTGTCTAGGTCGTGTACGCCTTCAAACTTTGGCCCAAAGCTGAGCTTATCGTGCATTTCCTGCATGCACTGTTTTCGGTATTTCTTGAGACAGCCCTCATCCTCATCCTTAAGCAGCTCATACTCCTGTACACTCATCTGAAAAGTGGTTCAATTACACATATTTTGTCAGACGTGGAGTTTGTTGACTGGTGTTTTGTATGTAAAACAACGACAACTACAAGGAACACTGCAATACAGTCATCCCTCGCCACATCGTGATTCCAATTTCACGGCTTCACTCCATCATGGTTTTTAGAAATATGCATGACATATTTTTTGCCTAAATTGAGCATTTTCAATCATAAAAATGGGTAAATTAACTAAAATACCAATATAATGCATTCAAAAACATTGACAAAATGTAGTATTCACTGGTCACTAGGTGTCAGTAATATTACTGTAATCTTCAGCCAGACACGCAAGGTTCAGACTTGGTCGCCGAAACAGCAGGCTTTTATTACAGGCTTGAATGATCTCACAACAGGCAAAATAATCCCTAATAAAAACACGCGCTACTTTTGCGGCCGTTACCCATGCTAAGCTGAAACTCAACTCTGAACTGCCGGTGGCACTTCCTGTCCACTTCTCTCTCAGGTCCCCTAGGGGATACATTTATAGTAACACACCAGCACAAGTTTTATTTATGTCTTACATGGCTTATTTACTCTTATTATGTCTACTCTATTGGGTATAACGAATGTAAAGGTGATTATGGGGTATTATTTCATGTCTAGAGGGCTCTAATAATGTTAAAAACGCAGGGTTTATGAAGGGCTGTCAGGTCTGATACTTAGTGAGCGAGTGGAACCAATTAACCGCAATAAACCAGGGATTACTGTACACTCATCCAATTCACAACTCAACTCATAAATGGATATGTATACCTTACGATTCAGATTTGCCCTGGAGTCGTCCTTTTTCCTATTAGGGGATGACATTTGTCTGAGAAGTTCTCGTTTTGCAGGTGGCAGGTTCTCCTGGTCCATGCTCTCCAACTTAAACCTCCTCCAGTCATTGATAACGCCCTTGGGCCCTTGTGACATATCGACAAATAGCATTTAGTTGTTGCTTTCTCAAAATGTATGTCGTCTGTAAATATGATTGCAATGTAAATACCCTCTTGTGTGTAATGTTAAAATGGTGTTTGAGAGCTTAAGGCAGGAGTGTTTATACTTTTTCCGCTGCGAAAAGAAAAACTGAAGCGTGGGGGGGGGACACTTTGATACGTTACGTACACAAAATATGCTAAAAATAATCCACTGTTGGTCAATGTATGCTAAGTCGGGGTGCAACGATACAGAGAACCACGGTTTGGTTCGATTCCATACTTTAGTGTCACGGTCCGATATTTTGTTTTTTGAATTTTGTTTCAAATCAAAAGTAAGTTTTTTTTAATTAAAATAAATGTGTCTGGTGCAGTTTCGGCTGTGCATTCTTAGAAGCTAGAACCATATAAAACAAAAACATCACTTTGTAAAAACAATAAATAATTCACAATTCAATTCAACATGGCAATAAAGATAATTACATATAATTCATCAATAGTTCTATTCAGAGATTCAATAACATTTCAATTAAACTATGTAGTGTTCATTAGGTCCACAGTTCATGCACACATCCAGTTTGCCATTAAACATAAAAACACTTAAAAAAAACATGAAATAATAGCAACACAAAGAAGTAAGGGTAGAAAAACACATTTCCGTAATGGAGTTCCGGGCGCGCATGGCGCAGTTTACATTTACATTTTACAACTAGCAAATGCAACAAATGCAATGGGGACTTTTATTGTATATATATATACAGTATATATGCGTCCCACTGCTGAGTTATTTTACCCGGAATTTGTCATGTGACATCTACGTCTGGGTTGCAGTATAGTTCGAGTCATCGTGCTATTGAACCGAGACCGTTCGATAAAGATAACGTACTGTACATGTATTGTTGCACCCCAACGCTAAGCTATCTGAACAAAACATCTTAGTGTTGTGTTATCAGTGACAAAGCAAATGAGTGTAATATCTAATATAAGGATTTAATTTAATTTTCAAAATAGGCCGAGGGCTAATACAAAACAAGCTGCGGGGCTCAAAGTGACTCCTGGGCCGCAGTTTAGACACCCCAGGCTTCAGGTCAATATTAAGGAAGTCTGCTAATTGTACACGCTTCGGCCATGGCTTATTTCCTGTAAACAAGTTATTGTTTAATTTACCGTACCATGGCGGATTTTCATTGACACAGCAATGACACAAGCACACGTGAAGCTCACTAAAATGTAATGCCTTGATTTAAACACAGTTTCACTCACCCGTGTGGGTCGCTGTTTCTTCCAAGTCAATCATCTGGTCTGACATGTTTCTGGTTAACTACCTGTAAATCACAAAACTGACAATTTAATCCAAATTCTGTGATGCTGTTGGCCATAACAATAGCCACAAATTTTTTTTATACACAAAGCGTTGATGACCGGTCACATTTGTTGGCTCTAATAAGATAATTTCATAGCTCCAGATTTGTTTACAAAGAGATCCTCATGATATTTAATTAAATTAACGCTGTCTAAGAGGATTAGTGGAGTGCAGCAGGGCTCCCAGTGGCTTTGCTAGTCACTAAACAGGCTATAATAGCACAACTGTAATATACAACAATGTCCTAATGTTAGATCAATATACTGTATGTATTAGGCATAATGAAGAACTATTCGACAATACTAATCATCCCATAGTAATGATAATGGTATCGGTTTAGTTTATTTCGGACATGTATACAAGGTTGAAGTGCATCACATGTTTACAGTTTCACAACCCAACTTGTCCAAAAAGAGGTAGGAAGAAGCAGAGCTTATTTAATCCTACTATTTTTGTGTCGCAGCCATCACTAATAATTTGTTCACTTCCTGTGTTCGATATGTACCAATTGACCTTTTTTGTTTTTAATAATAAAGAAAAGCCTAAAGATGTGTAATAGTAGAGTTAATAGAGTGTGGAGATAGCATTTATGGTCATAAATAAATAAACATTGTTCAATAATACCTTAATTAAAGATAAAAGAATGAAGTGTAAACAGTAAGTACAAGAGTAAAATGTACTCAAACAATGTATAATGAATATACTTGATGTAAGCTTGTATAATAAACAGATAAATATGTCATAGATGATAGGCAATGCCTCATTAATTAAAATGGTTTAGGATAATGTTCATCATTGTTCTTCCTTATACTTTGTAAACACCATGTTTGTACGCAACACATATTTTAATTTCACATACAAATAACCTATATGGTTTTAGTGTTACGCATGCATGCAAATGATTTAAAGATTTTTTTTTCCCTACGTCACACATATTTTTCCTACAGTACATGCTGTGTAGTTGTATAAATTGTATCACATTTCCGTGCACTTGTCTTTATTTCTTTTGGTTGGACCTTAGACATCCAAGAATTGCATATTAGATATCAAATCCAGGGGTGAATATTCTCCTGGGTGAGTCCTGTATGAATGTTTTGTTGTTTCATTTCCTGATTTGTATGTGTGTGTGCAAAGGAGACTCATACACAGAGAGGTCTTTGAGTCTGCGGACGTTATCAGGTGAAGATTCACTTTGGTGGACCCATGACACTATAGCAACAAGAAACTGCGTTGTTTTTACATTTTGTGGAAGACTTTACTTTGAGACTGATCTTACCCTAACTATGATTTCCTTGAATCTTTCTGACTGTTATTCCAATTAATGCAATTTTAAATTTTAAATAGAAACTCCATGTATGGAGATAATAACACATACGACCCCATAGAATCAAAGTCTGAACATTTAATGAGAATCCAAATGTCATGCAGGAATAATAAGACTTGGATCAGAAGATTTAACAAGAATATAAAGGCGTTCTTACCTTTCACAACGGTATCTGAAGGTTGTGCGTAGTCGATCTCTTCACGGAGTTATCTGTTGCTGCCTGGTGTGCTTTTCTGGATGCATGCGTTGGTGCTCTCTAGCCAATGAGCAGGGTCTAACGGAGATTTTAAAAAAGACCCGATAGACCTAACGGAAATAGATCCTAAGAGGATTTCACTTCAGGAATTAGAAGCCTCTAGTTGATACAGGCCCAGCTACCCACAATGCAGTGAGAGATGCAAGCGTAATGAGAGAGAGAAAACACGTTTTCCTCCCAATACACAACTTGGGAGGTTGGCTGACTTCATCGATACATAAAAGAGATATTGTTGTCTTCATTATATCGTAGACGGGAACAAGTCACAAGAGTTAACGCTGTCTCAGTGAAGAACTTTTTCATGAATGCCTTGTTTGTTACTCAGTTAAAAGTCTCTCAGGCAATCTTACTTTCGCAGAAAATAAACACATGACAGCAAGCTTAGAAAACATAAAACACCTCCAGCTAAGGATGCTTAATCATGCGGCTTTACGTTTAACTCTCAAAACAGTGATCACTTTGTTTTCTCGAAAACAGTGAGTCGCTTTTACGTTATCAACATCCTTGTCAATATTGCTGCGTGTGCTTGTCTACAATCCATGCGACAATGCGTGTACGCATCTCGCTGCATCTCGGCTCAAACACTCCTCACAAAGTAATTTATACTTTGCCTCAATTATGCATTTTTAAGCATAAAAATGGCAAAATTAACTAACTAAATTAACTAAAATACAAGTAGAAGGCAGAAAAAACCTTCTGATTGTGAATGTAGTATTCTATACTGGCCACTAGGTGTCGGTGAGACAAGGTCCAGATGTGATCGCCAGGAAAGATATTTATTGCAAGTTTAAACGATCTCACAAAAGGCACGATAAGAATAACAAAATACCGGGTTTTCTCGAGTATACTTCGCACCAGCCAAAAATGCACAATGAAGAAAAAAAAAACATATATAAGTCACGCTGGAGTATAAGTTGCAGGACCAGCCAAAAAGTGCAACTTATTGTCCGGAAAATATGGTAATCATAAGTTGTATTTTTGGGGGGAAATTTATTTTATAAAATCAGAGACCAGGAACACACATTTCATCTTGAAAGGCAAGTATTAACAATAAAATGAAGAACAACAGGCTAACGTAACGTGAATAGGTGGTATGTTAATGTAACATATTAACAGCTATTCAAATAACTTTAGCCTAAACAACATAACATAACTAGTTTACTTGCAGAATAGGATTTTCTTTTTGGGGGCATTAGTCTTCCGTCTCTCTCAGTTGTTCCAAGTTGATGTTTACGTTGTACATTTTCAGTGTTACAGGATTGATAGGAGTAGCAGATACTGGCACACAAGCCTAGAACGCCCTCTCGTGGCTGTCAGTATGAAAAAAACATATGTAAGTCGCTCCGGAGTATAAGTTGCAGGACCAGCCAAACCATGACAAAAAGTGTGACTTATAGTCTGGAAAATATGATAATCATAATAATAACACGGGCTACTGTTGAAGCCCGACTCTGAACCTCTGACGTCACTTCCTGTCCTCTACACATCTGTCTGCCCATCACTAAGGTCCGCTAGGGAACACATTTACTGTGACACACACGAAAAGGAGTTTTATTTACATCTTAAGTGGCTTATTTACTCTTATTATGTCTACTATATTGGGTAATACGAGTGTAAAGCCATTTAAAGCCTCCATTACAATACACTGATGTCCAAAAAAAAGCAAAAGGGAACTCCTAAAGTGTGAGTCTATGTTATCTTATTTAATAATCTAATAGGTCTTATTTTGGGGCCGCGTGGTGGTCGAGTGGTTAGCATGTTGGCCACACAGTCAGGAGATTGGGAAGATCTGGGGTCGAATCTATTTTCTGTGATTATATCTACTATACACAAATGTAAAGGTGACTATACGGGTGTTATTTCACGTCTAGAGGGCTCTACTAAAGCTGAAAACCCTATTTAGAAGCTCGTAAACAGGTTTTCTATGCCACAACGATGAATATATTCCATTTATTAATATTGAATCCTACTTCGCCGAAATTCACTCAGTGTGGTCGAGTCTGGAACCAATGAACAGCGATAAAGAAGGGACAACTATTGCAAAAAGCAGGCAAAATGATTTAAGAAATAGATGGATGTTGTGCTTCTCAGTGTACTCAAAGTACAATTTAACACTGTTTCCTTATTCACTGGCTGATGAGCCAGCATCCGGAGCAACTGGGGGTTCCTCTTTGTCAATTTTGACATGGTCACAGGGGAAATGAGGACTGCAACCGTAGGAGTTTGGCATTCGAGGCGGATAATTATAAAATCTTTGACAATAGTTGAAGACGGTGGCCGACAGGGGCAAACAAGCACACACACCTAAGACATAATATTTGACAATATTATAGAGCAAGCAATTTTTGCGGCCAGACAGTGTGCGAAAACCAAAAATGTTTATGAAGATTTTCATCCAAAACCGAATCATATGAAAAAATACAGAGCAATTAGAAAACTGAGGTTTGACTTTGGTATAATTTGCAGCTTGATTGCAACTGTACATCCCATATCTTTGGTTCCCCCTTTGACCAGACACATTCACCAAATAATTACACATTCTCAGATTGCAAAATGTGCTTCAGTCAAATGCTGACTGAGATCTTTTCTGGGACAACTTGAGGAATTGTCTTTGACTTTTGTCTGTTGACTTACTGTCCTTTTGTGTCCTGTACGTTATTGGCTTAAAGGATCAGTAGACTTTCTAAATGGAGGCACACGGAGGAGCCATGCATGTCAGGTGGGTTTTTCATCATCTCACTCGCTCACTAAGCATCAGTTGCTTGAAATGGATACAGCAGATTATTCTAAAAAAATTTTTTTGAATAAAAATGTTTTATGTTTGTTTATCATGGTTAATTGGTTGAATTTCTGTAGTATTCCTTCTTTATAAATTTAATATTTTCATAGTTAGAGAATAAAAAAACCTGTTTGCAGCCTTCTAACATTTTTTTAACATTATTAGAGCCCTCTAGACATGAAATAGTCACCTTAACACTTATATTACCCATTTTAATCAACTTAATACTGTTATTACTGCAGACGCTACAGGAGTTTGAAGTCCAGGACCACAAGGCTGGCAAACAGCTTTTACCCACAGGCCATCAGGCTTCTCAACGAAGCACTCACACACGCCGCACGCAACACACACTCATAGCACTTTATTTATTGATTTATTTATTTACTTATTTATTTACTTATTTATTTGTATTAATGTCTCTTCTTTTTGTTGTTGCTTAATTTATTGGTATGTATGTTTATGTTTCTTATGTTCTTATTCTTATTCTTTCTTGTGTTTTCTTTCTTTTCTTGGGAGAATGAACAGAATAAGATTTTCATTGCATAGTATAAACTGCTGTTTTACCATGCACATGACAATAAAACTCTCTTGAATCTTGAATCTTGAATCTTAATAAGATCAAATAAGCCATTTAGGACATAAATAAGATAACAGATTCACACTTTAGCAGTTCCTTGTTGTTTTTATCTGAACATCAATGGATTTCAGTAGTAGACATAGCAAGAGTAAATAAGCCATTTAAGACATAAATAAAACTACCGTTGATGTGCAGCTATCCTACGTGAACTGGTAGTCAACAATAAGCATATCAACACATTTCCAGCATAAAGTATATTATACCCATGCTGACTTTCTGAATATTAGCCGCTTGCTGTTTGGCAACAAGAGCATCATAAACAGAACTTGTCGTGTCATGTGTATGAATCTAATCTTTTTATCAGGTCAGAGCAGCATGTGAGTGAACATGTCAGCACAGATTTATACGCAATTCCAGATTGTATCATAGTCACACAAAATATAAGATAAAATTGCAGTCACAGGCCTGTTCTTTTATCATCTGTTCCTTTTCATTCCTTTCTACTCTGCATATGATTGTATATTGACTTTACTATTGCACATTCTTTCCTGTAAGAGTGAAGAAACTCTTAATAATAATAATAGCTAAGACAGGGTGGTACAGGGGTGTGCAAAGTGCATTTTCAGTTTATTTTTACTTTACACCACTGAATTATGCTCTGGTTCGTCCTACTCCTTTTCTGACATGTTGAATTGTGCAAATGTAAACATGTACGGTAGTTCAATGCAACTAAGCACATTTGCAATAAACTTAACCATTACCATGATTGTCTTTAGGGGTGTCTTAGAATATAACTGCCTTTTCAGTTCGGGGGAGTCTGATTTGATTCTCAGCCTTGCTGTCAAATCATATGAAAATGTCGTGATCAAGATTATACCGTTCTGACTACACGGGGCTGCCAACGGCTGCTACTGAGCAAACATTTCTACATACAGTAGAATGTCTTTGTTTTTGTTAAACATAGCCTGTGTGTTTAACTTACTATACATTAATAAAATCACCCGCTGTAGTTGCACAAAGGAGCTGAGATGAGCTCAACAGACAATCTTCAGCATCCACTGACTTATTACCTAATTTCCATATTTTTTTTCCCCTTTATTTTTCTTTATTCTTGTAAAATTACTGGCCTTTTTTCCTGTTTTGCTGTTGTATTTTACAATTGTTCTTGTTTAATTGTATTTTTAGAATGTGCCGAGGGCCAACAAAAAAAACAGTCACAGACTGTAAATGGTCCCTGGGCTACACTTTGAATACTCCTGAGTTAGAGCATAGAAAACTTGTTTATGACCTTCTAAATACGGTCTTTATAATTATTAGAGCCCTCCAGACATGAAATAAAGTCACTTTACACTCGTTTTACCCAATATAGTAGAAATAATAAGACATAATAAGAGTAAATAAGCCATTGAAGACATAAATAAGATGCTTGTGTGTGTTACTGTAAATGTGTTCCCTGGGGGAGATGAGTGGCAGGCGGACAGGAAGTGATGTCATGGGTTCAGAGCTGTTTCAGTTTTGTGAGTGTTACGGCCAACAGTAGCTTGTGTTTTTATTCCTTGTTATTTCCTTGTGTGTCTCACCGAACATTACAGTAACATTACTGACACCTAGTGACCAGTGTAGACCACTACGTATCATCGTCTCTAAATGTGTCTTTGAATACCTTATATTTCTATTTGAGTTGATTTTGCCATTTTTATGCTTGAAAAAGGGAAAAATACCTAACATTTGCTTACATATGCATATTTTTTGACTAATAAAATAATAATAGACCGTATTCAACCACAAAACAGCATGAATATTAGTCGACTAATTACAAAATCTAACAAATCACACGGCTCTAATTGAATTCCTATTGTACAGTACAGTTGACATGATCATCACCATTTCTGCTACTGATGAACAACAAGTGGTAGCTTGAATTTCCTTCTACAGAATGTGGTTGGTGGTTTCCTTTACTCCACAATGTCCCTTGACACAATGTCAATGCGTGTGTTTATCGATTGTGCAACACCAAAACAAGCAATGTGTAAGACAGGGAGAGGATGTGGGTGTGTTTACGAGTGGAACCCATTCATGAACATCGTTCAGCCAAAAGTAATGTCTGGCTTTATGTTTTCAACCAACAGGGCCTCGCTTGACTGCTTCTAGGCGTGAGGGAAAATGTGACGCACACTGTTAACTGTCGTTGTATCAATACAGTCCACTGGGAGGAGCTACAGGGACGCAAAACAAGGGCTGTTGCACTCAAGCATGAAGGAGGAAGGAATCTTAATAAATAAATAAATAAATAAATAAATAAATAAATAAATAAATAATGCATAGCTTCCCCCAGCTCTTTATTTCAGAACTTTTTAAAAATGTAATTATGAAACTTTACTGTAGAAAATCGATGGATGGGTGGATGTTCAGGTTAACAAACAAATGCATATTAAAGTAACTACTGGAGAAACACTGCATCAACAATAAATATACAATAATTTGAAGTCATCTGAAATTAGTCCAATAGAATAGGATTGCACTGACATTAAGAAAAACTTGAAATTATGCTTATTATGTCACAATAATAATATTTTTTTTTAAAAGAAAGACATGGCTTGACTGAAACCGGTCGTTGTCTCCCACATAAACTTCCTGCTCATGTTTCACACCCCTTTTTTACATCTAATTCAAGGGTGTCCAAAGTGTGCCCCGGCCCAGATTATTTTTGTTGGCCCTCGGCACATTGTAGAAATAAAATTAAACCGAAAAAAAAAACCAGCAGAAAAAGTAGCAAAAATTGAAAATTGAAAAAAAATTGAGCAAAAATGTATAATGTATGAAAATAATTGAATCAAACCACCTACGTACTGACACATCACTATTTTTTAATTGCACTGCTGTCTTTTATTGTAAGAAGGAAGTAGATGTAGCAAAGTAAATGTTGGCACGACTAAATCGGAGTGATGCATTTTGGCTAAACTACTAAATTATACAAGAATTATTAGTCAAACTATACTACCAACCATAAAAGCACTCGCTCCACTGTTGACTGCTCACAAGAAACAGCAACAGATGACTAATGAATCCAGTGCAGTCTCCACTTCAATAAAGTGTTTACTGTTTTGTTTGGGTAAAGTTTGCTATAAACAAAATTAGCCAGCTGTTTTTCGGGAAGTCAGAAAGACATATTGTGACTGAATTAGCTTTGAATGACTAATGTTTTTATGTTTATTTGAAGACATACAGTTCCGCTCGAAAATATTCAACCTTCACTGTAAGTTATACAGTGGAACCTTGGTTAGCTTCTTTAATTTGTTCCAGAAGGTCTGACTCTGACCAAAACGTATTCTAACCATTCAACCAACCATAAGAAATCATGTAAATCCAATTAATAAGACTTGCAGAGCCCAAAATGTCAACACAATATGTTCTTTTATAGTTTGACATGCAGAAAACAATTCTAAATGCATATAAATGATGAATGAAGGGGATAAATGAACATGTAAGGTTGAAGATGTAAGACAAAGACGTGATATGGCACCGAGATCAACAAACACCACTTTCGTGTTTTGCTATGACTTATTTGTTGAATTCAATTTATTTCAATTGATTTATATAGCGCCAAATCACAACAGCGGTTGTCTCAATCTCATGGCACTTTACACATGAAGGTCACATTCATAAATGTGAACAGAGAACCAACTGAAACTCCACATGAGCAAGCACTTGGCGACGGAGGCAAGGAAAAACTCACTCTGGGGAAGAAACTTTGAACAGAACACAGGCTCTGTGGGGCGGGCGTCTATGTCGACCGGTTGGGTTAAGATATAAAAATAGAGGGATAGGTGGTAGATCAACCTATCAACAGAGCGTTACAATAGTGTTTCTCACCTTAAGTCTCTGCTTTTCTTATAGACCACAGCTGCAAAATAAGTCAAAATGAGGCCATAGAAAGCATTCGATAAATAAGATGAGAATTCAAGAAATAACAAGGGCGGCGTTCGTGTCACGTTTTCAATGAACAAATGAACAAGGTAACCTTAAATGTTCATTAATCGCCTTCATTTGCCATTTATATGCATTTAGGATTATTTTATGCATGTAAAACTATAATTGTAAAACTATAAAAAGGTGTTTTGTGTTAACATTCAACTGTGCTAGTTAACAAAGAACTACAGAGTCAATAGACGGGCGACACAGCTGACTTCCGGTTCCTGTTTCCATTAGTGATGTGTGGATCAATACCGAAAGATCAATACTTCCGATACCAGCTCTCATGCTCTAAAACTGATTCTCAAATCAAAATATTGACACTTTTGACACTTCAATCATTTGAAGGAATGTTTGTCTGAAACGTTTGTCGTTTGAAACAATGACCACGTGTGAATAGTGAATAAAGATTTCAATCAGTGGTATCACACTTCACTAGTTTCCATCTACTTCGTGATAATAAAATACTTTCAGAAGATAGTTGCACTCACACAGTGTATTAATAACACAACAAGATGCTCCCCATGTTGTAGGCTAACCGGAAAATGTACACAAACTGAAGCAAAATTTTCAACGTTATAACAGTTATTCAGATACCTATACAGTAGATAACTTAACAACATAACATAACTAGTTTACCAAACTCTTGCTCTCACTCCAAATCACTACCAAATCCCGTGTTCTGTCTTTCTCAGCTCTCATGTTTCTCATGTTTACCTTGTAAATTTTCAGTGGTACAGGAGTGATAGGAGTATCAGATACTGACACACAAGCCTAGAGCGCCATCTCGCAGCTGTCAATGTGAAAAAAAGATATGTAAGTCGCTCTGGAGTATAAGTCGCAAGAACAGCCAAACCATGAAAAAAAGTGCGATATAGTCCAGAAACGTGTTTTCAGCATCCCACTGCATGCCTGCGAAACCTGGACACTCAAAAAAAGACATCACAAAACTCAACGCCTTCGAAATGAAATGCTGCAGATGTTTGTTCAGAATATTGACCGATGAAGTACGGCATACGGTGAGCATGATGGACGGCATCAAGAAAAACATACAAAAACATTTTGGCCACATCACAGACCATAGACTCATCAAATCAGCAGTCTTTGGCATCATTGAAAGCAACAACAACCATGGCAGACCCAAGAGAGCATGGCTAGATTACATCAAACAATGGTACCAGAAGAGCGTATGGCAAACCAAGACCATTGCCATGGACAGAGACAAGTGTGGAAATTTGTGGACGCCTTTATCGACACCCACGGGACAGAGACCTATGGATGTTAAGTCAAGTAAGTCATAATTTAGAATGAGGGTTGAAAAATGTCAATTTGCCGATTGTATCACTCTCAACACCAACGTATTTTGTTTGTATGAGGCAACGGAAGTGCGTGAGTTTTGCACAAATGTTCTTTTTTACCTGACGCCTGAAGTGTTGTGGCAACACAGCATAGCGTTTTCAAATGTCATGGAAATTTTTGGCCCAGCTAAGTCTTCACAAAGGTTGGAGGTGAAATGACAGTCAATTCCTGGCATTACGTAGTAAGACACTGACCTACATGTTATTGTCCAACTTCCACCAAGTACGTCTTAGTTGTGCCTTATTTCCTGTTTTTCAACAGTTTGAAAGTGAACACAAAAGGAAAATCACAGCAGCAATCTTCCAATAAAAGCAAATATAATATAATTACCTTTGTGTTCATGTATGTACGCCTGTGAATGCTCTCTAAAAACATATTAATCAATACCAATGGAGTTGCTGTACTTGCTATTTCAAAAATAAAAATAAACACCAGGTCTCCAGGTTGCATCACTCAGGACAGTCCAAGATGATATCGACAGAATTGCGACGAGCACTGAAGAGGAGTTATGCTGCAACATTATACTATCCGGGGCAAACCTTACATTCATTGGCAATACAGAAGATTCCCGTTTTGCGTGGGGGTTACTTTCCGAGATCACCTGCGAATGGAGAAAATCCGAAAGTACTGGTAATGAAGACGCCCAGAAAGATGTAAAAATAAAAATGAAGCATTTTTGACACGCAGATTTTATTCCCTCCTCCTAATGTGGGAGGAAACCGGAGTACCCGGAGAAAACCCACGCACGCACGGGGAGTACATGCAAACTCCACACAAGTGGCGATTCGAACCCAGGTCGATCTCCTGACTGTGTGGCCAACATGCTAACCACACGGCCACCGTGCAACATTGAAATGTTGCTAGTCATAAATGAAACACTAAACGTTGACAGCTCTAATAGTGATGGAAGTTAGAGACCCCTGCAACCTGCACATTCAATTTATTCTGTTTTAAGCTGAGCAACACAGATTTGTGTTTAATAAAGTTTTACATTTGTATTACTTTATTCTGTTCATTTTGTTATCTTGAGCTAAAAGAATTATTGAACAGTTTATTGGTCATATATTCGTATTACTCCAAAACATGCAAATAGTACAAAAGTCGTTTCACACAAATTAAGACAAAAGAAAGACAATCCGGCAAAACATTTATTTTTTAATAATTACCTATTTGCAAGAGGCCCTTGGAATTGTCTAATGGGGGCCTCTGACCACTACCGCTCACCATAAATAAATTGTACTGTGTGATCGGTATGGGCCGTTCTCAGTCATGAATGATTGGTATCACAATCGGCAGCATAAAACCCTGATCGGAGCATCCCTATAGAAGTCAATTGAAAAATATCAATCTAATCACGGTAGAGATTAGACACTGATACTGCCCTTGGTGTCTATACAATCAACATTTAGATCCTTCTGCCCACCCCTACTTTGCTTTACTTGCTTCTGTTGCCATTGGTTACAAAATAAACAGCTTTCCCATGCAATCATAACTAAAGGTATATGTCACTGATGTGTACAACGCTGTTTCGAAAGCCATGTATATGTGGAATGCAGACAAGCAATGGTGGGAGAGGTAAGCAAACAGATATCACAGATATTCAAGGTGTGTCAAGGTGAGAGGCGGGACTCACCGGATATTACTAACACAGGAAAACACGGGAAACACCAAATCAAATAGCTGACATTCTCAAGTTATTTGTGATACACTTCAGTCACAATACAGTGAAAGAATTACACCAGGTGGTATTGTAATGGCTTCCATGAAATATCATTTTATTTCCTTCTTCCGTTCAAGAAGTTGGTTTCATTTGTCTGAGTTTCAGGCAAACACTCTCATCAGCTGGCTAAACAGATGATCCTTTTCACGTCTCTAACGTCTCTGGTATGTTGTGTCATCCACTGTGCGCTTCTTTAGGTCCTCACATGGTATCTATCGCGTGTGTCTCAAAGGTGAGTGAGTGTGTGATGCATGGTGGCATTACCTCGTCTTGTGCGTGGAGGAGCTCCTTCACAGCTGTTTCGTTGTTTGTATTATGATGCCGTGTCACCAAGAGATACACTATGATGAGACAGAAGATGACATCAGTGTAACCTTGGTTGCTATAAATGGCAAGAAAACAGAAACAATCACGTGGCAAAATCTTTTTTCCAGAAAAGCCACTGTTTATGTTTTTAAACAATTCATTTGTAAATAACTACATAGAATTTTTTGTAAATGGATCTAAATTTAGGAAATATAGGCCATTATTATATTCAAAAAATTAGAAATCCCCCAGTTTTTACATGATTTTGTTGTTTCTTGCGAGCGGCAACCCATCCCACTTTGTTCGACGCTCCTTGAACGTACTAATCTAACTGCACAGATAGACTACTATACTGTATTTGTCCCATTTTTCTTTCACCTCATATTTGGTCCCAAATGCCGATACTATGTGGGAATGCACAATGGTAAGGTTTGATTACGTTGCTGAGTGTTCATGTGCATATTTGTTTGGTGCACAACCTCAAATGAATTCATGCTAGCATGATGCCTGTTACCACACACATCAAACAGCGACGTATACAGGTTGGGCATTGTTTGAATTCGAACAATTCCGGTTTGGAGTCTTCGTTTCGATTCCAAAGCTTTCAAAAGGCATTATTATTATTTCTGCACCATGAATGTGTTATCGTGCACCCTCCATTGCATGATATCAATGTGTTGCAAATGTTGCACTAAGCTGTGCACCGAGCTTTTTTATGAAGTGAAGCCATACTTTTTATCCGCTTCTTCTTTGCTGGTGCTCGCGGACCGGCTTCTTCTCTGTTGGTGTTCGTGGCTATTTCTTCCGGTTGGTGAAGTGGAAAACTAGGAATCGAAATAAAAACTTTTCAACGATCCCGGAGGAATAAGAATGTTAGTCCCAGTACCCATCGATGCTGGAGACTCAGTGCCCAACTCGACGTATAATCTTCTCTCTAAAAAACAAACTCCAGGCTCGTACTGGTGGATGGTGGGTCTGTATTCGTTTCTGAAATGAAAGGCCGTGACCTCCACCCAATAAAACACCTTTGGGATGAACTAGAAACAAACTCCTCACTTCCTTCACTTTTCATTTCCTGTTTGGTCCGGTGCACCATGTTATCGTTCTGCAGGAGGTCCTCAGTTTGTGACATATCATGTTACGAGACACTCCCATAATTTACTCAATAACTTAGTTTCAACCAAAGCGGTTTGGGGTGTAAATGCAAGACTCTTTTGAAAACTTTAGTTAATGTTGTGTCTCCCAAGCTTAAGGCAGACTCTTCCGATGGCGGTGTGTCAAAGAAAAGGAAAGCCATCACAATGAAAAAAAAATGCTCAGAAAGGGGAGAAAGGACGACCAACATTGGCCAGTACAGCCATTCGACTGTTGCGAACATCATCAAGAATAAAGATCATATCCTTGAACATGTGGATCTGCTCCTGATGACATGGACAGTAATAATTAAGCAGTGTAACAATAATTATTGTATTTGGTTTATTATTTATTTAATAGGGATAATGTGCAAAAGCATTTATATTTACAAAAAAAGAGCTTTACACCAGATTTAGCTGCAGCTACTTTCAATATCACTCAAATCAATAAATCAATATAATCAATACCCATCGATACCCAATATATCCATCTACAGCCATTCACACACCTCAGTCAACAATTTAAAGAGAATATATGACTGTACATAACAGATTACCATAAATAGAGTTAACATTGACAATGCTGATTTCCCAGTACTACCTTTATGATGTTTTGAGCTAAATCATACAGGTTTCAGACTATCTGGAAGATTATTCCATTCTTTGATGGCTCTAAATGAAAAGGGGAAGCTTATTTGAGGTAGTCTACAGTCACGACAAGCTGTGGATTTAGATATTTCATGTTTTTATTACTTTATTTACATTTTCTTCATGTGTTCTGGGGACAGTGTGAGTGACTTTGATTTTAATTTACTGACACTTAAAATCAACCTGTATTTACATTGTGATCATCCATCCATCCGTCCGTTTTCTATGCCGCTTCTCAAATGTTTACAAAAGAAGAAGTAATTTTCCACCAAGTTAAACATGGCTAGGAAAAAGACGGATGAGACACACCAATGAATAATCTTGTATATGATTTGTGTTTTAATCAGAGGCGTGACCAACCATTACCACCGTCATCTTCTCAAGAAAATTAGCATGAGAAGACTTAAGTGGAACCATCGTTGACTGTGAAACAATGACATCATAGACAGGTTGAACATCTCCCCCGAGGCAGCGCGAATGTAGAGGCCCCACATGACAAAACGTGCACACCCACTTTAGGGATTGAGATGGAGAGAGACAGGCAAAATTGTTCAACTTTCGATAATAACTTTTTAATGGATGTGTTTTGGCAACCACACATACAAACCAAAGTTTTAATAAGAATACCGCTGTAGAATAATGTATCTGGGATCAGTAAGTCCTAGAGGAACATGTATTTGGTACGGTACAGAGGTGTATTACTGCATATATTATTTCATGCAGAATTATCTGCTAGCAGTTTCTGTTTCATTTTAAAAACCAGTCAAGCTAAGCTAAGGCGCTATCCACACTGAAACGTTTTCAGTTTAAAACGGCAAAGTATTATATCGTTTCAGCCTCTCATCCACATGGGAACGCCCTTCTGGGTGACCTGAAATGGTATTTTTTGAAAACGGCTTCCGGAGTGGGAAAATCTGAGAACGCCGGCTTGTCGATGCCGTGTATACAGGCAATAGGAAAAGGATGACATCATCGACTCACCGCCGCCTCCTCACCGTCCCGTGACCAGAAGTGTGCTTTGACGACAAACCAACATAACATCTGAATATTTCGACATACTGTACGTACATGACTCACCCCAGTGGACATTCTCCTCGTATTTTGTTGTCTTATACTCCAGAAGACTCGCAGAAGTAATTCTTCTTCTCGGAAGTCTTGAAATGCGGAAGACGACGGACTTTCTTTCTTCTTCTATGATTTGGTATGTCATGTGGTTCCGCCCTCGTGTTTGTTCACAGCGCCATACGTAGGTGTGCTGGTGTATTACATCGTTTTCACTCAGTGAAAAAAACTCTTCCAAACGTTCCCGTGTGGACAGGGCCTAAGTTTTATGTTTCGCATTGTGTTCCCAGAAAAAACACGGTACATAGCAAACCGTGATTATGGCGTACCGTTACACCCCTGGTAAGTGCAAAACTTTTCCAGACTATATCAGACCAACAACCATTTACGCATTAAAACAAACAAAACCAAAAAAACAGCCGATCACCCACGCCATAAATAACCATAAACAATAGTCAATTCATGTCGGTTTTATTTATACAGTGCCAATTCATACCATATGGAGCAGGTCTAGAACCATGTTCCTCATACATTAAAGAGAACCAGCTGAACCCCACATGAGGAAGCACTTGGCAAAGAAGGACGGAAAAACTCCCTCTTAGTTTGCCTATTGCTTGAAATGCAAACAGTGGACTTGTTGGATTTGGTTGGTTTGGCAGTCGGACAATTTGGAAATGTGAGGAAAGCTAGAAGCCAAAGAGAATAACATGAGTCCTGAACCTGGTCTAAAATAGGGCATGATGGGATAAGAGCTAGACGTTTGGCTTTTGTGTGTACTGTACACTGTATATACATACATATTCACAAGGTTATCACTGATTTGCTGCTTAGCATGAACAATGGTGCTTCTAAAAAATATATGCAGTGTACATCGTGAATGAAAAAACTCTCCCAGGATGTGATGCAATGTTGGTTGAGGGGATGAGTGGTCATCTTACATCCCCCCTCCCCAGTCCGTTCAAAGTGATCGTTTACAACTAATAATGTGTCATCTCAGAATTTCCCCACTATGGGACCATGAGGGACCATGTGCTGTAAAGTATACTTTACTAGCCAAGACTCATAGCGGCATTGTGAGCGGATGACGTTAATTTGACATTAGTCCGGTAACTGCCAGAGGTTCACGCGTGCATGGCAGCTGGCATGAGCAAGCTGTTGATTCTAGCCACCTGCAAAGCGTCACGTAACTCTGTTTCTGGCTCCTGCCCGCTACGCCTGATTCTGGTCCAGAGGTAACGAGAAAGAAAACACGCCGAAGTTTCCTCTCACACTGAACTCACATCCTGCTCATCCTGATTACACTCACACAAAGCAAGATGTGTTCCCTCGGCCCCAGCTCCTGGACGAGACCTGAACATGCCACACATTGCTCAGTAATGAAATAAAGAACTCTCCACGGGCAAGCGACAGTCTGGAAAGCAAACAATGTGCTCACACAATCAGGTCATTTTCATGCCGTGATGGAGCAAGAATATCTGAAAGGGAATCCTACGCCTGTCCCTTAGAAGGACAAAGACCAGCAGACACAGGAGGGAAGGCAGTTCAAATGACAACTGATGCACATGACTTGATTAATGTCATTTCACGGCTTCTGCGTACAGTTTCGTTTTATCTCCATACTAATTTGAAGGGGAAAAGAGTAAAAGTGTCTTCTGCATCGGCGGTGAGCAATTTATTTCAATGGATGGGAAAATATTGCTGTTATTGTCTGTGTTTAAAATGATGGTGCCCTATGGCCTGACTCATCACTCTGTGCCGACAGTCACGTCAACATTGTTTCTACTCGACTGTTTGATTTGGAACGCTACCCAACACAAATAATTGTGTTACGCTACCATCCTTTGTTGCTGAAAAATACATTTCCTCTCAGCGTCGGTTGCCATTTCCTCACGCCTCATAAACAGTAAAAAGGATTTATCAGCTTTCCTGGCATAAAAGTTCACCAATACACAGGGAAAGTTTCGGGAATGTGCAAAAAACCCACATAAAAAGGTAATACACATTGGTGGTTTGTTCCTCTTCCGTGTGGTTGCACACATGGCGGTTGAGCATCTCGTCATCCATCCATCCATCCATCCATCCATTTTCTATACCGCTTGTGCTCTCGGGCTCACAGGAAAGCTGGAGTCTATCCCAGCTGACTTTGGGTGACAAGTAAGCTACACCATGGACAGCTCTCCAGTCAATCACAGGGCAAGTAAGTATCTAACCCAGGGGTCATGAACCTTTTTGGCTAAGAGAGCCATAAAAGCCACATATTTTAAAATGTATTTACACGAAAGCCATATCATATTTTTTAACATTTAATAAAACTAAATGTGTGCATTTGTAAGTAAGATCAACAATTGTAGAATATACTTGACCTCTCAATGAGCCAGGTACTGTATTATCCAGTACCGATCCAGTTTTGGTGTCTGATCCAGAAAATATCGTAAGGACAGCTGGCATTGGCTCTGGCTGCCCGCATTGCGGTAGAAAATGGACGAACGGATTAAAATGCATAAGAAAGTTTTATATTTTGAATGTTATTTTTAACACTGTCAATGTTTTACTTTAAAATGTCAACAAAAAATACATTTTAGTGTGTTAAGAAATGTCTGAGAGCCAGATGCAGTCATCAAAAGACCCACATCTGGCTCCAGAGCCATAGGTTCCCTACCCCTAACCTAACCTGCAACACAGAACAGGACAAAACAGGATGTACTACCAAAATAAGACTATCAAGACAGGAACGAAGGCATTAAAAGGCAACATATATGAACTGTCACGCGGGCTAGCTCACAGACCGTGACAGGAGCATTCATTCCTAAGAATAGCCCATTTGGATCTTGTGTGTCTGATGAGGTTATAAGTTACAGTGTTCCCTCATTTATCGCGGGGGATAGGTTCCCAAAGTAGCCCGCAATAAGTGAAATCAGTAGCCAACTTCATTAGACAGGCAATAACATTTCATCACATTTCTCTCAAAGAAGTTCAAACCTTTGTTTGAATTTGAATGAACAATCTACAGGTAGGACACAAGAAATTATTAAGTCACTCACATGTATTTTTTCTCCTGTAACCGTGCATTTTCGTCCTGGCACCATTCCGCTGTAACGTAGCATTTTTGTATCCTTGTTAAAACATATTGCTGCAGTCCTCGAACCGAAGATTAATTTACAAACTAGCAAGCAAGCAAGCTAGCAATGACACTGGAGACACGCAGTGTGGCACGAAGGAGATTGATTGACAATGGTCTACAGCCAATCAGGAAGCAGGAAACAATGGGCAGTGGAGACACATGAGAGAGACACTCAACTTCCCACAGTGCAATTCTTCTTAAAGGGCAAGGCCCGGACTGCAGATCCGGGAAAGGTGAATCAATAGAGCGAGGGAACGCTGTATACTGTAACTTTTAATGTTTTTGAGCAACCTCTCAGCCAAGGACAGCAGCAACAGGCTCAAGCTTCTTTGCAACCCTGAACAGTATAAAGTGCAGAAAATAAATACATGAAGAAATGACAAAGCTCTGGTGGAGAAACGACATTCTTAACTTTTGCTTTTCCAAACAGAAGGCACATCTGTGTGATTCATTGCATTTTTACAGGTTTACTTTTTGAAGAGTAAAAACACAGCACATTGTCAAATATCCTTTTCGGTGTGTACAGGTAAAGCCTTGACAACCTCAAAGTCATTATTGATTCAAACACAACTAACTAACCACTATAATCCAGAAGTCGTGTGTAGAAGTACACCTTTACTGTTGAAATAGGAATTGAGTGGAAAATAACATGCACTGCTAATCAAATGAAACTGAAATAATCATCAGAATGGCAAGAAGAAGTGTGTTGTTCTGAAGCACTCACACATGACTTAACACAATGGTAAGGAGGAAAGGAAATTGTAAATGTTCATTAGTTTAGGAAGGTTATGAAGCAATTTCCAAGTGGACGACCCAGCAAGTGCATCCCAGGGCAAAGTAGCAATTAAAAAAACATGCTTCTCTCTCTTTAAGCACACAACTTGTATGTTAAATTTCATTGATTCACTCATTCAGTTAATTATATACAGCTCTGCATTAGACTGGTTTGTTTGGAGGCAAAAATTTCTCCTCTTCTCTCTGTCTTTTACAAGCCACAAGGCCTCTGGAACAACGTTCTTTGGAGAGACGAGAAATAGAATTGTTGCTCTCCACAAAGATGGCCTGTGCTATAAATACGAAGATTGGTAGAACTCTAAAATGGAGCTGCGGCACAGTGTCCAAGGTTATACAGTGGTTTTCCAAGATGGTTTCCATTTGGAACAGGACTTGCCAGGGTCGACCAAATAAGTTAAGTCCTTGTGTTCTGAGCCATATTGGCTTGAAAGAACAGACACATGAGTCTGTCAGTGCTCAGACCAAATACGAACAAATATCTACATACAAAACCCATGCCAAAAAACACCCATATATTCCCGCCGCAAGGCATGCTGGGTAGCTTGTGGTGCTCTTTTTCCCATCATTTTGCCGTGTTTGTTGCATTTTTGCTAGCTTGCAAAATATGTTGAAGGGGTTGTCAGAGAAGTAAACAAGGAGGAGTTAACATACTCCTGATATCCAATGTTTTTTGTTCAAAGTTCATATTGTTGTTGCAGCCGGACTACCCAGCATGCCTTGCGGGCATTTGGAATGAACAGTTTTTGAGTTATGTGTTGTGTTTAGACCTTAGTTGTTGATTTATGTGATGCCTTACCTTGCTATGAATGTTGTGTTTTCGTTTTGTTGCACCGTGAGCATTTACGTCGTTCTGCTCGACGGCCCCACCGTCAAATTTTTTAACCAAATGTGGCCCAAAAGCCAAAAAGTTTGCCCACCCCTGGACTAGATGCTTTTTATTATATTTGAATACATCAAAACTGTGCAAGGAAAGATGGCATCCTTGGCTTTGTATGCAATTTATAATCATTAAAAGTATTTTTAATAGGGATGCGCACCGAAACCCGAGATTATAATGGCACCATAATGGCAAAATACTAAATATCTATGGGGTGCCTCATTTCTGAGCTAAATGAATGCAGGCTCAGCCACTTGCAACAAGTGCTTGAAGGTGATATTGTGCAAGTAACACACAACACTTCCTCATTATCCACCAATCACAGTCACAGCGAGGTGCATTCATGAACACTGGAATTCTGACCATCGGCATTACTACACAAGCAGGTTGTTACACTAACTTTATTTTGTTCAACTAATACACTCCTGATGAGTATTTTAAGACCAGTTGAAAAATTGCAAGAATTTACATTTTGCACTGTTGGATCTTAAGAAAGTTCTAAGTAAGAGAAATTGAGTAAGCAAGTTATTGGAAACAAGCATTAGAGTAAACTAGGCTGTTCATCAGTTGATCAAAAACTTAAGGTCATAACTAATGATTATCAGGACAAACACAATTTAAAATGACCATTCTTTTGACCATGAGGATATCATAAATATAATTTAATCATCAGCAATACTTTGCACATTTCTACAACTTTGATCACATGGTTGAATGTCCAAGAAAGTGTGACAATGATGGGATTTCTGAGAAATGTTCACCATTTCCTGCTAACCACTATTAGTGCCAACCTGGTATGTAAATAGCCCTTGATAACATATCTTACCAGCCGCATGACTATCTCAACCCTGAATATTCAAGGGGGTTTTCTGCAAGGCATCAATAGAAACATATAAACTGTGCAACTTCGATCCAGCGTCATTTCAAATGACCATATATAAAACGGAAGTAAAAATTATAAATACAAAAATACTCACATCAATTAAATTATTCAATTACCTTAGTGGTCACTGTGTATATCATGGTCACAGTGCCTTTACTATATACTCTTTCATACAGTAAAAGTCCACAGCTGACCAAGTACTACATTTTGTCGAGTACAAAGCAAATACTTAAAGTGGAAGACGAGCAGCACTTAGTGTATACAAAGGTCAGCAACGTAACTTACACGTTAAAACGCCGTTAAAATTGTAAACTATCTTTCAAGTATCAGGTTGCAGCCACTGAGGTCTTTCATTTTACAATAACTTATACTACACGGTGTTTTAATAAATAAACCACACAGCAACATACAACAACATATAAAATCCCATATAAACATCTGCAAGTGGTCATTTCCTGTTATAAATAAAATAAATAATGAACAATTAAATAAATAAATAGCTGTATGAAATAAAAAGAATACTGCAAAGACTTAGAGCTCAGTAGTCCTTTCTTTCAAAATGACTGTGGGGTTGATGTCACTACTGCGTGACGGAGATGTGCTGGAGTTGATGACCGCGGACCCTGTGTCTTTGACGTCAGGCACGTAAAAAGATGCCACCGGACAGGGCCCCTGCACGTTATTGCACACAAGCTTTTGCAGAGATGCCGTGTTGACAATGTCAAATCCTACGCTGCCTCCAAAGGTGCTGGGCTTCCAGTATTCTGGAGAGCAGATGGGGTTTCCCATTAAGCCCTTGAGTGAGAAAGGGGCCCCCATCTCCACCATGGTCTCCCCAAAGATGGCGTTTGTCCGGGGTTTTTCCACCAGCAGGCCCGGGTAGAGCTCCACAGCATCAACGTCACCGTACATCTCCTCCAGCTCCGCTGCCATTTCTTTTTCTCCTAAAGACGGAGGAAAGAGGAAACAGGTTTTAGTTTTCATCAGTCTGTTTGATCTATTTTTAGACGGAATATATAGGTTTATAGGAGGGAGGATAAATATTTCTATTAATTCTGTCCCTGATTTCACTGGCTCGCTCACGTGTTCAAACATTTTTATACTCACAAGTGTTTTTTAAGAGTATTTTGCTAAATATTCTAAACTTTCCCCTGTAGAGCGAGGCCTCTTGTTTTTGTTTATCTCTTGTTCACTGGGTTGCCAATTTGCTTACACGAGTTTACCATCTGGGTTATAAACTAGCGGAAATACTTTCATAAAGCCTTCAAAGTGAGACTGGAGTTGTTTTTTGTTTTTTTTTTTTTTTAGAGCTGTATCATTTTCTTTTTAGAAATCATTCAATACATGCAGAAATAATGTCACATTTTCGAAAGGTCATGCATGCACGTTTAAGGAGAGAAGCGGGGTAGGACTGCTCCTTTTCCGTGTAAACATATGATGTACTTCAATGTAACTTTGTAAAGTATGTTCAAAATTAAATATTAGTATTAGGGACGCATTGAAAATTGAAAAAAGCTTGTAATATTACGAGAATAAAGTGTACATTTACGAGAATAAAGTTGTAATATTACAAGAATAAAGTCGTAGATTTATGAGAATATAGTCATAATATTATGAGAATAAAGTTGTAAATTTACGACTTTATTCTCGTAATATTACGACTTTAACAATAAAGACTTTATTCTCGTAAATTTACGACTTTGCGACTTTTCCGGGAATAAAGTCTTAAAGTCGTAAATTTACGAGAATAAAGTTGTAATAGTAGGCAAATAAAGTCGTAAATCTACGAGAATAAAGTCGTAAATTTACGAGAATAAAATCTTAAAGTTGGAAATTTACGAGAATAAAATTGTAATATTACGAGAATAAAGTCGTAAATTTACGAGAATAAAGATGTAATATTACAAGAATAAAGTCGTAAATTTACGAGAATAAAGTTGTAATATTACGAGAATAAAGTTGTAAATTTACGAGAATAAAGTCTTAAAGTCGTAAATGTACGAAAATAAAGTTGTAATATTACGAGAACAAAGTCGTAATTTTACGAGAGTAAAGTTGTAATATTATGAGAACAAAGTCGTAAATTTCCGAGAGTAAAAGTTGTAATATTATGTGCCATACGTGTCAGAGGGAAAATTGAGCATAGCTCTTCAGGAAGGAAGGAAACTTTCCTCTTGCTTCAGGTAAGCTTTTATTTAGAACGTGGTTGCAAAACAGAGCAGTTGAGCGCAAACAGATTAGCATGTCTATCCCTTCTCACTTCCGCCTTCCTTACCCCGCCCCCTCCACATGCCATAGGCCAAAAGTCCCCCCTTTTCATAGCTGTTTCAGGCAATGTCTGTAACAATAAAGTTATGAGTTTTTTTCTTGTAAGTTTACGACTTTATTCTCGTAAATTTATTATTTTATTCTCAAAATCTCAGATTATTTTTTTTCTCAGTGTGGCCAACGTACAGGCACGACTTTATTGTCGTAAAATTCCGACTTTTTTTCTCGTAAATTTACGACTTTATTCTCTAAAACGCAGATGACTTTTTTTTTTCCAATGGGGCCCTAATACTCAGTTCGTACAAAACAAGCTAAACCATTACCGAAATATTATTATAAATCGTCTTCTCACCTGTCAGGTCTTCAAATGACTTGTATGGAGTCATGGAGAATCTTTTCCTGTAGGCGTTCAGAGACTGGTAACGCATTTGCCTGCTGTCCTCTATGGATTTAATGGCCACATACATAATCGGTGCAGGGACGTTCCGGCCACCAGCAACCTGAAAACAATGTAACAGAAACGATGTTACGCATAAAGCATCAGCGGTGTATCATCCCGAGTGCGTTTGTTGGAAACAAACCTACCCGCCCAGCTATCTGATTGGTGAAGGACTCCACCAGGTTGGCAATACCATGCTCAGTCACGACAGACGTGTTGAAGACAAACTCTTTGTAGCTGTAGTCTTTCTCCTCAATGTGGAAGGAATCGGGCATCAGCGGGTGCCAGTGGTAGAGGGTGTTGAACTCGGACGCGATGCGGTTCTGGTACTGGAAACGCTGGCTAAAAAGCAGCTCGGGGTCGAATTTGAGCTTGAAGTTGTAGCCACTCAGATGCTGCACGTAGTCCTCAATCACAATCTTGATGGTTTCTCCTGTAGGACAAATGATTCCATGTGTTATCATCTCAAAAGGGACTTTATTCCTATTGAGTTGGTTTGTCTAAGTGCAAAATTTGACAAGCGGATGACAGTGATGGAGCATGTCCTCTTTCTGAAGTCATTTCTGTTTCAAAATGAGGAGGTTAAACCCCCAGTGTGTGCAACAGGATCTGAGGTATGTGGTTCGTGAAATTGAATAACTTCTACTTTTCCACTTGCTAGGGTAAACACACCACTAGCATAAAACTGTTTATTGCCACTTCAGATATTACTGACCATGACTTTATTACCTCCGGCAAGCACAGCACAAAGCGTAGCGCGGAGGTTATGATTTCTTTGTTTCAAAATAACTTGAAAAGTTCTGAATGGAATTAGATTCCATTTTCAGGAATTGCCGGATATGGAAGAACAGATCAAATTTTGGGGGCGATCCAGATCGCCGTCTGGATCCGGGAATTTTTTTAAAGGATTCTTTAACATTGAGAGATAGGACCATTTTCGTCATTTCTGCATATCACTAAAAAAATGGTCAGAGCACTTGGAAAAAAATACAGGACAAGTTTCAGGTTCTACAAAATATCAAAGACTGATTAAAAAAATATAGGCATATTATTTTGGTGTGAATCATAAAATGGGGGAACTATGGCGCTTGGCGGAGGCCGGCACTCTCCGAGTGCTTCTCTGGTATAACATTATATAGCGGTACCTCAATTTTCCTTATTAATCCACTCGGTCCAGAGAAAACCGAGGAATTTTTTCCTCGGGAAATCATGTAAATCCAATTAATCCATTCCAGACACCCAAAAATATTAACAAGGATAACAATTCTGGTTTTACACGCAGAAAACAATGTGAAATAATTATAAATGACGCGACTGGATGGAACTTATCGTTGATGCGGACTTCCGGTACATCTTGGCGAGATGGCATTCAACAGTGTTTCTCACTTTCTTTATCAAAGTGCCGGTACTAGAAAGTTCCTTTGGGCCCATGGGGGGTTATTTTGCAGTCACTTTCCATAAAAAAATGCAATGACGGTGAGCCAGCAACACATAGCGTGCTTTGTTTGGGTACTTGACACGGTACTGACACAAACTGACTAGTTGTTCCGTGCAATATTGTATGAAAACTTTTTGACAAAAAATTTGGACGAAAACTGAGGTTTGACTATATATACTATACTACTCGTCTGTTAAAATACTCACCAATCAGAATGAGCCGTGCCGTTTGAAAGAGTCTTTCATCGTCCCAGTCAGGATGGACCCGCTTCAAGACGTCACACACCCGGTTGTGTTCCCGGAGCCATATGGTGGCGTACATCATGAGACCAGGGACCAGTCCGAACGCCTCGTGTCCCACGGCAAAGCGGTGAGTGTCGGGGACATGAGGAGGGTAGTGCATATCAACACCCACTTCCTTCACTGTGGGGGGGTACATCTCTCCATCCAGCATCTGTGCAGTCACATGCAGGAAAATGTGAGACATTTGTGTCGTCCGAAAGGGATTGTAGTGCGACACACCATCGCCACACGCACCTGATGTTTAAGTTTGCCGTCTTTGAAGAGCCTCAGTTTGTACTGCCTCTCCATGCCGTCCCCATAAATGTGACTGAGGTCCACCTGAAAACATCACACCGCAGCTTTAGTGAAATCTAAACAAGATGCATACCTGTGATAAAAGAACACTGCCGTCCACTTACCCCGTGCCCTTTCGCCTGTGTGAAGGCAGGACCTCTCTTCATGTCTGATTTGAAGAACTGGTGCGTGAAGTGCTGTGCAAAGAATGCAAACATAAGGCTGGTGCCCTGCGGGTCGGGGATGAACTGTCTTCTCATCAGCAGCTTCTCGGCAAGAAACTTAGCATCCGGTAGCTCCTTTTTACCTGGGCGGGCAATGACAACATGCAACCAAGTCAGGAGAAGAACATACAGACGAGCCAACATAAGATTAGCTTTAAAAGTGGAACCCTATCATTTAAAGGACCTCACTTGCCCACTTGAAAAACAAATCATCCCCACAAGAATTCCAATCTTACAGCACTTCCTCTGATGCAATGAGACCCAACCACCACTCGCTTAATATTCAGGAATCTAAGAAAACAGGTTTCTCCAAGACAGAGAAAGAACACTTACCTACGACTCCCATAGGGGTTGGGCAACCCTGCGGAACCGGGGGGAGGGCTCTCGTATAGTAGGAAAGGTTGGAATATGCTTCCCAGCTTTTGTAACCATAATCAACGTTGTAAGTCGGGGGGCTGTCGATCATGTGCGAGCGAGCTGGAAGAAGAAGAACAGGTATTAGTCTTGCTTTATTATAATACCACGTTACTATCGCTACTTGAGGACTTACAGGTCAGCACATATTTCATGATGGCATCTCTAAGGAACGAGATGTTGTTGATGATGTTCCAGAAGCCCTTGAAATGGGTGAGAATATAGTGGACCGTGTTGGGTGACGGCTTCAAGAGCAATTTGATCCGGGTGAGGGATTCAGCTGTAAAGGTCCGACAAAGCGGTGAATGAGTGGAAAAATGAAATCGACTCCACACAACCCCCGAGAAGATTAGATAAAATTGTGTACTCACGCATCGTGCAGTTTGGACCACCATATCCTGTACGTGTGCAGTCACATTCATAAGCGTCGGCGCCGAGGGCTGTGCAGACACCTCTGTTCTGGCATGGCTCTGAGCAGCATGGGTTACCTGGGACGCGCCACACACACGGAGGCGTGAGCACATGAACTTCACCACATGATTTGAACCATTCGACAGGTCACTTACCTCCCTCACAGACAAGAAAACCAAGAGCCAAAAGGAAAAAAGTCAGTGTGTTCATACTCCAAAGCCTTTGAGTGATTTTTTTTCTTCTTCTTGGCTGCACTCCTCTTCACCTCCACAGTGTTCTTTTCTCTCTGAGAGTTGAACGTTTGAGCGTCCCATCCTTCCAGGGAGCACCTTTATAACGCCTGTGGGGGTGACGTCATATGCCACCTCACGCAGCCTTCTCTCAATCCATACAGACAGAATGGATGACAGTTTTTCCCTTGCACAACCTCACATCTGTGATACTGACATTTTTTGATTGTTTTCTTATGAGTCATCTTAATGACCCTTTCATATTAAACGTGCATGTAATAAATTTTATTTTTTATATAATACAATAATATATATTTGTACATTATTATTTTAAAGTTATTATTATATTGTTGTTACCTATTACTTTTTTTTTTTTACTGGAGCCATGTAATTCATGAAATTTAATTCGACTCATTTAATTATTACTTAAGCTTCACAGACACTTTTGCAGTAGGAGACATAGTAAAAAAAAAAAAAAAGGTGAAATAGATGGTGTTTTATGGGTAACGCGCCAAACTGTGTTTCTGGTGGACTCATCCATTTTGGCAGCAGAGTGCGTCGCGCCCCCAAGTGGACGCAGCAGTGCGCAGAGGAGCGCAACTTCCAACTTGAGCTTCCCTTGCGCAAAAATCATCTGTTATTGTTTCTTGCTCGAAACTATGCTCTTTTTCCGGGGGGTGGAGGGGTGTGGGGGGAAACGTATTATGTGCTATTAACAAGAACGTCAGTGTTGAGGAAGATTGAATGCTTCTGCTGTGACTGGCCACAAAGTAAAGCGAGGCACCGCCTCCTTCCACGACTGTGGTGGAACAAGATTCTCGATCGGTGACACTTTTTTTTTGCAGGATTTGTGAGTTGATACGTTACATCTTGTCTAAGGTATGTCTTCTTTCTTTACCACTCACCGTTCGGTGTTTTAATCGGAATGCTGTCAGATGTGTACTGATCTTCATGTCTTCTTGGGCTTTTTGCGCAAGTTCAAATGACAAGGAAACCAAAGGCGATACTTTCATAAGAATACTTGAATATACTCACATTTTGTCAGTTAGATTCTGCATTATAAGCGCAGTAGATGGCCAGGACACTCGCACGAGCCTGTTTAGCAGACGTTTCTTGGATGTGTTCATTTGGAAGAAGCGCTTTCACATTTGCAAATGAACCATACGCACTCGCACGTTCTGTCGAACGTTATCTATGTAAAATACTAGTGTGCTAGTTTATGACCAGTCCACGCCAAAAAAATCAGGCAGAAGCTGTTAGAGTGGCCAAAAAGTTAGCCTGGTAGATAGTATAGGAGACGTATAGTAGACTAAAGTAGACTATTGTAGACGTTCATTCTGTCATTCAGTTCAGTTCACTTTGAATTGTGGCAAATCACACCAAAAGTGACTTCATAGCATATTTAATAATGGATTAGGTTTAGTCACCTCTTCTTATACATACATGAGTAACCTGGAAATGCATCAAGTAGAAACCTTGTGCTGGGGGGGGGGGGGGGGGGGGGGGGGGGGCTGAGGTGACCTGAGAGATGGGTCTATGTCTGCCAGCCAGTGGACTGTAGTTCTGAGTGAGGCACGTGTCACCAAAAAACCAGGTGATGCGGATGCGTAGCAACACCCATTTCGAGAAATGAGATAAACGTAAGCCCGGAAGCGTGAATGCTGTCGTTAAACATACCTGACTCTTTACAACATAGGGGTCGTGTTGCTCATTAGTGTTCACTGAAGTCGTCAGAAATGCTGTCGCCTTGCAGCACATCTACGGGAACCTCTTTGGCGTCTTTATGCCATTTATATCTTCTTCGGCTCAAATCTGCCATAGATAGGAAAGTCCTAAAAGTGTGACCCTGAATGACGTTATGTTGTTTTGGGTGCGTGAGGTCACATACGTCATCCAGTCTGGGCATAATGCATTATTTGGTCCACTGACAGAAATACAAGTGTAAACGCAAACCAGACCGCACTAAAGTGACCACCAAGTATCTTTTTTAAATTGTTGGTCCATATCAGACTGCTGGACTACAAGTGTGAATGTAACGGGTGCAAGCCAGTGCGGCTGCGCAAGTGTACGTTGGTAAACCTCACTCCCTCGGCCTTAAGAGCCGTGCTGATCGCTGGGTCGACAGTCTGGGCTTTTGGCCCAACGGTCAGCGCTCTCGTCTCCCATTCCGAAGGTCCTGCATGAAGCAGGCGGGTTATATAAACGCACCCTGAGTGTGGGGACGTCCATCTGCTTCGCCTTGTTGGGCTGACAGAGACAGAGGATGGAGTGTGCAGTGCAGATAATGATATGCGTTACTAAAAAACACTTCCTGGCTGCCATTTTTAAGAAAAGTGCAAGCAAAGGTCCTGAGCAGCGATACGCAGACCTCCTAAAGTTGTGACGTGAGAAATTCAAAAGCTCTTGTAAAAATCTTGTGAGGTTCTTGTACCCAACCGTTGACGAGAATTAGGAGTGGCATAAAAATGAAAATGAAACCAGGGATAACTTCTAAACACACCAACCTCATGATATGGCACTTCCATATCAGGTAGAACAAGGGAACGGCGTTTTAAACATATGTGAGTCTTAAAAGTTGGAAATGTGGGATAAAGCTCCTTTAAGTACAGTTCCAAACATATTTCACACATTTGATTCGTATAAAATGACGACTATGATTAAAACTTATCCCCTGGGTCACCCCACACAGAACAAACAAGCTCACTTGGCCCATGTGGCCCAGATAGGTAAATAGCGGGATGCGTTTTTAGAAAATGTTGCATCTATGCCGGCTTGTGTTTGTCTTGTCTCTTCCATCCTTTTGTGAAAATGGATCGTGAAGACGTCGGGTTATATTGACTCACACACAAAACACACAAAACACCGCATGTGCCCACTGAACAAGGCCAGAGTGAGCTGGCACTCGCAGGATTTGGACCACTGAGGCAAACTACGTGACCAGTCGGATGGCCGCACAGTCTCCCTACGTGCTCCCAAGCCTGTCAGTGATGGCACGCTTTGCTGAACAGATGAGAAAAACCTGGATGACCTCTGCACACACACACACACACATGCACACACACGTACACACACAGGCTTGAAATGTCCAAATACCAGCAGTGCGTTTTTAAATGTTGTTAAAAGAAAGTTACCACCTGTGTCCAAACTAAAGTGTTGCCCAAGTCCCACTGTTTGTCATTTGTATCTCAAATTTTGAACTGACTTGTTTCATTTTTCTGACTCGAAAGCGTTCAACTGATGAGTGAGATGTTCTCCTGAGTTTCCATCTCGACCCAGGCTTCCATTACTGACACCACACCATGGCATCTAATATAATTGTGAGTACGGATGCTTCATGTTGTCTCAACAGTTTCATGTACAACCGCCATTTGTATCTAGATGAATGTAATCAAGCAAATAGGGCTGCCATTAACGATTATTTTAATTACCGATTAATCGGTCGATTATTTTTTCGATTTATTGATGAATCCGATTTTTTTTAAACACATTTTTAACTTCCGCCTCTTCATTCTGAAATAGAACATTTGAACTGACAGAGCGAATAAGCGCACAAACACCAGTTTGCGCTTGAATATTCTGTTAAAATAATGTTAAATAAGAAGAAAATCGCAACGTTTGTCAAATACTTTCAGTTAAAACAATAAATGTACTCAAAAATACGATCGTGATCATTTTCCTGGTTGATGAATCTGAGGCTTGTTTCAATTAATGGAGTAATCGGTTAGGCCATAGATGGACCAAGAAAAATGCCCATCACTGTTTTCCATAGTCAAAGCAGATATGTGTGAATATCTTGTTTTGGCTAAAACACAAAGATAATAAGTCTGCTTTCATGGATGACCCAGGGAATTTAAACATATTTAGAGGCTGAAACCCGAGGATCTTTACATATTTAAATCAAAAAATGAATAATTGATTACCAAAATAGTTGTTGATTAAGTGGGTAATCGATTCACCATCGAGCAATTGCTGTAGCTCTTAAAGCAAATGAATCCAAATAAGTCTGTCCAACATTGTATTACCTTTTTAGGTCTCTCGAACTTTTAACCTTGTCATTGTTTTTTGTTGAAACTGTCTCCAGGGTTACTTCATGAGTGACACACCTTAAATCGTCAGTGAACTCTGACAGATGTGAAGTGTTTTGTTTTGTTTTTTACACAAAAAAACCTCTCAATCATTGGATGTTGATGGGGAAGAAGAGTATTTTGTGGTGATTTTGTTATTACAGGAAAATGATTGAGACTGAACACCATCCATTCGAGGATGCTGGTCTAATTTTGTTCGATGTTTTACAAACTTTCTCATAGGAAATGAAATAAATAGAAATACTCCCTTCCAAGTTCCAAACTAGGGATGTCCTGATCCACATCTTTTGGCTTCTGAACCGATCCGATTGTTTTGAATATTGTACGTTGGAATATCCAACGTGAAACTAACTTCACCACGGGACACCGTGGACGTGTCTGCTTGGTGGTGTAGCGTTTTCTTCTTGCAGGTGGCGGGAGTCGAATTATGTTGGAGTGTGGCCCAAGTTACGAACGTTATACAACAACCGGGTCGGCTCGATCTTCTGGCGGAAGCCGATATTATCCGATCTTCAGAATCGGCTGCCGATCCGCTGCATTTTCCCTCGTTCAAACTGTCGGCGTTATAAAACCTTTATTAAATGTACCGCCAGTGTTTTAAGTAATGCAACATTCGTAACACTTATACAAATGTACAAATAAGTTAAACGTTGTTAATATTAATGCGGGGGCATCCAGACTTTTTCCAGCAAGGGCCACATTTACTTATTTATTTATGTATTTTTCTTTTACCAGGTAAGATTGACAACAGCTTCTCATTTACAATGACAACCTGGCAACATATGGAAAAGTCAAAGGATGTGGGGGCCATTTTGATATGTTTTATTTTGTAAAAAGGCTAAAAATGATGTATGATGTTTATTTAAAGTGAGCTTTTTGTTATAGGTGACAAAGCGTATTATTATGAATTATTAGTATCAAAATATCAGTTTTTCCTTGTTACATTACACCGTTTAGTTCTTTTTTTCCCCATTGTTGGTGTTTTAAAAAAAAATTATTTAACTTCTACAAAGTGCATATGTTTTACTTTTAACATACTTAATTGTCACAAAAATGTAAAAACGTTAACACTATACAATATAACAACCAACTATAAAACTAGAGAAGCACTCGGACAGCGCAGACCTCCGCCAAGCGCCATAGTTCCCCCCCATGTTGTGATTCACTCCAAAATAATAATCCTACATTTTTTTGAATCAGTCTTTGATATTTTGTAGAACCCCGTTGGAAACTTGTCCTGTATTTTTTTTTCCAAGTGCTCTGAACATTTTTTGTGGAGTTATATGCACAAATGCCAAAAATGGTCCAATGTCGCAAAATGTCGCGATGTTAAAGAACCCTTTAAAAAATTCCTGGATCCAGACGGTGACTACTTTCAATGTTATGACAAGTGGCAACATGTCAACAAAAGTTTTGAATGACAGTAAGAGTCTTCCTGACGTCACTACTGGTGTGTGTTGTCCACCTTCTCACGCTCTTCTTCTCCAATCATCCGTTGTTGAGGCTCATCCTTCTTTTGGAGTAAGATGGCAACAAAAAGACAAAGAAAGAGCAAATCATAAACAATGTGGATTATATATTGAGTGGCGGGACGGACAGGAAGTGACGTCGGTGGTTCAGACTTGAGTCTCAACTTGGCTGCAATAGTAGCCTGTGTTTTTATTGGGTATTATTGTGCCTGTTTTGATTCAAACCTGCAGTAAAAAGCCTGTTGTTGGCACCAGCGTTTGGTGCTTGTGTGTCTCAACGAACATTACATTAACACTACTGACACCGAGTGACCAGCGCAGAATACGACATATGATCACATCTTTGGTGTCTTCTGAATGCCGTATATTTGTATTTTAGTTCCATCCATCCGTCCATTTTCTATACCGCTTCTCCTCTTTAGGGTCGCAGGGGCATGCTGGAGCCTATCCCAGCTGACTTCGGGTAGCCATTTTTATGCTTGAAAATGCTTAATTTAGTAAAAAAAAAAAAAAAAGTACAATTTGCCTAAGTATGCATTGTTTAAACTAATAATTGGCTGTATTCAACCACAAAACAGCATGATTTTTTAATTTATATATTTTTGAAAAACTGTCATAGAGTCAAGCCGCGAAATTCAAACTGCAATGTGGCGACAACCAACAAACGAGCGTCTCGAAGCTCTGTCTTCTTCGCACGATCGCTAAGTCATGACTCAGGCTGGGTGGCAGGCTTGTAGAGCTTTTCTGCACGCTTCCACACCTCGCCTTTCACGACGGTGGTAATGAACACTACCTGGGCTTGCGGAGGTGCCCTGCATGTCTGGAACTCCGCTCCCACGGCTTTTGCTTTACCTTTCTTGACGGCCTGTATTGGATTACCACGTAAATGCATGACGCAAGAAACACTTTCATCTTTAAATTTTAACCCGTAGCTACCGCGTGGGTATTTGTAGCGGTGGTACGATGCATACTGCCACCTAACAGGCACCACCACATTCAAATTTGTTAGCGATGAGTCGTCACAAGTAAATGAATGTATTTACAGTATTTACGTCCCTGTGAATATCAGTGTGAATTCCAAAGCGTGTGTAAGACTTTTCCCACATGAGCTGGTGACACTCAAGTGGCATAACTGACTGCTGTATTTCAGGTGGAACAACAGTTTTCTCACAAATTAACAGTGACGGTCATCCGAGCCGAGAGCGTCACCAAGGGAGCGCTGGGAGACTTGTGTGAGTCTGCTCTAACTCTTCATTGTGCAACTTCTTCAGAACCTGCAGCACATTCACAAAAGTCTGAGTAAACAAACAACAAACTAACGGTGTATACGTCTCTGTGTGCCTGTGTAGTGGACACACCGGACCCGTATGTGGAGCTGTTCATCCCGACAGCCCCAGAGAGCAGGAAGAAAACCAGTCACATCGACAACAACATCAATCCAAAATGGGACGAGACATTTCACTTCATACTAGACCCCAACCTGCAGAACGTCCTCGAGGTTTGTACTTGCTAACACACTTCAAAAAGCTTTCTGACTGTGAGATCGTTTAAATGATGAGGATCAGAGACATTTTATTTTTGAGCCAGACACCTGTTTAACTTGAAAAAAGCTGGTTAGAAAACTGGTTGCGCCGGATTGAACAGAGGGGAGACGAAACACACCCCGAAATAGATTTAGTCCTTCACGAACTGAACCCTGCACTATTGTTGTTACACTCAGATAACGTTAATGGACGCCAATTATGTGATGGACGAGACCCTTGGGACGGCTTCCTACGACATCTCCAAGCTCAAAGTGGGCCACAAACAAATGGAGACATTCCTCATCGGCAAAGTGAGCTGCATCACCTTTGAGTGACATGTTGCAATCAATAATACAGGTAGACAGAGAAATGACCCACGTATTTCATGGTTTTGACAGGCAACAAAGGTCCACCTAGAGATGTATCAGGAGATCTGGTAGGTGATTCTGACCAGTATCAACATCAGTGATGTTGTTGTAGTCACCATTAGCTGGGGATAACACTTTCAGGAGGGTAATGTAAGGGCATGGAAATGACACGTTTGAAGGTTTACCACCTGTTACCTGGATAGGTAGTCACTGCACTGCCACCTCCAACGCCATCTTGAGCCTGTGCAATTCTTGCAAGTAGATATTTTTGGCGGTGCATGTTATGCTAGTCAGGAGGTTTTGGAGGGGGAGCGTACACTAGCGCCTCAATGCCGGAGAAGACATTACTTTGGAACCTCAGGTTTTGTCATTAATCCATTCCGAAAGGTCAGACGAAAACCGAAACGTACGAACATGGACTCTGATTTTTCGGACGGAAGCAATGTAAATCAAACAAATCCGTTCCACCCAGAAATGTTAACACAAAACGCATTTTAGGGAGAATAACGACAGCTTTACATGCAGAAAAAAAGCAAAATACATTATAAATGACAAATGAAATGTATAAATGAACATTTAACAACGAAGACTTGTTGGTGAACACGGTGATGAGAGGACGCTACCTTCGTACTTTGCTACGACTTCTGTCTTGAATTCAACAATGTTTCTCACCTTTTTTATCCAAGTTCTGGCACTCGCAGCTTTTTTTGCAGCTGTGTTGCATTTTTTTCATATTCCTATAACACTCAGAAATACGCAGTGCTCCTGAATGCCTCATCAACGCACGGTGAACACTGCTTATTAGGAGGTAGAAAAGAGACAGATACGAGTTGTTAATTTTTCTGTGTGCTTTCTATGAACAAATAAAGCACTCACACACACATAATAAAGATGATTATAGGATTCCCCAGCCAGAATCTGACTGTAGTGTCCCTTCTAACTCTAAAAGAACTGCTATCCATTCTCCACAACGACTGAATGCTTTGTTTGGGCACTTGAGTCCACGGACATATAAGAAACAAGACAGTGTACCAAAACTGAGACACATTTTAGCAATAATTTTTGCCAAAAAAGGAATGATACGCAAACCAGCATGTACAAAAACTGAGGTTCCACTGTAACAGTTTACATAGTCCAATGCGATTACCGTGCGGCTAATTTATGGCTAAGTTCTAATCTCGTTACATCTCCTTTACCTCACAACTACTACTAATTGTTTAAATACTGTGTCGCTCGCGAGTCAGTGGGGGAACGGTGCTCTTTCTTTGGCAGGAGACGATCATAAGTTATCATTGCACTCAAAACGAGCTTGTCCACCCACTGGAATTCGCAGGAGGTCAGTATAGGTAACAGTATAACATTAACTAAACTCATCACACAGCAACCTAACACTCAAAAGGTATACCTGAGAAATTTAAAAACATGTACCAATACGAGTTTAAACCAAAAATTGGTCTTTTAAAGTTTTCCCATAATGCCTTCCATCTGACCAACGGATTCATTGGTGCCTGCCGGGGAACTGCAATGACGTCAGCCTCCCTCTGGGCTCCTCTGGCACCCTCTGCTGTAGAGAGGCAACATTTCAGTGCCATCCATCCATTTTCGATGCCGCTCGTCCTCCGATGAAATGCTTTGCTCAGACGAAATGCATTATTGGAAACCTTTAAAATCGTTTGTGCCGACAGTACCAACTTGGATCTGCGGTTCAGCCTGGCTCTGTGTGACAACGAGAAGCAGTTTCGACAAACCCGCAGAGAAAGAGTAATGCTGGGGATCAAGAAGTTGCTGGACATGGAGAAGCCGCGTTTCCTTCCCAGCTCACCAGAAGAGGTGAGGAGACTTGTTGAGGAAGCAAAACAAGAAATATTTATTGCTTCCTTGAGGGGAACATCAACATGCTCCATAAGCACAGACCAAAGCTATCACACGACGAAAAGGATCCGACAAAGAGAGCCTGTCTAAAAAATAGTCTCTGTTTCCAACTTTTTAGTCCTCCAGAATTCTCCAGGACGCTATAAAAATCACTCAATCAGGGCATGAGAAAAGAAACAGATGTTGGCCACGTAAGAAGATATGCTCAAAATGCTTCTCAAAGCCAGTTAACCTTTTTTTTTTGCCCAGACACAGTTTTCTAACATTGCTTTGGTATGTCTTTAAAGTCCTCATAAAGCCCAAAAAAAAACAATAACACACATTTTTGTCATACTGCTGTCAAAGAAAAGTGAACAACTATAAAATAGGAGTGAAATGAATTGGCGATTTTGACACCTCGCCTGTGACATCACGACCAGAACACGTTCCGGGAACCAGGTTGAAACAGATGCAGCCATGATCTCGCAGCATAGCCAAGAAAGTGACATATTCACAACAATAACACAATAATAACATTTAGTGATATTGAGTTGCGATAACTACAGCTGGTATAGGCTCCAGCTCATCTTTGACCTCGAATATGAACGCTATTTCAGGGTTAACAGTTCTGCTTGTGCTCCTTGTATCTTCTTCTGAACTCACGACGATATTGCCAGATGCCCTTGAGTCTGTGTGTAATCTGAGGCCAAGCCCTGTCATGTTTAGCATGTACGGGATATTCTTGAGGTATTAAATGGATAATCACTTCAACCACAATGTGTTATCTAGCTTTCTATCTAGGCTTTATGGAACAGCGTCTGCACAGCTGGTAGTATAAAAAGAAATAATAATAAATAATGGCCGTCATAAAAAGCATTGATGCGTTAAGTTGTAAAATATTTCTCTGGGAATCCTCTGGGAAAGCCAGAGCATGAGAAACGCCAGGCTTTGGTCAAACTTCTTCTCCTCTCATGATGGTTGTTTTGTGTGGGACAGGTACCAGTGATCGCCATCTCGGGTTCAGGAGGCGGCTTTCGTGCCATGGTCGGCTATTCAGGTGTGATGAAAGCCCTCTTTGAGTCTGGAGTCCTGGACTGTGCCACCTATATTGCTGGTCTCTCCGGATCCACCTGGTCTGTGTTTTTTGTTATTCTCTCGTCCTCCATAAGTGCTGTCTGGTCCCTTATATTTCTAACTACACGCTTTCTTCTTGCTCATCAGCGTTTTTCATTTTTCCACATTTACTGGCATGAATTTGTCATCAAGCAAGCGCTGGCTTTTCTCATTTCATTTTCCATGTGTGTTGGATGGTTTAATGCAGGGGTGCCCAAACGTTTTCCACCGGGGGCCCCATACTGTGCAATCAGCGAATGTGGGGGCCACTTTGATGTTTTATATTTTGTAAACCAACCCATGTAGATATGCTTAAGAAAGTTGAATATATTTTTTAAAAAGCATCCTCCAATATGAACCTTTTCTCCTTACAATACTTTTTTGCAAATTTATGCATTCAATTTTATTATTTTTTTTACAAATATGTCAACTTTATTCATGTAAATCTTTGCTCTCATAATATTATGACTTTATCCCAAAATATTTGAACTTTATTCTTGTAATTTTATAACGTTTTTCCAAACCAAATTACACATTCATTCTTTGTTTTGTTTTTTTTTCATGACTTTTTAAAAAATAGCATGCTTTTTTTTCTTGGATGTTTCAACTTTACGCTTCTAAAGTATATGTTTTTTAATTTATTAGCTAATTTATTGAACCATTTTTTTCCCTCATAATATCACGATTTGATTCTCGTAAAATTACGACTTTTTTTCTCGTAAGAAAATGACCATTAGCTTGTAATATTAAACATTTATTCTCCTAATATTTTGACGTTATTCTTGCAAAATTACTGCTCTTTTTTTCCATATTTGCTGTTGTATTTTTTTTTGTTTTCCTGTTACACTTACATTCTTAGAATGTGCCGGGAGTCATTAAAAAAACAGCTGCGGACTGCACTTTGGACACCCCTGGCTTAATAGAATGACCTTCCTTAAGAAGAGTACCTCCTGATTAAATACAGTATTTCACATCGTTTAAATAATTAATTTAAGTTATATGTCAATCTAAGTCTCTCTTGGCTCTCCAGGTACATGTCCACTCTCTACTCCCACCCCGAGTTTCCGAATAAGGGTCCAAAGGAGATCAACAAGGAGCTAATGAACCGAGTCAGCAGTAATCCATTGAGGCTCTTGCTGCCGCAACATATAACCAACTACATCCAGGCTCTGTGGACCAAGAAGGCCTCAGGACAGCCTGTTACCTTCACCGATATCTTTGGTATGCTCATAGGAGAGACGCTTATACCTGCGGTAAGAGCTGCCGGAAAGAATTTTCATGGGCTTCCTTATTTTAGTACCGTATATCATTGCCTTTCAGTACATCAGCCAGCATTTTGTCTCTCCCTCAGAGGATGGACATCAAGCTGAGTGACATCCAAGAGAAAATCAACCAGGCGCAGAGTCCTCTTCCTCTCTTTACTTGTCTGCATGTCAAGCCAGATGTTTCTGAGCTCATGTTTGCAGGTACGTTTTATGTTAGCACTTGTTTTATGTTAGCGTGCAGTCGTCACCTCGTTTATTCTTTTCACACCATGAGTAGGATTGGTATGTGACGTCGTGAGTGTTCTAGTGGGCGGCTTCTGTGCCTCAAGTACACAACGCTTGAGTGCCATTTAGTGGCGCAAAGGTGACATGACAAAATTATCATTGAATAATAATAAACCAAATCATAGTATGGTTTAAAAAAAGGCCGCAATTATCGATTATCGTCGATAAATATTAGCACAATAATCAACCAGCAAAATTTGTTATCGTGACAGGCCTTTATAGGGGTGTTATGTCATATCTACAGGGCTCTAATCATGTTAGACACCGTATTTAGAAGGTCGTAAACAGGTTTTCTATGCTCTAACTACGAAAATATTATCTTTATAAATAAGGAATCCAACTTTGCCGAAATTCACTTATCATGGTAGGGTCTGGAACCAATTAACTGTGATAAATGAGGGATCACTGTATGGATTTTAGGCCATAACACCCATTCCTACTTGCTACTTGTGTGCTCGATGTTCCCCATTGGTATCTCTTTTAGCATTTTTTTCTGGAATTATTCTCCTTTTGGGTTTTCCACCTCGCATGGTGAGTTTTACATTCGACCTAGCTGTACCTCCTAGCTCCTAGCTGCTTTGCATTTTGGTGTGTTGTGCCTGCTCCATGTGAGCTTATCTTTTCTTTAATAAAATACTTTATTGATTGTCCTCGCATCCTGGGGTGATGCTACACGAGATAAGAGCGAAAAATAACAATCTCCAATTCATGCAAGATGATGTTTTCTACATACATTTTGCAATTGTAAACCACTTTGTAATCTGCAACACCGCCAACCAAGAGACTGGAGTGGGACATTTTGGCCTGTTACAGTTTACCTTTAGGATTGGCATGTGAAACATGGATCTTGCGCAGTGTTACGCTGGCAGCTAAGCTGGAAGAAGGAACATCCCACTGTCTTGCATTATTGTTTGGCCTTGCCAGAGGTCTGTGCTCAACTGAGTGTTCATGTTGTTGCTGCAGCCAGCACAGCAACACACTGTTTGTCTCCTGTTATGTGTTATTATCACACCTAAAATTAAATGATGACATTCAGACAATTTCTTTCAAAGTCGAAAGCATGACTACTTTTTTTGTCTGACTCTTCTGTGACACAAACTGTTTCCCTAAGACACGACTTCGATGTCAAAAGACTGCTTAAGTATCAGCAATTTTCAGTAGCAATAATTGGTGTAATTAGTGTTTCCATGCCATGCTCCATGTTGTCAATGTATGTTTGCGTGTATTTGTGCGTCTATTTTTACTCACATGCCTGGAGTGGTTGTTGTTATTCACCGTATGTCATACAAGCCTGGACAAATACTTGACGATGGCAGGCCTCAGTATACTTAGTGTACACATACAGTAGCCTGTATGGGACAACACTCTTTGTTGGCCCTGAGGCCAAAAGTAAGGCTCATACTGGCCTACTTCTTGTGTTTTATTACACAACAAATAGCCTGAAAAATTAAACTACATAGCCCATCTATGACATCATCACTGGTTGACTCCAAAAAACATGTTTTTATAGTTTTACAGGCATTAAACAATTCTAAACGCATACAAATGAGGAATGAAAGGGATAAATGAACATTTAAGGTCGCTTTTACCTTCTTTCTTGATGTGAGTGTTCCCAAAGACACGATGTGGCAGCGAGACGCAACACGGACACCGTCTTCCTGTTTTGTCATGAGTCTTTCCTTGAATCCACTCCAATGAAATAGTGTTTTTCCACCTTCTTTATCAAATTGCTGGCACTTTCTGTGGCTCCATTGGGGGCAATTGAGGTGAGAATTCAAGAAATAACTCATGGCAAAACAGGAAGGTGGGGTCTTGCTGATACATTGTGTCTTTGAGAATACTGTGGACACATCAACAATCACGTCTTCAATGAAGGTCAAAGTAACCTTAAATCTTCATGTATCCCTTTCGGTCATCATTTATATGCATTTGGAATAGTTCACTTCATGTAAAACTATATCATTGTAAAAGTATAAAAATGGTTTATGTTAACAGGTTTGGCTTTGGAATGGATTAATTGGATTTATATGATTTTTTTTTGTGGGAGAATCTATTCAGTTAGCGTGCGTTTTGATTAGAGTTGGACCTTCTGGAAGAACTTTATGACTCTAGCCAAGGTTCCACTGTATAAGAAGACTGCATAATGGTCTTTTTCCATATATTTTCCGAATTATTAAGTGTCAGAACCTCTATATTGATTGTTTTTTTTCTGAGATGGTGGTCCATGTCTGAGCTAACACTGAGGTTTCACCTGCAGACTGGGTGGAGTTCAGCCCTTATGAAATTGGAATGGCAAAGTACGGCACCTTCATGACACCTGACTTGTTTGGAAGCAAGTTCTTCATGGGAACCGCTGTCAAGAAATATGAGGAAAACCCTCTTCACTTTTTAATGGGTGAGAAACTCAATATACTTTTGTCGATTTGGCTTTAGAAATAAAAGACGTGTTTGTTCTGCGGCAGGTGTTTGGGGAAGCGCCTTCTCTATTCTTTTTAACCGAGTGCTAGGGGTCAAGGACAAAGCTGGGGGCAGCACCATGGAGGAAGAGTTAGGTAAGCAATTCCCATCCATGTTTGTAATATTTAATTGATGTGTTTTAGCTACTCAAGAGGGTCAAAATATGACAAAGACTTCTCAGTATGATGCAGGGTCACTTTACACCACTGCAAACTACAACCACAACAATAAACACACAGTTAAATGAGTCATAATGATGGTGTTAATCTACAGACAGAAACCGAGGGTTTGGTGCTTTACATAAGGGCCCCTCGACAGGACTCAGGAAGCAGGTACACTAGTCAGTCATAGGGCACATATGAACCATTCACACCTAACATTATTCAAACATGCACGTTTTTGGGATGCGGCGGGGAAGCCGGAATACCATGACGTGGCCTTCGTTTTAGAGTTTTTTTCGTTTAAAGCGAATGGAATGAAAAAAAGATTGCAGATGTGCAGATTGATTCCGGAAAAGGGGAGCAAAACAAACCTGTTGGCGCGGTTTGGACAAAAATAATGCGGAGTTACCCCAGTGGAGCGTCGAGGAGGAGAAGGCAAGAGGAAAATAGATTTTATCAAAACTACCGAAGGCAGACAGCCAGACGAGTGCAGTAATTTTAGGGATGAAGCGATGAGAGTGACGCTTTTCGGTAAACTATATTAAATGTTGCTTCATGTTCTTATCGGTTACAGTCAAAGCATTGGGATGATTCACTTGTTAGGTAATAATAATCCCCCAGGAGGACTTCAAGGAGTTCTCGGGGGGGGAGTACATTAATATGGCAATGAACTAGCAACTAAAGATGGCAGACAACTGTAACAGATCTGAAAAGCAGGAGAAAATTGCCTAAATTGCATACTCACCTTTTGTAAACATTGACATTAAAATAAATTTAAAAATCAGCGTCAGTGCAGTTCAAGGATGAGGAGGGCCCCACTGACTGGGTTTGCCTTGGGCCCCCAAATGGCTAAACACATTCCTGCGCCCAACCCCAGTCATCACTCAGTAACATTAATCTTACCGCAGAAGTACAATTTGCTGCATTTAAGTATGCTCGGAAATCCCACAAAATACACGGACATTACACTCAAAACATGTGAATTCGTTTTAAACGACGTGGTGTCTTTGAACGCAACTCCTCGTTGCTCACAATTACGCAGTTCAAGTGTGATTCGAATGCTCTGTTGCTAAGAGTCCAGTGTTAGGTGCATATGTTTTCAGACACGTGTGCTATCTTTTAGCTTGATTTGAATTTTCCGTTCATTTGCAGCTGTTAATACATGCAAATATATACATATATATATAATTCTGTTGTGTCATTTATCTTTCTGTTCATAAAATGCAGTAAAAATGGGCATATTTCACAAATAGTTGCAAACGGTGATTAATCATCATTAATTAATTTGAAAACTGGGATTAATTTGATTAAAATATGTAATCATTTGACAGTAGTAGTATTTTTGTATTATACGAATTGTAAGCCCTGAAGGGAAATTCATATTTCACTCTACTGTGTATTTTGTTGCACACCACTCATACACTCATATATCACTCATACAGTATGCAAAATTATATTATATATATATTTAGAAATTGTGTGTGTGTGTGTGTGTGTGTGTGGTGTGAATGTTTGTCTGTTTTTCCCACAATGAGGAGGTATCAGTTTCCTAGGATTATACTGATAACACGTCTAATGTTTGCTTAGGTTAAATGCATTTGCTTAGGATGACCTTTTCATGCAGACACACAATACATCCGTTGTGCCAAAGTGTTGAGAACACCTCCACCATGTTGAAGAATGAGTTTGTTTATCACTGGTATTGCATTTCTGCCCTGGTATATTATGAGAGTGATAAAAAAAAGAGTCTGTAAATTTGATCAGGTCAGCAAAATGAACCTAATCCTCTGGGTGCAGCGCTGATGTGTTGTACACGAAAGCTACCGCAGATAAAGTGGTTTGAAAAAGTGTTCTTGATTTCCTAGTTTTTTGCATGTTTGTCATGCTTCAATGTTGCAGATCATCAAACAAATTGAAATATTAGTCAAAGACAACACAACTGAACACAAAATGCAGTTTTTAAATGAAATTTTTAATTATTATTGGAGAAAAAAATTCCAAACCTAAATGGCCCTGCGTGAAAAAGTGATTGCCCCCCGTGTTAAAACATGACTTAACTGAGATTAATTGATATTATCAGTCCAGAAAAAGTTCTAAAGCCATTTCTAGAGCTTTGGGACTCCAGCAAACCACAGTGAGAGCCATTATCCTCAAGTGGCGAAAACATGGAACAGTGGTGAATCTTCCCAGGAGTGGCCGGCCAACCAAAATTACCCCAAGACCGCAGCGACGGCTTATCCAAAAAGGCACAAAAACATGCAAGAACTGCAGGCCTTACTTGCTTCAGTTAAGGTCAGTGTTCATAACTCCACCATAAAAAAGACTGGACAAAAACAGCCTGCATAGCAGAGTTGCAAGATGAAAACCACTTCTGAACAAAAAGAACATTAAGGCTCATCTTAATGTTGCCAGAAAACATCTTGATGATCACCAAGACCTTTGGGAAAATACTCTGTGGTCTGATGAGACTTGTTGGAAGGTGTCTGTCCCATTCCATCTGGTGTAAAAGACAAAGAACATCATACCAACAGTAAAATATGGTGGTGGTAGTGTGATGGTCTGGGGCTGTTTTGCAGCTTCAGTACCTGGAAGACTTGCTGTGATAAATGGAACCATGAATTCTGCTGTCTACCAAAAATCCTGAAGGAAAATGTCTGGCCATCTGTTGGTGACCTCAAGCTGAAACCAACTTGGGTTCTGCAGCAGGACAATGATCCAAAACACACCAGCAAGTCCACCTCTGAATGACTGAGGAAAAACACAATGAAGACTTTGTAGTGGCCTGACCTGAATCCTATTGAGATGCTGTGGCATGACTTTAAAAAGGTCAAAAACCTTCCAATGTGGCTGAATTACAACAATTCTGCAAAGATTGATTACAGTTGTTGCTGCTAAGGGTGGCCCAGCCAGTTATTAGGTTTAGGGGGCAATCACTATTTCACACAGGGCCATGTAGGTTTGGATTTTTTTTTCTCCCTTCATAATAAAAAGTTTAATTTAAAAACTGCTTTTTGTGTTCGGTCGTATTGTCATTGACTAACATTTAAATTTGTTTGATGATCTGAAACGTTTAAGTGTAACAAACATCCGAAAAAATAAGAACTCAAGAAGGGGGCAAACACGTTTTCACACCCCTGCATATCGCCTGATGTGTGAGCCTGTCTTGTTTTACAGAGCAGATTAAACCACAGCACATTGTTGGAGAAGACAGTATGGACAATGAGGATGAACCCCGCAAAGGTGAGCTATAATTTCGGCTGCTGTGTTTTTACTACGGTGGAAATTGTTTGAGGTTCAAAGGGCACTGCTAGCATACAGTATTAACATATTATATCGCGAAAGTGTAAATCCTGGCCATGTGTTTTGCATGTTGGGAGTGAAATTTCCAAATGTGTGCAATGACACACACACAAAGCTCTTGTATTGAACTCAAGGCTCAAAGCTCATCATGTTCCTCCCAATGGTTTGGCTGAGTCAGTGGCAGCCGGTGTTATGTAAAATAAAAAGAAAAAGGAAGGGAAACTGGTAGAATTACTTGCACAACTGTCACGTGGCGTAAAACATTGTGGGAAAGCCCAGTGAAAAGTTTTTTCACCCAGTGAATGAATCAAAAATCCACATTTTGAAAATGACAGGAACGCGAACAACCTCCGACGGTATAATCACATGTTGGCAGTCATCATTGCGCCACAGTAAGATTACATAATTCCTTAAGGCTACTCTTCACCTCGCACCGGAGATGAGAATAACAGATAAAGATGAAACAGATAAAGGCTCTCACAGTAAAAAGAGTAGTCCAAACTTCAAAAAGTACATTCCTGCCAATTAACTTGAAAGACAATGTTCTTGTCAGTGGATTTTAAAGAACTGCATGCCTCCGATGGCGCACCTTTTTAAAAACTAACCATGTTGGTCTACAGCCGGCACAGAGAACCAAGAGGCAGAGGACGAGTATCATCGCACCGCTCAGGCCAGCTGGGTTCAAAGGATGTTCACATCGCTCTTCAGCGACACAGCCTTGTTCAACACCAGAGAAGGCCGTGCTGGCAAGGTGTCCGAAGAGATTCTTACTTACAGTACCGTACTTACTAACACCAGATGTGGATTCATTCCATTTGTCATCTGTTTACATGAATTCAAAATAGACTTTTTCTCTCCTAACCCTGTTTGACCAGGTGCATAACTTCATGTTGGGCCTGAACCTGAACACCAGCATCCCTTTCTCTCCTATCGGTGGTGCCATCTGCCAAGCACCGACACCAGAGGAGGAGGTCGATGCTGTCACAGGTAACAACAAGCAGCAATGTTTTGTTTTTTTACTTTGAAATATTACCAGCCAGTCTGTGTGTCATCACCAAGTAGATGCATGTGTAAACGTTTGTATGAAACTCATCGTAGTCCCCCTATGATGGCAGGTTTCAAATAAGGATTTTTCAATATTTATTTGGCCTCATGCAGGATCTGAAAAAATGTATTCTTATTTATTCCTCTCGCTTTTTAAGAAGACTGTCATTCATTAGTGTATGTTTTCTGAAGAGCACGCCGCAAGAACAGAATATCTGTTTTTATATATTTAGAACGCACAGGAAAGACAAAGACATGTGTGTTCATGTTTGACACAAGCTTTGTGGATGATGGGCAACATTTCAAAAGAAGTGCCTTTAAGCCCCAGAGGGAAATGACATTTTCACTCTGTGAATGTATATAAGTTCTGTATACACCACCCAAAGAACAAACCCCCTCACATACAGGCAAGGCAGGTTGTCAAAGGTATTACACCCCAATATGACCAGTTTTGGCACTCATTGTGTGGTCAGTGTGTGGCGGAAAATGTCCGACGGGGTATGGTTAGGACCAAATGGACATCCCTGCCTCCCAGACATTTCTTTGTTGGGGAGGGGGGAATGTTGGCTGTCGTCACATTTGGGACAAAAGAGACAGCAGGTTCCGATTAACCCAAAACACGTCCTTGCACCAGATAAAGTCCTGGTAACGTCTGTATAACTACGCTTCTGTCCTGTCCTTAAACTGGAGCAGTTTATTTCTTCTCTCCACCGGTGCTAAAACTCTCCACGACAAACGGCACCTCAACAATGCTCGTCAAAGAGACCAGTCGGCATATTTTATTACCACTATGAGTGAGATGTTGCAGAGTATAAGTGGGAATTTTGAAGATCTTCATTCCTCAAGACTCCTACTTCCTCTGACCCACTCCTATCAAGATGAGCCTGCACTGTGTATGCGTCTCACACACACACACACACACACACACACACAAAACAAATCTTGAAATAAAGTTTGTAGCTATGCCACCTATCTGTCAGTCAGTGTTGCGTGGACAAATGCAGCTTTTTCACATTAAAGCTACATACACAGAGGTGATTCTAGGGTCCCTTGGGGCCCAAGCAGCCAGTAGGGCTTACTAAAAGTACTTTTAAACTGTCTACATTCCAGCATCAAGACTAGAGTTTGAGTAACAGACTGCAAATACACTACTGTGTGACCTCTGAGACTTATTATGACAACATGTGTGGCACTGCTGTACCAGGCATTTATTCCAGTCATGCTTGACTTGATTGTGTGCCACCTTCTTAGACCCAGACGAGTTTGACCGCATCTATGAACCTCTGGATGTGAAGAGTAAGAAGATCCATGTGGTGGACAGCGGCCTCACCTACAACCTCCCCTATCCTCTCATCCTGAGGCCCCAACGCAGCGTCGACCTCATCATCTCCTTTGATTTCTCTGCACGACCCAGTGACTCCAGCCCCCCGTTTAAGGTCTGACTCCACCATGTCAAGAAAGGTTAAAAAAAAAAAAAAAACGTTACAAGAAAAAGTTCATTTTTTGTACATTTTACACATCAGGAGCTCCTGCTGGCTGAAAAATGGGCTCGCATGAACAAGCTTCCATTTCCCAAAATTGATCCCAAAGTCTTCGACCGAGAGGGCCTGAAGGAATGCTATGTGTTCAAACCCAAAAAAGGCGAAAAGAACTGCCCAACTGTCATCCACTTTGTTCTGGTCAATATCAACTTCAGGACGTTCAAAGCGCCCGGTAAGTGCGTGCATGCGGCCAGCTTTCCACCAGATATGTGAAAGGAAAAACACTCTAACTGTACCCCTTCGTGCCATTTTACCGCCATGGCACATGAGGCATCTCTTCCTTGAAGTGACATAATAGTTCAACAACATTGACCCGATAATTATGTCTCGCCAGTCGGGCCCCATTGCTCACTATTAAATGCGTGTTTCTGTGGTTTTTCATGGAATTTGTGTGCTTTTAAGCCCACATACATTTTGCTGGCTGGAATTGTGTGTGCACACAGACAGGAACATGGCGGTCCCTGCGTATTTCATGAGCCGTTTGGGAGAATTATGGTTCCATGAGGAGCCAGGTGCTGCGAGGGAATGTCTCAGCCCGGTGGGAGAGTTGTGTGTGTAAACAGCCATTTATCATGAGACACACAAAGACATCCTAACACCACATCTCCATCTCATCCCCACTCCAGCACCTCTTTACATTCAGCCGCCCATCCGCCCACGTACTTCCGCAGCCTGTTTATGGATATGCACGCTTCTTCCACATATGGACTTCCAGTTTGTAGGACCTGAAACATACTTGGCTAGTGGAGGGTTCCCTTTTCCAAACTGTAACTTTTTCCTGCAGACGACTTTTCATATGTAAAATTTTCCTAAAAATGTAGCTGATGTGTCATGGGGGACTAGAGCGAGCTATTTTAAAGGTGGGGTCATGCTAGCATATAACAGCTGGAATTTGGGGATAGAAAATGTATCGGTAAATCCACTGTTTCTAAGCGATCAGTTTTAATATTTAATGACTTCACGACTTAAGCCACGTTGACAGTTCACGGGGCTGCGTGCCAGTATGCAAAGTATGCAAAGAAAATGTTTAAATGTTCAAAATTTCTGGCACAGGTAATCTTGGCGCCACTTGCGTGAGCTGCTCGCAAACGCAACACAACCTATTCGTATATAATTCGGGCCATGCGTATCAAAGCGTGTCACTTTCTCATGAACGGGTTAAATTCTCACCACCTGTCATGGGGAATTCTCACTAAATTTCTGCACTAAAACAGTACTTGACTTAGGTGTGAGCAAGTTGTGCAGGAGCGTGGCATTTCGTTCCAGTGCGCACCATTTTCGGTCACAAATTGCGTGCCAAGTGCATAACTTGGGCGTAAACAGAAAGCAAACATTGCACAAACTAGTCTTCATGCTTTTCAGGCATACCATCTAAATGACACACTTTCCACGGCAAATTGTGCAACAAAATTTATGCAAGTGTCAAGGTGGCATACACACCTGCAAGGTAATTGGGCCAAAATGAGATGCATAAAAATAATGCTCCATTTTGAAAGAGGCTCATTTAAGCCTATGTTTACTATTGTGGCTGCAGATCTGCACTCGTCGCATTGATATGACTGTGATACAAATGTGATAACAGGCGTTCCAAGAGAGACAGAGAAGGAGAAGGAGGTTGCAGACTTCGACATCTTCGACGACCCCGAGTCTCCGTTCTCCACTTTCAACTTCCAGTACTCCAACGAGGCTTTCACTCGACTCCATGACCTCATGGAGTTCAACACTCTCAACAACTTGGAGGTGAGTTTCAGGCTTCTAAAAATGATTTGCTTTATCCTGAACACGCAAAGAAGTTACATTGGAAGACATCACACATCACATGTCCAAAAAGGAGTAGGAAGAAGCTTATTTAATCCTACCCCACAAACTTTTCACATCAAATACAATACAGTTGTTCACTTCCTGTATTCCAAATGTACTCTTTGCCAATTTTAAACACATCGGTGCCGATCCGCGGCAGCATCAAATTCGATGCCACAGGTGCCATATTTGCATTGTCACCATCCAATTATCATCTTATGGTGCAATATTAAAAATGTACATGTCTAATACGAGTTTTATCAAGTGCACTAGGTGTGTCATCATGAGAGGTCTGACTTTCAATGAGCGTAATCGTCACTTCTGAGCTGAGTGACGACTCACATGTGATGCAATAACCACTCAGCTTGCTGCCAAAACCCTCGTCCACTGATTTAAAGCCAGAGTAGGGATTCATTGCTTTTATTTACAGGCTGCAGCTGTCACGTGTAATTTACTTTGAAAAATACTGATGTCGCGCGCCCATTTTTGCAGAAACCGTCTTGACAATGTTGTCTGCACATGAAACGTCTCAAAGGGGGATACTTTTTTTTCAAAATGTAGCGCCAGGTGTATTCGTGGCGGTCCGAATGTATTACAAAATGAATGTACATATGGGAAACGGTGACGTGGAATGTTGACCGTGCGAACAGGAACCGCACCAGGAGGGAAAGCACATTTACACACACTTCAGCTGATTCTTGGCAGAGGAAGTGAGCCACAGGCGTGTAGAGATCCGGGCGCTATGTTTTTCACCGTATTAAAACCTGTGCAGAGTCAAAATAACGACTTACCGACTTCCTTTATACGAGGGGTTGTCACACTCAGTTGCACATGGGGACGGACGGGACAAAAGGCCAAACGTTTGGACACACCTTCTCATTCAATGTGTTTTCTTTATTTTCACGACTACTTACATTGTAGATTCTCCAAATTATGAATGAACACATGTGGAATTATTTACGGTACTTAACAAAAAAGCTTCAAATAACTCTAAATATGTCGTATATTTTAGACGTACATTTTATGTCGCAGGGCCGCACGGTGGCCTAGTGGTTAGCATGTTGGCCACACAGTCAGTGGATCGGGAAGACCCGGGTTCGAATGTCCGTTGGGCATCTCTGTGTGGGTACTCCGGTTTCCTCCCACATTCCAAAAACATGCATGTTAGGTTAATTGGCTAAGCGTAATTGGCGACTCATTCCTGAGGTATGAATGTGAGAGTGAATGGTTGTTTGTCTATATGTGCCCTGCGATTGGCTGGCGACCAGTCCAGGGTGTACCCTGGACTGGTCGCCTGAAGTCAGACAGGATGTAATAGTTTTAAAGTGGTGTCGTTTCTGGTCGTGCACAGTGAAATTATTGTTACTTTTAGTCTGAATTTGGCACCCTTATTAGCATGTAGTGCTATATATGACACTGTGGCCACCTAATACCTATAGGACTATAATATTGTGGCCACTTTAGGTCTATAGGAGTACTGTGGGTAAAACTGTAAGAAAGAGTTATTATGTCTTATTATTGCTTATTATGTCAACTATATTAGGTAATGCTAGTATAAAGGTGACCATAGGGGTGTTATTTCATGTCTGTAGGGCTCTAATAATGTTAAAAAAAACTCTGAAAGTCATAAACAGGTTTTCTACGTTCAAACTAAAAACAAATTCAGTGTTTTAATATTGAATCCTACTTCGTGGAAATTCACCTCTTGCTGTCGGCGCTGGAACCAATTAACCGTGATAAACGAGGGACGACGGTACACTCGCTGTCCAGTGAGATACGTTGTGGTCATCTACAACCACACATTCTCAGTTTTAACCTCAGATTATCAGACAACCGCTGCCATAAAAAGAGATAAGTCGTGAGTCAGTTCCTGCGAGTGTTGCATTTTCCCATCCAAACACAGAATAAAGATACTGATGTTATTCTTTTCAACATGCGGGTGCTAATCTCTGTACTTGCTTCCTGCAGGTGATTAAAGAGGCCATCAAAGATCGCATCGTGTTACGGAAGGAGAATCCTTCCAGCCTCACCGTGCCCTTCTTCCTAAGTGAGATCCCCAAGAAGAGGTTTCTCAAAAGGAACCCTCACCTTAATCCCTGGAATCACCACGGCAACAACGATCAGTAGCCTGCTTTTGGATGGAGACTTTTGGATTTGGAGGACAACATTTTCTTTATGGAAAATGTCGATTGGCTGTGTTTTGTCGCGTTACATAAAGGGATTTTGTAGAACGAAGAACGATGACGTTTACTGTTTAAAGCCTCAGAAACACACTGACATGTTTCCTCGGGCTCCATTTGCACAAAATAGGGGAAACTGTTTTCGCTGCCACTGTTTGCAGCTGATATTTGGCTTCCCTCTGGCTGAGAGACTGGAGTAACATTTTTACACTGTGTGGACAACAAGAGATCATTTCTCCTCGATGTTTTTCGAAACAGCTGTCAAATGTCAATGCTCTTTGACCTCACTCACGTCCATCCTTGCAGTGGACACATGAATTGGTGTCGTGCCGACTTGAGTGAGGTATGATCGCATCGCGCACGTGTACAACTTAGGATGCATGTCTGTGAATATTCTCATTCATCCAGGCCACCGTACTGTCGCTCTCTCGATCGCAACAGGACCGTTCGGGTTGTCTTCGAAGTGGGGCTGTCAAAAATAAGGCTTTAACGGCGGCAACTTATTTATTTCATGAATTACGTCATATTTTTTGGGCAGAATTAACACATGCGTATCGCGGCGAGCCACATCTCTGTTACGACGGCAGACGGAGGCGCAGTGTAGCATCCCCACAGAGGCACACGAGTCTGATGCTCTTTACTAACTTTATCCCGACTTGCGAACTCTGAACATCTTTATTATGCGTGAATGTGTGGTGTAAATAAACAGCAAGACAACGAAAAACAATGAGTTTATATTCCAGTCAGCATTTAAGTGTGCTCGCAAATCCCAGGGAAGTACACTGAAAGCATGTGACTTTCGCTGAAACGACGTGGTGTCTTTGAATGCAAACCCTCATTGCTCGTAATAACACGGTAAAAGGGTGACTCAAGTGTTCTGCTACCATTAAAGAGGAAACGATGATGATGATGATGCCATTTTTACTTTGCGCTGTAAGAAACCTAGCCTGTATTGTACCTGTTGGTGGGCTGAGCTCCTTCCTTCTGTTTTCATCGTGCCAGTGCAGAAAATGATTGAATGACTCACCTAAACATCTTGAGTGAGATCAAACAAGAGAAGCTTGTAGCCATTTGTTTGACAGCAACTAGAAACCACATCAGTTGCTACCCCTGTAGCATTTTCTGTTGCAGAAAATGACTTTTTTGTTATTTACCCACCTCAGTGACACACCTAAACATTTTGAGTGAGCTCATGCAAGAGAAGCTCGCCGCCATTTGTTCGACAGTAACTCGTAACTAGTTAACCTCAAACATTTCAATGTTGTTTAATCACCTACAGGGAGTGGGCAGTGCTCCCCTGTTGGGAGTGCCTCCCATTTAAAGCGGCCATTGTACAAAAACAACACCTGATACCATAGAAACGGCTTCGCTGCTTTGCTATCTACATTAGGATTAAAGGCGTGTTTATGCTCCTGACTGTGTTGTTTCAGGCTGCTTTTCCGAAAAAGACCATTTCCTCATCCTCCTCCTCCTCCCTCCACCCAGCTGGCTTTTAGCCACCTCAATAAGTGACGCTCAGGTGAAATGACGGGAGGGCTAGGTGGAGTGAGATGGCATCATAAAACTGGCTAGCATTCAGTGGAATTTTACACACTACACCTACACCTCCAGCAGTGCGAGCCTGGAATCTGACACATTACACCTCCACCTGCAGGGGCCCAGAGGCTGCACACACCGCAGTGGAATTTTACACTGAAAGGCTTCTGACCACTACTAAACTACTCATGTTTCAGCACTTCTGCTTTGGAGCACATCCAGAAGACTAAGTCATCATGCAGTCGTGTTGGCTAAGGAGACTTTGACAACACTGTGCTGTTACTATGATTCATATTTTTCAATTTAGGAGATGATTTGCGTCAGTGTCTACCTGTTTCTTGTAGATCTTGTTACATTGTTTTGATAAAGCATGCTGAGTATGCTCTGACTGCTGAGTTTCATGAGCAACGTCGATGGCTGTGTAAGACTGGGGGATGAAATGTGGATTTTTTTCCCTGAATTCCTCTGTGAGACTTAATGGTCGAAGTTGTCTCACTTCATATGAGAGCCCCGGTAATGCTCAGTCAATCAAATTATTAGAATTGATTATTGTCATTTTTGTTATTAAATTTTAAGTACTAAATGGACCCGAGTAAATATACGCGTGTAATGTTTGCCTTTGAAATGCTTTTGCACTGATCCCTTATCAGTGAGAGCTTACTGAAATAACACAGCGGGTCTATCTGTGCTTTGATGTCATCACTGGGGAAATTCTCACTGTACGACTAATGCACGCAGTCATTGTTCAGATATGATACAGCTAATAATGCTGGCCAGTTGGCACTTGAACATGCTAAATATATACTGTATGTACACACGCTAATAAATGCACAGTAAACATGTAACTTTTTGTAAAGGTCAGAGAGTATTGATGTACGATTTTATTTGCTAGGTTTATCATAAAAAACCACAACACAATACCTGACCAAACAATAGCTCAAAACATCCAGTATTAGCATCACTTTTTCCTTGTAATTGGACGACGAAAGGTTGTACTTTTTGAAAATAAAAAAATAAATACAATTTCTATATATATTATATATATATTTCTATTGTCTATTATGACTTTATTCCCACAATATTTTGTTTTTATTCTGATAAACATTATGACTTTTTTCAAAAGTTACAACTTAATTTTTTTGGTTTGTTTCTCACAGTATTACAACTTTATTAAAACAATGTAATTTTTTTCTTTATTATTTCAGCTTCATGCTTCTAAAATATTTTCTAATAAGTTTGCAATTTTTTCTCTTACTATGACTATTTTCTCCTAATATTTAGACTTGATTCTTGTAAAAATTTTCCCATTTTTGCTGCTGTTTTTGTTCATTTTTTGTCACGCTCCGCATTGCTTCTGTTGTGACACGCGGGTTTATTTCTGTTTTCCCTTACGTTCCGGTTTCTATGCCCTTATTTTGTTATACTTCCTGTGTTGTTCTGTTCTGTTCTGTGCCGTCACTTTCTAATTTGAGTTGCCTGTGAGTAGTTCAACCGGTGGCGTTTTTGCCATGCTTGCTGTATGTTTGTTTTTCGCTTGCTACACATCTGTTGCCGGCCTGCATCTTTGTTGTACGTGCCTTCTGCAAGATTCCCTTTTTCCTACTCTGCAAACTTTAGAACAGGGGTCACAAACCCGCGGCCCGCGGGCCATTTGTGGCCCACCAAATCATATCTCGCTGCCCGCGACTAGACATCAAAGAGCAGTGTAACTGCAGCCCGCAACATCCGGACAAGCTCAGTGTTACTTCCATACTTACCGGGAGGGGCAAGCAAACACCAACACTGAACTAACAGTGGTGTCATCACATGGATGTGTCGTTTCGTGAGGTACCCTGAGATTCCCAGCCCTACTCCCAATACTTGATGCGGCCCAGCCTCACCCAGACTCTACCTCCACTGGCTCCCAGTGAAATTGAGTTTGACACCCCTGCTTTAGAATTAAAGCCTTTTTACCTGCACTGGGTTCCCGCCTCTGCATCCTGGGGTCATCGCCAACAAAACACCATGCCACGTCATAACGTTTTCTTGTTTAATTGTATTTTTAGAATGTGCTGCGGCCCGCAAATGACCCCTGGACCGTACTTTGGAAACACGTGGCATAATAGCTTAGAGCGTTTTACTGTAACGGGCGGTCCCACGCTGAAAACTGACCCCAAAGGACACATTTTGTGTCCCAGCCCTCAAACCACACTATGAGGCAGCAGAATGACAAGACTGGGCCAACCAATCGGTGGAAAAATAGGACGTAACTGACATTTATGATGAGCTGCTGTATAATGATATTATCATAGCATATCAAGAAAGTCATGAACATTTATTTTATTCAGAAAGTAGTTTAATGTTTATGTATGAATGTTGCTTTTTTTTCATGAAAGCTTATTTTGCCTTGAGCAGCATTTAACTTACAACACTGCGCAAACCTTTATTGTTTTCTTGAACCTTTTCAGAGCAATGATTCTGACACATTAAAACAGTACATGGAGCCACAGACACAATTTGCAGGATTACATGAAAAATATCAAACTACCCTATGTTCTACCGCCAATATCTAAAGACCCAAAACGGTTAGAAACAAACTTGTTTTCCTGATGAAAGAAGAGAGTCTAAAATTTCTTTAGACAGTTTCAAAGTTAATGTGGTCCTAAAACTCAACATTCTGTGGGTCTTGAAAGTCGAGCCAAAATGCCCAAAAACCAAAAACATGGCTGGCAGTCAATAAATTAAATATAATTAGAAAAAATAAATAGAAAAATGAAAATGTAATAAAGCAAGCTAAATGTGATCAAAAGGAGGTAATACCTGTATATTCAAAATATATAGCTAAAAAAAAGTGTAATTGAAATTTTACATTTCGGCACCCCATATATAAAACATTACAAGAATAAAGTCCTACATTTACGAGAAAAAAACTCATAACTTTATCTTACAGGCATTGCCTAGGACAGCTATGAAAATGTGGGACTTATGTGATGTTGGCCTTGGGCATGTGGAGGGGGCGGGGCAAGGAAGGCGGAAGTGAGAAGGGCTAGCCATGCTAATCTAAATGCTAAATGCTCAACTGCTCTGTTTTGCCGCCACGTTATGAATAAAACCTTCCTGAAGAGCTATGCTCTATTTTCCCTGAGACACGCATGACATGATGACACGTAATATTACGAGTTTATTCTCGTACATTTACAACTTTTTTCTCGTAAATTTACGACTTTATTCTCACAAATTTAGTTGCCTTGCGATTGACTGGCGACCAGTCCAGGGTGTACCGCGTGTCTTGCCCGAAGTCTGCTGGAATAGGCTCCAGACTGCATTCGCGTAAATTTACAACTTTTTTGCTCAGAAAGGTACGACTATTTTGCTTGGAAATTTACGACTTTATTCCCAAAATCTTAGATTTAATGTAAATTTACGAGAATAAAGTCGACATTATTCATTCATTATTATTCATCATTATGTATTCTCAGAAATTTCCGACTTTTTTGCTCGGAAAGGTACGACTATTTTGCTCAGAAATTTACGACTTTGTTCTCAAATTCTCAGATCTGATGTAAATTTACGAGAATAAAGTCGTCATTATTCATTCATTATTATTCATCATTATTTATTCTCAGAAATGTAGGACTTCTTTTTCTCGTAAATTTACGACTATTTTTCTCGCAAATGTATGACTTTATTCCCAAAATCTCCGATTTAATGTAAATTTACAAGAATAAAGTCGTCATTATTCATTCATTATTATTCATCATGATTTATTCTCGGAAATTTACGACTTTTTTGCTAGGAAAGGTACGACTATTTTGCTCGGAAATTTACGACTTTATTTCCAAAATCTCAGATTTAATGTAAATTTACGAGAATAAAGTCATCATTATTCATTCATTATTATTCATCATTATTTATTCTCGGAAATGTAGGACTTCTTTTTCTCGTAAATTTACGACTATTTTTCTCAGAAATGTACGACTTTATTCCCAAATTCTCAGATTTAATGTAAATTTACGAGAATAAAGTCGTCATTATTCATTCATTATTATGCATCATGATTTATTCTCGGAAATTTACGACTTTTTTGCTCGGAAAGGTACGACTATTTTGCTCGGAAATTTACGACTTTATTTCCAAAATCTCAGATTTAATGTAAATTTACGAGAATAAAGTCATCATTATTCATTCATTATTATTCATCATTATTTATTCTCGGAAATGTAGGACTTCTTTTTCTCTTAAATTTACGACTATTTTTCTCGGAAATGTACGACTTTATTCCCAAATTCTTAGATTTAATGTAAATTTACAAGAATAAAGTCGTCATTATTCATTCATTATTATTCATCATGATTTATTCTCGGAAATTTATGACTTTTTTGCTCGGAAAGGTACGACTATTTTGCTCGGAAATTTACGACTTTATTTCCAAAATCTCAGATTTAATGTAAATTTACGAGAATAAAGTCATCATTATTCATTCATTATTATTCATCATTATTTATTCTCGGAAATGTAGGACTTCTTTTTCTCGTAAATTTACGACTATTTTTCTCGGAAATGTACGACCTTATTCCCAAATTCTTAGATTTAATGTAAATTTACAAGAATAAAGTCGTCATTATTCATTCATTATTATTCATCATGATTTATTCTCGGAAATTTACGACTTTTTTGCTCAGAAAGGTACGACTATTTTGCTCGGAAATTTACGACTTTATTCCCAAAATCTCAGTTTTAATGTAAATTTACGAGAATAAACTCGTCATTATTCATTCATTATCATTCATCACTATTTATTTTTGGAAATTTATTACTTTTTTGCTCGGAAATTTACAACTACTTTTTTCGTAAATGTACGACTTTATTCTCATCAGTTTACGACTTTATTTTAGAAATCTTTTTTTTTCCCAACGTAGCCCCAATAGTAAAATTTAAATCCATACTATATATAAATAAATAGCTGGCGTAAAAATGTTGACTGAAATGCACAATTCATAAATAGACGGTGGATAAAGGTGTACTCTAGTAATAGTAAAGGCTTTAAAGGTTTTAAAATAAAGATATGTCTTCCAAGATTGACAACTCTGTACTTTCTGGACCTAAGAAGTATGATAGGTTGATGCGGTTTAAAAATGCATGAGAAATATTCCGGGTTGACACAGAGATAGGACAAAACAACAAACACACGTACAGCACAGCCTCCACAAACAGAAGAAACCACCCTGAGTGTCTCCAAGCCAAGTCATGACATTCCCTAATTTAATGAGGTGGAATTCTCCTCATGCAAAAGTAATAATTATGTGCTTAAGGTATTTTGCAGAGGTCTTCCTCACTTCTTCTGTCACGAAGAGCACCTTGCCCAAAGCTTCTTGCGGCGTTTAATTATCTGACAATTTGTCGAGTCTGTCTATCCTGGTGTGCACGGTGCATGAGAGGAAATGATCTGCATACTGTATTCCTTCAGGGCACGTTCACGTGCGGCGTCATGTATGCGCCTGTATCCTCACCTTTTCATGTGTTGAGTCACACATAGCACTGATGGGCTGAGACACTCTTCAAAGCTCTCACTGAGGACGTTCACGACCCATGCACGCAACACTGTAGTGTGTGTGTGTGTGTGTGTGTGTGTGTGTGTGTGCCTGATCTGAGAACACACCAGATTGCGTGTGCATGTGTGTGTTGAATATTACATGACGACTGCCATTGAATCCATGCAATATTAACTTTTCTCTCCCTGGGGCAAGAGTCTAGACGGGTCAGATAAGGAAATTAAAAATTCCACCCCGAAAAACCATTTGCTTCTGTTGCCGTAACAACAAATGTTACAGTAAATCAAACCATTACAGATTAATATTACTATTTACTGTGGTCTTTGTATCCTAGCATTTTTTCAAATCCACTTTAAGCCCTCTTTGAGAGTCTTCCAAAGTTCACTAGGCTGAAGTTCGACATGGAAAGTTTTTCCCCACTTCCTGCAATGACAAACATGCACTTTCACTCACTCACCGAAGCAGGAAAATCCGAAAATCCCTGCTGACGTAAAGATTTCAGGAATCACCAAAGACCACCCAGCCCTGACCAGTCAAGAAAGAAATATTTCCACCCTGAGTCGCACACCATGAATCAACACACACACACACACAGACAAGACTACTAACATGGAAATTTCCCATTCCCAACTCATTTTCTCCCAATAGGAAGTCACAGCAGACATTACTCAGGATGTATGGAGAAGGGATTCATAAACTGAGGTCCGGGGACCTCCGTTGGTCTGGGGGCTTGCAATTTTTTTTAAAGTTATGGCGTATGCTTAAAAATGCACTCAAAAGTCTCACTCACATTCGGGCGGGGGGTTCCAAACTCTTTCCACTGAGGGCCACATACTGAACGTTACATGCTCTTAATGCAACGCATGTCGGTATGCTAAGAAGTTCTATTTATTTCAAGAAAAAACTGCATCTCAGCTTTGCCGAAAAGGTGAAAAAGCCTATTATTAGTATGAACTTCGGTCATTGCTCCTTTTCCGCCCATTTTCGTTGTTGTTTCCAAATATTTCAACTTCTTTCTTTGTAAACTTTCCTGTCACAATATTATGTCTTCATTCCCATAATGTTTTGACTTTATTCCCGCAACGTTATAACGTTTTCCCCCCCGACTTCATTTTGCAAAAATTACAACTTGAATTTGTTTTGTTTGCGTCTCATAATACTAGGACTTATTCAGAAAATAACATATTTTCTCTGTAATATTTCAATTCTGTGCTATTTCCTCATAATATTGCAAGTTTATTTGAGTAAAATCTTTTTTTTTCATATTTCATATTTTGACTTTATTCTTGTAAAATTACAGTTGTCGTTTTTTCCATTTCTGCTGTTATTGTTTTTTACATTTTCCAACTAACTTTCTTCTTGTAAATTTTCTTCTCATAATTATGACTTTATTGCCATTCTATTTTGACTTTATTCTTGGAACAATATAACTTTTTCTGCACACAAATTTTCCAAAAATTAGAACTTTATTCGTTAATTTGTTTCCATCCATCTATTTTCTATGCCGCTTATCCTCTTTAGGGTAGCAGGGGTATGCTGGAGCCTATCCAAGCTGCGGGGTACACCCTGGACTGGTCGACAGCCAATCACAGGGCACATATAGACAAACAACCATTCACACTCACATTCACAACTATGGACAATTTTGGAGTTGCCAATTAACCTAACAGGCATGTTTTTGGAATGTGGGAGGAATGTTAATTTGTTTGTTTTTCATAATTTTATGACTTAAATTTTTTTTTTATTATTTTTTCTTTAATATTTCAACTTTATGCTACTGAATTGATGTTAGTTTTCCTTATAAATTCTTGTAAAATGAATAATAAAATGAATAATACATTTCCTCTTAATAGTTTGACTTTTTACTGCTGATTTGTCCATTTTTGCTGTTGTTGTTGATGAGTTTTTTTACATTTTATTTATAAATTATGTCATCAGAATGTGTCACACGCCAATAAAAAACAGCAGTGGGCCGCAAATGGCCCCCAGGCCGCACTTTGGACACACCTGTATTAGGTTGAGTGAATTTAAAACGCCGACATTGCGGTGACGCACCGGGTAAATCGCTCACTTTGCTGGGGACACACTCAGTGCTGCTGATCTAAATAGCACAATGGACAAATACTTACGGTAAATCCAGCCACTTCATCAAGGGATGCACAAGCCAAACTGGCTAAGCTTCGGAAAAATGACGGCAAGTTACAGTATATGGGCTTGATTGGGAACAATGAGGCAAGGCCAAAATGTGTCACGCGTATTCAGGTGCTTGCAAAAGTTACCGTTACTGTTTCAGTGTTCCTGGAAATATGGATAATTCCTATAGGGCGTCAAGTGCAAAATGGCAGATTTGGTTTTATTTTTTAGTTGGTTACAGGATTATAGCGGATTCCTTGGAAAATCTTGTCTCCTATGAGGGTTCCGTGGTCCCAAAAAGTTTGAAAACACCGGTAGGGAGCATCTGTTTGGATCGCAGCAGATGGACCCGCACTATTCTCACAGGAGCAGCTGCAACTGGGCCCCATCATACTGAATGATAGAGTTTGTAAACACTTCCTCCAGTGGGTAGACATTATTTACTAAGACCCAAATAACAATTAAGATTTTTTTTTTTAACAGAGCAAGCAACTTAAGTGTAACTGTGAATCAGAAAACTGCTCAATGTTGGAACCGGTGTGATTAATAATGCTAGATTATAGCCAGAAAAACTAGTAATAGCAAAATAACAGGCATTGATCACAACATTATCATTTCATTCACGGATGATATTGCAGCATTAACATTAACTTATAGATGCATATGTTACGGTAAATGAATCACACAACATTAGAGAAAAAAATACATATGTTATTGCGTCGATCATGGGAGATCAATGCCTGTGGCTGTTTTTTTTTACTGGTGCATGGCAATTTCCAAAAGTGTAACTTCACAAAAACTAAGAAAAAAAAACAGGAAAAATTTGAAAATTTAACAGTAATTTTACATGAATAACGTTATAATATTATCAGGAACAATAACGTCATTTCAGTAGCATAAAGTTGAAGTCTTAAAGAAAAAAAGATGTTGTTTTTTTAAGTCACGATATGATGAGAAACAAACGAAACAAAATAAAGTTGTAATTTTTGGAAAATTAGGTTGGGGAAAAAGTTTAAAATATTATGGGAATGAACCCAAAATATTATGAGAACGAAATTTAGCGGAGAAAATGTTCAAGAAAAAAGTTGAAATGGTTGAAAAAAAAAATAGAGCAGAAATGTAAGAAACTACAATAATTTTACAAGAATAAAGTCACAATATTAAGAGAAAAAGTGCTGCATTCTAATGAAAATGAAAACATTTTACGGGAATAAAATATAATATTATGAGGAAAAACAAAGTCATTTTAGTAGCATAGAGTTGAAATATTAAAGAAAATATATATTATTGTTTTTAGGTCATAATATATGAAACAAACAAAATAAAGTTGTGATTTTTAGAAAATTAGGTTGGGGAAAAGTTACAATGTTATGGGATTAAGTCAAAATATTTTGGCAATAAAGTCATGATATTACAAGAGGAAAATGTATAAAGATTATTTCAGAGGAAGGTTGAAATATTTTGAAAATTAAAAAAAAAACAGCAAAAATGGGAAAAAAGAGCGAAGGCTAAAGTTTATCCTAATTATACTAGAAAAGATGCACACACACACACACACACACACATATATATAGATATATATATATATATAGATATAAGTAGGCCAGTCTCCTGGGGATACATATACACTGTACACATATACAGTATGTATATCTACACATAGATATACCGTATATACGGTATACACTTGTACATGGCTTGTGTACAATACAGTCTATCGCTATTTCCATATTTCTTAGGTGTGATTTCCCTCTAGTGTTCATAGCGACTACTGCATGCAGTTTCGCGCTTTGGCCGCCAGGCGGCAATGGCGTAAATGCGGAACCAAAAGCCACACAAGGAAGGAGAGGACGTCAGGAAGCTTCCTGCTTGCCAGTTGACTGTGAAAAGGCCGGAAATTGAGCTTAAACGTTAGCGGTCGTTGATTTCAGTTACTCGCCACTTTCTTTTGCCGAGATGTCGAAGAACGTTATGTCCGCTCGCTTCAGGCGAGTGGACGTGGATGAGTACGACGAGAACAAATTTGTAGACGAGGAGGACGGAGGGGAGAACCAGCTGGGACCCGACGAGACGGAGGTGGACTCCCTCATCAGACAATATCCTTTGCATTATTAGCCTGATTTATGTTAGCATGTAAGGTCTGTTGTATAAACGGTTACAGTACTGTGTTGAGTTTGGCTGGACAATATTTAGCCGAATAATTTGTGCGTGTTTGGGCGGCTACACTCGCCTCCTACTGGGGCGTTTACAATGAGGCCAGTCACTGCCCAGACTTGCCTGACAGAAACATTCCTGGGATTTCTGCTCCCAAATAAGAACAGGCTGGCATGGTTTATCTAAATGCTCCGCAAGCTAGCCTTTTCCCTTCATTTTACTGCACACTTTCCACGTTTATACCATTAATTGTCGACATGTGATTGAACGCAATCTTTACGTTGTAATGTTCTGTGTGCTATGAATGCTCCCGTAATCTGTTTTGCTTCATTACATGTTGCAACTAAGCAAATCTCGAGTTTAGGATTTATAGGCCTTATAAGGAAAGGAAGTGCAGCACTTCCTTGTTGTAGGAGCTCTGCACCGCCCACTTCGACGTTTCAGCCTATCAAACGTGACATCCGTTGCTTTTCAAGTTGTTCTTTTAAACGGGTTTTCATTTATGTCGAAAACACTTACTTAGTTGACTGTTTATTGGTCTTTATACGGGCTGATCAGCGTAGTGCAAAGTGATTGTCTTTACATTGTAACCATAGGATATAGTTGAACACAAAACAGAAATCGGTCTTTCATTTTGTTCAAGTTCACAGTTGTGTACAATATGCAGTGTAAACAACTTTTATTGTGATTGTAGTGTAGCTCTGTACTGTATCATAATATCAACTTGTTTTCTGGTGAGTTTATATCACTTATTATTATTTATATTATTTATATCACTGATTCATTATATTTTTTGGTGTTTTTTTTGGGGTTGCTGTCTATGTGATCAATCATTGTATTTAGTCCTTAACGGGCACCCCTGTACAGGAGACAACATGGCAGCTCTTCACGCTGTCCTCAAGAACCCACCAATCAACACGAAGAATCAGAACGTCAAGGTGTGTGTGTTTTTTTTGTTGTTGTTACACGTGGACATCTTCCTACATTTGTCTGCGTTGTCACCAGGACCGAGCAGAGGGCTTGGTGCTGAAGGTGCTCAGCGCTTTCAAGAGCAGCGACATCGAGAAAGGTGTGCAGTCGCTGGACAAGAACGGCGTGGACCTGTTGATGAAATATATCTACAAAGGCTTCGAGAGGCCGTCAGAAAACAGCAGCGCCGTCCTCCTGCAGTGGCATGAAAAGGTATGTTTTGAATACGTGATCACACAGGAATTAGGAAATATTTGGTTTTTGTATCTCACGTCCTAATGCAGTGGTTCTCAGTCACCTTTGGTTTGGAGTAGTATATTTTATTTTTTTACACATCACTAATGTGCACTGTCTCATCATATTTTTTCAAGATGATTGGCCTATTTGTGTGTTGGTGCACCCATAAAATTGTGGACACCCCCATAAAGGCTCAGGTTATATCTCAAAGCCTGAACTGACGACATAATGTAGTTCTATAATAGAAATGTCAGGCAACACAGAGGGAGCTCAATGTGTCACTCAATTGTCTATAGTAGATCCCCCGCTATTCGCAGGGGTTACCTTCCAAGACTCCATGGGAATGGTGAAAAACGCAAGTAGTGGACACACCCATGAAAGGCCCTAATAACATCTTGTCATACTACAATCTCTATATGTCTTTCAACGTTATTAAACACATTTTAAATTCAGTTTTACGCATCAGAAATAGAAGACATACAGTACACCAGGGGTGTGGACAGCAGCTGTTTTTTTTATTTACCTGCGGCACTTTCTAAAACTATAATTTAACAACAAAACTTGAAAAACAACAAAAATGGAAAAAACAAGCAGTAATTTTACACTGATAGTAAAAAGATAAAATGAAAAAAGTTGTACTATAAACGAGAAAGTTGTAATTTTACAAGAATAACATTATGAGGAAAGATAACATCATTTTGAAATTGAAAAAAAGATGTTATTTTATTAAAGTGCTAATATGATTAAACATAAAATAACAAAGTTGTAATTATGGGAAAATTAGGTTATGGAAAAAGTTAGGTGATGAGAATAGTGTCCAAATATTTTGGAAAAGTCATGATTATGAGAAGAATATTTACAAGAACAAAGTTGAAATATTTGGGAAGGAAAAAAAAAGAACAGGCATGTAAAAAACTGCTGTAATTTTACGAGAGAGTGTGAAAATATTAAGAGGAAAAAATCCACAATTTTACTAAGTAAACTCATAATATAATGTGGAAAACTAATTTCATTTTAGTAGCACTGTGTTGACATATTAAAAAAGTCCCAATGTGAGAAACAAACAAAAAAATATTTTTTGGGAAAATTAGGTTGGGGAAAAAGTTATAATAATATGGGAATAAAGTCAAAATATTATGGGAATAACCCCAAAAATTAAATTTATGAAGATTATTTAATAGGAAGGTTGAAATATTTGAAAAATGTATAATAAAACAACAAAAATGTGGGAAAAAAGCAAAGACAGAAGTTGATGGCCATGGCTTTTTCACCTATATCACAAAGCTGAGATGCAGTTTTTTTCTTGAAATACATAGCATATCTACATGTTTTGGTTTCTAAAATATCAAAGTGGCCCTTGTATTCATTCATTTTTCAGTATGTGGCCCTTGGCAAAAGTTTGGACACCCCAGCAGTATACAGTATTGTACTTCAAACACGTGCAGTTACACAATGTCACATCTTGGCAAAGCATCTTCCTGCTGGAAAATCTTAACTGATGTGCCTTGAGACGGCGCCCTCTGCTGGATTCATAAGCAGTCTTTTTTTTTTTTTCCTCCTGCAGATAGCGCCATCAAAACACTGACGTTCTCATACGAATTAGAAAATCTCATTATTTACAATTTAAAGACAGAAATATGCGAATCGGCAGAGATCTATTGTATATACAATAGGTGCTGGTTCCGAGTTGACGTTTGTATTCCAGCCACTCTCACCCAAAGTGAGCTGGGATAGACTCCAGCTCACCCGTGACACTGAGCAGGATAAGCAGTGTGAATTGGCAAAGAGCGTGAGACCACAGAACAGTGCCTTTGTTTTAAATAGCTTTTTATGGATTTTATTACTAATCACTTGCATTTTACAAAGTATGTTTGTTAATATACATTGTATGTAATCTTTTAGATTTGTATATTTTATCCCTTGTGACGTGTGCTGCTAACCTCTTGGCCAGGTCACCCTTGTAAAAGAGATCCTGATCTCAATGGGTTTTTATCTGGTTAAATAAAGGTTAATAATAATAATAATAATTGAATGAACAATCGACAGGGTGACTTGTCCCTTTTTTTGCCCATCCTTCTTAATGCTAATTTACCATGATGCGAATGTTCTCCTAAGAACTGTGTGCAACACACACTATTGTTTTGTGCGTGTTTGGGTTTGCAGGCGCTGGCAGTCGGAGGAGTGGGCAGCATCGTACGAGTTCTGACAGCGAGGAAGACGGTTTAAACGAGGAGCACAGGCACCGTCAACTCCACATGTTGGATAGACCCGCACAGCATAACAGATGGCATATGGACTAAAAGGAAACGCAAATGGGATTGTGTCACATCAAGTTGCTCGACTAAATCAGTCTTATCTGGGTCACATTAGGTGTAAAGAGTTTGGCACATTTATCCTCATGTTTGATCTCAGCCAGATCAAAATCATGATCATCACTAAGTGCACACCCATCCCCGCAAACAACATCCGCTAAGTGCTCCTAAACTCAGTACCTGAAGCACACAGCTCTTTTATCTTGGCGTAGTATAGGAGGCAAGCTGCAGTCTTCCAGCGAGCATGCTGGACCTGGACCCCCCCTCCCCCTCCCCCAGCCCCAGCCCCATATCAAATGGTTTTCCCTTCTATCATCTTGTTCTGCTTGCTGGTACTGTTTATAGGAGCTCTTTAAGGATGACTAATGAGTTCCTAGTTCCTCTTTCATTTTTCAACAGAAATTAATGCTTTAGTTGATGACCAAATCCCTACTTTATTCAACATTTTAAACCTATTTAGAGAAAATAAGCATTCCTGCTTAAAAGGAGAGACCAATATTCGATAATAAATATCTGGTCTGCGTCTTTATGCAGAGACTATTTGTCAGTTTAAAAGTATATAGGTTAAAATTGGGGGGTATTTACTCCAATGTGTCTTGTGTGTTCTGTATTTAAGTTGAAACAACAGTATGAATAGTCAGTATGTCACATATTCACAATTAGAAGGGGAAACGGTCTACCTGATGAGGTAGATATCATCTGTTGCCAAATAAAACAATTTGATTTCATGTCTTTTTACATGCCGTTGTGTATTAGACATCTTAGATCTTCTCATCACTAGAAAACGATGCAAGAGCAGCAATCTGATCATTCCCTGCATACGGTTATTTTCCTGATCCTGACTGTGTGAAGTTCCCTCATTGTTCCACCAAAGCTTCACTTTCGGTTGACTTTTTACTCCCGGTTGACCTCTAATGGTTCATGTAGTCGTCAGTGGTGATGCATCCCAACATTAGACCCGTTTTCTAATGCAGTAACTGCTACACAGTTACATGACAACAAAAAGAAGCGCGCTTGTCTTCTTCTGTTTCATGTATTTCACATCGCAGGGCAAGGAGTCAAGGCAACATACCAAACTGATGTACAAAACTGCCTTATGGAATACCTTTTTTATGTTTGTGCTTTTTTTGACAAAATAAATGGTGTGAATGCTGGTTAAAGTTGCATTTTTATTCTCATACCACTGAAGTCAGGCTTAATTTCACATGTCATTTTTTTCTGCATGTAAAATTATAATTGTAAAACTATACAAAAAATGTAAACTATAAACATTTTTAAGATTTACATTATAGATAAGGGAAAAATGTATTCGGTTTGCGCCCATTTTGGTTGAGTCTGACCTGGAATGAATTTAAAATGCTAACCAAGGTTCCCTAATAAAAGATATCGGACATACCTTCTTGTCAGTCAAATGGGTGCAGCCCAAGGTGGCCCATTTGAGGCCAGTAGCTCGTTTTTCCACTGGTCCCCGGGAAATATGATGCAGTCTGTTGGAGCAGTGTCCTCCTCGTCAGATACATGAAGCCTTTCCATCAATGGTAACACGGTGTGCCACTCTGCAGCAGAAACACTCCAGTTCTGTCTGCATGGCTTGACAAGGTCCACACTGACACCACCAAGTCATGCCGGTGCTGACTCTCTCAGACGCCATCTCCTCCGACGTCTCACTCTTCTTGCCTGGTCAGCTTCTAAAATCTGTAGCTCATCCCCCGTATATTCAGGTTAAAAAATATAATGTTCTGGATTCTCATTTTTCCAAAAAGTAGTCATCGGCGGCGGCTTTCACAAAGTCTGCCATAATTAGTGATTGCAAACACAGAACGCACACTTTGTGCTGTTGTTAACAGAAATCGCGTTCCCAAAAAAGTGAGAACTTGCTTACCTTTAAGTTGTCGGACTCGCTGTTTTGTTATGTTATTGCGCCTAATTGAGCCCCCCCCCTTACAATCCTCTAAACACAGTTTGAGCATTAATAGAGCCCTCTAGACTTAAAACAACACCCATATTGTCACCTTCACACTCTTATTACCCAATATAATAGATATAGTCAAAGAAAAGAAGCCATATTAGACATAAATAAGATATCGACTCACACGTTAGCAGGTCCTTGTTTTTTTCTGGACAGCGTACTTCTCGCGGTGGCTATTGCCTCATCAATGTATTGTAATGGCGGCTTTAAATGGCTTTACACTCGTTTTACCTACAAGAGTAAATACGCCATGTAAGACGTAAATAAACCCCCGTTTGTGGGTGTCACAGTAAATGTATTCCCTAGCGGACCTTAATGGCGGGCGGACAGATGAGTAGAGTGTGGCCCGTGTCTCACCAAACACCGACACCTCGTGGCCAATGTAATGCAATGCTTCTTTTGCTTTGCACAGTGTTTCATTGTTTATCGCGGGGATAGTGTCCCAAAATAGCCCGCAATAAGTGAAATCCGCGAAGTACCCAACTTCATTTCTTTATTTTTTTTTTACAATTATTATATATGTTTTAAGGCTGTAAAACCCCTCACCATATTCTTTTGCACTTTTCTCAGACAGGCAATAACATTTTCTCACATTTCTCTCTTGTTTAAACACAAAGGTGAAACCTTGGTTTGAATTTTGATGATCAACCTACAGGTCGGACACAAGAAATTTTTAAGTCACACACACCTATTTCACTCCTGTGACCGTGTCCTTTCGTCCCGGCACCGTTCCGCAGAACTGTAGCTTTTTTGTATCCTTGTTAAGACATATTGCTGCAGTACTCCTCGAACCGAAGACTCATTTACAAGAACAATTGCCATAATGCAATTGTTCTTAAAGGGCCAGGCTCGGCCTGTATTTAATAGCGGTAATAAAAAAAAAGAAAAGAAGCACAAAAAAAATCGCGCGAAACAGCAAATCAGCAAAAGGTGAACCGCGACAGAGCAAGTGAACACTATTTTTTCAGTTGCTTCAAAATGCTTAATTTAGGCCAAGAATAAGTACAATTTGCTTAAATATGCCTTTTATTTTTATACTGATAATAGACCATAGTCAACCATGAAACAGCGATCATTCATGAATTCTTTTTTTAAAACCGCAATAGAGTGAGGGCGCAATCTTCGAAGCGCGATGTAGCAAGGGACAACTACTGTATATATGTTTTTTCCACTTTGTGTTGCTTTTTTTTGACTGATGTGACTTAAACTTTGATTTTTAGTCAGGGGGGAAAAAGCCTTCGCACGCATTTTGACTCCTGAATAGGCTTACCCACTTTTCATTTCTACAGTACACCTGATACCTGTACGGGTTTAAATATCCAAAGTATGCAAAATGACCAGAAAGAATCGAGCTGTGTCAAAGCATGGCTGAATTTTAATGCTTCAAGACTTCTTTACAAATATAAGCTCAATCTTTCATATAAACCCAACTTTCAATTCACTCTGGGCTGTGGCCTCGAAAAAGCCATTACCAGTTTTCGCAGTTTGCCATTTTAAAAAAATCTATCAATACTGTTACGAGCTAACTGAAGCATTTATGTAAAAGGTCAAGTAAAATGCAGTCAAAAGAAGGTAATTTAGGAGAAGGTGATGTGCTAATTCCAGTTTAGGTGATAACACTTCTTTGGTTCTGTGTTCTGTTGTTGAGATACTTCAAGGACTTACTCCAGAGTGTAACAAGCACCAAAAAATAAGTACCGTACTATAAGTGGTCAAACAAAGCAGTTTCACAGATGGTAAAAATACCAGCTTGGACGGATTTCACCTTTGATGCACAAGAACGGTAAAACCTACAAAATAATACGTGCAGAAGGATTCCCATCCAAATTTGTTGCATGTCAGCAATCAGGAACTCTAAGAAATGTCACAAGTAGAAATAAGGAGGAAAAATGGATTTTCGTGTGTATCTTGGAAATGAAATAGTACAGGGGTGTCCAAACTTTTACCCACCGAGGGCCACTTTGATATTTTGTACACCAACAGATGTAGATATGCTAAGACGTTCGAGATATTTCAAGAAAAACCTGCATCTCATCTTTGTAATATAGATGGAAAGAAGTGTTTTATTAGTACAAACTTCGGTCTTTTCTCAATTTTTGCTGATTTTTAAAATTTCAGTTTACAAATATTTTAACTTTCTTCTTAAAAACACTTTTGGTTAATGTAATTTTCGTAATAATATGACTTCATTTCCCATAATATTACAACGTTTTCCCCAACCTAATTTTCCAAAACATGGCTTTATTTCGTTGTGTTTGTTTCTCATAATATGACTTTTCAAAATAAAGTATTTTTTTCTTTAATATTTCAACGGTATGCTACTAAACATTTTCCTCATAATATTATGAGTTTGTTCTCATAAAGCTTTTGTTCTTCTTAGAATATGACTTGTTTCTCTAAATATTTGGACTTTATGCTCATAAAATTAAAGCAGTTTTTTCCATTTCTGCTGGGGGTTTTTTCTTGAATAATCTCCATAGATTTTCTTTTCGTAATATTATGATTTTATTCCCATATTTTGACTTTATTCCCATAATATCATAACTTTTCCCCAACCTAATTTCCCAAAAAATGACAACTTTGTTTGTTTCTCTTAATGTGACTTTATTCTCGTAACATTGTAACTTTTTTAGCAATCAAATTTTGAAAAAATTCCAACTTCATTCATTTAGCTTGTTTCTCATAATATTACAACTTAAAAAAAATATTATTTCGATATTAATATTTCAAACTAAAATGACGTTATTTTTACTCACAAAATTACGACGCTATTCTCTTAAAATTAGAACCGTTATATTTTGACTTTATTCTTGTAAAATTATTGCTGATTTTTCAGGGTTTTTTTTGTTTTCTTGTTAAATTGTATATTTAGAATGTGCCGCGGGCCAATAAAAAAAACAGCTACGGGCCACAAATGGCCCCTGGGCTGCACTTTGGACACCCCTGAAATTGTGCTATTTAGTACGAGCATTTTTGTGCTCTGTGCAAGTGTGGTTCTCAGGCTTACAACCATTATCACACGTCATGTCTTGCTAAATAAATAACTTCTGCCGACTACAAACATATTGCTAATTCAAAGAGGCTTGCATGTGGCTGCTGAGGTCCGAACTGCCAGATAGTGAAATAAGTCGGTGGAATGATGAAATATAGCTGATCGTGCTGAAATCACAGTGAAACTTGTAAATGGGGCAATATAATCGGCGAATTAGCATTCTGACCATAAAGAAATAGTACTCGTAATCATAAACGCCTCCTTCCTTTAAAAGGTTTATCATAAAACATGGTTAAATTGCATCCTACAGGTGCTAGATTCTTCTACAAGCTTAATGAAATCACATTTCGACAAGTTCAATGCATCATGTGCTGTTTGTCAAATACAGACTAAATAATCAGGAGGTACAAAGCTGTTTCTTTGTTCATTTTGTTTAGGTTTTTTTTTTTTTTTCCCCAAAGTACCCATGTAGTAAACTAATACGAGTTGTGCTTCTTATATGGAGCACACACACACACACACACACACACACACACACACACACACACACACGCACACGCACACGCACACGCACACACAAAAACAGTTTCACATTACACCAGTGCTCTTGTGTGGAAACTGCTTCTCTGCACACTTCTTCTAACCAGCATGATCAATGGTCAGACTGGATCATTGCATGAACACTTAACAAATGTAAACAAAATCAAACTTGGCACAAACATGAAAGGGAGGAGACCAGGATGGAGGCCGGAGAGGGAGGGGATAAAGCTGGCACCCCGCTGCTGGAATTCAGCAGCATCTTTGCTGCCGCTTCTTCATCGATCGCCATGAATAACAGACTAAGGGGAGAGGAGAGTAGTCCAAATAAAGCAGAGGGAAAAATACATGTGGGTCTGAAGAGGTTCTGTCAGGCTTTTTCCCCTCCTTTGACCCAACTCCAGTGGGGTGCATTTCCACAGTCCGGGAGAGGATGATTCTAAAATGACTCAGAACTCTGATGCTATTATTCATAAAACCTGTCTGCTTTTGTTAACTTCTCTTCTTGGTGAATGACTTGGTATTGATTATTTAGTGCCAAAGGCACATGTGCATCATCATCCAAAGAATTTCATTAATGTAAGTATATTTAAGTAAACTATTACCGGAAATGGTGAAAGAAACTTCTTTAAGAAAAATCGCTTATGACAGACTGAGGTTGCTATGCACACGGAAAAGTTTTCAGGTCAAAGTATTTTATCGTTTCAGCCTCTCATCCACACGGGAACGGCATCTGGGTGACCTGGAACAGCTTATTTTTGAAAACGGCTTCCAGAGTGGGAAAACCTGAAAATGCTGGCTTGACGTTTTTGTTTCGACAGCCGTTTTTCAGAAACGATGACTATTAGACCCCAATGGTTACTAGAGCCCTCTAAACATGAACTAACAACCCTATAGTCACCTTTACACTCATATTGCCCAACACAGTAGACATAATAAGAGTCAATAAGCCATTTAAGACATAAATAAGACTCATGCTCGTGTGTGTTGCTGTAAATGTGTTCCAGTGCTCGGGTAGCTGAGTGGGGGAGGGCAAGAAGTGATGTCGAGGGTTCAGAGTTGAGTTTTACCTTGCAGTATATTACGGTCGCAATATTGTTATGGACTTTTGTGCCTGTCGTGAGATCATTCAAACCTACAATAAACGTCTGTTGTTCCTGTGATCAAGTCTGGTGCTTGTGTGTCTCACCAAATATTACAGTAACATTGCTGACACCTAGTGACCACTGTAGAAAAGTACATATCATCGCAGCATCTTTGAATGCCTTATATTTATATTTGAGTTATTCAGACATTTGTATGCTTGAAATTGCTTAATTTAGGCAAAGCATATGTACAATTTGGTTAAATATGGATATTTTTTCACGGAAAATAGGCCGCACATAACTACAAAACAGCATGATATATGAATTAATACATTTTCCAAAAAAACATGATAGAGTGAAGCCGCAAAATTTAGAGCGCCAAGTAGCGAGGGATTACTGTTACTTGTTACCTGTACCTGTACTTGTTAAACTGTTTGCAAGTCAAGTTTGTTGGCATTTTTGTGTGCCTAAATTGTCTGTCAACTGTGTTTTATTCTGTTATATATTATGATCATCATGATCAGTAAATTAAAGGCAAAATCACAAACTCATTCAATGAGCTTGAAATATTTCAAATAAAATGTACGGCACCAAAAACACTCTCCCTGTATTTAGTTGGTGTCAGGGTGACACCAAAATTTGCAGTATGGACCACCCCTAATGTGCAGCCTTTGGTCCCATGACAAAACTACCAATGTGACTGCTGAGCAAACTGTACCAAAGTGCACACCGAGGACCTTTTTTCAATTCAGATTCTCCGGACCAGAGTACCAAACCAAACCAAACCAAAAGCGTGAACGCAGCCTAAGTTACAAATCAGATCATATTGTTGAAGGTAATTGAACGTTGCGCCATGTACTGTATATGTAAGAATATAGAGATCACTTGTTTTATTCTATGCAATGCACCTTCAAGGTTCTGCCGGTGAAGACAGATGAATGTGACCACGCCTCGACTGTGGAGATGCAGCCCGCCTGCAATCGGGACTACTTATCGATCAGATTGGCCAGACTTTGTCTCAGGTCATTCAGGTCGCAAATTTTGACATCGAGGGCCTCGAGGATGTGTTGGACCTCGACCTCCGCCTTCTCCCGCTCGTCCCTGCTGGAGGCCAGTGTCTTTTCAGCGTTCTGAACTTGACCTTCCAGCTCTGTGTTTCGCCTCTCAAGGTCCTGCAGACAAACGGGCGGCCATTATTGCAGCATCACGGCGGCACTCATCCACAGACATAACACCTACTTCGTTTTGGCTACCCTTACACTGTTAACAAGTAACAGGAATGACATTGTACTTGAAGTACAACTCATTATTGGCAGTAAAACACAAAATGTATTTATAGAGCACTTACACAGATAGTCATACTATAAGTGAAAACATGATAATAATGACAAAAGACAATTCAAACGAAAATAAAATGAATTGCCAATCTTTTCCCTCTAGCGACTAGTGACGAATCGAGTGAAAAAACATTTGGAGACTCTGAAATGAAAGCACGTATCACTCAATGAGCGAGCGAGCGGGTCCCTTCCCCAACTAAAAGCACGCACAGGCGGCTCCGTCTTGTTTATGACATTAAAAAAACGGCCAAAAAAAAGCAACATGTTTTTGACTCACTTTTTGCAAATGTGTCATGGCCGGTTGTGCAAATTCCATGATTGCGTTGTTAATTTTGCCTTTCAGCTCCTGGTTAACAAACAGCAAGTCGTGCAAAAAGTGCGGAAACATTGACGAGTCGGACATGTGGATTCCCAAGTTTACAGAAGGTTAAATTAAATTCACCTGTAAAGGTTATAGCTTCATCCTAGTTGCTGCTCATCCTCTATTTCTAATAGAAATTCAAATGAGTAACTGTGGGCTTTATGAGGCAACTATGCTGAATGCATCAATGAATAGTTGATGAAATAAACACAAAGACAGCAAAGGTTAAACAGGAATATACAGAAATCACAACTGACACCAAGACTAAAAATGCTAATAATTCAGAAAGGCTATCCAGTATGCATTGGCTGTATTTCCCTCATTAACATGCAAAGTTGTTCAATTTCTTTTGTCCTTGAAGTCTATTCTGAGCTTCTGATATCTTTTTTTTTTTTTAGAAACTGGTACAGACTAAATACGGTAAAATAATTTATGTATTGAGTTCTGAAAACAACTACTCAAATCCTTTGACAATAGACAATACTGTAGAATTGTGATGTGCCAGCACGTGATAATTACCACTTGTGCCAGCAGAGGCCACTACTACTCAGCAAATGCAAAACATGACAAACTGAAGGCGTTTGAGGTTGTTGTTGTTGTTGTTGTTGTTTTTATTATTATTATTGATCCAGGGCTCCCTCTACAGATGAGAAATGTGATTTACTTTGAAGCCATGTGGTAAGGAAAACTGCACTTTCTTTTTGGAATTTTTCCCATCATCCAAAATCCTTATGTGAGACATGAACACACGTCTTTCTCTTTTCTGTGCGTTCGAAAGATATAAAAACAGCTAAAAAGAGACAGCTAAAAATGCAGGTAATGGGATGCAACTATTCCGCCTATAAAGCCTTCTGAAGAAACCTCTAACAACGCTCCATTTGCATCATGTGATGTGCATATTAGCCAAGCTACAGCGACATTGCTATTATTATTGTTATTAACGTTGGTGCACCAAAGAACTACTTTACTGGTGGAGTGACACCTTGGCACACCACACCGGTTAGCTTCAAGCGCACACTCACTCATGGCACGTCAGCGCCGCGCTCACAACGCGTCAGGTCACTACCGAATGGTAACGCCATATGGTGGAGATGCCGCCACTGCTGCTGTTTTTTTGGTGTAGCATTCCTTGCTATGTTGCTATGTAAAAATCAATGCGCCTGGAAAGGAAGTTCCGAGAAAGCTTAAAACAACCAAAGTACAGCAAAATACTGGAAGTATTACATGTTATCATGAAGGTGCCTGTTGCTACGTGGTTACAGCATGAATATAAAATGCTAACATGTTTTTAGAGGTGTTTCAATAGCGGGCTTTGTAGGCGGAATAGGTGTGTCCCGATACGTGGACTGATGAGCTGCTGCTTTTTATCGTGTGTATGTCTTTACAACGCACAGAAGGGAGAAAGACGTGTGTTCATGTCTCACACAGGGATTGTTGATATTGGCTTTCTGGAACGGATTAATTGGATTTATATTATTTCTTATGACAGACAGGCCTTCTGGAACGGCTTACCAAGGTTCCACTGTTTTGTTCTATTAAATATTGATACGTTGTTCACAGATAAGCCAAAAATTGTTCTTGATCTTTGTCTTGTGTTTTATTAAAATAATCATGAGCAGCAAAGTAAAGGAGAAAAAAATCACAAAATAATTCAATGATCCTGAAAAATTTGAAACAATCGCCCACCCTTAGGTGTGCACGTACAGTAATATGGGAGGTGTACTGGCTGCTCCAGCAATATTATACACCACTTAAGATCTAGCATTGCCATGGCAATGACAGAACCATTTTTTTTTTATTGCCAGCTAGCAAGATAGCGCCAAAATGTTGATAATGAGGGTGTTATTTTGCAGTACAATTACTACCCAGTGGCACTTTAACAAGTCCCTTTTCCTGCAAGATTGCTTTCTAAGATGCCTCTTGTGGAGGTGGAGTGAAAGTGACATCCATTAATGACAAGTTTGAACCCGCTTGCAGCAAAGTAAAAAAAAAAAAAAAAAAAAAAGATTTTCGTCCAAATCATTTACAAATGCACCCTGTTAAGTCGGCTATTCCAAATTTGAATGGTATTTCTCAGTTTCTAAGAGCAAAAATAGACTTTGAAAGCAAAAAGCAAGCTGTTCTCCCTGTTGAGTGCATTCTAACAAAGCCGGACAAGAGGAAAACAACTTACCTGGAGTCTCTCAATAGCCTCTTCCCTCTCCCTCTCCAGCTCTCCCACGTCGGTTTTCTTGCTTTGTAGACTGTGAATCTCCTGAAAACAGACCAGAGACACCCAATCACTGTCGTTGTTAACCTCACTGTCTTTTTACACCAAGTTGTTGCTTGGAATAGAAAGGAATAAAACAAGCAGAGTCATCAGAACACTTTGGAGCAAAGTCCCAAGAGACACTTACCAAGGTGACCCTGCATAAATGAAAAAGTAAAGTTGGCCCTGTTTAGATATGTGAACCACATCGTAATGTTAACGAGGAGAGCGACAACCTCCGACAAGCAAGTCACTCTTTCTTTGTGGGTGTCTAGTACGAGCAAACAGATGGCTTGGAAGGAAAATTCAGCAAGATTGTTCATCACTGGCAAAGGTTTTGAAACAACAAATAGTCGTTATACACTTTTGCGTCAGTTCCACTTCCTTCCTCCTTTGGAGTCTTTTGATTCCAGCTGAAATGTCAGACTTTGTCAAATTTGCTGTTCAGCATAACAAGGTGCAGCATTTCCAGTGTGTTTTTATGCCAACTTGGCAACCCCTGTGTCTCTCTTACAATACCAGTGTTTCCCATCAATTCATTTACATACATTTAGAGGGCCACAAATAAATTTGGCGCTACCTGTTCGCTCTTGCTCATAAACACATTACAGTCGTCCCTCATTTATCGCAGTTAATTGGGTCCAGATCCGACCATGATAAGTGAATTCACACTAAGTAGGATTCAATGTCAGAAATGCAATATTTTCGCAGTTACGGCATAGAAAACCTGTTTATGACCTTCTAAATACAAGTTTTAACATGATTAGAGCCCTCTAGACATGAAATAACACCCCTATAGTCACCTTTACACTCATATTAGCGAATATAGTAGACATGATAAGCGTTAACAAGACATAATAACTCACATGTAAGCAATGGGAAAGTTTCTTGTTGTCATAGTATCTACAACAACGTAATATGGGTTGATTGCATAGCATAAAAAAAAATCTACATCAGCTTATCATCTATACTCACTATTGAGTTTGTCACTTGATTGATAACAGGACAACCAGTCTGACATGCATCCGGCATACACATACAGTTGTAAAATGCACAACTATCTTTGGTTACACCACATTGCACAACTCTTCCGCACAGGCTATGGGTATGTCTGCAGAGACACAAGTGACGGCTGCCGCTTTAAGCAAAGCAAGATACCGAGCTAACTAGTTTGCCTCCAATTATTCTAAATTTCAGAATGAGTTTCAAAATGAGTGAGGAAGAAGGACGAAGAAATAAGACAAAAATGTACCACTTCCACATGGAACTGGAGGATAATTTTTTGCACTGTGTTATGTGGCTGAGTGGTTAGCATGTTGGCATACAGTCAGGAGATCGGGAAGGGCTGGGTTCGAATCGCCGCTTGGGCATCTCTGTATGGAGTTTGTATGTTCTCCCCGTGTGTACGTGGGGTTTCTCCGGGTTTCCTCCCACATTCCAAAAAACATGCATGTTAGGTTAATTGGTGACTCTAAAATTGTCCATAGGTATGAATGTGAGTGTGTATGGTCGTTTGTCTATATGTGCTGCGATTGGCTGGCGACTAGTCCAGGGTGTACCTGCCTCATGCCCGAAGTCAGCTGGGATAGGCTCCAGCATACCCCCGCAACCCTAAAGAGGATAAACGGCGTAGAAAATAGATCGATGGAAACAAATTAACAAATAAAGTTGTTGTCTCACAAACCCCCGTGAACCTAATTAGAATGAGCAGCATAGAAAATGGATGGATGGATGGATGGGATTTTTTCGTGGCAAGTACCTTTATAATTTCCAATTTAGAGTACAAGTGTGTGAGGCATATTATACGGCGTCAAAAAGGCATTTTTGTGGCCGTTTTTCAAATTCCAGAATATAGTTGAAAATTTAAGAAAAAAAATAATACCAGAATAATTGTGGGGGAAAATGTTTTTTTAAGAATTAATATGAGGAGAAAATGGTTTCAATAAAACAGGAATAAGTGCATACTTGCATTAAGGTAAGCGCTGTTAAAGACAAACAATGAAATAATGTTTAAGGGCATCAACAAGGGCATCTGTTTCTTTGAACTACACAGAATGAAATCACCTAGTTTGCTCCAACTAGGCGTGCTAACGTTTATCCAGTGCGGTAGCCTAATGAATTTAAGGCAGGCTCAGACTGTTTAGTCTCATATTGTTACAACGTTTTCCCTGTAATATTACAACTTTATACTTACAAGCGTTTCAGTTTCCAGGGATGCTAAAGCAATTCACTCTAAGTAAATAGCAATTCAAGTCAAATATTCCCTAGAGGTTGTTGATTCCCTCATTAACATTGCAATGTCTGTCACATGATCTAAACAAGATATTTCAACATGCACATTATTTCATTATCTCCTGTCTCATCTTTCTTTGTGTTGTGTTTAGTAACCATGCATAATAGCACAGATCACCTACAGCAATACATAAACAACAAAAAGTGATGTTTGGCTGGAACTTACACAATTAAACTCCATTTATGAGCAGATATACTAGTAGATGTGAGTGATGCGGGGAGGGAGGGGGACTTTGCGTCTTATACCTGGTCCTTGGCGCTCAGCAGGGCTTCTAGCTCCTCCAGTGAGCGGCTCAGTTCCTCTTTATCAGCAGCGGGATGGCCAAGCTGTGCCTCCAACTCCGCCACCTAGACCACAACACATCAATACTTAGTAGAAGAACTAATATGAGCATCACTAGCATGTTGTCCAAATTACAGAGTACATTGCATGTACATGGTGTACTGTTTACAATATTAATCAAACAACTGTAGGATGTGTCAATTTTGCATAATCTTTCCCTGGACCGAATGACGGAATTGCACCAAAGGTCAAGATCACCCAATTAAGTGGTCTAGATCATTTTTCTTCATCAGCGAAGACTCACTTTAACCTTTTGAGGCAAGGAGAACTGCTGTGAGACAAAATGAACTCTCTGGAGTCCACAACCTTCTATCTGCAGACTGCGGACTATGCAGGCACAGCATGATAGGTGGCGTAGCATGATGACGCAGCCACACCCGCCGTGCCCAAAGTGTAATACATGATCGCCATTTCGTGGTTGATTATGGCCCATTATTAGTCCAAAATATTGGAAGACAAGTCATACGTAGTATTCTGGTCTAAATTTACGACTTTATTCTCGTAATTTACGATTTCATTCTTGTAATATTACAACTTTCTTTACATCGGAGTATGAGGGCCACATTGAGAAAAAAAAATAATCTGAGATTTAGAGAATAAAGAGAAAAAAAGTCATAATATTACAAGAATGAACCTGTAAATTTACGACTTTATTCTCGTAATTGGGCCGCACAGTGGTCTAGTGGTTAGCATGTTGGCCACACAGTCACAGTCTGGAGATCGGGAAGACCAGGGTTTGAATCTCCGTTGGGCATCTCTGTGTGGAGTTTGCATGTTCCCCCGTGCGCGCGTGGGTTTTCTCCGGGTACTCCGGTTTCCTCCCACATTCCAAAAACATGCATGTTAGGTTAATTGGTGACTCTAAATTGTCCATAGGTATGAATGGTTGTTTGTCTATATGTACCCTGTGATTGGCTGGCGACCAGTCCAGGGTGTACCCCGCCTGTCGCCCGAAGTCAGCTGGGATAGGCTCCTGCCTATCCCCGCGACCCTAATAGAAAATGGATCGATTCTCGTAATTTACGTCTACATTCTTGTAATATTATGAGTTTTTATGTGTTTATTTTTATTTATTCTCTAAAACTCAGTTTGTTTGTTTTTTCTTAATGTGGCCCCTAATACTCCGTCATAGTTCTTAGTAGATCTGGTGGACAAATCAGGCGACAGAAGCAGTAGGATCTCCTTGCGGTAAATGTCCAGCGAGTGGGCTTTGAGAGGGTTTAACAAACCTAATGTGTGGCCTCATTCTCATAAAACACATGACCCCCCTCACCTGTCGTGAAAATTTGGGCCGGGACTATTAATTAAAAGCATCCATTTATGCAATGACATAAATTACTCACAAAGACAGAATAGTAATATATTTATAATTGCTAATGAGGAAAGTGAGCGCCTCCACCAACCTGCCCACACACATCCACATGCAGACACACTATCTCATTATGTACAAAGGATTTTAACAGCTGAGAAAAAAAAACATTTCAATAGACGCAGACAGTCTTCACCAGCTCACATCACTACACATCGCATCCAGTTAAAACACTGCTGACTGACTAGCAGTGCAGTGTTTCCCACAGGGCTCCGTGGTGTTGGGTTGCCGGGGTAATCGAATTTGCATAACTGACCATGACCCACAACTTTGTGTGTGGATGGGCAAAATTGAGCTTTTTGTTATTTGTTACAAGAAATGTGCGAGATTATCTGATGTTTTTAAACATTTTACAACAGAACATGAAGTCATTGACTTATGGGTGTTGGTTTTGTTTTGTGCACATGCAAAAACATTCATGATTTTTGCTGGGCTCTATGTAAGTGTGCGCTGATTTTAAAAATAACGTACACGTCATTTTACATCTAATATCTCAATATATTTTTAAACATATGCGTTGTAATGCGCGAGCAAGTCAGTTGTGGTGCGGTGTGCTTAGAAGTAGAAAGTTACAATGCCATCTACTGTACGGAGTTGTAACGACAAGCTACAGACAGTCTTATTATAATGTGTTTACAAGTTAGGGCAAACAGGTAGTGCCAAATCTATTTGGGGTGGTCCAAATTTATTCATGGCCGGCCACCAGAAATAAATGAATATATGGGAAAAACTGCAGCGGTCAGAGCAGTGAAACCTCTTCTTACGTGACATGACTGTGAACAAAAGCAGTTGACCCAATGCTAATTATAAGATGCATATTTGGAAAAGGCAAAGACTGTGGGCTACACTGTTACTTAACTTATTTAATAGGGATGAGTCGTTACGTTTGACGAGTACGAGCATGAAACGAGTACAGTTCGTCATTATCCGTAATCGTGATGGTAACGACTTATGTATTCAGTCTTCACGCTCTGTGATTGGCCAGTCACATACAGCGACCACCGCTCCCTAGACAGACTCGCTTGGCGTCACATGAATGCCTGTGGGGTTTTTTTTTTTTCCATCTACATGCTTTTAATTTGGCTGGTGATATAACATCAGTTGACAAACGTTGCGTGTAGTACTGAACGCAGTGCTTTTGAGAAAAATGCAGTAAACAAGGCTGACAGATTACTTGTACTTCCCTGTTTGCCATCACTGGAAGTTTTCATGAATCACCAACTTCACACAGATCATTAAAAAAAACTTGGTGTTTCTGTGGTTCTTTTACTTTTGTGATCAAAAACGGAATTTGAATCTCAATTTTAAGGCTGTTCTGCCAATAGTTTTCAAATAAACAATAAATATAGCAACTTCTGATCAATCCATGTTAAAATAATGAACTGATTTAAGCCCCACTCCCATTTCTGGCTAAACCACACCCACTCCCGGTTTATTCCCCTTCCACTCCGAGTACAGATACGGATACAGATCATTTGGATGGGTGAATAGATACAGATACAGATAGTGGTGTACTGGCTCATCCTTATTATTTAACTTCATGCTTGACTGTGTCTGCTCGGCCATTCGTCATGTTTCAGTGGCTGCACAGTGAGCGCAAAGCTTTAAAGCTGATTTTTCAATTTTCCTGGGAATTTGCTTGTTACTCTTAAAAACGGCATACTTGTTTACTTGCACGCATTGGCAGTAATCGGCTTAAAACAGCCATCCAACAAGCTCCCTGGTGTAAGCACAAATTACTGATAGCTGTTTTTGCAACCTTTAGGAATTTTTGATGAATATATTCCTTGCGTGTTTTCCTATTTTTAAACTTCTAGATTTAAATAGGAGCGACACATCCACAAAATGTATGCATGGATGTGCATGTCAATCACAAGAATGATCAGAGACTGTTAATTCATGTCTTCATCCTTTTAACTACAGCAACTTAAGAATCAGTACAAAGTAGGGATGCAGGATTTTTTTCCTAGCCAATACCAAAAACATCCTGCTTCTCAAGACCGACACCGATAATTTTTTATTAGTAGTTTTTGCACACCTGGAGATAAGAACAAAACAAACAATGTTGGATTTGACAAACTGTAACTATAGATTTGTGCTTCCCAAATATCATGATATCACTACTATTTAAAAAAAAAACAAAAAAACAGCGGGGGCTCAGAAGTACAAAGCGTGGCTGCAAGGGCTTTACTACACGACAGGTTTGGTCATCCAGCGTCATCATTTCCGAGATGAAATCACAGATCGCTTTAGCCCTCGAGTTGTCTCTGGCAAACTTCTTTGCACATTTCAAAGCCATGGCGATAGGAACAAGCCCCGGGCGTCTTAGCAATGCTGGCGTTTCAGGTGGTTGATAAGGGTTGATGTGTTGAAGCTCGATGTTTTTTTCCCCTCATCGCGGAATGTTTGCAGAGCATTTGGAGGAAAGGTGAAATGTCATGCTCCGAAACTGTGAGAAGTCCCTCACCGCAACGTTTGTTTATGACGGAGTTCAGGGGAAGTTACGACAGACAGTTTGCAGCACACCACAGAAAAGGAACACTTGATTTGCTCACTGTAACCCACCTACAGCACAGTATGTGTAATCACGCCTCATTGGAGCTTTTTAGGTGAGCTATTTTTTAATGTTACTGGAGTACGTATCGGTATGTATTGGTATGGCATCATAATTCCTCATATCGGCCTGATGATTATTGTGCCCCCCTTGTATAAAGCTTGATGCAGTGAGAACAATTACAATTACATTATCTTTTGGTTAAATTGTGAAACAATATTGATCATCAAGTTTGTTTAGTCACGTTTTAAAAAGATTTTGGACTCCACGCTGCAAAAATCGACCTACAAAGCTCAGATCCGTTTGTAGATGTAAGAGGAAAGCAACTCAGGCTCACACGAGTCCCTTCTTTTCCCTGTACATTGATGATACAGAAACTGCAGCAAACTTTCTTATTGATGGTTCCAATGTGTACTGAATGACTGCAAAAGTATATTAAATACATGTGAAATAAGTTCCTGTAGCGTTTTCACAAATCCCTTTATGCATTTTCATTCACAGTGTGTTCTACAAAGAGCCCATGCTGTGTTACGTCATATGCCATCCGGGCCGAGCCTCCGAAGAGCCATGCAGACCCCCCCCCCCCCCCTTTGTATGCTCTTCGTGTGTGACAGCTACTGCCCCCCCAAGGCTCCCATCTTTCTTTCTGTGAGTAGACAGTACATAACGAACACACTCTGACAGCTATCAAACCGAGACGGATACTAACATCCGCTCATGTAAAAATCTAATACAAGCGCCTTAGTAACACTGAGGTTTGAATTTAATAATGTAAGCTGTTCTTGTGGTTTTTATGTCAGCAGTTCTACAACCCAGCGCACTACAACCTTCGATAATTAAAACATATTTCCAAATTAATACCTTAAAATTGAGTATTATTACTTCTTACGGCGGATTTTTTTGAGGAAGCTTGTGTACTGGATCTCATTAAGATTGTGTACCTAATGTTACGACCAGTCTGCATACGTAGTTATATATAGATCACAAATGGCGTACATCCATCACTTTTGAGTATGCCATATGACAAATATATAAAATTTGCCCCACCCACAGTCCCATAATGAAAAAAAATGTGATAAGGGATTAAAAAAAAAAAGTCAACCTTTCTCCTTGGAGCCTTATGGTGATTTATCATGTTCCTCTAAATGGGGCAGAGATGGGAAAAAGGCTGGACACTATAGAGTGTCAGCCCCCCTCCCCCACCAAACCCTGGGGGGCTGCTCCATTTCGAGCCACCTGGTTGACTTTTCTGCAGTGTGTGCATTGATGTGTGTGTGTTTATTTGGGGAATAACCCTCACCTGGACTCACACAATATAGGACAAAAACACTGATAGTGTCTCATCATTAGTGATGATTGCGTTCGCTGAAAGCCAGTTGTTGCATCACTTCATTCAGTCTCCTTGAAGACGCGCTTGTTTTGTTTGACCATGGGCATATCATTCGCTTCCTAGCTAAGAAATGAAATTCTGGCCCTGCAATTATCACGGGAACCTGCTAACAAAAATATTCAGAGGAAAGGGGGGTATGGGCGAAGAAAAAAAACAACACTGCAGTTTGGAATATTACACCAGCTCTGTGTGGGGATTTTAACTGTGCATTTATAGATGTATGAACATAAATACTGAACCCCTTAGCATTGAGACTGTTTGAGGATTTTATTGATAATGTTAATAAGACAGATAGACAAAGCTAAGTGTGGTATCAAAAAGTATCTCATGCCTTCACTCTCACTGTTTTTCGAAAATATATTATAAGGGGACCTGTTATACTAATTTTCTGGCCTTTGTATCCAGTTCTGGATCCCTATAGAGCAGCTAGACATGATAACCTGCACAGAACGCTTTCTAGATCTCCCAGACTCTGCACCTCTTACTGCAGTGTTTCCTGCCTCCCGCCCAAACGGTCTGTAAAATTTACTCCACCCCCGGCCCTGCTCCAGGTACGCCTCCCACCAAGCCCACTCCGCTGTGATTGTTCACAATCCCAAGTGCTCCCGGGGACTTCTGGACAGCTGCCGAACCCCTTTTGTCCGATTACTCACACAAAATAAACACAGTTAGGACACTGATAAATTGTTACTTCAGCAACAGTTTGGCGGAAAGTCCAGCTTCGTATTAGCCCATGTTCACAAAACAGTCCCGTGTGAAATGCTGTTGACAGATGAGCATCTTTTTCTCTTGCTGGCCGGGAATCAGCAACTCCAACCACTTCTGCCTGATGCTTGCCTCTTTAGGCATACCCGAACAAACATTTCCTGGGAGCACGGTGAACAGAGCAGAGCGAAGCAGAGCAGGGGGCGGGCAGGCCAGCAGCCTTTGCCTGGGCATGTCCATACGAGGAAGTCCGGGTTGCATTGACGTCAATGGAACTCAGTGTTAAAAAAAATCTCAGCGTGCAGAGCCGTTCAAAACTATCTGACACGTTGGCATCGTTTAACACGAGAATACAACATTGTAACAACATTTATAGGTCAGAAAAGAGGAAAAGCATGATAGGTCCCCTTTAATTAATAAATCATACAGTTTTGTATTTGAAACGGCCTATTATTAGGAGAAAAAATACACATATTTAAGCAGATTTTATGTTTTTTTTTGCATTAATTAAGCATTTTCAAGCATAACAATGGCTAAATGAACTAAAATACAAATATGAGGCTTTCAGAAGACGCATTCAAAGACATGTAGTATTCTACACTGGTCACGAGATGTCCGTGATGTTGCATTGATGAGACAATAGCCATTGCAGGAACTCCCATGTGAGTTTAAATTGCTTATTTTCTGTCTTTTATGACGACTATATTGGGTAATGCAAGCATAAAAGTGACTTAAGGGGTGTTATTCCATGTCTAGAGGGCCCTAATAATGTTAGAAAACATATTTAAAAGGCCATAAACAGGTTACAAAAATATTGGATTTATAAATAAGGAATCCTACTTCGTGGAAATTCACTTATCACAGACGGGTCTAGAACCAAACCAAACCTGTAATGTTTAGTGAGACACACGCCCACCAGACTTCATCGCCAGAACAACAGGCTTTTATTGGAGGCTTGAATTTCATAACAGACACAATAATCCCTAACATGGGTTACTGTTGCAACACACACTAAACCACACGTCCCAACATCACTTCCTGTCCAACACCAGAACATTTTTACAGCAACACACACGAGTACGAGTCTTATCTATATCTTACATGGCTTATTTTCTGTTATCATATCTACTATATTGGGTAATATGAGTGTAAAGGTGACTATAGGGGTGTTATTTCAAGTTTAGAAAGCTCTAATAATTAAAAGGTCCTTAACAGACTTTCTATGCTTTAACTATGAAATTATTCAATTTATAAATTAAGAATCCTATTCCTGTTAAGAATCCTCACAAAAATTACAGTCACAGTCAAATCTGAGACCAATTAACCATGATGAACGAGGGATTACGGTACCTTTAATTCTGCCTCAAATATTTCGCTGACTGTAGATAGCTGAATGGCAGGGTCAAAGTATTTAGACTATAAGCAAAACTTGACTTGGTGGTACTTGTGGTGAAACCAAGTATGCATACAGGTCAGATGTCTGTTGTTGTTGGTCACCAGGGTTTCCCCACATTTCAGGAGGGGTTTCGGTCCACTCCTCTTTACAGATCCTGATAGTTTCAAGGATGTTGCTTTGAAACTGGACGTTTTAGCTCCCTCCACAGAGTCGGGAAGTCTGGTGGGTACTGGACAATCTCAATCCAATACAGTGAAGTGTGTTACTAATGGTTTCACAACTCCCTTGAGATCATTAATGTAATTCTGGGTCACCTTCCTCAGAATCATCCTTAGGTGAAATCTTCCATAGAGCTCCACAGCTAGGGCGATCGTCTGTTATCTGTCATTTCTTCCATTTCAAAATGACTGCACCAGTAGCAGTCTCTTTGTCACCACACTTCTTGCTGATGGCCTTGCAGCCCATCCCAGTCTTGCGCAGGTCTACACTCTTGTCCCTGAGGTCATTTGACAGCTCTTTGGTCTTTCACATAGTGGTGGAGAGGTTTGAATGGAAGAGACTGTTTCTGTGACAGGCGTTGTTATCCACATAATGACTTGAGTGCTTTCCTAAAGGGACAGGACTATTTTGTGCGCTTCATGTGCAACATAAACGGTCTGTGGGTGTTAGAATGCTTGTTGTTTGGTAGGGGATGTATACTGTGCACAATGAGCAAAAAAAAGCATGCTGTGCAGGTGTTCATTAAAACTAAAGAGGACCAAATACCAAACAGCACTCTCTCTAGCAACTTCAAGTGCAAGCAATGATCAAGTGTAATAAGGTTTTGCCACATGCCCACCTGCTCTCTAAGGCGATCCGTCTCATCCTGGTACTCAGCCAACTGCTGCTTCCACTGTTCCACGCTGCTGTTGGCTTCTTGCAGTGCCGCTACCAGCTTGGCATTACTGTCTTGTAGGGTGAAGAGCTCTGCCTCCAGGTTGATTTCACACATGGACCTGTGGGCAGAAAAACGAACGCTTGTTTGCCGTTACTTTGAAGTGACTTTTTTTTGGATGAGAACAACAGGACACAAGCCAAAAAGTGTGTATCCTGAAAAAAGTCTCTTTAGCTGCTAAACACAGCTGTCTCCATTTAATAGCGTAACATTGTTTTCGGTTGGTAAAAAATTACATGGTACCAAAACTGCCTTTTAAAAAAGTGCAGGGGACATGTCCCCCCCAACGCCTAAAGCCGAGGCCAAACGTAACTCTGACAAAAAGTGGGGATCTACTCAAACACAAAACTAATGTGTGGATGTTTTGTTAAGGTAGCTTAGCATATATTGACCTACAGTGGATTGGTTGTAGCATCTTTAATGCACAAAATGGATCAAAGTGGTCCCCACATCCTTCAAATGTTCTGTATGCGGCCCTTACTGGAAAAAGCCTGGACACCTTTACTTTATACATTTTGAAAAAAAAATGTTGTAATTGATAGTCTCTTGTAATAAGTAACGAATTAAGACAAGAAATTTTAAAGGAAAAATGAATAATTTTATTACAGACACTTTGCAAAGCAAAGCAGTAACTCCATCCATGAATTTTCTATGCCGCTTGACCTCCCTCAGGTCGCGGGGATATGCTGGAGCGTATCACAGCTGTCTTTGGGCGAGAGCCGGTGTACACCCTGGACTGGTTGCTACCTAATCCCAGGGCACATATACTGTAGACAAACAACAATTCACACTCACATTCATACCTATGGACAATTTAGTCTCTCCAATTAACCTAACATGCATATTTTTGGAATGTGCGAAGAAGACACGATACGACAGTGAGATCAACACCTTCCTCTTCAATACCGCTTTCCTGTTTTGTAATGACTTATGTCTAGGAATGTCCGAAATTGGCTTTTTTTGCCAATAACCGATATACCGATATTGTCCAACTCTCAATTTCCGATTCCGATATCAACCGACACCGATATGTGCAACATCCCATATCTTTTTCTTGAGTAAAATTGTTGGAAAGTAACAATACTCTTAAATGACTACAGTCGTTTTGTTGGCTACACCACCCATCTCTGAATGATAACATTCATGTTATTTTATATTCTTATTATATATATATATATATATAAAATTTACATGCATTTTGAATTGCTTTCAGCATGTAAAACTATAATAGTAAAACTATAAAAATGTCTTTTGTGTTAACATTTTTGGGTTTTTGGAATGGATTAATTGTTTTTACATTATTTTTTGAAGGAAAAATGTATTCGGTTAGCGTCTGTTTAGACTCGGAACAAATGAATGACGCTGACCAACGTTCCACTAATTAGTGATGGTGTTTGTCTTTCAGCGTCACCACAGCAACATGATTTGTAATGTCACTGGAGGACCCAATAGCTGGTTCAAATCAAGCCCGCGCCGTCTACATGAAAGGCAGCGGCACGCACCGCTATACTGCCAGTGCACAGTGGCTAAATTAACAAGGAATTATTAAAAAGAAATCTTCACAACTACTCAGTCAGTAAAGTAGCTGGATCCCTACTATACAACTGAATCCGGTATTTACTTACCAGTATTTACTTGTAATCAACAGAAAAGACACTGAAGTTAAATGCAACTGTTTGGATGAAGGAAGATATTATCAAAATTAAACAAATGTGTTCTGGTAAACGTCAGGATTTACTTAGGATATCAAATATGCCTGAGAGCTTTGAAATGCATTAAGTGGCGTCTTTCCACTTGGCAACCAATCCAGGAGCTTAGCAACCATATAGCTACTCACCATAGCAACAGAGAAGATCTTGCACCGGCTTATAGAAGCCATAAAATGAAATCATCTGGACAACATCTGCAGATGATAATTCTTCTCGCTGATGTCATTACAGACCGCTGACTGACGAGCAAAGGCCAACACGCGCACACAAACACACATGTTCAATCATCACGTAACACAATGGAAGTCTCACTAAATGTGTCTGAACACATTTGTGACGCTTTTCCCCCAAAGCACAAGGACAAAATCTCCTCCAGGCAAAGTTGTTTTCTTTGAGTGGAACACTTATTCGCTGCTGCTCCATCCATTTCAAAATGTGCTGTCCTCCTTGTTACATCACTCAGATGTGTGTCTTTCACCGTGTACAACGATGTGTGTGTAAGGAAAGGCTGGAAGGTGTGTTGTACACTCAGCTGCCAGAGGAAGAACATGCTTTCTCTGAGCTATACATGAAGCCATGAAGCGCAAACCTCACAAATGGCCCACTGTAACACCACTCAGTGATGTTACAAATGTGCTCTAAACTCGCATTCAACTTTATAAAACGAGGATTAATAGCATTTTTATGTGTAAAGTCAGACAATTAGTCTCAAGAGTGCATGAAAATTGCTGGAGAGCCATATTAGCTGTGGATATACTACTTAATCTACTCCTCAGCTCCTTTTCATATCCTGCTCTCAGTCAGTGGTAAATTATAACTCTCATTTAAGAAAACCACCCCCAGTAGCAGCCTCTTTGTGTATGGGTTCTTATTAGACAACAACCACAAGTCCACTTTTGTGTTCACAAAGAAGGTGATATTCTGAAACTGGTACATCTGTGAGTTTAGGTGGACATTTGGGCATTTTCACACCGTGTAATTAAATCTAAATGGACCTGAACAATACATTTATGAAAATGTGTGTAACTCAAATACAACATTTTACGGAGTTGTTGATTTCTTTGGCATATAACGGCCTGAATGTATTTTGAAGCTCTAACAATGATCAGTTTGGATGACTATCATCCAGTAGAGACGTGAGGTTTATTAAATTCTGCCTCGAATGATGTGGTTACACTATACAGTCTCCCTGACATCGACATAAGCGGTTGTCAAAACTAACTGTCGCTTGCACATTTACTCGGAATTTTGGCCACCTCGATTTTTTAACCTACGGCACTTTGTTGACATGGTTTTCCTCCATTTGTGCATATTTTTATTTTGATTCTTCTATCTTCTTATGATATTGTAGCCACAGGAGTATTGTGTGTGGTTCTGAGCTGTAATTCATGTGTTGTGCTATAGGGGGCAGTGGTGTTTGCCTGCTAGTTAGAGCCAGACCATAAAGCCGCCCTTGCTGATTCCAAGTGTGGAGTTCGTCTTGCTTAAAGGTATACAGTAGGGGCGTTTTATGCTCCTGACTCCAATACCAATCATCCATGAGTGAGATCGGCTGATACCGATACCGATCACATGAATGAACTGTACATTTTGCGAGTGTTATTGGCTAGGGTCGCCATTAGACAATTCCAACAGGCAATGTTCATTCACCAACAACACACAAATAGTGTTTGGAGGACAACACATATAGTATAATGGCAACAATAAACACTGAACAAGTTAGTACGTACCCGATGGATGTACAAGTAATATCCACTTCTCCGTGGGAGAAAAATGAGTTAACTAACTGCTTGTTTGTTTTAAAAACAAAATGTCACTGTGGTAAAAAGTCAAATTTGGAGTCCGAAGACAAGAAGCTCGGCGGATAATTCTAGCTAGCTAGCTAGTTAGCTGCGGCCGTCAAGAGCGAGGCAAAGCGTGTAAAGAAAGATGCAAGAGAAGTCGAACACCAATAGGTTTGCCAAGGGAGTGATTAAATATGCTGCCATCGACTGGCGTAGCCTGTGTGAAGCTGTCAAACTGAAACCATTGGAGGTTTTACAGACTAGCGTTGATTTTCGCGGCAGTACGGGACAAAGTACATTCCTTGTCGGCTCAATAGGGGTCTTGTCAAACCTACGTGATACAGCACACATGTACATTCATGTCATGTCTGTGTTGTCATTACATGACTTGTCACGTCGCCGCCGCACGGCGACTGGTTTTTGTGATCGGCTTTAAAAGGCATTTAAGGTCATATGCCGATCACGTGTTTTTTACGGAAATTGTCCGATACTAATCGGTGGCCGATCTATCGGAGCAACCCTAGTATGCAGTGATGCTTTGTAAACGCCAACAAAAGGCTGAGTCATCCAGCCTCACTGTCATTACGCTGACATGACAATATTTTATACTTAATATTTTAGAGCCACTGCAGTCATTTCGTTCATTCACAAAAATGACAATGAAGCTTTGTTACATGCGCAAATCTTTTTTCGGTGGCTATCTAAAAAAAAAATAATACATGGGTGTAGAATCCAGGTTAATTTTTATTTTGAAGCTTATTTTGCGCTGAACAGGAAGTCACTGTGCACATTTTAATGCTGCGTAACTAGACAGCAGTTATGTTGCCACAGGTTGCTTAGTGATGAGGTAGTTAACAATACTACAACACATTGACATACAGTCATCCCTCATTTACTGTGGTTAATTGGTTCCAGACCCGACCATGATCACTGAATTTCTGCAAAAGAGGATTACATTATTAGGTAGATAACATTATTAGTGTCCTCAAACATGAAATAGCACCCCTATAGTCACCTTTACATTCGTATTACCCAATATAGTAAACATAAAAGACAGATAATAAGCCATTAAGACATAAATAGCACATAATATAGAATTGGGAGGTAGCATTCCGGCAGTGGCTTTTGTCTCATCAATGTAACATTACTGACATCTAGTGACCAGTGTAGAATGCCACATATCAAAAACATGTATTTGAATGTGTCTTCTGAATGCCTTATGTTTGTGTTTTAGTTCATTTCGCCATTCTTATGCTTGAAAACACTTAATTTAGGCCAGAAATACATAAAATTTGCTTAAAGATTTAGATTTTTTGACTGAATAAGCCGTAGTCAAGCACAAAACAGCACTGAATTATGAATTAATATATTTTTGAAAAAACGGTGAAGCAAAGTGGTGAGGGAAGACTGTATACAGAACTATTTTTTTCTAGAAATGATCCCTTTGGATGTCAAATTTTATATTGCAGGGGTGTGGAATCTGTCATGCGACTGGGACTCGAGTCAGACTTGAGTCGCAATTTTGATGACTTTGGGCTCGCTTTGACAATATCTAAAAAGCCTCGCAACCCCACTTGGACTTTGACATTAATGACTCTGAATTTGACTTGGACTTTAGTCTGATGACTTGAAAATACTTGCAATTTTCAGTGACTGAGTAATGTGTCCCCATTCATCATTATTATGTCATTTCCAGCAAGGCAACTCATTTTTCCACAGAAACTGCCTCATTGAAAGCATCTGTTAATGTCCAATCATGTTTAAGAACAAACAACAAAAGGTGTGGATTACATTTCTTTGCACTAACCAAATCCTGAATGTGGTCTCTGCTCTCTTTTTCTGGGGCTATTGTCACAGTGGGGTTTAAAATTAAAACCATTCAAAATGCACTAATCATATTTATCAAATTTAATAGATTGTTACCTAGTTAAACTCCATTTAATTTGGAAAATACCAAACAATGTTTTTGACTTGTAAGGAATAAAACATTTCAAGCCTGGGATGACTTCAGAACTGACTCGACCTGTCTTCCACTGTAACTACATGGAAGAAAAAAAAATGGTAACACCTCTTAGTATGATCTTTGTAAGAGTAAAAATGTTGATACATGTCTTATATTTGAGCACCTCTCAACTTGTAACTATATAAAACCAATAATGTTTAAAGTGAAAAGAAAGATGTGGGTGTCATTACCCTTCAGACAGCATCTTTTTGACCCTCTCCTTCTCCACTGTAAGCTCCACTTCTGCACTTTTACTGCGAAACAGCTTTTCTTCTCCTGGCCCATTGACTGTCAGCAGTGGTGGTGAATGACGCTCCTCGGACAGTTCCTGGACCAAGAACCCACACAAGTACACTGTAGTTAGATTGTTTTTGTTCCACTACGTGAGCTCCTTGTGCATAAAACACTGTGCAAAAGGATTGTAAGCAGGGTGTGTTTTAAATGTCACATTACATTGTACAGTACCTTTTTCTGTGACCCAAAGTATGCCATTAGTAGACAAGCACACACTTATCAGAACATTTAGCTGCTGTATGATCATTCTACTTCAAGAGCGGGTTTGCTTCAAATTAAATTAAAAATGTTCCAATATGGCAAAAACTGCCTGTGCAGGGACGCATGCAAATGTCGGTTCAACATCACGCACAGGTAATTTGATTCTGGATTCATTTGCAGACAGACCCATTAGTCTCTCTCTCAAGAGAGGTCCAGGCACAGAGGAGCAGGATACGCCCGTGTTGGACGGGCCAATCACTGATTCGTCTCATCTGAGTGCCTGTAAACAAGCTCCATGCAACACGTGTCTACAGGAACACACCATAACATCACATCGCATGTGAACTGATATAGTGACTGAGAAGTTGGCAGCTATATGCATCCCTTTTTCCCAAACAGGAAATGAATACATGAAGACAACCACGATAACACTTTACAATAAGGTACACAAAATGACAGTAGTTAATGAGGAACAAACATACCTAACCCTAACCAATACTCATTAGTTATTCATTAGTTCCTCAGTAACTACTCTAAATTTATGTCCGTTAGTTCCTCAGTAACTACTCTATTCATTAGTTCCTCATTAGTTCTTCATTAGTTCCTCAGTAACTAGTCTAAATTTATGTGCCTTTGTCATTAGTTCCTCATTACTTCATTAGTTCCTCAGTAACTAGTCTAAATTTATGTGCCTTTGTCATTAATTCCTCATTAGTTCTTCATTACTTCCTCAGTAACTAGTCTAAATTTATGTGCCTTAGCCATTAGTTCCTCTTTGGTTCTTCATTAGTTCCTCAGTAAGTACTGTATTTTTGTGTACCTTATTGTAAAGTGTGACCGACAACCACAATGTATTACAGATGATGAATTATATTCTACCTTGTTAGGATGGTGTTACACTTATAGGCCCCTATGAAAAAGTTGTATTTTTTCCCAAATTCCGTTTAAATTTTTAAACGTGAACATGTTCCTGATAAAATAGTGATCTGTTTCTGCACACAGACAAAAACAAACTCTCCAGGGAGTGTGACAACTTGAATATCGGGGCACACCCAGGCTCTAACTGGGCCTTTGCAAATCCACCAGGAGAAAAAGGGCCACTACTGTACACGAGCCTGGGGATACAAACAGGCGGCATAATGTGGCGATCCCTTGCGTGACTAACTAACTGACGGAGAAACATAACATACCGATGCATTTCAAACTCACCAAAAACCTCAGACAAAATCTGGTTCAACCCAAAGACAAAATCCCAAGAAGGAAACTCTGCAGTGTGCTTGTGCATTGCAAGAAGTGCAATGACATCTACATTGGAGAGACTAAGCAACCCTTATACAAATGCATGGCACAACACAGGAGAGCAGTTTCTTCGGGCTCAGGCAGCAGCTTATTGCTGTCAGCAGCTTATTTGCATCTCAAAAAGATAGAACATTCCTTTGAGGACAAGGATATCCAAATTCTGGATAGGGAGGACTGCTGGTTTGAAAGAGGTGTGAAAGATGTGAAACTAGAAAAGCCCACTCTAAACAGACGCGGAGGTTTGCGAACCTAACGTCCTAACATCTCTCCTCCAAAGATTGTCTCATTCCAAAGGAAAAGTGGCCACAAATAAGCCGTTTTGCCGCCAGCCAACCTATTATTATGCAGGCCACGCCGGCCAACAGCCACAAAACAACCCTATTGTGACCACCCCCAGACGACACACCTATCAGAGACATAAATAGCGAGACTCCACACTTTAAAAAATTACAACTAAAGAATCTTTTTGGATTAAAGGTGAACCAAAGGAGGAGTCCAGCTGTCTCAATTCAACCTTTACGGATATTGTAAAATTTAAATAATTGACAGAACCAATATTTGTCTTGATAGAACATTTACATTTGGATTGTGACAGCACATCAACTGGCTCTGCTCCAACAGGGCACATGGAACGTAATCTGCCTTGATATTTTCCATCCCTGCTGCCGAAAACAGGCTATGATTTGTTCCCAGTGTACCATTTTCACACATTTTTCAGATGACGCAAATGAGTTTTACACTCGCTGTCACCTTATTTCTCTTTCCTTATGTGCAAAGTACCAGGAGTTGGTTGAGCAATGCCTAAGAGCAGGGTGGAAGGCACAATGCGAGCCCATTGAAGTAGGGTGCAGGGGCTTTGCTGGCCGCTCATTGTGCAAGGTTTTCACACTACTTGGCATCACCGGGGCTGCAAAACGGAAAGCCATTAAGTCCACTATGGAGGCAGCAGAGAGAGCCTCCAGGTGGCTGTGGATCAGGAGGAGCGATCTGTGGGCCCATGCTACTGGGACACAAGCCAGGGAATGATCAACCCTAGGCTGGGTCACCTGAGTGAGGGCGTATGATGTTGAAAGACCCGAAACGCCCGATGAACTCAGGAACATCACTGATGATGTGTCCCAGTGCATCTCACGATGTATCTTTCATTCTTTGTGCAGAAACCAAAGCCAGACATTGTCAAATTCAACTAAAGCGGTGCAGTCCTGCACTTACTGGGAAAAAATTCTTGTAATATTAATTTGAGTGAGCCTGACCCTATTCCTGCGAGGAGGATTGTGAGCTTTGTAGCGCTGTCTGTCCTTATGGATGCATGTAATTAAACACATAGCCCACTCATGTCGAGGAGAACAATGTCCCAAGAAAGGAAACAAAGAGAGGCAAAATCAAAGCAAAGGCAACTGTGGTCAGGCCCCAAAAGCCAAGGGATCGACTTGCATATTCAACCCTGAATAATTCATGCTGTAGATCATGTTTAAGTCATAAACCGGGTTACAAATAGTTAATTTCAGTTGAAAGACTTGGGAGGAACTTTTAGGGGGGTTGTGTGTTTCCTGCTCTCTAGGGTTTTTAAATAATCAGTGAAGTATCAGACGGATTTTTGTATCAGACTAGACTGTTCCTACAAAAGAAGAACTAATTCTGATGAGATCCAAACATCTGAATGTGTTTAATGGGAATTTACATTATGGATTTTTTTAAAAACCTGGATCAAGTGTGAATGAAACCTGCTTCTAACACCAGCTTTTGACCCACATAACACCATGTTTCAAAAGAGATATGATTTGCATTAATAAATGATGTGATTATTTTTTAAGTTGATATTTAATAACTAATGGGGGAATCTTGTTGCCTAAATTAAGCATTTCCAAGCATTAAAATGGCTAAATGAACGAAAATACAAAGACATTCAGAAGACGCATTCAAAGATGTGTTGATTTGTGGAATTCTACAGTACAGTGGTCACTGACACACATGTGTCAGTAACGTTCGATGAGACACACAAGCACTTGACTTGATCGCCGGAACAACAGGCTTTTATAGCAAGTTTGAATTACCTCACAACACGCACAATATTCCCTAACACAGGCTAACAGCTGTGGCCATAACCCACAGCAAGCTAAAACTCAACTCTGAAACCAAGACGTTACTTCATGCTTCCACTCAGCTCCCCTTGCACAGGAACACATTCACAGCAGCACACACAAGCACAAGTCTTTATGTCTTAAGTGGCTTATTTTTTCTTATTATGTCTACTATATTGGTTAATACGAGTGTAAAAGTGACGATAGGGGTGTTAGTTCATGTCCAGAGGGCTCTAATAACTGTACTTAGGAGGTTGTAAACAGGTTTTCTATGCTGTAAATATGAAAATATTCCATTTATAATGACTATATTCTATTTGCGGAATTTCACTTATCACGGTCAAGTCTGAAAACCAATTAATTGAGATAAATGAGGGATTACCATAGTGTATACCATTAAAAAAAAACATCTTGATACATATCATATATCAAAAACAGCAGGCCGCAAGTGGCATACAAACTAATAAAATGCACTAATAAAAACAAAACCTCACTGGAAGAGGTAATCCGAGTTGCACTTCTGCCAGTAGCAACAAAGACAGTTTTCTTTGCACAAACCACAAGCTGTGTTCTGAAGCTACATTTACTGTCAAGTCAAATTTGATCAGACTGTGGATTAATTATTGAGCAAAATCATCCATGCAACGCAGAGATGAATGACTAAGAATACAGTAGCATCGGCCTCAAGACAAAAGAAAATGCATGTTTTCATATTGTTTTAGGATTTTGTGAGACTTTTTACACACCTGAGAAAGCTGAGGGGGTGTCCACATATCCCATGATGCATTCCATGCAAAAGAAGAGAAGGGAGAGAAAAGAGAAATAGTGAGAACAGAATACTTCCTTTAACAGAGAGCTCAAAGTAATATCAGGCTTGCTGCGTGATGAAGAAAAGAAGTGACTGGTAAAAAGCTGACTTGTAGATGATCCTGGAAAATGCAAAACAGTAATACGTTTCATATTTCATTTCACTTTTCAACCTTTCATTTTAAATTTGCAACCAAGAAGTGAAAAAAGAAAGCAAAATAACGCACCTTCACATAACAAGGTCCAAACAGTGTGTGTTTTTAGGTTAGCTGTCAAATGCAAATCTCACTCAATGGAATCTTGGATATTTTAAATATTAAGTTGCTTTCCAGAGAGCTTTCACCGTGACATGCCTGTGCCGCTGTTTTTTTAAGTACATTTACACTGTTCACTTATTTATCCGAGCATCAGTCCATTTGCTTTCTGAGTTTATATAAAGCTCCTGTCTTCACATTCTGAGCTTCATTGAGACCACAAGCCTCCGTCATTTATTTATGGGTCCATGCATCGGGACATGCAAGGCTTCCCTTGAAGCACCTGTGCCCCTCACGACACAACACACACTTTTCAGTGTAGTTTTCATGCCAAGATTTGGATTTAAAATATAGATGACTGGCATTTATTGTCCCTTTCTGCATGCCACTGCATAGATACTGTGCATCAGGGAAAATCCAATGAGCAAATGCAGACAAATGACAACAGCTCCAACATCCTGCTGTCTTATATAGACAAAACGTGTGGACACTTTGCGATTACACACTCAGGACGTGATAATGGAAGGAGCTCTTCTGAAAAGACTTTCAGCAAGTTCCTGGAATGTGTCTGTGGGATTTATTTTCACCTTAATAGCATTTGTGGGGTGAGAGGTCACTTTAATCGCAAGATTGTTTGAGGGCCATTTGACTCTCAAGTTCATCCAAACTTGAGAGCCATATCAGGCTGGAAAAGGGGTGGTGCTTGAAATCTTTGTTTTCCTCTATTAACCATGCTTACGCCGCAGGTGGTTACCGTGGTTACCATGCCCCAGGTGGAGGAGTTCAAGTATCTCGGGGTCTTGTTCACGAGTTGGAGCGTGAGGTCGACAGGCGGATCGGTGCGGCGTCTGCAGTAATGCGGTCGCTGTGCCGGACCGTCGTGAGGCAAAGCTCTCAATTTACCGGTCAATCTATGTTCCCACCCTGGGGTTTCATTCCAGGGCTAAATAAGGCGTGATCGCGGCTCACTGGTCATTTATTTTGCAGTGTGCATATAGCTGTCAGGGTCACTTACTGACCCCACGCAATATCGCTGTTCGATTATCGCTCCCTCACTATATCCCTGTTTTTCAGAAATTAATTAATTAACAAATGGTCACCGTTTTGTGGTAGACTATCGTCTATTTATTATTAGTCAAAACATGTTGAAATACAGGAGATATATAGTATTCAGGTCACTAGGTGGCAGTAATGACACAAAACATTGAGACATTACCTTACATTACATTACCTTAACAGAGTGAAAAAGACTTCTCCTTCCAGAAGTGGTAAGTTTTTGGCTTTTTAAGTTTAGAAGAAATAAATTCGAGGCTAGCGAGTGGCCGCCTCGAGTCACAGCAGCATAGGAGTTGCAATGTGATGTAAACAATGAATAATAGGAGTGTACAGGTGAGTACAGCGGTGATATTTCATGGCTAGAGGACTCTGGTAATGTTAAAAAATGAATTTAGAAAGTCATAAAAAGGTTTTCTATGCTCTAACTACTAAAATATACCATTTATTAACACTGAATCCTATATCGTGAAAATTTATTTAACGCCATCGGGTCTGGAACCAATTAACCACTATAGTTATCACAACACAATATCAGTGAATTCGTTGCGAACATGTCACACTCTTGGCTTTGCTGTGAATTCATGGCTGCATGTGTTTGAATCTGGTTCCCGGAACGTGTCAGAATCACCACTTCATTTCACTCCAATTACATACTAGTTTATCTATGACAAAAATGTTTTATTAAGTGAGTATTTTCATTTTGTTATTGTTTTTTTTTTTTTTGGTGTCATGAGCACTTTAAACTCCCTTGTCTTCTGCAGGATGTTCCTCCTGTTTAGTCATCATCATTAGAGTGTAGCTAAACATCTCCCTGGCCTTTGTTTCACACATCCTAGCCATTCATCCTATCCATTTAGTTTGGCTGACCATTATACCATCAACACATGATATATTTATTTCACATGCAAAAACTAATTATTGGGTATTTTATTATTTCCTCTTTCAGTTTTTTTTTTTTTTTATTTCTGACATCCCAGAAAACTAAAATGCTACTTACTGCCTGCGTCCTTCACGACAGATGCTGCGCAGTCTACATACACATCTGCAGATGTTACTGACCATCTGAACCCTCAGTGAAGAAGAAAATTAAATAAGATAGCACTTGATAATCCTGTAAGCTTTGCATGATGTTCTCCTTTTGCGAAGATGTCTTTTCTCTGTAACCTTACTTTGTATCTGGACATCGGTTTGATAGCAAACACATCCTGGCGGCTGCACATTGTCAATCCACTACAATACAACACTAAATGCCCATCACACATACAATAGCTGCTACCCCATCTATAAATCAATACATACTGATATGGCTGTGTCCATGTGGGTGACCTTGCACCCTGATAAAGCCCTTCTACCACTACCAGGACAATTACCACAAGCTGTTTAATTTCTCATTGGGAAGAGTTTTAATCATTTATTGTCTTCCATGTTTGCGTGTTTGTCCATCCTCCAGTAGCCTTTGGGTGCCAAAGCAGACATGCACGGGCAAGAATTTCATTTCACACTCATGCTTGTATTACAAAAGAGTTCATGTGTCCAAAACTACAGCGGCTTTTTGAAAGAAAGTCAACGTCAGTACACTTTGATAATGAATGATTTTTTTGAATAAATGATAAAAATGTGCATTTCATTCTTCTTCTTCTTTTTCTTCAAGTGACCACCTTACTATTGATGTTCTGTTTTGTTATAATCAAGAGTGTTTTTCAGAGACTCTCTCTAAACAATGAAAGATTTTGAGTGTCAAGCGTGACTCTGCAATGACTGAGCAGGCTTTTGCACAGAACAACATTGGTAGCACGATCTAATCTAATCTAAGATCCAATAAAAGAGCGGTTAAGAAAAAGTGGTGAAACTGTCAGAGGGGACTGCATGGTGCCCTAGTAGTTGTCACATCCTCTTCGAAACTATTCGATTCTCTGTTGGAGCATCCCTGTGTGGGGTTTGTATGTTTTACATACGTACATGTTGAACCCAGTAGCGTGTCTCACCTTCCTTATCAAAATGCTGGCACTTAGAACTTTTTGGGCTCTATTTTGGGTTATTTTGCAGCTGAGCGAGCAGAGACTTAAAAATTCAAAAAATAACTCATGGAAAAACACAAAAGTTGTGTCTGTGTGGATCTCGCTCCCACATCGGGTCCTTCAGCACATTCACGTCTTCAATAAAGGTAAAAGTAACCTTAAATGTTCGTCTATGCCTTTCATTCATCATATATTTGTATTTATATGCATTTTTTATTGTTTTTTGCATCTAAAACTATAATTGTAAAATTCTAAAAATCTGTTTTGTGTGAACATCTTTGGCTTTCTGGACCGGATTATTGGGAATTGGATTTACATTTTTTGTTATGGCAAAAATTGATTTGGTTAGAGTACGTTTCGGTTAGAGTCAAATCTTCTGGAACGGTTTAATGATCCTAACCAAGGTTCCATTGTATTTTAATATTTGGAATGAGGCAGCCAAAACTTTATAAAGCTCTCTGCTGTTCCACACCGCTGCGAAGGACAACCACAATAATAAAGATATCTTTTATAGATGAGAACATTTTGTTTGATTGAGCATGTGGTCATAATGTAGTGGCAGGTTGATTAAATCGCTGGTACAAACACTAAAGTCAGGTAGCTTTACTCAGTAACAAGACTACAATTGCCGATACAATATTCATGATAAGTGTATTCATCTTTCAATTGTTGAGTGCAGCAATGTGTGTTATATGTTATGTTGGACTAGCAAAAGGAAGTGAAGTTCTGACTAACTTTTACTTCTCCAAACAAACCTGAAATTTGTCAAGCAGATCATGAAATCATAGATGCCGGCAGGATAAAATGTGGGTATTGTCCTCCAAACAACAGCGAGGTTGCCTTCAATTATGGATGATTCAGCTATCCCTCTGCCTCCTCTCCATTCCCCCTTTCAGTCAATCTCAGCTCACACCAACTCTCCAAACACCTTTAGCTACGGCAGCTCTCCAAAGCAGAGACCTAAATGCATTTCAAGCATGAAATCTTTTAATGGAGTTAACCAATAAGCAACTAGAGAAGCAGCCAGATGGAGGACCATATAATCCCTCTTGATTGTGTATATGTTTAAAATAGAAACGGACTTTTCTGGATATATAGCCGCTCCAAAGTCTAGTCCTGGGATTTGGTTAAAGTGGTCTGCATGTCTCTTTAGGGCCACGGTTCGATTGCTGCACATATTGTTTGTACAATATAATATAAATACAAATAAACGATATGAAACAATATATGAAATAAAAAAATTATGACACAGTAGTGAACATAATTCATTTAATCGATCTAATTTTTAATCTCTAACTTTACTGTTTCTGTATGCGAGTTGCCTTTTAATAAAATCTTTTTCTTTTATGAGTTGGGCTTCTTATGCTTGCGTTTTTGGGGGTGCAAAACAATGGTCAGTCACACCCTGACGTGGACATTCCTTAGCTGTCATTGTGTTTGGTCTTGTTTAGCATCAACCCATTGTAGTTGGGAGGGCAAGGTGAAGAGCGGCGAGTATCGGCGAGGAGATGTGAAAGTGGCATGTGACAGTTGTCGGCCCAATTAATGGGAAATTTACCTCTCAAAAACGCCCTGACGACACCATTGATAAAAGCTTGTGTAAGAACATGTTTACTTACCACCGAAGCAGCTCAAATTTAATCTGCCACATCAACACAAAGCACTCAGTCGCGAGTGCAGCCACAGCTAACGTCAGCAGCAAAAAATTCAGGAATTTAGCGAGCCATAGCAAAGCTCTTCACAAGCTAACCTCGAGGAGAACACCTCGCATATGAGCAGGTTCATGCCAAGTGGTTAGAGATGAACTGCAAGCCAATAAACTTAGTGGAAGAAGAGGGGTTAACAGAGGCAAACTGTGTCCACTGACCCATCATCCGAGTCACCGTCCAGGACTGCAGTGACAAGCAAAATTAGCAAGATGTACAAAAGAAAAACAAACTCAACATTTTGGTGGAGGATTCGCCCAAGTGGGTTGCTATGACCGGCTGGTTCAGTTTTCAGTGCTCAATATTATTAGAAAAGTGTTGTTGCTGTTTTTTTTATATGGCCTTAATGTTTTTGACATTAACTGAGATTTATCACTCCGGAAGAGGTTATAAAGCCATTTCTATAGCTTTGGGACTACAGAGAGCCACAGTGACAGCCATTATCCACAAATGGTGAAAACATGGAACAGAGGTGAACCTTCCCTGGAGTGGCTGGCCAACCAAAATTACCCCAAGAGCACAGCGACGACTCATCCAAGAGGTCACAAAAGACCCCACAACAACATCTAAAAAACTGCAGGCCTCACCTGCCTCAGTTAAGGTCAGTGTTCATGACTCCACCATAAGAAAGACACTGGGCAAAAACGGCCTGCATGACAAAAAACACTGCTGAAGAAAAAGAACATTAAGGTTCGTCTCAATTTTGCCAGAAAACATCTTGATGATCCCCAAGACCTTTGGGGAAAAAGTTGAACTTTTTGGAAGGTGTGTGTTCCATTACATCTGGCGTGAAAGTTACGCCGCATTTCAGAAAAAGAATATCATACAGTATCAACAGTAAAATATGGTGGTGGTAGTGTGACGGTCTGGGGCTGTTTTGCTGCTTCAGTACCTGAAAGACTTGCTGTGATAAATGGAACCATGAATTCTGCTGTCTACCAAAAAGCCCTGAAAGAGAATGTCCAGCCATCTGTTGGTGACCTCAAGTCAAAACCAACATGGGTTCTGCAGCAGGACAATGATCCAAAACACACCAGCAAGTCCACCACTGAATGGCTGAATAAAAACAAAATGAAGACTTTGGAGTGGCCTAGTCAAAGTCCTGACCCGAATCCTATTGAGATGCTGTGGCATGACCTTAAAAAGGCGCTTCATGCTTGAAAACCCTCCAATGTGGCTGAATCACAACAATCCTGCAAAGAAGAGTGGGACAAAATTCCTCCACAGCGCTGTAAGAGACTCATTGCAAGTTATCGCAAACGCTTGATTGCAGTTGTTGCTGCTAAGGGTGGCCCAACCAGTTATTAGAGTGGAATCACTTTTTTCACACAGGGCCATGTAGGTTTAGATTTTTTTTCTTCCTTAATAATAAAACGTTTCATTTAAAAACTGCATTTTGTGTTCAGTTGTGTTGTCATTGACTAATATTTGAATTTGTTTGATGATCTGCAACATTTAAGTGTGACAAACATGCAAAAAAAAAAAAGAAATAAAAAAAAAGAAATCAGGAAGAGGGCAAACACTTTTTCACACCACAGTAGCTTAATTACATCAAGAATTACACATCATAATAAAATAATTTCTCTTGACAGCACTACATATTATTAAATATAAATATCTAAAAACACAGAATAATAACAATAACATAACTTTTGATCATTTCACTAATGGCTGTCTTAGCACACAGTTGCAAAAAAAATACATCACTGCCTGTTTCCCCTGACACCAGGATAATTCATCAAGAAATCAGCAAATAATGATTGTGTTTATTGTGTTTAACATAATTAAACACAAGAGCTTAACATTTACGTATGAGTAGAACCTCTGCGGTGATGGAAAAGCAACAATAGTGAAAACGTGTGCTTTAGTGCTTCACCTGTGGGGCAGCGATGTTGAGAGCGGGGTTGGCCAGCTCGTACCTCTCCTGGGATTTTTCTCTGGCCAGACGAGCCGCCTCCTTCACCTCCTTAAACTGCTCAGCAAACTAGAGATGGACCAAGGAGAAACAGCTGTGACCTGTCTGCAGTTACTCCAAACTCACTGTTGCATGAAACACACAAAACAGCTGCTTTGCCCTCAAATCTCTCCCTTACTGCAGCAGCTTTGAGTAGATTAGAATGAGAGAGAGAAAAAGCTTTATTTTTGGGCTTCAACATGTTTCCATTGTGAATCTTTTCAACTAAACCAGATAGCATAAAGGTGCTGCTGTGATTTTCACATAAAACTGTGCTTTTGTTGTGTTTTGGCAGTGCGTCACTGTTTGGTAAGTTCATGGTAGTTTTCCATAGTGTTAGCTTTTAAAATTCAACTTTATTACCATCTTGCAAATTGACAAAATGCAGTATGATGGAAATGTTGATCTCACGCCACATGTGAATTGCTTTTACAGCCATCATGGCTATGTAGCAGAAGGGGCAGGATTAACTCAAGTGGTGGCAATTTACCAATCAGAAGGAAAGAAGAAGAGGAAGTGGATAAATATTACTGTCGTCGTTGCAGCTAAATGCACAACTATAAGGAACTACGTCGGCAGTGTACATAGTATACATATTTAAGTGTAAGTACAGAAGTGCATGAATTGAAACACAGCCCAAGAAAAGAAATCACATTAACCCGGTGAAGTAAATAATTTAATGAGCTATTATTTTTACACATGTATACAGTAATCCCTCGTTTATCACACTTAATTGGTTCCATGATAAGTGAATTTCCGCAAAGTAGCATTTTTTTATTTTTGGACTATTTGGACTATTTTCATAGTTAGAGCATAGAAAACCTGTTTTCTAAATCCGTTTTTTAACATTATTAGAGCCCTGTACACATGAACTAACACCCCTATAGTCACCTTTACACTTGTACTATCCAATATAGTAGACATAATAAGAGAAAATAAATGTGTTCCCAAGGGGAGCAGAATGAGTGGCAGACAGGACGTGACGTCAGGGGTTGAGTTGAGAAGTTGAGTTTCAGCTTGCCATGGGTTGTGGCTGCTACAATAGCCCGTGTTTTTATTAGGGATTCTTGTGCCTATTGTGAGATAATTCAAACCTGCAATAAAAGCCTGTTGTTCCGGCGATCAAGTCTAGTGATTGTGTTTCTCACAAAACATTCCATTAACATTACTGACACCTAGTGACTGGTGTAGAATACTACATCAGCGTCTTTGAATGCATCTTGTGAATGCCTTATACTGTGCTGTATGTATGCCTTATTTGTATGCGTGAAAACGCTTAATTTAGCAAAAAAAAAAAAAAAAAACGCAACATTAGCTTAAATATGCATATGTTTTTACTAGTAGGCCGTATTCAACCACAAAACAGCATGATTTATTAATTCATACATTTTTGAAAAGTCATGATAGAGTGAAGCCACGAAATTTGAACCGTAAAACGGCGAGGGACAACTGCATTTTTATATCGTAACTTTTTGATTGATATTCAGGTGGACACATCATCTGTCACCTTTTTTTTTCGGTGGTTCCACATGACCTCAGAATGAATCATGACTGATGTTCGCCATGTTTGCATCACCAACGTGTATTACTTTAACTGAATAAAGCTACTTTTATGGTATTGTGTGTACCTGCTGCAGCTGCTGCTCTGTAGAGAAGCCGAGGCCGTAAACCGTGTTGGCCCGACTGTCAGCCCACTGGCCAAACTTCTGGGAGGTTTTGGTGAAGGTCATGTTAGGGGTGATGGTGCTGTTGATGATAGCCTACCGCCACAAGGAGCAAAAGAACATTATATAAGTTATTTAAAAAAAAAAAAAACAGCAAGATATTATATAATCCATCTGTCCATCTTCTATGCCGCTTATCCTCACTAGCTTTGCAGGGGTATCCCAGCTGACTTTGGGCGACAGGCGGGGTACACCCTGGACTGGTCACCAGCCAATCGCAGGGTACATATAGACAAACATTCCCACTCACATTCATACCTATGGACAATTTAGAGTCGCCAGTTAACCTAACATGCATGTTTTTGGAATGTGGGAGGAAACTGGAGTACCCGAAGAAAACCCACGAACGCACGGGGAGAACATGCAAACTCCACGCAGAGAAGTCCAACAGAGATTCAAACCCAGATCTTCCAGATCTCCTGACTGTGTGGCCAACATGCTAACCACTAGGCCACCGTGCGGCAATATAATATAATTCATTAATTTATCTCTTTCCTGACACCTGTGGTATTTGATGATTGACTTTAACAGAATATTTTTTACGTCTCTGTGTTTATACTGTCATAACTCATCCTCAAACATGTCTCTGCATTGTATTCCAGTCACTTATGTCTCCCATTGTCCTCCCAGGTGGACTATACCATTAGTAAATTATGGAGCTAGCGGTGGATGCAACATTTTATGACTTCAAAGTGACATTTTTCAGGGAGTGGTCTGCTGGACAAAACTGGACAGATGACTCCAACCCACCACAGGACACCATAACATCGCTCAGTAGCTCCTATGGTAGCTCCTTCACCCCACATACATATTTTTGACATCTGATATGTGCTATTCTATTCTATTGATCATGCTGTATTTACCATAATTTCCGGACTAGAGCGCACCGGTATGTAAGACGCACTCACTAAATTTAGAAATAAAAAAAGATCTGTACGTATGTAGGCCGCCCACCTTGTCCACGTCGTAACATGGGATATTTGGTACACAGAAAGCTGTTATACGGAAAGATTTGTAAAACTTTTGATTAAATAAATGCTTTTTGTGGGTGTAATACAGCGAGTTAAAAAGTAGGCTACCAGAAAAGTCATTCATCACTGTCCTCCTCCTTCTCCTGGAAAAACCAAACCACTACAAGTGTCTTCTTCAGCATCACAACTGAACAGCCTCATAATGCCTTCCTCACACACTTTGTCGGTCTCTCTCTCGCTCTCTCTTTCGCTGTCGCTCTTGGAGCCACTTTTGTCTCGAGGCAAATTAGCCATTTGGCTTGTGGCATCCTCCTCATCACGCCGTAGTACTGCCTATTAAAACCGGTTGGTGATAGTGGACGCTTGACGGTCCAAACAGTCCAAACAGAAGCTGTAGTATTTCTACACTTGATCAAACATACTTAAGATGTGTCGGAGATCACGGCATAAGACTTCAAAACGTGATATTAGCTTCCACTGCACTGTAAACATCATGAGAAATGTAGGTTTTAGCCATAAATTAGCTGCATTCTGTTCATTTTTATTGACAGAATTTCTAGGCGCAGCCAAGACGTCGAGGGGGTCCAGTTTGGGGGCCTTAGAATCTCTTCTCTGCTGTTCGCATACGATGTGGTCTTGATGGCCTAATCAGGCTGTGACCTTCAGTGTTTACTGGGGCGGTGCGCAACTGAGTGTGAAGCTTGTTCACGAGCGAGGGAAGGTTGGAGCGTGAGGGTAACAGGAGAATCGACGCAGCATCTGCAGTAATGCGGTCGCTGTACTGGTGAAGAAAGAGCTGAGCCGGAAGGCAAAGCTCTCAGTTTACCGGTCAATCTGTGTTCCCACCCTCACCTATGGTCATGACCTTTGGGCCATGACCAAAAAGAAAGAGATTGCGGATACAAGCGACCAAAATAAGAGATAGGGTGAGGAACTCAGCCATCCGGAGGGGCTCAGAGTTGAGCCGCTGCTCCTTCACATTGAGAGGAGCCAGTTGAGGCGCCTCGGGCATCAAGTCCGGATGCCACCTGGACACCTCCCTGGTGAGGTGCTCCGGGCATGCCCAGCTGGGACGAGGCCTCGGCGCAGACCTAGCACACGCTGAAGGGATTGTGTCTCACAGCTGGCCTGGGAATGCCTTGGTGTACTCCTGGTCGACCTGGAAGAGGTGGCCGGAGACCAGGAAGTCTGGGCTTCCATACTGAGACTGCTGCCCCCGTGACCCGGACTAATAACCGCATCACTGTATAAGCCGTAGGGTTCAAAGCGTAAGAAAAAGGTAGTGGCTTTTGCACTGGAAATGACCGTTACTTTAGTTTCTTTGAGTTCATAGTTAGCCTTAAAATTACAAATACATTTTGTCTTTATGTAAACCCGCCTCAACTCCACACCACTAAACCTGTAAGAATAACTTTACGTGTCACAATGGATGGCAGCTCGAAGAGCTTCATGCCTTAAAAACAACCGCAATACAGCCAAGGTGTTTTTTGGCTCATGGACTGGCGGTGCTGTGAGTGTCCAAGCAGGAGAGATGCTCTGTGATCCGCTGCATGTTTTTTTTTTTAGCTTACCTCCTGAATAATGCATTTTTTTTTTTATTTCTTGGAAAATGAAAGTTCTCACGTGGAAAATAATAAACCACTGAGGTGCACAGATAAAATATGAGTCTCCTGCACCCTTTACCCGAGATGAGCTTTTACACAAACCGAAGCTGAGGATAATATTTGCACCAATGTCTGTTTTTCGTTTGGTTTTTAATGTACATTTTCACAGTACATTTTGCTAAAATGCCAACTCTGGATCTGTAGTTTGGTGCAGACAGAGCACTCTAACAAATATGGAGTTAATAATATTTAAATTCTACTTTACAGTAGATTTATTACAGCCTTAAATACAGAAGTCTGTATTTTTCAACTAAATATTCACCCGCAATATCTGCAGTGCGATAACATTAGCAGGAAAGTTTCCATGCTCATTTATTAAGCTGCTTCGTACTCAACAACCCTGCTCTCAATGGGAGGTCATTTTCAATGACACATTATTCACAAACACACTGCGAAGGAACATGAATAATACCTTAAATTGTCATTACCGCTGCATTAATCATCTGAAATTATTTCCATGACGATGTGGCGCTGAGAGAACACCATTTTCTTTAGATTGCTCTTCCTCAACCATAAATTGCATAGCCATGTTAATTGGCAAGTCACAATGATTCTTGAGAAATGCTAGAAGCAGTAGCTTTTGCACGCTCAGGATGTTTTTGTGGATACAGAACAGAGCAGATGTCACATCCAACAACCATCCGGTGCAAGGGCTAAGTGAAAAAGCTTGTACAGGATATGCTCACTAACTTGGTTAAACGAACCATCTCATGAGAGGAGATTATTTTAGCAAAATGCCGGCTGTTTTAATCCGTCCCTAAAAGCCTCTAAAGGCAGTGGTAGTAACAAAGCCGCATGGCGCTTCACATTGTCCAAGTGCAGACAATTCTCAGGGGCTGTGAATCAGCTGCAGGTGATGCAAACGTCACGCACAATACAAAGCACTGTGCGACTTCATTACCGAGTGCAAATGAACTCTCTGACGTCTCTAGCAGGCGCTGGTGGGATTTTTTTTTCACCCCTCTCAGTTTCTAGGATGCATAACTTTATATCAAATAATTCATGACATTGACCACAGCGTTTCCCCTAGGATTTTTTGAAGCAGCCCAGCATGGGAGGGCGGACTGCCACTGCTTCGTTTTGCCGCTGCTGCATTGCAAATTTTTTTTTTCTAGTTTTCATTCTCACAATAATAAGAAACAAAGTGAACACAAGACGGGTTGCGTACTTTTATCTGGCCACAAGTGCCAACAGGGCAGACAGGCGATTCCGGTGTGTGTTTATCAAAATACAACGCAGTGAAACATTTATTATATACAGTATTTTAAATTGTTTTCAAACTAATTGTGGTCAATATGTGCGTAAATAATAAGCTATATATGTATCTATATAACATATACAGTATGTCCATTTATACAATATATTACTTAACATTGTTTTCAAGTTTAAAAAAAACAACAACTCCTTTTTAAGGTGTGGTGGCTTTTATTTTGCCGTGGTGGTGCGCTATGATCAATTACATATGGTGGAAACCCTGGACCAGAATCTTTTTGCACATGTGATTCACACAAATACTATTTCTAAAACTACCCTTGTGGATTTTAATGTGTGTACTTGGACGTCACTTACTTTAGTCCCGCCCACGCTGATGATGCGGTAGACGCTGCGGTTGGCGTCGTAGAAGAAGGACACAGTGACGGCATGTTTGCTGGCCGGCAGCCAGTTGCGTTTGGTAGCCGGGTCAATCTGGAAAACATGAGCTCGGGCACTGAAGATGGGCTGCTCCCTTTGAAACACATAAAAATTCTATGTTAATGACCCAATTCATTCACAAGTGCAGAAAACACTGCAGAAAAATTGCTTACATTGGCAGTGTTTGGGTTTTTTGTGCAAAACATTGGACAATATTGGATGTAACACGATGACAAAAGGGACATGGGACGAACAAACGTGTTGGCACACCTTCCTATTACGCCTGTAGCAAGTGATAATCAAAGCAAATATGAATTGGGTTCCTGATGGAACTTTCGTTATGATTCTGGAGTGTGTAAATTTGTGTCCATTGTCATCCAGAAGAACTTTTGGAAAGTCAGAGCTAACAATCTCTGTTCTGGTTGATCCCAAACAAGGTTCTCAAGAGATCTGATCGATACAGTCGTCCCTCGCCACTTAGAATTCAATTCACTTCATTTCACGCTATCACGGTTTTTCAAAAATGTATTAATTAATAAATCATGACAATTCGTGATTGAATACAGCCTATTATTCATCAAAACACATGCATATTTAAGCAAATGGTTTTTCGGCTAAATTAAACATTTTCCAGTCATTTTCAATACAAATATAAAGGTATATAAATGACTTATTCAATAACCCTGATGAAATGCACTATTCTACATTGGTCACTAGTAGTGTTATTGTAACACTTGGTGAGAGATGCAAGGATCAGACTTGATCGCCGGAACAACAGACTTTTATTGCAGGTTTGAGTTATTAACAGGCACAATAATCCGTAATAAATACTCCTAATAACAATAAAAATGCAGGCTACTTTTGCGGCCGTTACCCACGCAAAACTGAAACACAACTCTGAATCCCCGACACTTCCTGTCCGTCTCTCTTTCAGGCCCCGGAGGGAAGGCATTTATAGTAACACACATGAGCACAAGTATTATTTATGTCTTCAATGGCTTATTTACCCTTATTTTGTCCATATTGGGCAATCCGAAAAGGTGACTACAGGGGTGTTATTTCATGTGTAGGGGGCTCTAATAATGTTAAAAAACGTAGTTGGAAGGTCGTAAATTGGTTTTCTATTTTCTCTAGGTATGAAAACATTCCATTTATAAAAGAGGACTCCTACTTCGCGGAAATTCACTTATCACAGTCGGGTTGGGAACCAATTAACCACGATAAACGAGGGATTACTGTATTGGTTTTTTACCAATATCTGATATAGCACTTCATCACCGATACCAATTTCAACCGATACAGAGATTGGCAGCAGCTCTTCCTCCAAACTAATGTCAGGCCATAACTGAATGAATGAATGAGCATGTTATGCTTCTTTTATTGTGATGCCACTGGATGCGTTTCCTAAATAAACACTGTTTGTGCAAAATAAGATAAATGCTGCAATTGCAAGATGTAGGTTAGAGAAAAAGTGCCATACTATTTATTTTAACCATTTTGTCTCAACAAAAGTCAATAAAGAAAATGGCTTACTTCCCCCTTGGACATCTTATTAAGACTTTTGGTTACATATTCCTACAATTCACAGCAGAAACTTGGAAATAAATAAATGTGTTCCAATACTTTTGTCCATATAGCACAATTAATGTGTCGAGACCCTGACCTCAATATAACGACAAACACATGAAACAGAACATGAAGCTCATGCTAAAACCGAACAGAACAGTACATAAAAAGAATACATGATGAAGGAATAGCAGACATGCAATTAAAGTGTGTCTTACATTCACAAGCTAGGGAGACAATCAGTGGAGTCCAGGATGTATGCAGGCAACATTTCACTGCTTTTGAAATTGTAATATCAAGTACGCAATGAGACATGCCTATTGCAAGCCAACCATATTTTGATGTTAATGAGGATAATGTGGGCCAATCAAAGCACTGTTCCGACTGAAAAAATATTTATATGGGTCGTCCGTGTCTATATGAAGCATTGTTTCGTGTGAGTTTGCTTGGAATTACCCAACATTTGCATTCAAACAATAGCCATTGTTGCTGAAGCTAAGATAATTGAACAAAAGCCGAGGAGCCAAGACGCCTTTGGCTACAGTTTTTGTCCACTGTTGCACCAGATAGAGACTCAGCATGACACGCTGATTATACAAATCAGTTTATGCTAAAAGACTCAGTGGTGTGTGGTGTACTTCGTACCTGGGCCTTCAGTGTGGACTTAAGCAACCCCATCTACCCTTAATACCAGCACTATCATGGCACAATTATACAAACCATAAATATATAATATACATATACTATATAATATATAATATATAATATATAAAAACGCAATATAAAATGTGTGGCATTACAGAATTGGAGATGAATACCATTACAGTGGAACTTCGGTTAGCCTCTGTCCCGGTTAGCATGTGTTTTAGTTAACGTCAACAATTGACGACAAATTTTTGCCTCGGTTTACATACATTTTCCGTTTAGCGTACAATACGGCACGCATCTTTGTTGTGTTATTAATGCACTGCATGAGTCCAACTGTGTTCTTACTGTGTTTTTAATAACAAAACGTCCTTAGCTTCTAACAAGGAAGCTAGCTTGCTAAGTTACAAAATGGCAACCGGGACTGGACATCAGTGACGTAACCCATCTATGATGTCATCAGCCGTTGACTCTCAAGAATGTCAACACAAAACATGTTTTTACAGTTTAAAAGAGTAAAACAATTCTAAATGCATATACCGTAATTTCCGGTGTATAAGATGCACCGGTGTTTAAGCTGCAACCACTAAATTTAGAGTGAAAAACAATTTTAACTATTTTAACTCATGAGCTCCCGAGCTTAAGAGCTACCTCTGGTGGCGGCTGCCGAGCAGCCATGGCAGCCACTGGCCAATGAACTGCTCTGCTGGGAATAATGCATTATAGAAAGAAATTTTAATTTTGCTGTTTTTTATTTTAAACTCGTATTGGTACTTGTCTTGTATATTTCTTAGCTACCTTTTGAGTGTTAAGTTGCTGTGTGATGATTCAAGCATTCTATCTAAGATGACACGGGAGTCAGGCTGGTATATTGAGTAATGACCTCCTGCGATTCCCAATGGGTTGACAAGCTCGTCGCGAGTTCCCTTATAGCTCGTGATTTGCGCCAAAGAAAGAGCTACCGTTTCCTCACTGACTTGCAAGCAGCACAGTATTTAAACAATTAGTAGTAGTTCTGAAGTACAGGAGATGTCACAAGATTAGAACAGTCATGAATTAGCCACACCTCTATATAAGCTGCAGGGTTCAACGTTAACAAAAAAGTAGCGGCTTATACACCAGAAATTACGGTAAACGAAAGGGATAAATGAACATTTAAGGTTATTTTTACTTTCACTGAAGACATGATTCTCAATGTGAGTGTTCCCAAAGACACGAATTGGCAGCGACACACAACACCGACACCGTGTTCCTGTTTTGTCATGAGTTATTTCTTGAATTCAATTCAATTCAAGAGTGTTTTTCTCTTTCTTTATCAAAATGCTGGCACTTGAAACTTTCTGTGGCTCCATTATGGATTATTGAGGTAAGAAACACGATTGAATTCAAGAAATAGCTCATGGCAAAACAGGAAGACAGTGTACCTGTGATGTCTGGTTGCCACATCGTGTCCTTGGGAACAGTCACATCAAGAATCACATCTTCAATGAAGGTAAAATTACCTTAAATGCTCATTTATCTAGGCCTGTCACAATAATGTTTGCTGGGCGATAATTCTTCACAGGCAAACACAAGCAGCATGATTCAGGTAATGGTTCATCTAATCCCATTTAAAAAATACATACATGTATTTATATTAAAAAAATCAGAACTTTTTGAAAAATATATCATTAAGAAAAATGCCGTTTCTGACAGCAGGTTTTCCCTGTAAGCCTCAGCTCACAGATGGCAGGAACATACAACTGAGTTGGTATCAGACCTGAAGGACTGAAGCTTTTGGCTGTCGATTAAATGTGTGCACAAGTAAACACAGTAACAAAAAGATCTCATAAGGGTAAAGCAAGGAAGCACATGCAAATAAACCAGCCAGTAGCCAACTGGAATGCATACTTTGGCTAATTTCAAAGTCAAACTATTTTGTTTTTTCACTGGAGAAACGAACTATTCCCTTTTTTCACTGGAGAAGAGCTACATTGCGTGATAAGTGCCAAATGACGATCAACTCAAACACCCAAGACCCTCTTAATGGCACACAATTTAATTGTGCCAATATAAAAAAAAAAAAAAATGTTACATGTTAAATGTTCATTCAGCAGCACATCTCTAAAAATATATCTTATAAATTAGAATTTGTTTATTGTAAAGTATCCTACAATTCTGTAGCATTCTTACAGGAATTCTGAATTCTGTACTGTACAAGTTAAAAAAAAAAAAAGGAAAACTAAATGGAAGTCTAAATGGTCACTAAATATGGAAGCACTCTCGCGCAGTTGACTCTCTCAGTTGCATCTTTTGGACAGAGACACATGTTTTTAGGACTCTGTCATCTGGTGCTCAGCTCATTTACTCACATGTCTGTCCGCTATCTGAACCCACAGTTATTGTTCCTCTAAACTGCTCATCCTGCCTCTTGAAAGACAAGAGGCCAAGTAGTGCTTTAGACTCCACATCGATACATTTAACATCACTCGTTGCCTCAGTGAATTCACGATAATCACCTTCAACAGCTACAGTGTCTACGCGTGGCAATCCATGTAACCATTGTGTAGGAACCCATCCATTCATCAATTTCCTACAGGCTTATCCTGTTCATGGTTCAAAGGGAAACTAGAGTTTATCTCCATTTGAATTAGGATGCGCTTTAATCACAAGACTGATACCTACAGTCATGGAAAAAAATGATGACACCACCCTTGTTTCTTCAGTTTCTTGTTCATTTTAATGCCCGATACAACTAAAGGTACCTTTTTTTTAGACAAATGTCACAATGACAACAAAAATAGCGCATCAGAGTTACATTTCCTGGCAGTACAATGCTATAGCTATACATTTAAGAACTTAAGTGATTTTGGTTATTATCAAGAAAATCATGGAAGTTGCTAGATATCAGCTCTTAAATTCAACTCTTATGAGCTACATTTCTTATTTTATTTGTCCCAAAAAAATACCTACCAGGCATTTAAATGGATCAATAAACTAATTTTTTCCATGACTGTAGATACAAAAAGCTGTTCACACTAGAGATGCACGATATACTGTATTTTTTTCAAGCCAATACCAGTAAGTTATTTATATTAGGGGTGCTCCGATCAGGGTTTTATGGTGCATTTATCGGCAATCGATCAAAGCGTCACTAATTTATATTTATTATTTTTTAAATTTTGATTTAACTGTAGTTTGCACCCACCTGGAGGTAAGAACGACTTAAACAAAGTTGGACAAACTTTTGTCCTTACCAAATATCATGACATCACTGTTATTAACAAAACATTTTAAAAATTATGGCGGTTCAGAAGTACAATCCGTGGCCCCAATGGTTTTACAAGCCAACAAAAGCTGGTATCCTCAATGATGGTAAAGGGCTGCTCATCCAGCGGCATCATTTCCATATTGAAATCACAAATCGCTTTAGAACCCCTGGGTTGTCTTTGGTAAACTGTTTGCACTTTTCAAATGCGATAGGAACAAGCCCCGGGCCCAGGGCGTTGCAGCAACTCTGGCATTTCAGGTGGCTGCATTTCAGGAATGTCTGCAGAGGATTTGGAGCATTTGCCAAAACAGTGAGAAGTCCCACACGATCGACGCCATGTTTGTTTACAAGTGAGCTCAGGGGCAGTTACGACAGCCCAATTACAGAACGCAACAGAAAAGGAGCGGTTGATTTGCTCACACTAACCCACCTACAGTGCAGTACGGGGGAGTTCGCCTCATTGGATCGTTTTTTCATGTTATCGCATTTATTGGAATGACATCATAATTCCTCTCATATTGGCTCGATAATTATTGTATACCCTTATTCTCTACTCTTATTCTTAGTCTAAAGTCTTATTTTGGCAACATAAGAAGGGAATACAAACAAATCATCAAATTCATTAGCTTTATACTCCTGTGGTAAGCCATGCTTGTTATCTACTGTATGTTCATTTCTATTCTTTTGCACACTGTTGCAAGGCAAGCCCGGGCACATCACAGGAGGAAGAGAATTACTCCAAACTGTTCCAATGTCTTGTCTAGAAAGACGGCTTTATTTCAGCAGCGATGATGACAAGAGAGCCACTTGTGGACATTTGTGGAGTGGGTGGAAATCGGCACTCCAACATAGTCTTATACATTCCTGGAATGTCAGTGACACACAAGGACGAGTGTTTCCTGAAATCGCAGCACAATCCAGTACATTAGTACCGTGCAGAATTGAGCTTTTATTCCCCCCACTTAATGTATTGAACCTAAATTAACACTTGGCCATTACATTGACAAAAAGAGAGTAGAAAACAAAGAAAAGACAGTGCTCCAGTCTTCACTCAAAGGTCTACAATGGTGGCCCTGACAGAAAACCTGGCTTACAATCTCTTCTGTCATTTATCTAAAGCAGCGTTTCTCCAAAGGTTTTCCAGCGAGGGCCACATTATGAAAAATGAAAGGATGCGTCATATTATATGCTAAGAAGTTATAGATATACACTGCTCAAAAAAATAAAGGGAACACATCCATAACACATCCTAGATCTGAATTAAAAAGCATATTATTAGTATCAAATATTTCAACTTTCTCCTCAAATAATCGTTGTCAATTTTTTTCTCGTAATATTATGACTTTATTCTCGTAATATTTTTACTTTATTCCAATAATATTCTAACTTTTCCCTAATTTAAATTTCCTCAAAAAAATCCAAAAATTACAATTTCATTTTTGCTGTTGTTTTTTTTTTTTAATTTTCCAAATATTTCAACGTACTTCTAAAATAATGCTTGTCAATTTTATTTTTGGAATATTGTGACTTTAATCCCATAATATTTTGACTTTATTCCTGTAATACTGTCGCTTTTTCCTCTACCTAATTTTCCAAAAGTTACAAATTTATTTTGTTTTGTTTGTTTCACACAATACTACGACTTTTAAAAAATAACATATTTTTTCTTCAATATAAATTGACATTATTTTTCCTCATATTACAAGTTTATGCTCATAAAATTGGGACTTTTTTCATCATTAGAATGCAACTTTTTTCTCGTAATATTTTGAGATTATTTTCATAAAACTAGAGCTGTTTTTTCATTTATGAATCAATTTAAATTTACGAAGGAAATTTTCTTCTCGTAATTATGACTTTATTCCCATGATATTTTTACTTTATTATCTTAACATACATTTTTTTTACAGAACTTTTTATGCAATCTAATTTTCCAAAAATCACAACTTTCTTTGTTGTTTTGTTTGTATCTCAAAATATTACAACATTAAAAACATAATTTTTCTTTAATAGTTGAACTTTGATATTTACACTGCTCCTAAACTGACGTTATTCAACATAATACTAATTTTCTGGTTAGATTACAACTTTTTTCCCTTAATATTTGGACTTTATTCTTGTAAAAATGACTGCTGATTTTTTAAATTTTTGCTGGCTGTTTTGTTTTGTAGTTAGGCCAATAAAAAAAAAAAAAAAACAGCCATGTGTCGCAAATGGCCCACGGGCCGCACTTTGGACATCCCTGATGTAAAGGCTGCCTGATCGAACGGAAGTTCTCTGGTTCTTCCAGACCAAATTCATTCATTCAAATTCAAGTATGCCTTCATCCTCCCCTAAGCATTTACCACAAAGTTGGTACATGAATTGTGAGTGAATGGGTGAGTGCGAGTGAAAACTGATTAAGAGGTTTGTCTCATGAATTTTTTTCCGCATAATGTATTCTACTTAAACTGATCATGTTTTTCCACAATGTAACACACAGAACTGGAGTGATACACAAAGCAGACCATCCCTAATTAACACGGATTAAGAAAAAACAACCATGCAAAGTCTTAAATTTCCCCCGTGAAACTAATTACCTGCCTGAATAACAGACAAATGAAAATAAGACCAACGGAATTAATTATCATCCCAGCAAAAAGAGATTCCGCCAAAAGTTCCACTCTATCGTCCTCTCATCTTAATAAGAAGTGATGATTGACAGCTCATCAGCTCCCAGTCGTCACACCCAATCACACTGGAATCAAATCTCTGCCGTTTATTTGGCTCGTTCTGGTGCTTGCTGTAAGAAAACCCTCTCGAGGTAATCAGCTCAGACAGGACGCGTCACATAGAGGTTTGACGACATTAAAACGGGATTAAACTCATCCCAAAGTGAGCACGAGCAAACACTGCAGAACAGCTTGACAGTCACAGGAAAACCTGTCTGATACGATAACAACACCGTCACATGTACTTTGCAAAACATCCAATTAACCTGAAACAGTGCGGCTTTTAGCTTTAGGGAATTGTGTGTCTCCATCTCTAAATGATTTCACATTGACACAAACGAGAACTCTGCAACACAACATATGATAAATTCAAGCTGTCCTTAAATTTTACATATCTAATATTCAAAATGATGAAAATGAAACAGGGAAAAAGTTCAAGCACTATTGATTTTTTTTTTTTTAGTGTTGACTGTCACTCTGCGGGGTCTGCTGTGCGCTAGGGGCCTGAATCCAGTGAGGGGTCATGTGAATTGATCAATCTTTTCCAGGTCATACATACATCCGCTCCTCCATCCCCCTCCATCATACAATACACACTCATTGCTGCTTACCCATGCACGAGTGCACAGAGAGTAGCGTGCAGATTACAGCTCAGTAATTAAAGGGGTCAGTTGTGTTTATTTCAGGCATTGTTTCTTTTGATTTTGAAGCACTGTGGGCGGAATCATACTGATTAGTCGACATACATCGGATGACTTTCTATAAAAATATAAAATCAAATGTCTCGCCGACATTACATTCTCAAGCTTGATGATGAAGCTTGATGATGATGTTTCCACCAAGCTACATGAGCTGAAATAAGTCAATATTTTTTAAGTATATGAATGAAACAACCCCCTCCCCCCGTTTATTAAGCAGCAGAGACGAAGCCAGTTTCAATACGTGACGTGATTCCTGAGCACATCCCGGTGGGCAGAAACTTTCAAACTGCTGAATTTTAACACTAAAACGAGCAAGACCAATACCGATACTGATGACTTTTTTGTGTATATATTTATTTATAAATATAGTTCTATTTACTATTTATTATTATTTCAATTTAAAATTTGATTTATGACAGATACTTTCAAATACTTTCCACCTTTAGGTGGAAGGTACATCCACACATTTAGGGTTAGGGTTAAGAGGAAAAGTTAGGGTTAGGGGTTAGAGTTAGGGTTAGGACAACTATACCAACATAAACAACACAAAAAGGGATTGTTTTACAACAAAATAACAATTTTGGTGTTATTTTTGTTTTAGTTTGTCTTATATTTTATTTGATCTTACCCTGTTCTTATTTCCTGTCAGTTGTTTTTAGTCTTGTGAAGTACTTTGGGCACCACTGAGATGTTGTAAGGTACTATACAAATAAACTTTGATTTGAGTAGATGACATCACTACTATTAAGAAAATATCAAATAAAAAAAACGTACAAACCGTGACTCCAAGCGGGTTACTAGTCTTCAACGAAGAGCTGGTCATTTGGCGCCATCATTTCCATGATGAAACCGCAGACCGCTTTAGCCCTCTGTCCGTCTCTGGCAAACTTTCTGCACTCTGCGGTGATAGGAACAAGCCCCGGGCGTTGTAGCAATGCTGGCGTTTCAGGTGAATGTCAGCTCAACGTTTTTTTCCTTCATCCTGAAACTGTGAATGTTCGTCTAAATGAGCTCAGGGGGACGTCACAACACAAATAGTCGGTCAAAGCAAGCCATCACAATGGCCATTTTTTTCTATGCTTCTGAGGATCACCATAACCATAAGAACCAAAGTAAACGTAATTTAAACAGACATTAAAGGCTCACTGGCCGCACTTAAGAGTTGTGGAAAGCTCTGCTATCCCAATTGACCAGACGGTTTCTACTAGTGACAGCTGTTGGCATGCAACATTCGCTTCCTCTACTCACATAGCTAAAAGTACTGAAATGACTACACTCTCCCCCTGGCGTTTCGGAGGCGTGTTGCCAACGATTGAATTAGAGAAAATGCCTATAAACGAGGGCTTCAAGTACAAGTGTGAAAAATGGAAAGACCGAACTATTTCGTGGATTCAACTGTTTCAGTGCATATAAATGTACTGAATGAGGTCTGCGGCCATAAAATGGATTGCTAAAATGCCATTGATTGATTGATTACACATTGCTGTGTGTGCCCATGCATAATTGTGAGTTTCAGCAGAAAGCCAGCGGATGCTGTGACCTATCCTTTTCTCTGGTTTCGTTGTCAACGAAAACTCCCAGATTTCATTTTATTTTTTTCCAAAATTCCGTCTTTTACCTTTTACACTTAGTGTGTACATTTGTGACCGTAAATAAAATGTCCATTAATTAAATGCAAAAATCCTTACATTTACTGATGGAATACGTCATTGGCCAACTGACCCCAGTACTCCAGAAACCGATGTAGCTTGGCTAACTTGTCTAATGGGATGTCAGCCTTTGTACACATTGCTACAAAATCCTCAACAAACTGTAAGGCCTGTGCTTGTGGTTAAGGAAGACGTAGTCACCAATGCGCGACATGTGGCAAACAGCACCCTTATTTTGAAGGCCGGAGGAGTGTTGACTGTGTTGGTAGCTAGAATAAACGCGCCTCTCGTCCTTATTTGACGTCAGCGGGCATCGTAAAACGCTCGTTTCCATTAACAAGCGGTAAAACACGAACACAGTGCTTGCGTCGCACACACAGCTGCGCTAGCATGTTTTGCTAAACTAAGCTAACCGCGCTAGCTTCCATTCACGCTCCGTAAGAGAGGAGTTTCAACGTTTTTTGTTTCAGGTCGCCCTTTCGACGTGATTAGTCGGAAAGGGGGCCGACTAGTGTTTGTGCTGAGGTTCCGCGCCAAAATACTTCCCCCGCATAAACCTTCCTTCTCCTGACGATGACTGCATTTCATTCACATTATGTCAAATTCCGCGAGATGCCGCGTTTAACAATTCCGTTTTTATTGGCCAATTCCGCCATTCCGTTAATGCGGAAATCATAGGGCCCTACTGTGGTCAGCTATCTTTAATAGTCACGTTGGACATGACTTGTGTTCCTGAAACAACATTCTTCATTCATTATCCTTTTAAAATTGAACATCTAACAGAGTTTGTTTCGGGTGTGAATATCTGTATTCAGGTTCAGAAAGGTAGGAGCACAGCAGGCACTGGAGCACAGACAGGCCAGCAGGTGAACCTGAGGGAGTCCTTACGCGCGGTTCAAACCTCTGTGGGGGGAAACAACTCTTTATGACTTGTCTGCATCTTTCAATTCCTGCGCTGCGGCAGACTGTCGCACCGTCACTGCTGGATGAGCTGGTCCGGTGCCAGACGGCAGCTTTTACTACTGGTCTCTGCTTCAAAATAAACTTCCCAAGTTTAACCTTGAGAAAACGTTTGTTTGATACGCTGCCATGGTCAGAGGATGGAGGAGCAAAGCTAAGTGGAGTCTGAGGCGAACGCGGAAGTTTTGCATTTCCTTTAATCCGCCAACTGCGCATTCGCATTCAAATGACACCAGACAGAAGAAGCAGTCATGCCTGGGGCTGTTAGCGACACTCCTCCCTCATGATAAATTAATTAGCATGAAGCTATCAGATGAATGGGGGATGTGGCTGTACATACAGTATGAGGAAGCGAATGAAATGTAGAACAGCTGAAACCGTCTCCCACAGGCTTCTGCTGAGTATGCAAACTGCAGCTCACCTTTACACTCATATAATATATCATACTTTATGCTCATAATCAAATAAAATGAGGAAATAAGTCATCTCTGGGTCGGGAATTTCATACTAATAGGCTATTAGTGCCGCCCTGAAGCAATGGAAAGCAAACAATATATGAGTGTTTTATTTGATCTTCCTTCAGTCATCAGAGAACAACTCCACTTCAACGCTACAACCTTTCCTGCTCCGTTTTAAATTACTGCCTGCGCATCTTTGATGACGCTTCATTACTTCCACCGCAATGAAAATCACATTTTATATCAAGTGACAGCTATGTTGGAAAAGCACAGAGTGGCTTGGAAGGAAATCAAGATTATCATCTTCACCAGTCTACACTGCGCCCTCATACGTGAAGATATTACTAAATGTTTAATCGTATGCTTTTATTTTCACATTGTCATATTGATTTATTCTGAAATATGCTCCATTAAAAGTCTTGGAAATTGAGAATGTATCGATGAGATAATTACTGTAGTACAGTGGGGGGAAAAATAAGGAATACATCAAAGTGTGAAGCGAGCCTCTCAGGGCAGACAACCAGAACATTTCAGCTAGGTGCAGCAGCTTGAAAAAATGAAGAAAAAAACTTTTTTTCTAACTTGCTAAACGAACTTCACTTACAGTACGTTGAATAAAAAATTAATTGATTGTCAGCAGTGAGAGTGTATTGCATCCATCCATTTTCTATGCAACGTAATCCTTTATAAGGTCGTGGGGGTATGCTGGAGCCTATCCCAGCTGACTTTGGGTGGGAGCCAGGGTACGCCCTGCACTACTCGCCAGCCAGTCGCAGGGGACAAACAATCATTCACACTCACATTCATACCTGTGGACAATTTAGAGTCGCCAATTAACTGTCACGCACTGTGGGCCAGCCTGCGTGACAGTTTGTTTATTTACCCCTACGCGCCTTAGTTCCGGCTTCCATCCCCATATTTTGTTGTACTTCCTGTTTCATGCTAGCTGGTTAGCTAGCATTTTCGCGTGCCGCACGTCTGTTGACTGCCTGCACCTCGTTACGTGCCATCTGCAAGGTTCCCTGCTTTCTGTTTTGCTGTTGAGAATTAAATGAAAGACTTTTTACCTGCACCAGTGTTGTACTGAATGACATGACATCAAACAGGCCAAGGAAAAACATCAGCGGCTGATGACAGAAACATTGTGAGAATTGTTAGGAGAGACCCTAAAACAACGATCAGTGACATCAGCAATAACCTGCAGAGGGCAGAAGTAAAGGTGTCACTAGCTTGTGTTCATACAAGACTTCAACAAAAGCACAATGGCTACACAAGAAGATGCAAATTATGCACTCATTAGCAAGAAGAATCGGAAGGACAGGCTGGAATTTGGCAAAAGGTAAAGAGATTAGCCTAAAAAAAGCCAGAGAGAAGAGTTTTACGGACTGATGAATTTTTGAGGCTCATCCAATATTAATCGTAAAGCCATGTTATGTTTGTCAGATTAAATGATCACATACAGTGTGTGTGACAGTCTGTCCTGGATTGTGCATCCAAGCTACAATCTAAATGAAAGCATCAGTTGTGTGTATGTTTTTCACCATCTGTGCATTACAATGACGCAAAAGCATTCCACGGGGACATCCAGTTTTAGGAGTATTTTTGTTTGGGCAGCTTTTGATTCAAATGTATTTCTCCAAAGAGTTTTTCCTCCTTTGAACGCCCAGCCAAATACTTGCAAAGTAGCACAGCAAGGAAAATCTCCCATCAAGTCAGCCAAACAGCATACCTGCAGTCCAAATAAGATGTCCCGGGAACTATTTCTTTTTTAAACTCAATGAAGGAAGCACAGTAAAATGGTCAATTGTTGATTGACTCCACAAGCACACTCAGGCAAAGACAGCAAAACAGCTCGTACGTGAAGCGTTTATGTGAAGGTCAAGCACTCGTGTACTTGCACTGACAACGTTCTTCTCTAAATTGCCTCCCCACTGTGCTGCTGGTTAGGCTGTCACAGCAGTGTGAGGACACTGTGTGTACTGTGAGTTTTACAGTTATTATGCTGCGGATTAATTGCTCATGAATCCCAAATGATGATTATGAGGCATGTCAAATGTTACACAAAATATTGGCAATAAATGAGATGGGACGGGACAGAAATTCTCCACTCATATGACCACTCAATATGGTCATTAAGTAGATGAATGATCACAGGGTGACTTTGCCCAACCTGACATGCCAGATGGATGGTTTCACAAATCCATCTGGTAGAGAGGTGACAGAAACTATTAGAAAAGGCACAGGTATTAAAACAAAAATACTGGAAAGTGATTGTGCAATTGTTTAGACTCCCACATACAACATAGCCCATTTAGATCAACAAGTAGAGTAAACAACGTACCAGCTCATCATGCAAAAACACATTACAAGGTGGATCCCCGCACATTCGCAATTCAGTATTCACGGTAGGGCTGGGCGATATATCAATATTGTTAATATATCGATATTGCTATTAAGCACTATATCAAAAACAAGGTCAGTTTATTTATAGAGCACAATTCATGCACAAGGTAATTCAAAGTGCTTTACAGTAAAGAAGCGTAAAATCACTTCATAAAATCATTCCATAAAATCATTCTAAAATCCATCCATCCATTTATTTCACTAGGGTCGTGGGGGTATGCTGGAGCCTATCCCAGCTGACTTTGGGCGAGAGGCGGGGTACGTCTTGGACTGGTCGGCAGCCAATCACTGGGCACGTATAAACAAACAACCATTCACACTCACATTCATATCTACGGATTTAGTGTCGCCAATAACAGGAGAAAACCCACGCATGGGGAGAACATGCAAACTCCACACAGAGATGGCCAAGCAGAGATTCAAACCCAGGTCTTCCCGACTGTGTGGCCAACATGCTAACCACTAGGCCACTGTGCCCATTTTAAAATCCTTACATAAAATTCCAGAAATCATTCCATAAAACAAAAAAATAATAATAATATAAGCTTTTGTTACAAACATAAATTTGTGAAATTGAATATGCTTATGAAAATAGCTCTTCAAATCATTAAAAATAAGGCAACCAAAGTATGGCTGACTTTACTTTTCTTATTACACAGCATTACCCACAATATTGTTTGGCTTTTGTAACAAACCTCTGTGAGTCAGGTCCCTGTTCCAATAAAAGAGCCAATAAAAGTCCGTCCAGTAAAAGATAAAATTGGAAAAAATGAGCGTGCAAAAATACTTTTACGATAGGACTAATCATTTGATATGGTTATAGATCAATTTGTGGTGTGATTTAGAATATATGACATTTTTTAAACTCTAAACGCAAATAGTAATTTATTGACGGTCCCTTGTACAAACAACCAGCGGTTAGAGCAGCCCTTCCCGTGCGAGCTCCCTGCACCATGACATAGCAGTCTGGGCACAGTGAGGGGGAACTATTGCTGTAGCTATGGAACGTGAAACTTCCCCACGGTACACCGCAGACATGTCTGCATGGTGGTGTTGCGTTTTCTTCTTCTTGGAAGTGGCGCGAGTCGAGTGGCAACCAGCTTTGAAGGGCGTTACCACACCGGCCATGGTGGAGTGTGGCCCAGAGTTACGAACGTTAAACAGCAACCGGATCAGCCCGATCTCGTGGTGCAAGCCGATATTATCCGATCTTCAAAATACAGCAGATCAGCAGCCGATCCCGATCCTGAAGATCGGATCGGGACATCCCTAGTCCTAATGCAGCATGTTACACAAGATATTTTAAATGACCAACCACATTAAACGGCCAAAATATGGAAAAATCCAGTGACTGACATGCCAAAGTGATGAGTGGAAGATCTACTGACAGCATGACAACATGACTATGGTGAATCACAATGTACATGCACACTTTCCACAGAGGAGCAGGATTAACATGGGGATGGAGAGAGATAAATGCTTAATTAATAAAGCAGGGATGGGCACATTGATCCCCAATAAGTGCCACAAAAGGCCTGATGTTGTTTTTGGAGTCCCACCAATGCTGTGTGCTGCACTTTATAAGAGTGACACACCATAACAAATTTCAGAATGAAACTCTGAAATGTCAAATATCTTCTATATTCACAGTAACTAATCAATTAGGAATAGACTCTGTGCTAGTGCTTACATCTTTGATGGTAGAACCCATCAATAAACGTAATGCGATACCCAAAATCACCAGTCATCACGAGCATCAGTGAGACAAAGTGCTCTAATAACAATGTGGGATCATTACAGATCACTTGTTGCCCATCCCTGCCATGCAGTGCCGTGACACAGGTGGAGGCAAGGATGTGTTTGTACCTCTCTCTGTGTAGCGGGTACATTTTATAGCTGGCAGACAGCTCCTCTGCAGCAGAACCAGAAGAAAGTCAAAGAGACAGGGCAAAAAGACATTAAGATTGTCAGGTGTTGTTACAATGATCACACCAAACACGAATCCAAGAAACATTTTACACAGGTGTTCACCTCAGACGGAGGATGCACAAAGCCACTTTCTTGCAAAATATTGTGGAACCTCTAAAGGCAAACAACCTGGAAATTGTTGCTGGAATGCAACATATCAGAAAAGAGACAAAAATGTCGATCACAGTTTCCCAAAGCTGATGTGTGTGATCTTGTTCTGCCTAAAACACAAAGATAATAGGTCTGCTTTCATGGATAACTCAGGAAATTAAAGAACATATTCACCTTTTGAGAGGCAGAGATCAGAATTGATTTAAATCCATAAGTGAATTTACGCAAAGTAGGATTCCTTATTTATAAATGGAATATTTTTGTAGTTGGAGCATAGAAAACCTGTTTAGGACCTTTTAAATGCGTTTTTAAACATTATCTAGACATGAAATAACACCCCAATAGTCACCTTTACACTTACATTAATCAATATAGTAGACAAAATAAGAGTAAATAAGCCATTTAAGACATAAATAAGACTCATGCTCATCTGTGGTACTATAAATGTGTCCCCTCGGGGACCTGAAAGACAGGTGTACAGGAAGTGACATTGAGCTTTTCAGTGTTGAGTTTCACCTTTGCTTGACTAATGGCCGCAAAAGTAGTCCATGTTTTTATTAGGGATTTTTATGAGTGATTATTGGGCCTGTTGTGAGATCATTCAAACCTGCAATAAAAGCCAGTTCGACAATCCAGTCTGATCCCTATTACAGCAACATTACTCATTACTGACTTTACAGGTTGCACTGACGTGATCTAAGTAGTAAGTGGGTTTTTGCGGAACATTATTTCACAGGTCGGTTGCTGCAACATACTTGAGCGTCTGTGTAAGGCATCAAAACAGACATCATCTCCTTATCAGCTGTGGACACAGAAGAGGACTTTGCATGAAATAATCGTACTGATTTATCAGCTGAATGTCAGTGCTGGCTGACATTTGCCTTGTTGGGACGCAAGGTGGCATTCACAAATGCCAGTGGATGTGGATTATCTGATAATGTGTCTAATGTTTGTGGACAGGCGAGACGTGAGAAGGCCAATGGGTTCAGTGTGTGTGTGTGTGTGTGTGTTTTTAAATAAAAGGTCTGACTTGATAAGGGGAAGAAATAATACAAGTACGACTTTAAAGTTAATATTGGTAAAGAAAAATCACAGTGGCAAATCCTTGTTTCAAATTAACCTGTAGTTAAGATGGAATTGTGCTCATATGAGGGATTGTCCAAAAGGACGCTGGTTTTCCACAGAGTGACAGTGTGTTTGAACCAAACTATTGGCAGCCTGCATAATGCCAAACCAAATATACACTCTACAGCTGAAGAGACAGTGCACAGCTTGAGTTTCTCAATGCAAATACACCCAGTATCCACTTTGCAGCAAGCTAGAGGGCCAGTAGTGTGTGTGTGTGTGTGTGTGTGTGTGTGTCTGTGTGTCATGGAAATAGAGGAATAGAGAACAGGAAATATGTGTAGTTGCTGTACACTGCAAGCCAATATGACCTCTGCTTGTGTCTCATCCTTTCAATGTAACGTTGGCCCAATGCATTTTATACAAAACAAACCTACGGTGGGCGACAGGGTTAAAGACGCAGCAAAGTCCAAACGTTCCGAACACGGAAATGATCCAAAACCACAAACACCATAAAACGGGGGAAATGCTGCAATCACATATGTGCTGTCAAAAACAAAAGCAAGAGAAAAATGCTGCAAATGCAAACAGCACACACAAACTCTGAGAAATGCAGAACGTTCACGGAACAAAACAGAATTGTGTCAGGTTCCCAAGCCAAGTTTGAGGGACCTTTGTTTAACACTTGGCCGTAATATTTTACAGTAATATCAAGCAATTAATTTACCGGCGAATGTTAGCGTTCCTTAGAATGACACCGTTGAGTGTTTAACTATGACATTAAAAAAAAAAAAAAACGTTACGCTTCTTTAAAAGTCAAACAACTTGCTTCCGGGCAAGAAAGACGGACAACCCTCAAACTTCTGTTTTGTTACATGAACTTGCAGCATTTCTCTTATGCAGTTGTTGGGGGCTGGAAGTTGTGTATTTTTGCATTTGTTATTGATCTCGCAGCATTTATGTGATTGCATCCTTTTTTCCCCCATTGCACTCGTTTTATGGTGTTTATTTGGGGTTTTGGATCATTTTTGTGTCTGTGTCAAACACCGTACAAACCCACACATTGTTAATAGTAATAATAATAATAATATCATCTATCTATGTACCAATCTAGTTATCCATCTATCAATCCTTTGGTGGACGTTTGAAGACGACCTTCTTGGGGTCACAAGGTCAAGGTGCATGAAACCAGGTAAGGCAATGAGGTTTACAAACACAAGAAAAAATTGCACCTTTGACGATTTAGTTTGGGTAGTTTTTCACTGAATTAGGTCACCACAAAGTTGACAATGTCATCTACTGAGGCAGTGGATAACAGCTGTAGGGACGTAGAGGACGTCAAACTTACCCCATGCTGCTTGGATCTTAAATGAAAGCTGAATGCTGAACGTCTTTTCACTGAAGAAAAAACTGGTCTCCCCCCTAACTGTTACTGTTTTTCCATCAAAAGGCTTCGATTCACATTTTTCTGTGGGGAAAAAAATCACTTCCGACTCTTCGTTTTTCTTCCGACAGTGGTGCTTCTCTTGCCAAGTCAGTTGTAGTCCAGCCTGCCTCCCTTTGTCCGCGGCTTTCCTCAGCCAGCAACACGGCGGCTCTCACTCTGCCGGCAATTTCCCACCGAGAACTGTCTGTCAGCTCGGGGAACCACAAAGAGTGAAGAAGGCCGATGAAAGCCGGTAAAAAGAGTGCTTTTTTGCCCGACGCTCCTTCGGGACTTGTGCTCGGCTCCCCTCCCGCTTGTGTGCCAAGTCACACTGGGATCCCACTCAAGCCCATTGGTGGGACCTTAGCGTTTACGGCGCCATCTGCCGGACATCATGCGAAGTAGGAGGAAGCACCCCGCCCCCAATCAAAGACTCGGGTGCGTCCGCAAAATGCAATGGCAAAATGGAAAAACAGAAAGAAAGAAGAATAGAAAAAGTGTAAATAGATAAACAAATTAAATTTATATATATATTTATGTTTATTTATTTATTTATATTTATATATATATATAATATTAGTATCAGTATATAGTATATATTAGTATATACTGTATATATATACATCATATATTTTATTAGTTTATTTTACATGAAGGAGCATCACATGTAGTAATAAAAGACATTTCAAAACAGCAACAAATAAAATAAAAATAAAATAATTACAGGAGTAAAATAATGACAGAAACATTGTATTGTATTGTATACAAAATTAGTATAAATATGAACTTTAAAAAGTGCCTTCGAAGTAATATGAATATAAATAAATTAATACTTCAAATTGTGCAATCAACAAATGAATCTATATGAAATGTGCAAAATCTTGAAACTAAATAAAACACAATTTAACCACTACACCACCTCTCTTTTGCATTTCCAGCTTTTTATTTTTCAGCGCCGCTCCTAAATTTATTTTAGGCCCCATTTTGGTCTTTAATATACAGTGGTGTGAAAAAGTGTTTGCCCCCTTCCTGATTTCTTGTTTTTTTTTGCATGTTTGTCACACTTAAATGTTTCAGATCATCAAACACATTTAAATATTATTCAATGACAACACAACGGAACACAAAATGTAGTTTTTAAATGAATCTTTTGATTATTAAGAGGAAAAAAAATCCAAACCTACATGGCCCTGTGTGAAAAAGTGATTGCCCCCCGTTAAAACAAAAATTCATTGAGATTACATGAGATCTATCAGTCTGGAAAAGGTTATAAAGCAATTTCTAAAGCTTTGGGACTCCAGCGAACCACAGTGAGAGCCATTACCCACAAATGGCGAAAACATGGAACTGTGGTGAGCCTTCCCAGGAGTGGCCGGCCAACCAAAATTACCCCAAGACTGCAGCAATGACTCATCCAAGAGGTCACAAAAGACCCCACAACAACATCCAAAGAACTGCAGGCCTCACTTGCCTCAGTTAAGTCAGTGTTCATGACTCCACCATAAGAAAGACACTGGGCAAAAACGGCCTGCACGACAGAGTTCCAAGACGGAAGCCACTGCTGAACAAAACGAATATTAAGGTTCGTATCAGTTTTGCCAGAAAACATTTTGATGATCCCCAAGACTTTTGGGAAAATACTCTGTGGTCTGATGAGACAAAAGTTTAACTTTTTGGAAGGTGTGTGTCCGTAAAAGTAACGCCACATATCAGAAAAAGAACATCATACCAACAGTAAAATATGGTGGTGGTAGTGTGATGGTCTGGGGCTGTTTTGCTGCGTCAGTACCTGGAAGACTTGCTGTGATAAATGGAACCACAAATTCTGCTGTCTACCAAAAAAATCCTGAAGGAAAATGTCCGGCCATCTGTCGGTGACCTCAAGCTGAAACCAACTTGAATTCTGCAGCAGGACAATGATCCAAAACACACCAGCAAGTCCATCTCTGAATGGCTGAATAAAAACAAAATGAAGACTTTGGAGTGGCCTTGTCAAAGTCCTGACCTGAATCCTATTGAGATGCTGTGGCATGATCTTAAAAAAGTGGTTCATGCTCAAAAACCTTCCAATGTGGCTGAATTACAACAATTCTGCAAAGATAAGTGGGCCAAAATTCCTCCACATTGCTGTGATAGACTGATTGGAAGTTATCACAAACTCTCGACTGCAGTTGTTGCTGCTAAGGGTGGCCCAACCAGTTATTACTTTTGGGGGCAATCACTTTTTCACACAGGGCCACGTAGGTTTGGATTTTTTTCTCCCTTAATAATAAAAAGTTTCATTTAAAAACTGCAATTTGTTTGATGACCAAAATGTGGAAAAAAAAAGAAATCAGGAATGATTTTTTCACACCTCTGTTAGCTGTTAATCAAATTGAACCCTCCACATACCACTAGTCATTGAAAATGGAAACATAAATTGACTTGAACTGGTTAGAACCTTTCTGATTATATGGCCCCCCTAGAGGTTGAAGCCCTATGCTAGGAGCCCACCCTGTTGGGGTCTCCAATGGGTAGCTTGTGAGCGTGCCAAAGGATAAAACATGTCAGGACCATTTTAAAAAGTTTGTTTTCTCTCAACTTTAGTTGAAAACCAAAAACTGTTGCTTATCGTTTACAAATACGACACAGGTGACACGCTTCTGTTTTTATTTTGTCAAAGTCGTTCTCATGGGGAAACATTTTGAGACCCCTGTTCTATTGTAAACTCATAAGCATTCACATCTATGGAGATCTATCCACACAAATATAAAACTCAAAAAGATGAGAAAAATCGGAAGGTTTTTCACTCATTATTCAATGAATTTTAACAGTCCATTTCCTTCCCTATGAATGGTGCAACTTAAACATGTTTAAAAATACTCAGACGTGCCATGATATTGCTGCTCACTGGCCTGTGATGGCACTCACTGCTTTTCTGTTTAGCGTGTTTGCAACATGAACATCGAATCTTGTTTATAGTTGTCTGGAGGGCAACTGGGTCGCCTAGGTAGGACCAACAAGCCTCTGCTCGCATCAGTCTGAGCATTAATCACCTCTGGCCACCAAGTATGATGACACAAATGGGTCTCCTTGGATGTCAGGCGTCAGTTAATTGCCAGCAGAATCAAACTGAAAGCTTCACTCTCATTGCAAGACAAGGAGACAATGGCATGCGTGTGCTGCTACGCAAAAGCAGCCACATGCAATGACATATCTGTTTAAATATTATTGTAGATATAATTTCATAATTAAACGTCATGCCTGTAGGCAGTAAAAGAGCCAAACATTGCGTGTGAAAGATGATCTTATAGCAATAAAGACATTACAAAACACCAGGAAGTAGGCCTGTACTGATTCAGCTGCATGTTTGTCCTTTATTTGCCATACATTATGAATGTCTTCTCTCACATTTTAAAACTCAACTCAGGAGGTTAGATGTTCAAGAAAAATACATTAATGGAAAGGAATTGAGTACAATTCTCAACACAACAAACACAGGAGTTCAAATATGTTGCATTGGCCCAAATTAATGTATTCATAGCATAAAATCAAAAATGCTGATATGGATTAGTTGCAAATTTTGCTTATAAACGCCTAAATATTTGACCTATCTCTTAATTAACAGGAAAAGGGGTAGTTCCACGCCATTTCTTTTTGTCTGTAATGCCATTCACGACTGTTGCGCCACGTAGAGGCCAGACGCCGTCAATACATAGGAGGGCCAGTAATGGAGTGGGTGATACTGCAAATATTTGTATCGAATCGATACCAAGTAAATACAGGGCCAAATTTCCGAAGCCGACACCAATACTTTTAGGCAAAAACAATGTCGACAAACTTATTTCTGAACACTTTAATATAAATACAACAATATAAGACAATGCAACAATAGCAACAAAATAATAAAATCATTCCATTATTTCCTTTAATTACATAAGATATTTGAGCAGCATACTCGTGACCCTACGAAGGACAAGCGGCATAGAAAAAGGATGGATTATTTCAGCAAAATGAAGTCAAAAATAAAGAAAAAAGCAAAAACTACTATAGGGTCTCATTCATATCCTTTGCCCCCAAGTCCTCCTGTGGCCAAGGATTTTGCTGGGTTTCCAAAAAATATAACAATGTATCAATGTAACAGTATGAACAATACAAAAAACACATACATTTGTCAAAATAAACACAGAAGACAACTGAAAAATATGAGCAAACCATCTTACATCGATCCGATAATGATACCATACTCCATATCAACACAGTCGATATTAGTGTCGATTCACTCATCCCTTGTTCTGTCACTGTTCACAGCAAGAGTCAGCGGGCGATCACCCTTTGAAAACCGTTCCTGTTAAAAACGCAATGACCTGGCAGCTCGTCCCGTTCTTCTGATGAAACTTCCCAAAATGCTCAATGAGGTTTCACCTGTGCTAAAAGATGGCGGAGTCGGATGGTGTGGCGATTTCAACGACACATTCACAGAGCAGGTGAGTGGGTCTGGTTAAGTATGTAGTCAGTCGGTCCTCGGGGTCGGACAGGTTGGCGGTGCTTCTTTAAGCGACGTCTCGATGGCGCCTCGTCTGCAGCCGCTTTTAGAGAGGCGGGCGAGAAAACAGGAAACACCGAGGATCTGTCTCGGCCTGTGGATTCTACCCGGCTACTCCAATCGTAGGCTATCAAGAGCACAATATATATTCTCGATCGCGATGTTCTCAATACAGATATGTTAGAATTGCGTTAACCAATCAGTAGGCCAATAAATAACGTCTAAATAGAAGAATATTGGCTAAAATTAGTTCCTTGCGGAGGTAAACGGAAAATAAGTGCAAATGTCCTGACCATTGTGAATAGTTGTCACGCTTGTATTTTCTTTAATGTACAAACCCATGAAACACAAAATGTGACCTATAATTCCCATTTTTGATTGATGGTGTGAAATGCTACCATATGGCCAATACCCATCACAATGGCTATAGCAAAAATGATATCAAAATTAAAAAAAAAAAGTAGACATTAGTATGGTATTTCCAGTAGCCATTTTTTATGTAGCCCAAATAATTTATTAATTGGGAAAGTCAATGATTGCTCGGTCATGAATGTAATAACAGTATTTGTCGCAGCCATTCTTGCGAGTACCAACAACAGGTACTCACGAAAGGTTAGGGATAGTCGGCTTTCGGGTGAAATTTATGCAAAATTTACAACAGGTGTGTGATCCATGTATTGACCAATAAATGTCCTGGTTCAATTAGAATTGGTATTTAAACAGTCCTCTTCACCATGCTGTTCACATTTTGACAATCATGAGACCAAGACCACACCTAACTATTGATCAACAGTACCTGACCATGGCAAGGCTTCATATGGGATGTTGTCAGAGGGAAGTGGCCACTGTGCTGAAAGTGCCACAGGGTGTCACTACCAGGTTGCGATAGGGATACATAAAGACTGGAAGAGTCACTGGAAGGCATACTGAAAACCTTTATGTATAAAAAAAAAAAAATACACCTCTTGTGAATCTTGCCATTCAGCTCCTGCTAGAGAACAGCAAGTTGTGCAAAAAGTACTGAAACACTGAACAGCTGGATATGTGCATTCAAAAGTTTACAAAAGATCAAATTAAGTTAACCTGTAAAGGTTATGCTGTAATCCCTCGTTATATCAGTTAATTGTTTCCAGACCCGACCATGACAGGGGAATTTTGGCAAAATAGGGTTCCTTATTTAATATGAATGAAATATTTTCGTAGTTAGAGGATATAAAAACCTGTGTTTGTTGCTATAAATGTGTTCCCTAGGGGAGAAGAGTGAGTGGCGAGCAGGAACTGATGTCAGGGGTTGAAAGTTGAGTTTCTTCTTGCGAAATTTATTTTGGTGCTAGAGTGGGGTGTGGACAGGAAGTGACATTGGCAGTTCAGAGTTGACTTTTAGCTTGGCGTGGGTTACGGCTACAACAGTGGCCCGTGTTAGGGGTTATTGTGCCTGTAGTGAGGTAATCCAAACCTGGAATAAATGTCTGTTGCGCCAGCGATTAAGTCTGTTGTTAATGTGTCTCATCGAACATTACAGTAACATTACTGACACCTAGTGACTAGTGCAGAATACTACGTCAGCGTTTTTGAAGGCGTCTTTTGAATGCCATATATTTATATTTTAGCTCATTTAGCCATTTTTATACATTTTTACTAATAATAGGTCGTACCACACAACTGCATGATTTATTAATATATTTTTGTAAAACCGAGAGTAAACCTGCAAAATTCAAACCACAACGTGGCGAGGGACGACTGTAATGCATTTTAAATTCATCCTGAAATTTCACCCAAAAGCCGAATATCATTTTTTTGTGAGAAGTGTACGTCACTGTGTTTTCTAGCATTTGTAGTGTAGCATCAGTACTTGCTCTTGCACTTTGAGGGACAAGATAAGATAAGATAATTAAGGTTAATCTATGATTCTACCAATCACGCAAGTTTTGTTAATGCTTGCAAATGAAATAGCTATGAAAGAATTGTGGGTTTATGTACTTAACGTTAATTTCCCTTGGCAGACCTAAAATGCTCACCTGATTCAGTTGAGGATCTGAATAAATTTACAGTTTTAAGTTTAGGATCCCTTGTTTCACTCAAAGTGACAAGGCCTTTTTCTCTTCCAGTATGGCTAGCAAGAATAGCACCCTGCGCTGCACATTTTCAGCCCCCAGCCACAGTGCCACCCTCCTCCAGGGCTTGTCGGTATTACGGGCTCAAGGCCAACTTCTTGATGTGGTGCTGGCCATCAATGAGGAGCGCTTCCAGGTCCACAAAGCTGTGCTGGCCGCTTGTAGTGATTACTTCAGGTCAGTGTGGATCACAGGACTTCCTAGTGCCCATATACATTTTAAATTCACAGCACTTAGTGGATTACGTCGCTCGAAGCACTTTGCATAAGGCGCCAGTGCAACTAGATCCAAAGCCTTTTGGTCAGGAGAGCTACGTAATGCACCGGAAAATGACCGACAACAAATTGCTAAAGGATGTTGTTCGGAACACATTCTGATCAGAATAGATATTATCAACGGTCAATTTTCACAAGTGTAGAAATGGAGACCTGCCAACCTTGTCGTACTCTCAGAATCAGCCTTTACTTGCCACTTATACAGAGGTACAAGCGGAACTGTGCAATCATTCGTCCATACATATACACCATACTCTACAATAAGACAGGGCAATGGAAGAGGGAGAGGAAAGGGAAAAACAGGAGGAGAGGGTAGGGAAAAAAAGACAATTCCAATTCCACAGTGTGGGACTGTCAAAAAACCTCAGCATATGTAGGCACAAACAAGCACACTTTTACAACATGAACATAAGACTTGCACCAGGGGAGAGGGAAAATGGGAGTAGAGGTGATCCCAACGCAGCCAGCCACAGCTAATGCAGCGATTATCGGCGCCAGCTGTGGTCCCCGTCTCGGCAGAACCGGGTGGATATAGCGGCAAAGGCGTTGGATGAAGGAAAGGGATGTATGTGCGAATGCGCATGCGAGTGTTCTTGGATGCATGAATGTGTAGGCCCGAAGAAGTTCCCCCGACAGGTGCCCAACCTTGGAGCCGCAGTTCGCAGGGTGTCATCGCGATGACACAGCAGTTGCCATGGAGACGTCCGTGAACGAGCCCGTGACAGAGACAACAAACAATAGGTGTTTGTGAAGAAGAGTAGGAGGGAGTCAGAGCGTCCCGCTGCAGCAATCTCTTGGGGGAAATTGTTGTCGAGCCACGACCTTGGATAGGCCGAGGGGGGAGGCCAAAATGCAGTAGTGTTTGGGTTAGCATGGGTTGCCGCATTCCAATAGACTCTACTCTATTTGTCCATTCTGGTCTCCCAATCGATCCATCTGCCTTTGCAAAGCCGAAAGATTCCCCAAGATATTTTCCTTGTTGTGATTCACAGTCGCAGTCTGAGTTGTAACATCTTGACTAACCATATCAATCACGACGGGTTGCTGTTGGAGAGCGTTGAACCGCTGCTTCCGTCTTACGAATTCCGCGATACACCAGGGCTGTGCATAGGTAACCGTCTTCGACGTCCTCCATGGAGAGGAGAATTGCCAGCCAGATAACCTTCCACTTCCCCCAACTCTCCATCACGTACTCGGTGGTGACCGTTCTGTCAGGGCACACAGGTTCCCCCGAACCCAAGCTTCTCGTCGAGAAGATATTGTCATCAGTTGATCAATTCCATGATTTAGGTTTGGAGAGCAGTGCAGAGAGAGGCTCCTAAAAATATGAGACAGGACTAAAACGACACACAGAAGCAAAGCAGGGAAGATAATGGAGAGGAGAGGTGAAAGATGTGGCCTCTTTCGTTGAGAGCCAGCACACATTTTGACCCTTGAATACACCTGTCCACTGTGCTACTGTCCAGAAATACATTTTGTTGCAGTTCACCAGCTTCAGTTTCAAGTTCCGTCTGCGAAACGCAGATTATGCTCCTAGCGTACGCTCCACCAGCTCACTCATCCCCCTGCAAACCCTCTTGCATAGCGTGACCTGCACCTCCAAAAAACTCTAATCTCGCAGACCGTAAAAGGCTGTGATTGGCCGACTGTAAAACATTATTTTCTGTATGTATATGTTCAGGCCCTTCTCCTCTGATGTCTGATCATTTGCAATAAAAGTGACTCTTGTAACACGTGGATTAGTTTCAGCTGCAATAACACTCCCCTTCTCGCTTTAGCTACCGTCATTCGCTAGTGACGAAGGAAGCTAACAAGCTAAATAGTCGACCATAGTTGTATGCTCGATCATGATATAGCGTTGTAAAAGATGCGGCCCAGAGACTTGTTTTTATTGACCCGCAGTAATTGTTAAAAAAAACACTAAAAAAATAGAGTAAGGCATAATGTAACGAGAAAAAGCCGAAATTTGATACTAATAACAACACAAATCTTTGTCTTTAATATATATACATAATGTTTTTGGTTTTTTTTAGCCTTTTATAGAAAATTTAAAAAACTGGGCCCATGCCGGTGATGGGGGCAGAGGATGGTGGAGCACTCATGAAATTTCTTCAAGGTTGGCAGGTCTGAAAATATGTAAATTAGATAGGATAAGTGATATGGTAAATGACAGTCAGCTGTGATATATCATGATGTATAGGTAAGTGAAGAAAGAAAAACATATATCAACAAAAATGAAACAAGTTGGTTATGCAGTCATGGAAAAAATGATTAGACCGCCCTTGTTTCTTCAGTTTATTGAACGATTTTAATGCCTGGTGCAACTAAAGGTACATTTGTTTGGACAAATATAATGAAAACCAATATAGCTCATAAGAATTTAATTTAAGTTCTGATATCTAGCAACTTACATGTTTTTTTTGATAATAACCAAAATCACATAGATTCTTGCATGAATAGCTATAGCATTGTACTGACAAAAAAATTAACTTTTATGAGCTATTTTTGTTGTCATTGTTATATTTGTCCAAACAAAGGTACCTTTAGTTGTATCAGGCATCAAAATGAACAAAGAAACTGAAGAAACAAGGGTGGTCTAATCATTTTATCCATGACTGTATTTATAAATACAATGAACTGGACCAGATATAGTGAAGAGCTTGGTGCATTGCATCATGGGAAATCCCCCGTTAGTCTAGGCCCATGGGCTGATTCAGAACAAGCTTGTCTGCCTCTTACTGAATCTGTAAGATTATATGGTACCATTGTAGAGGAGGCTGATAACTGAAAGTGCTGCCTCTGTTTTCATATCAATAAGGGCTCTAATCTTGTTGTGGAAAGTAGCTGCAGCAGTCTGAGTTCTGCATCCAGAATGAATATGTCTATGAAAGATTTACAGTTTTCACTTGTTTTTGTGTTGCAGAGCCATGTTCACTGGAGGCATGAAGGAGTCAAATCAAAATACTATTGAGCTGAAAGGTTTGTCCGCCCGAGGGCTGAAGCATATCATAGACTTTGCTTACAGTGCAGAAGTCACTTTAGATTTAGACTGTATTCAGGATGTCCTTGGAGCAGCTGTCTTCCTCCAGATGGTCCCTGTTGTGGAGCTGTGTGAGGAGTTCCTCCAGTCAGCGATGAGTGTTAAGACATGTCTGCACATCGATCAGATGGCCACCAACTTCAGCTTGTCTTCCCTCAAGGCGTCGGTCGATGCTTTCACCTTTCGCCACTTCCTGCAAATAGCCGACGAGGAGGACTTTTTGCACATGCCCATGGAGCGCCTCATCTTCTTTCTGCAGAGCAACAAGCTAAAGAACTGTAGCGAGATCGATCTCTTCCATGCTGCTATCCGATGGCTCCAACACGATGAGTCTCGCCGGGCACAAGCCAGCAATGTCCTCTGCCATGTGCGCTTCCCACTCATGCGTTCATCCGAGCTGGTGGACAGTGTTCAGACGGTAGACATCATGGTGGAGGATGTGCTGTGCCGTCAGTACCTACTAGAGGCCTTCAATTACCAGATTCTTCCATTCCGACAGCACGAGATGCAGTCACCACGCACACACATTCGTTCTGATGTCATGTCTTTCATCACCTTTGGTGGGACGCCATACACTGACAACGACCGCACAGTGAGCACCAAGGTGTACTATCTCCCTGACATTGCTTCTCGCCAGTTCAAAGAGTTGACTGAGATGGACACAGGGTGCAGCCACGCCTGCGTTGCTGTGCTTGATAACTTTGTGTACATTGTCGGTGGGCAGCATTTACAGTATCGTAGTGGTGAAGGGGCTGTGGACAGCTGTTTGCGCTTTGATCCACACTTGAACCAGTGGCTGCGCATCCAACCAATGCAGGAGGCCCGCATCCAGTTTCAACTCAATGTCTTGAACGGGAAACTTTATGCCACTGGAGGGCGCAATCGATCTGGCAGTCTCTCATCTGTGGAGCGTTACTGCCCAAAGAAAAATGAGTGGACCTGTGTGGAGCCATTAAAACGCAGGACTTGGGGTCATGCAGGGACTCCCTGTGGAAAAAAGCTGTATATCTCAGGGGGTTATGGCGTCTCTTTGGATGACAAAAAAACTCTACACTGTTACGACCCGGTGGCTGACCAGTGGGACTTCAGAGCTCCCATGAATGAGCCTAGAGTGCTGCATGCCATGATCTGTAGTAGGGATCGGGTGTATGCTTTAGGTGGACGCATGGACCATGTGGACCGATGTTTTGATGTGCTGGCGGTCGAGTATTACAATCCGCAAAGCGACCAGTGGACCACTGTAAGCCCCATGAGAGCAGGGCAGTCTGAGGCTGGCTGCTGCTTACTGGACGGAAAGATCTACATCGTTGGGGGCTATAACTGGCACCTGAACAATGTCACAAGCATTGTTCAAGTGTACAACACGGAGACAGATGAATGGGAGAGGGATTTGCACTTCCCTGAATCCTTTGCTGGGATTTCTTGTACACCAATTGTACTTCCACAGACACATGTCGAATACCTGACCTCTTGGCTGTGAAAACCTGTGATGGGCGGTGAGATTCGTGGCTGGTGAGGCGTTTGACTCCTTTGGAGAAGAGAATAATTCAATATGGTTCAATAAATGTTTTCCAATTGTTTTCGGGTACTCCCTAGTCCCATTTAATTATTTTATTAACGAAAAAGCATTTGTGTCCTTACCCTTTTATCTGTATATGAAGTACATGCACCCCATCCTTCTCCAGGAAATTTCTGATGCTTTCTGATGTAAAAGTCTGATCATCACATGTGAGCTTGGTTGGGTATACAGTAATCCCTCATTTATCATGGTTAATTGGTTCCAGACTCGACTGCGATAAGTGCATTTCCAGTAGGATCCCCTCTTTATGACTGGAATATTTTTGTAGTTATGGCATAGAAAACCTGTTTACGTTCTTCTAAACACGATTTTTAACGTCCAGCCCTCTAGACATGAAATAACACCCTTATAGTTACCTTTACATTCATATTACCCAATATACAGCAGACGCCCCTACAACGTAAATAATCTATTCCGAGAACCTTTGTGTTACAGGGTTTTTATGTTATATGAAGCGTAAAATACATGTGTAAATAGCCTAATCCTTTCGAAGATCTTCCCAAACTCACCCCTTTGGCACTTCAAAATATTAAGTCCACCAAATATGGTGGGAAAATATAACAAGATGTTAGCATAAACATAGTAGAGTAACAATATAATCCAATATAAAATAAGGTAATAAATAAGATTACTATAAATGAATAAAACTGAAAAACCAAAACAATCTTACCGTTCACGAGATGTCTTGATCAGGAGCGCAAGTGGAGGCAGGAAGGAGGAGGAGGACTAGCCTGTGTCGAAACGCAACTCAAAGAGTCTAAGAGTCAGCTGGTCTCACAGACAAACGCATACGCACTACACGATAATGCTGTGTGCAGAATTTTAATTTGTAACTTAACTTAATTACTTAAGTTAGTTTAAGGGCGACTACGAAGAGGAAGGGAGGTTGAAGGGAGAAGCCTGTCTCTCACACAAACTCACGTACCTGCTGTATAAGTCAGCCAATGAGATGAGAGCCTAGGCGGTGCCCCGATAATCAGCCAATGAGATGAGATCATAGGCGGTTCCCCGATAATCAGCCAATGAGATGAAAGCGGAGGCGGTTCACCGAAAATCAGCCAATGAGAGCGTGAAGCGTCAGAAGGCGTCACCAAGTGTTAGTCTGAACTTGCACCGACTTGAGGCATAAATAAAATTGATAGAAAAAAAAAAAACTTGACTTGACTTGACGCTTTACGTTATATAGAAATTCTTCTGAAATACGATGCAAAAACTTTACATAAATTCTTTACGTTCAGTGGAATTTACGTAAAAGGAGGTTTACGTTATGCGAGGTACTACTGTAGTAGATATAATCATAGAAAATAAGCCATTTAAGGCAGTTTACCTTTTAGGAGAGCAGAATCGATGGTGGCCAGGAAGTGACGTTGGGGGTTCAGAGTTGAGTTTTAGCTCGTGTGCTATGGCCGCAACAGTAACCCATGTTGTTATGATTATGATTATTATTATGATTATTATTATTGTGCCTGTTGTGAGATAATTTTAACCTGCAATAAAAGCCAGTGGTCTGGTGCTTCGGTGGTGGTCTCACCGAACAATTACTGACACACAGTTACCAATGTAGAATACGACATCCATAAGTTGTGGTTTTAATGGCATATACTGTATTTGTATTTTAGTGCATTTTGCTATTCCTATGTTTAAAAACACATAATTTGTGGAAAAAAGTACTTTAAATAAGCATGTTTTTTGACTAATAATAGGCTGAAGATCAACCATGAAGCAGCGATCATTTAGTAATTAATGTTTGAAAAACCGAGATAGAGTGATTAGGCGATGTTCAAACAGCGTTGTAGCGAGGGATCTTGGCAGTCACATTCATTCATTCATTCAGCAAAGCATAACAATATCGTGCATTTGGCTTGCTTTCCAGCTGATGCTGGCGCTGTCAAAAAATAAAACGCTAGATTTATGGAATGATTGCAGTGACAAACACCTTCCAGTTCACACACACACGACCCCATCAGGATGACGTGTGACCTGTGTCCGATTAGCAAGAATAATAATGTCACACTTACATTAAAGACATTACGCAGCCTGTAGAAAGTCATGTTGTTTAATAAATTTATTCAACATTATATTATTGGCGATATGCTGACAAGGCTGGCGCACTAAGCCGAAAATAGGCGCTCGTGGCAACCTCATCATCGGTTTCTGCCCTCTATTTGGTCAGGAAATGTGCAAATTCAGTGATTTTACTTAAGAAAATGTAAAAAAAAATAAAATAAAATTGGAATCCTACAGAAAATATATGAATAATACAGTTCAATAGACAAATAATATTTATTTATACATTTAATATTTATTTTATTTTTATTTTTATTTTTAATTTTTATTTATTTATTTTTTTCATCATGCCTCACCTGACCGCACTTCCTCTGGTGAAAACTTAGTGTGCACCACGTGAGTTCATCAACATCACAAAGTGCTGTAATTCTCGGCTTTAAAATGTATTATTAGCATGAAGAGTGTCATAGAAATGTGTGAAATCCTGTTAAGCAAGGTTTTATGACACGATTATAGTAATGAATATAAACTGTTTTGTCTACATTAGTATTTGTGCATCACATTTATTACCTGTGGTTTTCTCACATTTGGTTTTGTACCATTTGATATCCCTGGCAAATAAATTTCATACAGTCATATTATGAGCTTCATTGTTACTCAACATTTATTTTATTCATCAGCGTTTAAGTGCGACTCAACTGTGGACCTAAATGTTGCATATTCAGATTGTATATGATTTTAGGTATTGAAAACCATTTGCTGTTTTAATTTTTGATATATGATATATCTTCATTTAATCACAAACCAAATTCCTAAGAATACTTTGCATGCTGCATCTTTTGGTACATGGAAATTCTCGTCACTGTGCATCAGTGATGTGTTCCTACTACATGGTCCTGAACACTATGTTTTCTGAAGTCCTCTTTGAGCTATTTATTGTCTTTGCACAACTCCTCAGTGTGGCTCTGTTGTGGCTGCTACCATGATTCATGTATGTCCATGTGAATGTCAGCTCTTAAGTGCTTTTTGTCTGGTGTATATGAATCATCCCTGTCTCTTCAACACGGTCGTTGAAGCTTTTGGATTGTAGTGTTTGTTTTACTATGGAGGTGATGTTCTAACCTGCACTCAAATGACCTGATGCTTCTTAGCAACTGTCTCAAATGTTCTTTTTGACTGCAATGTTGCACTTTTCACTGCAGAGTGAAATATGATTGTTGTACTCGTGTGTCTTTAAGGAATATGTTTGAAACTAGCCATGTTAGGAGACATCGTACATAAGCGACTAAGCATATACATTTTAATGCGGGATTTGCCCTGTCAGTAAAAAGCACACTCTTTCATGACATGCAACACAAAGAGACCTGTAGTCATGGGAATGTAATTACTTGTGTGGCTCTAAGGGCATCGTTTATTAAAGTTGTATCATGTTTTAAAATGTTCCAAGTGTTTTCTTTTGGTCTTGATGAAGTTAGGTATCAAACTAATTGTTTTTGTCCGTAGGCAAGTTCATTGTGTGCACTTTCTACATGCTGTACGATCATGTTACTGTACACTGATAGATCTCTACATCGGCTTGAGTAACTGGAAGAAAGGAAGGACTGTAGATGTCAGAATAACCATCCACTGTATATTCCTGTTATTAATGTAAGTGTATGCATATTATGCCTCTCTTAATGCAGGTTTCACATTGACATATAATGTGGGGGCGGTTTCCAAAGTATGATGTGCCAGAAGACTTGATGGAAGCTGCAGCAGCTTGAGAAAAATAAACGATGAGTCTGTTGTGATCAGAAAACTCTGCAAAATATTCACCAGGAAATCTTTTTTTTTTTGTGGAGGCCCCAACTGAATAATATTCTCTGATGGGAGGCTCACCGGAATACAAACCCCTGTTATATGTATGTGTATATATATGTTATATATGTTATAAGTATCTCCTGTTTTAATTTATTTATTGACCTTTAACCAATTTTTGCCATAACATTCATATATATACAAATGAATTAGGAATAAAACCACAAAATATGTCAATTTATCTCAACAAACATGAATTAAAATTATATCATATTTGCCAAGAATATGTGCGCCTGCTTGGTGAGCAATGAAATCGCTGAAGTCCCAACCCAATCCGTTCTAATAGAATACCACTTTTATATAAAGTAAGTGCGTTTGAGACACCAGTTTATTACTCTCAATTTCCCTAACAGATTAAGTATGTATGTAGGGGCCGAACCATTATTGAACTCAGATGGATTTTATATTGGTATATTTTGTCCATTAAAGAGATGTTGCGCATTAAAAAGATGCTAAAACCAATGCTAATCTGAACATGGACGTCTTAGCTCTGTGATATATGTGACAGGGCAAATTAGTGTAATATCTAATAATATATCTAATTAATAATGAAATCATTGTATTTTCAGAATATGAGGGCCAGTTAAAAAAACAGCTGCGAGCCGAAAATGCCCACCGCACACTTTTCAAACAGCTGACTTAACTGAACCAAGGCGTGCATATGGGGTAAATGACAATTGAAATGTGGGCGTGGCTAAAACCCACTGACTGCGTGATGACGACACCAGAAGGCCCCAACGTGGTGCGTAACGTAACATTCCATTAAGAGAAGAGGGAAAGATGGCGTCCTCTAACAATCCCCGCAAATTTAGCGAAAAAATCGCTTTGCATAACCAGAAACAGGCGGAGGAGACTGCGGCATTTGAAGAAGTCATGAAAGACTTGAACATTACCAGAGCTGCACGGGTAAGACGTGCATAACCCTGTTTTTAGCATTTTGTTGCAACGCTGTCTGGCAGCTAGCGAATGCTGCGAAAATCAACCTGAATGTTTATGCGCTAAGAGGCGAAAGTGAATGATTCTGCAGCAACAATGCAACGATACTGTATTACTCTTTCTACTCAGCCAGCCGGACATATGCAACTCAAGCGTCATTAATAAACAGTGCATGCAGTCGAGTTAGCCCATTGGAGCTGAGAATGAAATGTACACCTGTCTTCTGGCTAGTTGATTATTTACAACTCATCATGAATTACCAAATGAATATTTCGGCTTAACCTTCAGCATGCAAGCCAAGCAATGAATTCATAATAAACTGAAGGTATTGACAGAGATCTCAGGAAGGGTTTATGGAGGGCAGCCCTAACGTTAGCGTTAATATCAGGCGCCTTCCCCAGCTGTGGTTTGTTTTGATCTAGTCCTCGACTAGCTGGACGACAACAGCTACTTTAGCATGCTAGCGTAGTCATTTTAAACGCCTCGGCAAATAACCCCCTCGAAAAAAGGAAATGTTTAATTGAACAGTTTGGTTTTCACCGCCCCACTCTGCACTACAGGTTAACTGTCACTGCAGTCGGTAATCGTCATTGTGGATGTTGTCTTAGTCTGGACCTGACACCCTTAATAGAATGGAATATTTAACCGTTTGAAGTCCGGGTAAAGATTTCGCGGTTTTACATACTTACTTATGGTTGCCTTTTATATTTCACATTAAAAACGGTTTATCTCACCTCGATTGGCTTCCGTCCTGTACAACCTCACACGTGTGACTGTGTACATTTATTTTTTTCATTTTGACATAGTGTATTGAAGGGACTGTATGCAAATCGATCCAAATTACACTTTTTGAAGCCTAAAAAGTATAAGAACACAGCAGCATATGTTGCCGGTAATTGTTTAAAAGGACAGATTGTACAGCATGTCAAAAAGCGAATTAAAGATAAAAATTGCATAAAAATTGTAACACATTTTTGTTTGGCCTGAATAAAATAACTGGCGTTCATGGCTGTCACTCATAAATTTTGGTATTAACGTACATGTCCGTGGTGGGAACACACACAAAAGCTCAGCATCCCAGAGAGGTGATCAACAATTTGCAGCCATGTTGTTGTTACGACAGGCTATACTGTACATTCAATGATAGCTAACGTTAGTAGCTAAACTTTGCCAAATTGCTATCATCAGCTGACAACAAACATAAGTGCGCTTGCATGTGTTTTGTCGGCGTAGCGTACATACACAAAGCAGGAAGAGGTGGGATATACTGTAATGCTTGCAGCAAATGTGAATGTTGGCCCCCTCTAGTCAGCTGGAGGAACCTGCTGCTTACAGTACCTACAGTACATACCTTTTAACACAGTGTGCCTAAAATCATACTAAAATGCAGTGGTCCACACAGCAAAAAACTTCTGGCAAACTTCTGCTTTGTTCTGTGAATTTGCAGCATTTCTCTCATGTAGCTGTTTTGGGGGATTATGTGTGTTTTGCAGCATTTGCAGCATTTTTCTTACAGCTTTTACAGTATGTGCTTGCAAATGTAAAAATTCATAATGTGTAATGAACCCTTCTTACAGCTTAGAATGCAAATATGTATAATTAGAAAAACTTGCGTACAAATTTAGAAAACAAAGTTAAATGTAGTCAAATGCCAACGACTATTATTATTATTATTATTATTATTATTATTATTATTATTATTATTATGATTAACAATTATATTTACCTGCAAAACAAGGTGAGGTCTTAGGCAGTTGCAGTTTACTGTATACTGTATATACTGTATACACACATATACAGTACAGTGGTGTGAATTCTTATTTTTTGCATGTTTGTCACACTGAAATATTTAAGCTCATCAAACAAATTTAAATATTAGTCAGTGACAACACAACTGAACACAAAACGCAGTTTTGAAATGAAACTTTATTATTAAGGGAGAACAAAAATCCAAACCTACATGGCTGCTGTGAAAAAGTAAGACATTGGATATTCGGCTCCGTAGCTACAGCGGTAGTTCCCCCTCACTGTGCCCGGACTGCTGTGCCATGGTGCGGGGAGCTGGCACAGGAAGTGCTACTCTTAACAGCTGGTTGTTTATACTACGGACCATCAATAAATTACTATTGCATTGAAGAGAGTTTGTTAAAAAAAAAAAAGTCATATATTCTAAATCAAAATGATTAGTCCTACCCTGAAAGTATTTTGCACGCCCATGTTTTCTAATTTTATCTTTTATTGGATGGACTTTTATTGGATTAGGGACCTGAGGTACAGAGGTTTGTTACAAAAGCCAAGCAATATTGTTGGTCATGCTGTGTAGTAAAAAAATTTAAATTCAGATGTGCATTAGGAAAATGTGGATTGGGACATCCCTAATCTGTAACACGGACTACTGTTGTGGCCGTAACACATCTCAACTCTGAACCCCTGATGTCACTTCCTGTTCGCCCCCCCATTTGGCTCCCATAGCACCAAAACACATTTACAGGAACACACACAAGCACAATAACATGAACACAATAATAATGCCCTTACATTGATGAGACAATAGCTACCGCAGGAAGTACTGTACAGAACAGGAAGTACAAAAAAAAAACAAGGAACTTTACCAATGCTATTGTGTGAGTCTATATTATGTCTTAAATGGCTTATTTGCGCTGCTATATTGGGTAATACGAGTGTAAAGGTGACTATAGCAGTGCTATTTCATGTCTAGAGGGCTCCAATGTTGAAAACTGTATTTACTGTAGATGGCCGTAAAAAGGTTTTCTTGCTCCAACTGCGAAAATATTTGATGTATAAATAAAGAATCCTATTTTGCCGAAATTGACTTATCATGGTCAGGTGTGGAACCAATTAACTGTGATAAACGTGAGATTACTGTCTGCTTTTTTGGTGGGTAGATTAAAGTCTTAGTATGAAATTCACATAGTATGAAATTGTTAGGATTAATCAACACATTGCATTTGCTTATAAGTGGGGACATATTTCAGTCAATTGAAAAGGGACCATACAGCTTTTGGATTTTTGAAAAATTCTTTTTGATGTATTTTGTGAAGTACTTCAACTCCAGTGAAATGAAAATAAAAACAATATTTATCTGTTGTATTTGCCGGGAATATTGAAGTGAGTGTAAACACCGAATCTGTAAACGAGATAGATCTGTGGTCTCCGTCAGACTTCTTTTGTGTTCCCATCCCCGACTTCATTTCATTGCATTTGTTTGTATTATTCTTCGGTGACTGATGTGAGACGGTGTGTTTGCATTTCAATGAATGGCCATAGTGAGTTAATGGATCATCTCATGTGTTGCATCCTAATGCTGTATTACGCCAGCTGTCTGCAAGTCATTTACATTCCCTCACATGAGTTTATTTGCTCTGAAAGATTTTGTCCGCAATGATTGCCACTTGACAGCCACACGTGCCTGGTCTCATCGGGTCTCTATCAGTTCATCACTGCATTAACTTGAACCACTGGGAACTGGCAGGCATCATTCATTTTTTTGCATTACCTTTTCTGTGATCAGATCAGTCATGCGCTCATGCTGTCATGCAATTTTACTTTACTCACAGTTGCAGTTAAAGAAGACCCAGTATTTGCAACTAGGGCAGAATCGTGGACAGTACTATGGAGGCTCACTGCCCAATGTCAATCAGATTGGAAATGGCAACATTGACCTGCCTTTTCAGGTGAGCCCTTAGCCTCTCAGTACATTCTCACAGTAGATTGGGCTTTGATAGTGGGTAGTAAATGCAAATTAGTTGCTTGGGTGGAACAGGAGATCTTTAGGATCTTATGGTTCAAAGGAATCAAGATATTTGCATCAGTTCTACCCTACAGTGGAATTTGGTTGCAATATAAATCAAAATCATTGCTTGTCATGGCTTTCCATTCTAAGATACATTTGCCAGCTCAAGCATCAGTATGGGGCCCCATGGCTTGACTCATTTTGAAATGAACACATTTGCACCATTAATCCTGAGACCTTTCTAGCATAATGTTGTCTTTTGTGTGAGCAAGCTGTTTTGCTGCCCTCAGTGACCTATGAGTGTGTTCACTCTAGAATTCAGTGCTGGACACCAGTCGCACAACCAGGCACCATGGTTTGGTGGATCGCGTTTACCGTGATCGGAATCGCATCACGTCTCCCCACCGCCGACCTCTGTCAGTTGACAAACATGGACGCCAGATATCCTTTTTGCAGTGGACACCATGAAGGGGATAGTATTCTTGGTGTATTAGCTTGAACTGTTTGGGTATATCTATAGAGCAGGGATCTCCCTACTTTTTCCACCAAGGGCCACGTACTGAAAAATGAAAGGATGCAAGGGCCACTTTGATGTTGTGTAAATCAATCCATGTAGAAGTTATATATATTTCAAGAAAAAATAGGCTGCATCTCAGGTTTGTGATAATAGCTGACAAAGCGCTTTATTAGTATGAATTTTGGTCTTTGCTCTCTTTTTTTCCATTATTGCTGTTTTTGCATTTTCCAAATACTTCAACTTTGTTCTAATAAATTTTCTTCTCGTAATTATTTACTTTATTCCCATTTTACTTTACTTTTTACTTTACTTTAATTTTACTTGATTCCCATAATATTTTGTCGTTATTCCTGTAATATTATGATAATAATATTAATATAGCAATTCATTAATATCGTAATATTATTTTTCCCAACCATGTCTTTGTTTTGTGTGTTTCTCTTATTACGACGTTAAAAAAGATCACACATTTTTTTCTTTAATATTTCAACTCCGTGATACTAAAATTATATTTCTTTTAATTTTTTGACTTATCTTTTGTAAAATGACCGCTCTTTTTTTCAATTTCTGCTGTTTTTTTTTATTTTTCAACTACTTCAACTTTCATCTTCTAATTATGACTTTATTCCCAGAATATTTTGACTTTATTCTCATAACATAATTTTTCGGCAACCTAATAAAAAAAAATACCATTTTCCTTTGTTTCTTATAATATTCCGACTTTAAAAAAAAGATCTTCTTTAATATATCTACTATTTAAACTTTACACGACTAAAATGCCCTCATAATATAATATTATTCTCTGAAAATTACGACGTTCTCGTTAGATTACAACTTTTTTTTCAAAGTTTTGACTTTATTCTTGTAAAATTACTGCTGATTTTTCTATTTTTGCTGCTGTTTTTTTTTTTTAAATTAATTAATTTATTTAAACGTTTTCTTCTTAAATTATATTTTTAGGATGCAGAGCAGGCTAATTAAACACAAATGGCCACCAGGTCGTACTTTGGTCACCCCAGCTACAGACGGAACCTAAAAAATTAATCACATTAGTTTGAATTGGCTCCACCATCATTGTCATCATCTTTGGGTTTCTGTAACAAGACTGCAGATTAAATTTGATAATTTAAAATAACAAAAATAGTTTTGCCTCATTATTAATGTTACTGTTGCAACCTATTTGTTTCACTGCATAGACGGGGTGATGATAAGCATTACATTTCTACGTTTTACAATATTGCGCACTGACCCAAGCCTTATTTGTTGCTGAAGCCCCACTTGTTGGGAATTGTGTTATTGATTAGTTCAATTTTGTTTAATGAGCCAGCAGGCACGAAATTAAGCTATGGCCAATTTTTCACCCCTGCTTTATTTGCCCTAACTCGATTCACATCGACAGCTGCCCCTACAGCTCAGTTTACCTCTCCCCACCACCAGACACAAGCTGGAGAAGGTAAGCCATCTACCCTTTGCCATTTTCCAGAATCTAACCCAGGAGAAACACATCTTGCTGAAATTAAATTACAGTACATGAAAGTCAGCTGCACAGAAGATGTGTTATGGGTAATATATATTTCTAACGGAATAATTGTTTTTATGGCTGGGATCGTCAAAATACACTATGTTGCCATGAGGGATTTAAGAGCCATTTAGGTGACATCTCGTCTCTCATACAGGACAAATTCAGATTCTGCCTTACACCAGAGCGCCATGAATCCTAAACCCCAAGAGGTGTTTGCTGGTGGATCACAGGAGCTTCAGCCTAAACGAGGTAATGAAAGATGTACTTGCAAAGACACAAAGCTACTTTTATTAATTAAAGGGATAGTTCGGCCTTTTTGACATGAAGTTGTAGGACATCCCCATCAGCAGTGTAGTGCATCAACAGTGACTTATTCCCCACTTCGTGAGCCGAGTTCTGGTTGGATTTCAGTGATGACAAACATAGTACCGGTTGGTGGGGCCACTTAAGTTAAGTGTTTGGCTTCTCAAAACTATATGCGTTCAAAAGAGTGATACATTTGCATCACAAAAATGCCTCCTCAAAAAAATCTGACCTCAAAATCGTTCGGTGTTACTTTCTCTCCCGTCGTCTCCCTGCGTGTCCATTGTCATGTATGTGTTCTACACAGTCTGAAGACCGCGCATGGAAACACTTGTATCGGATTGCCAATATCTGAGATTTTAGATGCAGGCTGATATAATCCAATTTTTTTTTTTTGCCGATATCGGCCCAGGACACCCTTATGGGCGCCACACACAGGAGGCGACATCGCCTCTATTCATTTTCGTGTCACCGTCCAGCCAAGCGACACATGAAATTTGTGCGTGTGAAAGTTTGTGCTTGTACGAGTCATGCGACGCGATCCCAGAAAGTTGGGAAAATGTTAAACTTTTCATCGCTGTCGCCCAGATGAGGACCAATCAGCGGGAGTTTCATCGATTGACCAATGAGCGGACAGAATGCTAATCAGTACGCTATGCTTGCCGTGTCAGATTTGAGAGAAAAAAGAAGAAAAAGAATATAGAGCGACCTAGAAAAAAGCAGCGGCATGGGAACTAATTGGTGCTAGAGTAAGCATAGCGGGTAAGTTCACATTCATTTGCACCGACATTTATGTGAGTTAATCGTCAATACTAGCAAGATCCGGTACTAGCAAGAGTACTCTATCAACACCGGCTGCTTTTCCTCCTCCAAACTACTTTAACACCCCCAAGTTCCCTCCACATCTGACAGCCAATCAAAACCCTGGGAGACTCATATAATTCGCTCTGGATGTGAACACGTCGCTCATCAGTGTAGCTGGTCACAGCCATTCGTCGCCTCCAGTGTGCATGGTTTGCTATGTGATTTGTTCCGCCAATCGCAGTCGTTTGTCGCCTCCCGTGTGTGGCACCCATTAGTAAGCTGTACACAGTAGATCCCCACCTACTCACGGTTTGGCATTTGCACCCCCACATATTTGTGGATTTCTTTTCTCTGTTTTGAATTGTAAATAGTTTAGTCAAAAATGGTTTTCGAGTCATAAGATGCTTTGACAAGACGTGATGTTGTCGAATTGCATGTTTTATCAGTCCTGTAATTTCCAGACTATAAATCGCTGCTTTTTTCACACTCTTTGAACCCTGCCGTTAAAACAATGATGCCGCTAATTTTTGGCTAAAAGAACTACGTTTTCCATGATGCTTGGAGTGTTGAAACAAAGTAGGTATTTCCACAATAGAAACTAATATCACATGTTCCGAAGTCTTATTTAGCGATCATGTTTTGATCTGACAAATCTTAAATAAGTTTGATCAAGTGTGGAATTACTACAGCTTCTGCTTGAACTACTTGGACCCCGGCAGCTGTTGAACGCCGATGGGGGTGGGGGGGATAGCGTGTCACGTCTCACCAGAGCTAACGAGTGACGCTGGGCACACCACGGGTCGGTAGGTTTGCAAGGTTTATAGTGTCTTTTTGTGTGAATATCCCATGTTACAATGTGGACACACACGGCTTATAGACAAGTGCGGCCTGTATATGTACAAAAAAATAAATAAATCTTTAAATTTGGTGGGTGTGGCTTATATTCAGGTGCGCTCAATAATCCAGAATTTATGGTAGAGTGCTGTATACTGTATGCCTTTAATAGTTTCTTAATGTGTAAAACTGTGTACACGTGTTTAACTGTGTGAGGCATATTATAGGTCTTTTAATGGGCACGTCCGTTATTCACTTTTTTTAGCCATTTGCTGGGGGTCTTGTAACGTAACCCACACGAATAGTGGGTATCTACGGTGCTCTATTTGAGCAGGTACATGTCTCATATTCTGTTAATATTTATGCAGTTGGAATGATACGGCTCGCTACTTCAGCATGCTGCTTCAGTATTTAGCTTCCGCCAGGGGAGTGAAATCTCTCAATGGAGCTGACTCGAGGTGATGTAGATAGGCTGATCAATAATTCACTGATCTTCCACGGATTGTGTGTGAAGCCCTGATGTAGTGAAACCCAAATAGGTTGTCATCCAACCAGCCTGCCTGGTGGTCACCTTGCTATTTATAGGCTCCTCAGAATCATGTGCACAGCACCGTATTCTGCCTGACTGGTGAGGTATCGATGACTAATTTCTTGCCCTGATGTGAATCGTTATGTGTTTTGTCATAGCAAGCAACTGTGTCTGGCTGTTTGACTAATTAGTAATGCTGCCAACAGTGCCTGGGACGGAGAGCCCGGAGTCAAATGCTGACAAGGAAGCACAGAAACAGCTATGGAATGACGAGAAGGTACTGAGGGAAGAGGGAAGGACTGCATACTTTTTGTTAGTTTAGTGTCACATGTATACAAAACTTTAAATTGGAGATTTCGGTTTGTCTTGTCTGCAGGGGGACTCACCAAACCCCAACACATGTGATGTCCCAGGAATCAAGTGAGTGTCTTTCCTCCAGTACATTGTCTTCTAGTGAGTGAAATATCGATGCTTTCTCACTGTCCGAGAGGACTTTTTCATGACTGATTAAAAAATGTTTTTAATTTTCTTGTAGTATATTCCCCTCACCAGACCAGGAATTGAACCCGTCGGTGCTGCCTGCTGCACACAACACAGGCGGCTCATTGCCCGATCTTACCAACATCCAGTTCCCTCCCCCGCTGTCCACTCCACTGGACCCCGAAGACACAGTTTCCTTCCCACCTCTCAGCTCGTCCAACAGCACAGGCAGCCTGACCACCAACCTCACCCATCTGGGCATCAGTGCGGCCAGCCATGGTAACAGTAATACATTTCATTGTGAGTAGTATTCTAATACAGCAGAAAGACTCAATTGAAAGTTTACCTTTTTAAGCATTTGGCTTTTGCTCATTTTGCACCTCATTTAATTTCTACAGAATGATCGAGGAAAACATGAAAAACATGTTTGATTTATTGGAATACAACATTACGAGAAAATATGTTTCGGAATCTGCACTTTTGTTCTGTTCTGTACTGCTCGGGGTGGAGAAGGATGTGCACTTTGCTTACTCGTGAAGTTTGTCAGTCTTAGGCTACGATCACACTGCAGATCAGTTATGATTTTTTATTTTATTTTTTGCTGTGACTATCTAATTTTTTTATGTCATTGTCAGTGTGACTGTACAATTTTTTCCAAATGGGACTCAGGCCTCGTTCATATGTAGATATAAGTCCAATATATCCAATCTGCTGCGGTCTCACAGCCAGATCACATACTGTATATCCGAACTACTGCATATGTCATCAAAAGGCCTGGTTTACCATGTGAGGCTTGGATAAAGGCACTCAGCGACGTAAAAGTTTTTCTTGTCATCCGAAAATTACTTTTAAAGCGACAATGTCCCACCACTCCTGCCACCCACACGCTCCTCAGACGTCGCAGCAAAAATTCTTTCCCTCTTTCTTCTTAATCTCCTACTCGAAATCATTTGCTTAAGAAAATATTGACTCCTGTTGCACAAAAACACGTTAAGTAGAGCACACGCTATGTGACATTGTGCTTTTGCACATGCACATCACTCCCTGGACGCTTTGCATTCACATTAATAAGTCGCATTTTTTTTGTAATGTGAATGACCACATATCCAATCTGATTTTAACAAAAAATCTGAATAGGTCATCACACCTTGCAGTGTGAACGTAGCCTTAGGTATGATTCCATTTGAATGCCTTGGAGCTGCTGTGGGCCGTACTCTTAACTTAGTTTTCTTTCCTTAGGGATCCCTACTTCCTCTCAGCCCAGTATGACTGTAACAGAACAGCGCCGCCAGCCTCCTGTGGTGCCACTTACCCTCACCACTGACCTGCATCTTCAGAAGTCCAGTCAGCAGCTGTCACCCACCCTCTCCTCACCTGTTAACATGACGCAGGTGATGATTTACCAGCAGTGCCATTCAAATTTCAAAATCGGATATAACATTGGCCGCACGGTGGTCTAGTGGTTAGCACGTTGGCCAACACAGTAACAGCTTGGAGATCGGGAAGACCTGGGTTCGATTCTCCCCTGAGCATTTCTGTGTGGAGTTTGCATGTTCTCCCCGTGTGCGTGTGGGTTTTCTCCAGGTACTCCGGTTTCCTCCCACATTCCAAAAACATGCATGTCAGGTTAATTGGTGACTCTAAATTGCCCATAGGTATGACTGAGTGTGAATGGTTGTTTGTCTATATGTGCCCTGCGATTGGCTGGCGACCAGTCCAGGGTGTACCCCTCCTGTCGCCCGAAGTCAGCTGGGATAGGCTCCAGCATACCCCCGCGACCCTAATGAGGAAGAAGCGGTATAGAAAATGGATGGATGGATGGATGGATATAACATTTTCACACATTTCTATCACTCTGAAGTCCTGTCAGATTAGGTTGTAGTTTCTTGTGCTTATGCCGTATCTCAATGGCTAAAACTAGGTTTACTTTTAAAGTTAAGGGGACAAAATGTAAACATTTCAAGTGTCAACATGACTTTAATTGCACAAATAGCGGCACCATTTTGTCTAACTTGTGCATGGAGCTAAAATAACTGTCAATTCCATCCAGCCATCCATCTGTCCCTCCCACACAAAGTCAGCCAAGTGAACCACTACTGCTACTAATCAGGTACAACTATTCCTGAATTACTTTGCTGTATGTGGTTCTCCTTTAGGTGTTGTCAACGGAACAACTGACCCTAGAGCAGCAGCTTGCCCAGTTCCCACTTTTCAACCAGCTCACAGCTCAGGTCCAGGCACAGCTGCTCAGCGACCTGCAGAAGCAGACGCCACAGGGCATTCAGCTCATCACCCTGCCAACTCCTCCCTCCACCGGTACAGTCCCCGCCACTGCCAGCAGCCCCTCGCCAGACAGCCAGACCTCGGCCAGCATCAGCTCGGTAAGATGACAGGAAGTCGCATATAAAGCCGGCAAACAATTAGGAACATGCAATGTTTTCGTAACATTATCCCACACGAGAAGGATGTATGAGGTTGTTATTGTGCAATTATATTTTTCAAGCGTGCAGAAGGACTGGGAATCTTATCAATCACATCACCACTATTAGTGAACATTCCATGACTCGTAATGAGTTGAGGCCGTATTCGATGCCACCTCAATTCCCCATCCTTTTGATATTTGTGTGTGACCGGCATGGAGCCTAGCGCTCGCTAACCCTCTTCCCTCCAACAGTACCGCAATCAGACTGGCTCACCAGCCACTCAGTCTCCAACCTCCCCAGTCTCCAATCAAGGCTTCTCCCCCGGCAGCTCTCCTCAAGTAAGAGCCCACCCACCAAGCCAGCTGCTTTTTGGGGAAGGGCTTTGTTCCTGGGGGGGAAGCTAATTCTTGATAGGCTGCTTTTCATCTTTTGCATCAGCCATTCATCAGCTGCATTTCCTCATCACAATTGTCGCTGTCCACTGTGCATGACATGATAGCCAATTCTTGATGGAGGTCCTGTCCCTTTGACTTCCTTAAAGAGCAGTACATTATTTGTTCCATGTCATGAGCTGTGTTTTAGCAACTAGTTGGAGCCCAGTTCCCCATTACATCTGCTGTTTACATACAGATAAATAACTTCTGTCTCTTTTGGGAGAACGTCGACAGCGTCTCCATTAAACATTTGGTACACGGATTAGGGTTTTTGCATGTGTTTTTATAATACGCTTCATGCTCGCACAGAAAATGGGCGTTATCAAGGAAATCAACTTTGACACAACTTGGAAAATGAAGTTGAAAAAAAAGAGTCTTGTCAAGTTAAGAGCATAGACTTTAATGAAATGCACTCACAAGTTACCATGGGCTATACCATCACACCACAGTGTTGATTGTTCTTCTGGTCATGCTTCTGTCATTATACACTCCTCATCGCAATTTAAGATCAGTTGAAAAATTGCAAGAATTTACATTTAGCACTGTTGGATCTTAAGGAGCTTCTAAGTAGAGCTTTAAAATCCAAAAAGAAGAAATGGGAGTGAGACACAAAATTTGTGAGTAAGCAATTTATTGCAAACAACCATTAACTGAAACAGGCTGTTCATCAGCTAATCAAAAGTTTAAGACCATAGCTCAAAATAAAACCCAAGCCCTCCTTAAAATAGAAATAAGGTTCTCAAAAGGACTCGGTAATGAGCACCGTTCTTGTTAATCACCTCAAAAATTGGTTTTGTCCTGCTTGATGCCAATGTTTCCAGGAGGCTAGTGGGAATGTTGCTCTAGGTGGTGACGATGGCTTCACGGAGGGCACTCACTGTCTGGAACTGTTGGCTGTTTTTGTAAACTTCCCTTACCATCCATCCCCAAATGTTCTCAATTGGATTTAGATCAGGAGAACACACAGGATGGTCCAAAAGAGTGAGGTTATTCCTCTGGAAGAAGTCCTTGTCAGGCGGGTATCGTGAACTGCAGCGTTGTCCTGTTGAAAAAGCCAGTCATTACCACACAGACCTTCAGTCGCAACATCTCCACATCGCCAGCTGCTGTTTGACGACCTTGCACAACCTGAAGCTCCATTGTTCCATTCAAGGAAAAAGCACCCCAGATTACGATGGGGTGCCGTGTGGGAAAACATCTCAGGTGGGATTTCCTTGTCATGCCAGTAACGTTGGAAGCCATCAGGACGGTCAGGGTTACATTTTTTTCTTATCAGAGAATAAAGCCTTCTTACACTTTTGTTTGGTGCTCTTGGGCAAATTCTAAACGGGTGATTTTGTGGCATTGAAGGAGACGAGGCCTTAGATGTTTTTTTTGTTCTTAAAATCCTTCTCTCGCAGATGCCATCTGATGTTTATTGGACTGCAATCGGCATCATTTGGGCCGAGGATCATCCGGTGTCTTGACAGACAGCCAATCAGATCTTCCGGCTCAGGGCCGGTGACCTTTTTTTGGGTCTACCACTTGACTTTTTTGTTCCATAACCCTCAGGATCTTTGAAAAAGTTTCAAATGACCATCTTTCTGCATCCGACCTCAGCAGCAATGACGCACTGCGAGAGGCCTTGCTTATGCAGCTCAACAAGCCGACCGCGTTCAAAGAAAGAAGAGCATTTTTGCCAAGATTTGGGCTTTCAAAGGTTGTGGTCTTAAAGGAAAACTGCACCTTTTTGGGGGGAATTTTGCCCATCATCCAATATCCTTATGTGAGACATGAACACGTCTTTGTTATTTCTGTGCGTTCTAAAGATATAAAAATGGATAATAAGACTTGGCTAAAAATGCACGTAATGGGAAACACTTATTCCACTTATAATGCCTTCAGGAAAGAAAATTCCAAAAAGCGCCAACAACGCTCCATTTACATATAATACAATGGCATTATTATTATTATTTTTTATTATTATTATTTATTATTATTAACATTGTTGCACCAATCAAACTACATTACTGGCATATTGACACTTTGCCACGCCACACCCCACCGGTTAGCTACTAGCCTGCTAACGACTAGCTTCACCACACAATCAGCGCCGCGCTCACAGTGCCTCAAGCCACGACCAAAACGTAACGCTACATATTGGAGCTGCTGTGTTTTTATTTTTGACTTTGGAAAACTCGATGCTAGGTGTAGGCGTTCGTTTCAGTGTTGATATGTGAAATCAGTGCGCCCAGGAAGGAAGTTCCGGTCATGCTTAAAAGGCCCAAAATACGGCAAAATATTGGGTTACATGTTATCACGAATGTACCTGTTACTACATGGTCACAGCATATATATATAAAAACCCTGTTGGAGGATTTCGGAGGTGTTTTAATAGCGTTCTTTGTAGGTGGCATAGGTGTTATCCCATTACGTGCAGTAATGAGCTGTCTCTTTATCTGTTTTATATCTTTAGAACGCACACAAAAGAGACGTGTGTTCATGTCTTACATAAGAATTGTGGATGATGGACAAAATTCCCCCCAAAAATGCAGTTTTCCTTTAAACATTTGATTAGCTGAAGAACAGCCTATTTCACTTTAATGTTTGTTTGCAATAAATTCCTTACTGCATTTTTTTTTTGTCTCACTCACATTTCTTGTTTTTGCATTTTGAAGCTCTACTTAGAACCTCAAGATCCAACAGTGCAAAATGTAAATTCTTGCAATTTTTCAACTGGTTCAATCTTGATCAGTAGTGTATAATTTTCCAAGGTGAAATTCCAGTATTTTTCAACCAGGGTGGTGGTCTCAATCAACTGTTTCTACTTGGACATCAGTCTTAAAAGTGTATTTTGTTAACTGCACTGAAGGTTTGTGATGTGTACATTTAGGATATACAATAAATTAAGGTAAAAAGATGGGATATTGTTGTAGGGCTAGGGATTCCTACAGGACTACAATCTATTTGTGGCGGTTGGGGGGGGGGTGGAAATGAGCTAATCATTTGTATAATTGGCCATGACACGTTTGCAAAAGGTGAGTAAAAACATGCAAAGCACAACAAATATGTTTAGAACTACAAATGAACTTCGCTTTTGTCGCTAAACAAGCAAGACAGTGCCACCTGTGAGTGCTTTTAGATGGGGGAGGGGCCCACATCAAAGCTTGCTGCTCGATGAGAAGGGAGATACGCGCTATCACATCACAGGTTTGGTACTCTGGGGGCGGGCATTGGTCACGAAACAGTTACTGTCTCCAGGTCAGAGCCATTCAGCCACATACGCACTTAGTATGTTTGTGCAATATTTTGGAGATTAAAGCGAATAACAGTGCAAATCATTTAAATTATTGGCTCCAATTGTGTGAGTGTACATGGTGTGATGCATGAAGACAAAATAGTTGCAAACAAGACAATGGAAAAGCAGTGAAAGCTTATCTCAGCGTCAGACATAATGACAACAATGCTTCCAACATGTCAATTTGCATTCTTACACCAAATCAGTCTGCATGAATACATTCTTGTATTTGGCCTTAATCGTTTCGCTGAACTGTTTGGAAAAGTGTGAGCTCCATAGCCAATTTTCAGACTGATTTTACACCCTACAGTCAAACCTGTCTTAGCGGCCACCTTTATAGAAGGGCCACCTGCCTATAGCAGCCACTGAAAAATCCCCCCCAGCAAATTTACATGTTATAGACCCTGTGTATAGCAGTCACCTGTCCAACGCAGCCAGCAGCCACCCATTTTGTCTCCCTTGGTCAATATCTGACCTGCATATAGCAGCCAAATTACCAACTCAAGTAGAAGCTTCATCCACGAAAAAGTTTCGTTTTTCAATCAATGAAGGCGTCGTGTGTAGACTTTAATTACTGAGTCCTAGCTCAGTCACAATCATTCACAAGATCCACACAAACTGTCAGTTGTTCCACATAAAAAAGCCGTCTTCTTTTGAGCTTGCTATTTCCTGGTCAAACATGTAACTTTAAGAGCATTTGCACCAAAACATTACCGCAAAGTAGGCTGGGAACAGGACGTGCTCCCAGCGACGCTACAATAAAAAAAAACATATGCTAGCATGCATGCGGCAGCGGGGGCAAAACTGAGTTCGGTTGTACTTAACTGAAGTATTTTATCAGTTATCAGTTATTATTAAGCCTCTAGCTTCCTTTTAGTAAGTAAAAACCTTGGCTATGATTGCACTACATTGTCATGTAGACCTACAAAGTACACTTGGAAGAACAAGAGGTGAATAAATGTATTGCAACTGATGTGAAACTGATGAGGGGTAGGATTAAATAAGCTTTGCTTCTTCCTACTCCTTTTTGGACATGCAAAATTGTGAATTGTACTATGTGATGTGCTACTGTTTGACTCATGCATGTTCAGGATTAAAACCATGAACCATCATAATAACAAGCCTAGTAGTGCGTACAACTTTTATCAGCAGTCCGCAGTGACATCTACTGGTCAACATTATAATTATTAATTTTTTTCCCCTTTTTTCCTCTACTGGTCAACATTCAAACTGGACGCCAACCTGTCTATAGAGGCCACCTGTCTATAGCGGCCACTTTTGCAGACTCCCTCTAGTGGCCGCGATAGACAAGTTTGACTGTATTTCCGGGCTGTATTGATGACTCTCCAAAAGTCTCTTCACTAGATTTGTTGCTTTTTTTAGCTAGTGTATCTCGAGGGATCTGAATACTTGCTAAATGAAATGACAAGGTCACTAAGTTGGCAACACCGAAACCTGCTGCGCCGTCGTCTTATTCTCTGGCAGACCGGGTGCGTTATAATGTGTTTATGAGCGAGTGTGAACAGGTTGCGCCTGAAGTAAATGACAAAATAGGAAATGAAAGAAGCTTTTTAGGCTAATGAAAGATATTTAAATCTGCCTTGCGGCACTGATCTCGCCTGATTAACAATATTTTACAGAAGCTGCCACCTTAAAAGCCTACTGTCATAAAAGCCATAGTCCCTGCCAAGTGACATTGTGTGCTGTGTCAGATGTTCTCATTTCAGTCTAGCTTATTCCAGGTCAGTGCAAGGTCCCAATTGGTTTTGACTGATGTGCAACACAGCGTACTGATCCTGTTGTCTTATACTGGAATTTCCCCAAGTCAAATGTCTGTGTTGTGTCATGAAGAGGCCCTCTGAGGTCAGTGCATCACTGCAATGCTGTGGTTTAGTCGACTCCAATCGGGGTGGCCACATCATACTTGCACCTCATATCTTATCCATGTCTTATTTTCACATAGATCACATCCACTTAAATTTATGTTCAATCGTAATCATTATTACCCTATCCCAGGACACCACCTGTTCATTGTTTTCCCTTTTATAATGCTGACAGGCCTCCTCATGAATATCACCGCTTCTGTCACTGCTCACTCACGTCTGATGGTTGTGACTTTACCTTTTGCTTGTGTTTTCTGTTGCTTTCACTGTCTGCTTATAGGCCTGGATAAATTTCCGCCAAACTAATTTCAGTTTTTAGTTTTAGTCGACGTTCTTGGCAACAGATCTGAGCTGTTTGGCTCCCATATTTTTATTTCAGCACATTCCCGTGGTCGGCAGCATATTTGGTGACTCTTTCTACGATCAGCAAGTGGCCTCAAGGCAGACCAATGCTCTCTCTCACCAGGTGAGTGTGTTCTTAAACAGCAGTAAAGTTTTACTGTAATTTCAGATGGGCTCTGAACTGATTCAAATTCCCCTTTTCCCAGTTGGAGCAGTTCAACATGATTGAGAACCCTATAAGCTCAACCAGCCTGTACACACAGTGCTCTACCCTTAACTATACTCAAGCCGCCATGATGGGTCTGAGTGGGAGCAGCCTACAAGACTCTCAGCAGCTGGGCTACAGTAGCCATGGCAACATTCCCAACATTATCTTAACAGGTAAGTCATGCACTTTTCTCTCCTTCTGTCAGTACTACATTAGACCAATCTTTTACGGCTTTCCATACTTTATTACCAATGTTTAAGCAAAAAGCCTTTAAATTGAGTGGTTATTCTAAACAACATTGCTGAGGCTAAAGCTTAAATTAATACATGGTTTTTATCAGTGACCACTGACAATATTTATCATCTTCCAAGCTGTGGGAATACAGTAATCCCTCGCCACTTTGTGCATTCAATTTTGCGGCTTCAAATATATCGTGGGTTTTCAAATATATATTAATTAATAAACCATGCTGTTTCGTGGTTTTCGCTATACAAGTGAAAGACCATTTACCATTTAATCAATAAATCACTCTATTTCGTGGTATAAGAAACACAGCTGCGGTTGTAACCCACAACAAGCTAAAACTCAATCCTGTGAACCCTGATTTCACTTCCTGTCCACTCGCGACTCAGCTCCTCTAACACCAGAACACATTTTACAGCAACACACACGAGTCTTATTTACAGTATGTCTAAAATGGCTTATCTGTATACTGTATTGGGTAATAGGAGTGTATAGGGGTGTTATTTCATGTCAAGAAAGCTCTAATGTTAAAAACCATATTAGAAAGGTATTTAGAACAGATTTTCTATGCTCTAACGATGAAAATATGCCATTTATAAATAAGGAATCCTACTTAGCGGAAATTCACTTATCACAGTCGGGCCTGGAACCAATTAACAGTGATAAATGAAGGATTACTGTATTGTGTTGCACTGCACTACTCTGTAATAATTTCCCACTAGTATTGTTTTTACTGACTCAGTGTCATACTTTCCACATAGAGATTGGTGGTGTTTCCATTTTACACAATTTCGGTGCCAAATTGCTACTTTTGAAACCATATCAGTGCTGATACGGTGTCCAAACTCGAAAACATACACTTTTACCAAAAACAATGCTGCTTTATTTTCACTGCATAGTGTGAGATGCAAGTTGAACAGAATGCTCATGTAAACACTTCAATAGTATAAATAAAATGAGGTCTAAGTCATAAATAAATCACCAATATGAAATAAAATTCACTACAAGTGAAGCAAAACCAGCCGCAACACAGGGAATGTGCAAAAAACTGCCCGCTTGTGTTGCTGCTTGATGTTTGTGAATGCACCTCGCTCGCTGTGACTGTGATTGATTGGTAATGAGGATATTGGGGTGCACGATATTAAGACGTCATACTGATAAATCTGATAACTTTTAAGAAAATAGCTCTTTTAACCCTTTAAAAAAATATATAAAAATCCTCCAACCAGGGGCGAGATTACCCATGCTGTGCTCTAGGTGGGTTAGGGTGAGCAATCTGGCGATTCTGTGACGTGCTGCAAAGGGCCTGTCGTGTGGGCCTTCTTCACTGTTGTAGACATTTCAGACATATTGCCATGAGGGGGTAAAAACATCAACCTTCAACACCTCAAACCTTATCAGCCACCTGAAACCTGGTTTCAATGCTCGGGGCCCGGGGCTTGTTCCTATCGCTGCGCCATTTTGAAACGTATAAACAGTCTGCCAGAGACGACCTGACTGGTAATGCAGTCTGTGATTTCATCATGAAAGTGACGGCACTGGACGACCAGCCCTTTACCATCGTTGAAGATACCGGCTTTTGTCGGCTAGTAAACCCACGGTTTGTACTTCTTTTTTTAATGTTTTGTTCATGGTATTGATGTCATGGTATTTGGTAAGGACAATTCTAAAAGTATAGTTTGTCAAATTCAACTTTGACATCTTCTTCCCTCCGGGTGTGCACAAACTACAGTTAAATCCAAATTGAAAAAATAATACACAGTCGTCCCTCGCAACATCGCAGTTCGAACATCGCTCCCTCACTCTGTAGAGGTTTTTCATGGTTGACTGTGGACTATTATTAGTCCAAAAAAATATTGAAAGACAAGTTATATGTAGTATTCTGGTCACTAGGCATCTGTACATGTTACATCGATGAGACATGACATTAGATTAGATTAAATTTAGACTGCATAGAATCAGCTATGGCGTCTTTTCGACAAAGTGAAAATTATTTCTCCTCCTATTCCGTGTGGAAGTGGTAACTTTGTTCTTTGTTTGAAACCCCTTCTTAAGTCTAAAATAAATAACTTTGAGGCTAACTAGTTAGCTCGGTTGCATGGTATGTTTAAAGTGGTGCCTGTCTCTTGTGTCCTTGCAGTGATCCCATAACCTGTGCATTACATTGCAATGTGTTGTAAAAAAAAATAGGAGTGTAAAGGTGTTATTTCTTGTCTACTGGGCTCTAATAATGGTAAAAATCGTATTTAGAAAGTCAAACACCTTTTCTATGCTCTATGAAAATATTCCATTTATTAATATTTAATCCCACTTTGTGGAAATTCACTTATCATGGTCGGGTCTGGAACCAATTAACTGCGATAAACAAGGGATGACTGTATATGAGTTATCGGTTATTGGTCTTGACAAGCAGGAAGCTATAGGTATCAGTACCGGCTTGAGAAAATACATTGTGCGTTCTTAGCGGAAATGTTGTGTTGCTGTAGAAACGTGTGTGCGATGTTGGAATTAGCGTGTTAAGGTCGGCAATAAAGGTTAAAAAGAGCGTCGGACTCTGGGTTCCTCTATCGATACTCTAGGCTCGTCTTGACTTGCGACAAAATGGAATTAGTTCTGCGAGTCATTTTGGAGTTTGAGACAACAAAATAGTAGAAGAATGTCGGCTGGGGTGAGTCACGCCAGTCGAAATAGTCAGATATTATGTTGGCTTGTCGCGTCGTCAATGTCAGATTTTCCCGCCCAGAATGCCGTTTCAATGTGGATGAAAGCCTGAAACGATAAAATACTTTCCATGTGCATAGCCCCTAAGTGATAGGAAACCATTTTCTGAGGGTATGGATTTGACCAAACAAGCAAAGATGTTTCCTGTCCCCCGCTTGATGCGACGTCCACACCCACTTGTCTCTTTGATGTCACACATTCCAGTCACAGGTGAGTCTCCGCCAAGCCTCTCCAAAGAGCTCACCAATTCACTGGCGGGCGTCGGCGACGTCAGCTTTGACGCAGACTCTCAGTTCCCCCTGGATGAGCTTAAGATCGACCCCCTCACCCTGGATGGGCTGCACATGCTCAACGACCCCGACATGGTGCTAGCCGACCCTGCCACCGAAGACACGTTCAGGATGGATAGGCTGTGACGCGACACGCCGACTGAGTGCGGCGGTGAGCAACAAAAAGAAAAACACTAACTTGTGAAAGGAGCGTGAGAGAGACCAAGGGCAGGGTTGAACCCTCTCCCTAGTTGCATGGCCATCCAGCAGTCTGACCTCGTCCTCGACTCCGTGAAAGCCCTTTGACATAATGATGCGCCACCAAAAGACAGCAGGGAAAAGGACGTCCTGTGGCATTCCGGGGAATAGCCTTGCTGTCCTTTTAAGAGATTGGCCGCTCAGCGCTTTTGCTAGCACGGCTGTGTTTACAGTGTACCATTAAATACCACATATATTCCAAAAATACACATTTGACTTTTTTTTTTTTCATATCCACTTTAAGATGATTTTGTTTATATTTGCTTGTAGCAGGAAGCTGCAGAGACATTGAACTGTACGTATCAAACCGGCCATGTTAAAGGGAGGAAAAAAAAAAAAAAACGCTGCAGGTTTTCCTGCCTGCGTCAAACAAATCGGGTAGTCTTGCAAAACAACAGCTGTCACACTCAAAGCTTTATTTTTGACAACCAAATGTTTTTTTCATCATGCACTGTATGTTTTGATGTTGTATGTACGGATATGTTCTATTTATTAGGTTAAATATTTATATTCCATTTCATATGTTTGATGCCAAAATGCTGTCAGAAGGCATAGTGTAAAATTGCACTGATGTTTTATTTATGAATTACCAATGTATTTATTTCAGTGTCTGTGTTTAAGCAACTTGTTTAATGAAGGAGTGCAAAACCTCCCCATAGTTGCTCTTCAGTGTTCGATGTGCCATACTCATTGCTGCAACCCAGAAGTGACATTGAAATCCTACCTAGTGCTGAAAAACAGCAGGCTCCAAACGCAGGGTTGTGTTTTTGTTGGGTTTTTTTGATGATCAGGTATAACTATTTAACTGGAAAGCATCATGAATTTTCTCAAAAATGTACATAAACATCACCAGACTGGTCCTTCTATGAGGGAAGGAAGCTGTCAGGTTTTTTTGTTGTTTTTTTTTAAACCGGGAAATGCTCAAATCTTAAATTTGTTTTGACGTCGTCACTGTGAAATCACCTGATTTTGCCTTACGTGAGTATTCTACTGTTAAGTGTCTTTTCGTAACTTCTTGTAACATTTTCTTGTATTTGAGAGAGGCATATCTTTTGTTCTGTCCTGTTTGTGATTTTCTTGTGTAAGGTCCGACAAATCAATGTACTGTATTTTGTAGCGGTACATTTTATAACCAAATTATTGATGTTTTATAGAGCGGGTGGAGGAAAAAAAAATGAATTATGGTGTAAATGCAGAGGAGCGCAATTATGGGGAGGCTTTTTGCTCCTTGGAAGGGAAGCTCTAACAAAAAGCTGTTTTAACATTTCCGCAGGAGGCAAACCATGCCTCCCTATGGGTGTTTTCATACAAATGTGCAATTCCTGCAACATATTTATATTACCTGTATTCTTCACATAGGAAACGTAAAATGGTCTAGTTCAGACATATTTAGCGTATTTAGATGGTTAAATGCCATTTTTCACAAGACTGGCTCATGTTGTAACCAACGTGAATGGGCACAAAATCAATCAGGGATGTAGCAGAGTCTAAAATTGTTTACAGATGTTCCAAACAAATGTTTACAAAGAGTTTCTCTGGTAACATCAGCTAACACTTGATCCAGATTCAGCAGAAAACGACCCTTGGTGGCCTTTTGTCAGAGTTTCCCTGCAATGCTTATTGCTCTGTGATCTTGAAGGCTATATTGTAATGTGTGTGTGTGTGTGTGTGTGTGTGTGTGTGTGTGTGTGTGTGTGTGTGTGTGTGTTTAGACATGCTGATCATTTGTGCTTAATTATTGGGATCAAGTCCCAGCTCCACTGAGTGGGACTCACATTTTGGTCGCTGCAGACTTTTTACTGTCGAGTCTCAGAAGCGTTGGTCTGCTGTACGTCTCCATCCAAGCTCTTCTTTGCTTGACTTGTGGTTCCTATGCAAGCGAGACTAAAACATGATAACGCTTAAAGGAAAAATCCACCCAGGGGTTCCCACATGCAGTCTGATACGTTTGAGAAGAAAAGCTGCTTTTCTAAATCAGTGGCAGCACATTGGTTCCTATAGAGCTTTATACCAGACAGTCTTTTATTTATTTTGTAAAAGCAAATACTGAGTTTATCGCTTCTGTTGAATCCCAGACTACCTTTTAAATGAAGTGATTACTGGTGTCCCGATAGAACTTTTCCCCTTCCGATACGACACTGATATCAGCACAAATCATACATGCAATGGAATCTCTGTTCACGCCCACCCGGGTTAGCATGTTTTCGGTTAGCGACGAAAATTAACGCCAAAATTTTGCCTCTGTTTTTTTACATTTTGTCATTAGCATACAGTATGGCGGCCATCTTGTCGTGTTATTAACACACTGCGTGAGTCCAGCTGGTTTCTTAATGTATTTTTTTTATCACAAAAATGACCTTGCTAGCATCTTTAGCTTGCTAACAAAATAGCAACCAGAACCGGAAAGCAGTTAAGTCTCCCGTCTTTGGTGTTGTCAGCGGTTGACTCTCAGAAATGATAGTTTTACTTGCATAAAACAATTTTAAATGCATGTAAGTGACAAATGAAAGAGATAAATGAACATTTAAGGTTACTTTTACCTTCACTGAAGTTCCCAAAGACACGATGTGGCAGCAAGATCAACACCTTCCTCTTCAACGCCACCTTCTTGGTGAGAAACACTATTGATTCAAGAAATAACTCATGGCAAAAGAGGGAAGTGTTGATCACGTTACCACATCGTGTCTTTGGGAACAGCTGCGTCAAGAATCACGTCTTCCATGAAGATAAAAGTAACCTTAAATTTTCATTTATCCCTTTCGTTCATCATTTGTATACATTTAAGGTTACTTTTACCTTCATTGAAGAAGTGACTGTTCCCAAAGACACCATGTGGGAGCGAGATCAACACCTTCCTCTTGAACACCAACTTCTTGGTGAGAACCTATTGGATTCAAGAAATAACTCATGAAAAAAAAAAGAGGAAAATGTTGATCTTGCTACCACATCGCGTCTTTGGCAACAGTTACGTCAAGAACCACGTCGTCAATGAAGGTAAAAGTAACCTTAAATGTTAATTTATCCCATTTGTTCATCATTTATATGCATTTAAATTATGTTGTGCATGTACAGCGATAAAAATGTGACTAATAAAACCAGGGGTGTTAAACTCGTTTTCACAGCGGGCCACATCACAGTTGTGGTTGCCATTAGAGGGCCGCAGCTTTGCCTGAAATGTGTGTGCAACTGTTCAAGGTTCTCTTAGGAAACGTTTTGCCTCTCTTGTAAGCAGGCTTCATCAGTTAATGCTCAAAGACTAGATAGGACAGCTCTAATCTAAGCAAGAGCTAGGCATTTATTTACTCAGGTTGAGGTATGACCTAACCAAGACTGGTTTTACTCGTTTGTGGTGCATAACAACAGTCGTTAAGACAACGAGTAGGTATTAAAACCTGACGTTACTCACCACCGACAGGCTGGTCATTGAGCACAATAAATTGGCCTTTCTTCTCTGTTGCAGCTAATGACTTGTTGCCGTCCCGTGGGAGTTCTCACGCTTTGTAAAGTGTTTGAGGGAGCGAGAGGTTTGGTTCTTCACCTCCTGCTGTATTTTGTGATGCTGCTTTAAATGCGCGATGAGGTTGCTCGTATTAAACTTCCCCAGTTCTGTGCCATCACGGGAAACTTGTGCATGACAAGTTTTGCACTCAGCTGCAACATCTTTTTTTGGACTTTTTCACCAACATCACTCCTGCTTCTTGCTAACTAGGTTTGTTGGCGCACGCTGCTGTTGTGATCACGTGGGTGCTATACAGACGCTGTTGGATAGAAGTGCTGGAGCGGAGTCTGGAATGGACTGCTTTTATCGGAGGGCTTTGATTTTAGATGCAGGCTGATATGTTCCACTACTCGTTTTTTTGCTGATATCAGACTGATATCATTATCTTGTGAGGTTGTTATCTGCACTTTCTAAAGCCACGTCCACGCTAAAACGGATATTTTAAAAGCACATTTTTTTGAATGATTTGACCTCTCGTCTACAAAAAAGCGTTTTGTTTTTTTTGTCTTTTGGAAAAATCCGTCCAGTTAACACATACTGTAGCTTTTTGGCTTGTGTCATAACAAGCGACAGTACCTCATGTATTTAAACCTTATTTGACAACAGAACATGAACTTATTAACTTACGAGGTTTTGTTTTGTTCCGTGCAGCTGAAGACCTTCATGATGTTTCCTGGGCTCTGTATAAGCGAGCGCTGATTTTAAATATAATGTACACTTGACTGTTCATCTAATACCTCACTATATTAAGGAACAGAAGCGTTACAGTGCGCAACCAAGTCAGCTGTGGTTGCTATTGGCCAATGTGTTTTTGTTTTGTTTTTTTTAACTCCACTTGTGTGGATGGAGTTTTTTTTTTTATGTGCATTTTTGAAAATATCCGAGTTGTTTTGGACATCATTGCTGTCAAAATTTGCATTTGGAAACAAGGGAATTTTTTGGGAAAATAAGGGAATCTGGTTTTCTAATAAAATTCCCTGACTTTTTGGTTTTGTGATGCAAATATACCACTTTTTTTTACTGCGTGTATTTTTGAGAGGCCAAACTCTTAACTTAAGTGGCCCCAGCAACTAACCGCAACTACGTTCCTCATCACCGAAATCCGGCCATAACTGGGCTCATGCGACCAAGTCGCAATTGATGCACTGCACTGCTGATGAAAAAATCGGAACTATCCCTTTAAGTACCAAATGTGCTGCTGTACTGTAATTTGGAATAAGTGATAATAGCTGCTGATGTTGTTCCGGCAGGCCACCCAATCAATAGTTTTCTCTGTCGAGAGTAATTATTATAGAATTTATTCTGGTAACGTGGGACCTCTGCTTAGCTCTGCTGTGGTCTCTGTGGCAATCAATCCCCAAATTGTGCACTTAAATGCATTTAACCACCAGAGGAAGATAAAGTATGACTCCAGCCTTGTTTCTTTCATCAGTGTACGCGTTCTTTTGAAATCCCTCATCCTGTCTGCTTGGAGTTGCCACGTCTTTGTCTCTGCCTTGTCCAATGTGGAGATTTCCTCTGCTTCAAACTTGACTTAAATGAAAAGATTTGTCATGAAATTAGAGATTAGAGGCATGTAGAGAACACTTGAGCTGGATTTTTCCTTTAAGGCAACAAATGTTCTTTGTGGGTGAAGCGATGTTTTCATTCAAACATACGAAACGGAACATGGACGGCCTTTGGAACTTTTTTGTAATTTTTGTCTGTTGTCATTGTACCTTGTACATATACGCTATAGTTCAAACAAAATGCATGAAAAGCCGGACAGTTCACACCTCTCAATGTAAGGCCTTGCTAGTTCCACAGGATGGGTTGGTGTAACATAGAGCTGTCACAAAGTCCAGAGGGATGCATGTAGGGTGCAACAGTTAACTCCGTTTCCTGTTTAGTGACTCTGTTACCTCCAAGTCTGTATAATACTACTTCACGACTTACCATAAAAGAATGTATTTATTGTGGCAGTATCCTGGTCGCCAAATGACACGTGGACTCGTGTCCCCGTTTGTCGTCCTGTTGCGCGCTTTCTCTTCCCGCTGTAGCGTCACCTCACCACATGCAAGCGCGTTATCTCGTAAGGAAAAAAAAAAAGCATCCGGTCCCTTCCTCTTCGGTCTCGTCTGGCAGAGATGGCAGTTTTGCACTGTTTTTTTGTTTTGCGTTGGTGGACCTGAAGCTTCTGTGTTCCAGTCAGCTGCATGACCTGATGCACATTGAGCAGATTAGCGTCCCATGTAAGCTATCACACTTTGCTCTAGCTATGCTCAAGTGACTTTTTTTTTTTTTTTTTCGACATCAGATATGATTGTTTGGTTTTTGTTTGTTTTTCTTGTATCGTTGCCTATCATGTCAAGTGTTTGGGTTTTTATTTTGTTTGTTTGTTTGTTCCTTACATGTTTTTGTGCGCAATGTTTAGTCCTCTAGTTGCTTCGCACTTTATTTGTGACTTCCTGGCTTTTGAACCGGGACTGATTTGCCTGATTTGAATGCTGACTGTTTTACACCAGATGTATACTCCGGAAATATTTTCATGTGAAAGAAAAGACTGAAGTCTCTATTTTCCTGTTGTAAACTGTATTTTGTTGTTTTTGTTTTTTTATCTGTGAAGATTTTAGGGGATGCAAATATAGAAAGGGCTTACTTTGGTGCAGCTTGTACTCTTGTGTTGCAAAGGAACGTCACTCCGAATGTAATTCTTGTCGATCGTTTAACCTCCCTCCGCACACACAAAAGTCGCCCCGAGCTGTGATTGTGTTGTAATAAAATAACAGTACAGCTGTCCCTCGCCACTTTTGCGCTTTGAATTTCGTGGTTTAACTCTATCACAGTTTTTCAAAAATATAAAAATGAATATGACATTATTAGTCAAAACATATCCATATTCAGGCAAATGTTATGTATTTTTGCTTAAATTAAGTATTTTAAAGCATAAAAATGGCTAAATGAACTGAAATTTCAAAAGCTGGATTCAAAGACGTTGATGAAATGTAGTATTCTTCACTTCTCACTAGGTGTCGGTAATGTTACTGTAATGTTCGGTGAGACACGCAAGGATCAAACTTGATCGCCGTAACAACAGGCCTTTATTGCAGGTTTGAATTGTCTCACAACAGACACAATAATCCCTAATAGAAACGCAGTCGTCACTCATGAAAAGCCGAAACTCTGAATCCATGATGTCACTTCATGCCCACCTCTCTTTAAGGTTTGCGAGGGAACACGTTTATAGTAACACACACAAGCACGAGTCTTAAATGGCTTTGTCTACTAAATTGGGTATTACGAGTGTAAAGATGACTATGAGGTGTTATTTCACATCTAGAGGGCTCTTATAATTTAAAAAAAAAACGTATTTAGAAGGTCACAAACAGGTTTTCTATGCTCTACGAAAATATTCAAATAAGGAATCATACGAAAATTGACAATCACGATCTGTTCGGAGCCAGTTAACCATGATAAACAAGGGACCGCTGTACTGCGAACCTGTCAACGTTTGCATTTGAAAATAAGTTAAAATTTTCCAGAAATTAAGGGAAATTCTAAACTTTCCACCAGAATGTCCACTGGATTTTTTTTTTTTTTTCAACACAATGGGAGGGCGTCAGGAAAGAAGAGCAAAATTTGAGAGGGTTGACGGCTATGCTGCAAACTAACTAGGAATTTAGTTCAAACGTTATGTTTTACGATGTCACAAGAGCACGCTTTATATAAGAATAACTTTGCTACACAAGATGCTTTCTGCAGGTGAGTGTGTATTTGTCTGAAAGGCTTTTATTGTGTCAGACATCGAAGGTGCTCTTCAGCTTGCATGGCGATGGAAATTCTGATCGAATAATGTGCAAGAGACACAAGTTAGGCAGCTAATACAACTTTAACTGACGTAAGGAATATGGATGACATCGTTCCTTATGATAACTTGGTAGCCAGTCAGCTGTTTGTCCTTTTTCTTTTGAGGGGGAGAAAGCTTTAGTCAGGCCGTGTATGAATTTTGCAATATTTGACGGTTGTGTTGAAAAGGTGATCGCAAATGCAAACTACAGGACGCACAGATCACCTGTCAGCTGATCTGCATGCTTTGGTTGGAGACAGGTTTTACCTGCAGGGTGTCCAAAGTTTTTCCTCTGAGGATGCAGGGAGCCACAATCCGATGTAGGTCAGCATATGCTAAGCTATCTGAACCAAACATCCCGTTTTGTGTTATAGGTGACAAAGCAAATCAGTGTAATATGGAATACTATATCTCATTGATAATTCATTTAATTTTTAGACTATAATAGCCACTGGGCCGCACGTCGGACACCCCTGATTTAGCATAACATGCACTCATCTTGCGTTAAAAGTTCATATATGGCAGGGGTGTCCAAAGTTTTCCCAGCGAGGGCCGCATTAGGTCAAATCAAAGGATATGGGGGCCCACTTTGAGATTCTACATTTTGTAAGCCAACCCAACAAGCTATATATTTTAAGAAAAAAACAACCTGACTCTCAGCTTTGTGATATCGGCGACAACACCTATCATTACTTTTTCTCCACTGGTCGTTTTTTCCATTTTTGTTGTTTTTTAATTTTACAAGTATTTCATCTGTCGTCTTGTACATTTTTTCATAATGCTGTGAATTTATTCCCATAATATTTTGACTTTATCCTTGTGTTATCACCACTTTTTCCCAACCTAATTTTCCAAAAATTGCAACTTTATTCTTTGTTTTGTTACTAATATTGCTGAAATGATTGCAGACATTTTATTTTTCTCATAGTATTATGATATGCTCATAAAATGTTTTGTCATGTTAGATTTTTTTTTTATACTAAGACTTCATTCTAACACTTTTACTTTATTCTCTAAATTACTGCTCTTTTTCCATTTTTCTTGTTTAACTGTATATTTTTCAAATATGTCATAGACCGATAAAAAACTGGCCACCTGCCACACTTTGGACACCCCTGACTTAGGGAATACCGTCTCTCGACTGAAGAAAGCAGTCGAGTGACTCTAAAAGGGCGTTCTGTGTTCTCAAGGCATGTTCTTCAGTTAGTCCTTATCACCTGTTTGTTTTAGGTCTGAATAAAAAGGTCCCTTTAATTACACACATTTTGAACTGTACAGTTCATCGAAAAGTGGACAAGGCTTCAGAAAACACAAAGTTTAAGTTCCTCTTAAAGCTTATAGTGAGAATAGCATTTTATCACTGTTGTCCTGTAAGTCGTAGTAAAAGATCTGTAGGTATTTATTTGATGCCATGTGATTCTCCTAATGTGACCGTTTGTTTATAAACTGAAAGAAAAATGTCAATTAAATCTGAATGTGGATGACACATTTTCCCTGCACATAGTCTTGATTTTCAAAATGTGCTGACTGCGATTCCTGTGCGACGTGGCAGCGTGTTGCTGTGAACGTGCATGATGGTTCAACCCTGCTGTATATTGTCTTTACTATGGTTGCTATTTTGTAATCTGTATTTCCAAGATGCCAACTTGAAAGATTATTTTGGATATGTGCATGCTTGTGAAAATGTTAAGAAGTTTGATTTCCACTAAAATCTATTGAGTTATCAAAAGTGCATGTCTGTTACTTAGAGTGCAACCTTTGGTTTTTCGCAAAATTCGGGCGTTTTATCAGCCGCAGTAATCCCTCGTCACGTTGCACTTCAAATTTTGCAGCTTCACTCTATCACAGTTTTCAAAAATATATTAATAAACCATGCTGTTTCGTGGTTTTGCGTATTAGTCACAAAATATGCATGTTTAAGCAGTTTTTGGGTCTAAATTATGCATTTTCAAGTTTAAAAATGGCTAAATTAACTAAAATTCAAAAATAAGGCATTCAGAAGACGCAGTCAAAGACGTTGTGATATGTAGTAATAACAATTTACTATAATATATTTATTTGCGTTCACCTCTCTGCATGTTTTGAGGCCTGATTGAAGGAAAAGCTAGCGCTTCTGTTGCCAAACTAAATTTACCGTCTCACAGCACACAACTGGTGCTTTCGAGGATTGCCTAACAAAGTACAAAATCTCAACACTTGATGAAAAAATATTATCAGTGAAGCATAAAGAGATAACATGTACAAATACAGTGGTGTATATATGCTTCACATTTTACCTGTATTATCACGCATTTATAAATGATTCGAAACTTACCGTAAATGACATGTAAAAATTCATTTCTGACCAAAAATTTGCAGGGTTGAGATTGCTGAATTGCTATACAGAATATTGAAAATGCATCGTACAGAATATGTGCAATGTATAGGCCTTGGGGTCAGTTACAGTGTTCAGTCGTTTCTGCTGTTCTGCGTGTTATGTACCAAAACAGGTTTTTGTCTAACTGTACCCACAGTAACGAATTTGGAAGATGGCTTGACTTTAGCTGCAGATGACTGACCGAGTGACTCCATCATTTACTAAAAATCCAGCTTTATTATTTTGTAACACTGAAATGTTAAGACTAATTTAAAACCACCAACAAAATGCACTGGATAACTTCTTCAGACTACATTTTTAGGGCCCCGTCAGTTTTCATCTGCAAGTATCACCAGTCGATGATTTGAATGTGAGATAGTTGAGATTTTCCCAGAATTCTTTGAGCTGTCATTTTCTTCAAGACACCAGTTGAACCTGCTGGGCACGGTAAGTGTCGAAGTCTTCTGGTAGAGTGTCTGCAGACAGAAAAAGACACAATATACTCATCCATTTTCTGTACTTGTCCTCATTAGGGTTGGGAGTGACTGGAGCCCATTCCAGCTGTCTTTGAGTCACCAGACAATCGCAAGGAGACAAACTATTCAAACCGATGGACAACATAGAATGTATGTATACCTGTGTGTATCTTGTCATTGTATTCAGGGTTTTGAATCAGTTCCTGCCCAATGACTGGGTCTGATGAAGAGGCGAAATGTCTTCTAAGACAACCTGAACAGTCCAGTTGTGATCGATTCAATGAACTGAGAACCTAAAATATATGTTCTTTGGCTGTGGGTGAAATCCAGAGTACCTGGAACTCAAACACCATATAGACATGCTCCAGCAGAGATTTAAATCCTTGATCTTCAGACTGTGTGACCAGCGTGCTAACCATTAGGAAAGAGAGGAATACTCCAAATCCATACATCCATCGATCCATTCATGAATCCATTCCGTTTATCTGAGGTCAGGTGGTGGGGACAGCAGCCTAAGCAGGGAAGCCCAGACTTACCTGTCCTTGGCAACTTTGTCCAGCTCCTCCCGGCAGACACCGAGGTGTCCCCCAGGCTAGTTGATAGACAGTCTCTCCAGCGTACCCTGAGTCTTCCTCAAGGCTTCCTATCGGCCGAACATGTCCTGAACATCTCCCCAGGGAGGCCTCCGGGAGGCATTCTGGCAAGATGCCCGTGCCACCTCATTTGGCTTCTCTCAGTGTGGAGAGCAGCGGTTCTACTCCAAGTTTGTCCTGGATGACAGTGCTTCTCACCTTATCTCTAAGGGAGAACCCAGAAAGCTTTGCCTTTTGGCTCTATTCCCTCTTCACCACAATGAACCGGTGCAGTGTCTGCAGTGATGCAGACCAATCTTGTGTTCCATCAAAAATACTCCAAATCAGTCAATCAATTTGTTCATTCTGTTCTGCTCTGCCAACTAGTAGAAAAAAATTCAAATAGCTTCATTGTGACAATTTAAGTTCCTTGCAACCATAAAAAAATAATTACAGTATAGAGTGGAACCGCTGATGTTGAATCCCCCTAATGTCATACATTTGCAAATTCAACTGTAATCACATAGACACTTTTTGGTAAAAACCTGTTGCTCACCGTTGCAGCGGTAACGCAGGTTGGCCCAGATGATGTTCTCCTGGGAGAAGCAGAAGACTCCAAGTCGACCTCCTCTCATTGTAGCGTCTATTATCACTCCTGTGTCTGCCACCATTTGAGGACCCTCATAGAAGCGAACCCTGCACCACAAAACCACAAAGAAAAAGTAATATATTCTCTGTCCAAAAGTAGAACAAATGTGCAATACTTGCTGTGGGAGAGTAAAATGTACCTGATGTATCCATCGGCGGGTCGGTGCTGGAGGAACCAGCGATAAGACGTCTTGTCCTTCCAGCCAACATTGCGAGCATCTTTCCACAGCAGTTTCACCTGGTCACTCGTGTCGCCGGTGTGCCACAGGGCGTTCCTTAGGTTCTCACCTGGGCCTGTGTTGGACTTCACAGCCTTGACAAAACCACAAATGACACTCGAGTCTGGGCATTCATATCTTGCATCTGCTTTTTGCAGCAGATGGCTCAGCAACTTATAAATATGTGTCTATATTGCCATAATCATCCCATGAGAATTTAAGTCTGCTAGTACGATTCATTTGGTCATGTGTGAACGAAGTCCACTGAACCCAGGACCAAACAGGCAGACCAAGACTGACTGCAAGCGGACTCTAATGCTGAATGAGGCAAGTATGACCACTGACTGTACCAATGTACCCAAACACCAGATAGGTTGCGACCAAATGCGAAGGAAACCAGGAGACTACATTAGCAAAACCCAACAGAAAGCTGAGTGAAAGGGGGCGTGTTACTCATCACAGTTTAGTGAAGTCGACAGAAACGCTGTCTCTTTGCAGCACATCTTGTTTTCGTCAATCCTCGTTACATCTCAGCTGGCAAAAAGTCAGCCATAGATCAGAAAGCCCTTCTAGTGTATGTGGCCCAGAAGACGTCATGTTGTTTTCTTTTATGTGAGGTCGTCGGGCAATGTACGAAATTTGGTAATGGATAATAATCAGAATGTAAGTCACTCTCCTGCTGCTTACTTTCAGTTGGATTCCCGGTTCTGCCACGGCTCTAAACGGGTTGGCTTGCCAGTAGATCTGTTCCACTTGCTTCCACATGACCACGTAGAAACTGGAGCTGTCCTGGTACCCGAAAATAAATCCTGCGTAGTCGTCGTCTGTCACCGTGTTGACGTGAAATGTCCCTTCAAAATCGACACCACTGAAAGCAGTGTAACCTGGTAAGGAAGAAGGTGATTGCAGATTCCCAATATATTGTCTTTGATTTTTACAGTTAGGGGAGATGCCGTTGCCATAATCTGTGTTGCCAGTCAGGTGCGTTCTGTTCCAGTGCCCACGTATGGGGTTCCTGGGGTCAGAGCCACCTGCAGGCACCTGATTGCACTTCAGCAATCAACCCTTCACATACAGTACACTGCGGAAGCATAGAAAAAGTTTTCCTACCCTACCCACTCCACCACATATTGCTGCTAGTTTAAAAGTGGGTATTTATGAAGGTGTACATTTTGGCCTTGACCAACATCTACGCCGCATTGAGTGCCATTCCAGCTTTAAATTAGATGAACTCCCACTTCAAAATTGAGGATGACGTTCTTACCAACAGCCAACCCGGGATCACTGTTCATTGTCTGGACAATCTCTCTTCCCTGCACAGGAAAAAAAAATAGTCTGAGTCCATTCTTAGAATTTCTAGGCTGTTGCATCCTGCAAAATGATGAACAATCGGACGTAAAAGTCACCTGGTCCAGCACCACCCAATTGGGGTCAATCTGTGCGTCGCCCTCTGGATCTAAGACCACAGTCTGGTACTCCCTGAAGTCGGTGAGCGTGACTTCAGCGTTTTCAGGACAAACATCGATGGTGTCGATGATAGTGTCATTGTCGAAATCCTTTTCACACACATTACCTATGCCGTTGCCTTGAAGGATACGAGGGTATGGTTTTATGGATAAAAAGATGTGAACATGTAGTTGTTGGGGTTTTTTTTTTTACCTGCAACTTTTACCTACCATCAGAGTCCTCCTGCATGGGGTTCGGGATCAATCGGCAGTTATCAGGACCTGGTGGCAGCAGGTCAGGAATGCCATCGTTGTCGTCGTCATCATCACACTCGTCTCCCTTGCCATCCTTATCGGTGTCCAGCTGGGAGCTGTTGATGACGGCTGGGCAGTTGTCTCGAGAGTCTTGGTGACCGTCGCCATCGCTGGGTGAGAGGGTCTTTGATTGGCATGTGCAAGATGTAGGCCACATTTAGCCTCACTGTCGATTTCGCTGTACCTGTCTTTGTTGGTGTCACAAGGGTCTCCGATAAGATCGTTGTCTGCATCCAACTGGGAAGCAGGAGAAGTTGTAAAGTTTACCAGAGGTTTGAACTGGAGTCACGCGCCTTGGGACTTGAGTCAGACTCGAGTCACAATTTTAATGACTTTGGACTCATATTGATAATATCATCAAAGACTTGCAACTTTGACATCAGCGTTGACATCAATGACTCGGGACTTGACTTGGACTTAGGTCTGAGTGAATGTGTTGAGTAAAATGTGTCCCCATTTAAAATATTCAACGAACATGATTGTTATTATGTAATTTTTTAGCGAGACAACATTTTCCCACAGAATCTGCCTCTAATCTGTCATCTATTGACGTCCAATCGGGTTTGTGTGGATTAGATTTCAGTGCACTGACTAAATCTTGAATGCTACGCCAGCACGCTTTTTCATTTCACACTGGTCTTATTTTATTTAAAAAGTAAAACAATTCACAATGCATTCATTTTATTTGCCACATTTAGTAGACTGTTACATTGTTAAAATGTCAGTTTATTTGGGAGACACTAAACAGTGCTTACGACTCGTAAGGACTCAAAAATTTCAAGCCTTTGACTTCGGAATTGACTCGACCTGTCTTGTCTTGACTTGAGACTTGAATCGGACTTGAACGTCTATACTTGAGACTTGACTCGTGACTTGAGATTAAAGACTTGAGACTTACTCGAGACTTGCAAATGACTGACATGCTCCAACCACTGACGTTTACAACAAAACCTTATAAAAGTTCATTTTCCACAAGCAGCATCAGCTCAGATTCACACAAAGCCATTTGAATCAGTGCAAAATATGCTCTTGTAAATTTGCTATTAAACCATCTGAAAAGTTAAGCATTACATTCCTAAACTGTCTACTTTCCATGAGTATGAGTTTCATTGTTCCTCGTGGAACACTGCACATACTTCTTCGGTGAAGCACCTTAAAAATATGGTGGATAGATTTATGTTTATGTCTATTTATTATCTACACAATACTTTTGCTACATTAACGGCAAATTTGAAAGCAAGTCACAGCGCCATTTACTGGATCATAAGGTTTTAAAGTAAACAAAGTGATCGCTGACCTGGTCTGGATTGGGAACATAAGGGCAGCTATCGCAGGCGTCTCCAACTTTGTCTCCATCACGATCTTTCTGGTCGGCATTGGGAGCCCGTTTGCAGTTATCCAGGTGATTAGGGATTCCTGAAATAAATGCGGAAAATGTCTGACGTCCACTTTCACGAGTATAAACTCAAACACGCAGAGTACTAACCATCCCCGTCAATATCTTCATCACACTCATCGCCAAACTTGTCCACATCGGTGTCCTTTTGATCATTGTTTTTGATTGCACGACAGTTATCGCAAGCATCACCAAAGTCGTCTTCGTCGATGTTCCTTTGGTCCACGTTGGGCACTAGCACGCAGTTATCCTGTGGAGAACAACGCTCAAAATTAGCTGTAATAGTAAATAAGTGCACTCCAGTCAATTTTTAGGTTAACTTTTACAGCAGTAGTTTTCGATACGTTCAATGAACCTGTGTGTTGGGGATCCCATCCCCATCTGCATCATCATCACAGGCATCTCCAATTCCATCACGATCAGCATCTTCCTGACCAGAGTTGGGCACAGTGAGACAATTATCCTGCAGAGAAATACATTTGTGAGGGAGGGACAAACAATTGGTACAGTAGATTCCCCATATATTTGCGATTCATATATTTGCATATAGTTTTGCATAGTTTTGGTCCAAAAATGTTGTTTTTATTAAAAAAAGAATTTAGTTATAGTTATAAATATTTACATTTACCGTAAAGTCTCTGTATAAGCCCCACCAGTGTGTAAGCCGCACCCACTATTTAGAGGACAAACCAGATTTGTACATATATAAGCCGCACGCGTTCACGTCATAAAATGGCATATTGTGCCGCGCATGAGCCCGTGAAGACCAGGCAGCTCTTTATTTCAGAGGAGCCAGTCATTAGCTATGAAAAACTCACAAGGAGCTCGTCAATCCACTAGAAATTGTTACTCAATATAACAGTCTGACTCACGGTGTCATCCTGCAAAGAACACTAAACTCATCACACAGCAACTTAACACTCAAAAGGTATCCCTAATAAATATACAAAGATGTACCAATACGAATTTAAAATGAACCAAAAGCAACATTTTGCAGTTTTCCCATAATGCATTTCATCTGAGTTTCATTGGCGGACAAGCGGCATAGAAAATGGATAGATGGTGCTGCAATGCTGCCTCTGTCCACCAGAGGGAGCCAGAGGAGCCCAGAGGGAGGCCGACGTCATTGCAGCGCCCCAGTGAATGCCTTGCTCAGACGCAATGCATTATGGGAAAACTTTAAAAGTTGTTTTTTTCATCTTAAACTAAAATAGGGATCTACTGTACATGATTCGCTTCACATTAGCATCAAACACGCCATTTTTATTATTTTTTTCAGATTCAGTTTTGAAAGTCACACACTACTTACATAACCGCACATTTTTGAAAATTCTCTCTCTGTCATTCATTTTCTGGTGGACATAAACGGACTCACTTTGGCACAATTTCTCTCAGGACAGTCCAGCTTCTCGTCGGGGAAACCGTCAATGTCGATGTCAGATCCACACAGGAAGCCATTTCCAGCCCAACCAACTCCACACTGAGAAGATGTCCAATGTTTTAGAGATCGCACAGGCTCATTTGTTTACAATATACTGAATGGTCCCAATATTAAGTAGAGCTGCACAATGTCAAGGTATCCAAACAAGGTGTGCTTTGATAATCATGTTCTCGGAAACTACCAGAAAAGTTATTTTAGGTTAATTGCACAATACAGTTGTTGCTGTTGAATGCAAGGTCATAGACGACTACTGCTAAAGCTCTTGTATGGGAGTGCATTAGATTTGGATCTAATGAAGTGTAAGGTGAGTCACTTGAGCTGTTGGATAAGTTGAATTTGCCCACCTGACATTCAATCTTGCCATCTCGGTGGACGATACACTCAGCATTGGCATGGCAGGGGCTCGGGTGGCCGTTCCCACATGCCCTCTCAGGCTTGCAACCAAGTCGCTGGTCACCCACGTAGCCCTTTTTGCAAGGACCACACCGGAACGAGCCCTGGCAGTACAACATGCGTCATTGATTCATTCATTTTCTACCGGGACACTAGGCGAGGGGCTGGCTACACCCTGGACTGGTCACTCTACTTTGACAGGATGCAATTACACTTACAACTATAAACTTAAGAATTTCCCTAATGTGGGATAAATAACATTTATTTTATCTGACCTTATGTTAATTACTGAGATATTTCAAATCGCAGAAAAGTATCAGTGGATCCATACTCACTGGAGTGTTCATACAGATGGAGTTCTGTACACAGCCGCCATTGTTGGAGTTGTCACACTCATTGATGTCCTTGCACACCTTAGTAGGACACATCGAGATGAAGTACAATAAAAACAAACTTCTCATAAGAATTTATGTGATGTAAGAAACTGATGAATACCATAGTTAAGTCGTTTACCTGTTTGTTGGCAGTGGCGTACGCGAGGCCGACACCATGTACCTGAGGTCCAGTGTATCCTGCAGGGCAAGTGCCACAACGGAAGCCTGGGAAGGTGTTGATGCATCGCACACCCATGTGGCACGGTAGCACAGAACACTGCGAATGACATTTTACTTGCATACACTGCAGGCGAATAGAAGGTGGCTCAGCTTACATCAGAGGAGCTCCTGGATATTTCAGTACCAACAGAGTGCTGTATGAATACGACGTATGGTTTTTGTATGATTCGTTTTTTGTAAAAAAACGTAGCCAAAATTTTGCCTCAATTTTTGTACGCTTTTTCAGTTTTTGCACAATATTGCGTGTAACCAGCAAAACCACTTCTCCAACATCTTCCCCGAGGAGCGGAGGCTCTTATAGCTGCCACGGGCGACTAATTCCATATTCCGTATTCTTCCAGTTTCTTCCACTGTAATCACTGTAAATGTAGTGTACCGTTGAATTTCACGTTTACAGTTTCAAGCCAAGGCAAGGTTTTTAGATTAAGTGTTATGGCGTCTTCAGTTACATCTGTGCATACCTCATCCACATCAGTGCAGTGGGTGCCATTGCCCTTCATTCCTTCCGGACAGGGCCCACAGCTTGGACCATGAGGCGTCTCCATGCATTGTACCCCAGGGTAGCAGGGGCTGGGCACACAGGAAGGACGCGGCAGCCCTCCTCCCATCCCTGAACAGTGAGAAACTCGGGTGATTCCTCATTCAGCTACCAAACAGCCCACACATACAGTGTACTACAGTATATTGACAATAGCGTATATAATAATAGTATGACGTTTTCAAAGCGCTGGTAGAATGTATTCAGTAGTGATGATGGTGAACTCACCACAGGCTTCACACTCCATCACTGTGTTCTTGAGGAATATTATCTCTTTAATCTGCAAAATACAAATAATTGGTTATGACTGTTTGATGTTTATACAATTTTATTTTACAATGCTTAATATATATATATAATTATTTCTTCATTGCAAAGGGAAAGCAAATCATTCACAAAGTACTCTTGGTGGTTTACCTGCTGTTTCATAAGCTCTTTTATCTCAGACAGGGCAAGGTTTGTCATTTTAATCTGACTTATAATTTCCCCATCTGCAATTGAAAAGGGGGAAAAAAGTTGGTTAACAGCCAAAGATTAAAAAAAATTGACTGGATAAATGATTTTCTAATGCCACTTTAATAACTGAAGCTGAGAGGTCAGCATCAATTGTATTCATATATAATAGTGTCAAATTAGTGCATTAATTGCGATTTAATAAATTACAGTCAGTGCGTTATTTTTTTTAATGTAATTTTTCATCTCTAACTTTACAGTTTTTGTATGAAAAATCACTTATGGCTGTCGTGTTTGGGCTCGTTTTGCATCAGCTGATGGGTTCCCTTTGTATTTGGGATGGTGAGGAGCGGTCAGTACTGGAGCGGAGACGTGAAAATGGAGTCGCATGTGAGAGTCGGTCCAATGAATGGGAAATTTGCATTTCAAAAATACCCCTCCGGCACCATTGACAAAGGTGTAGTGATCTGCAATCTGCGGGCCGCACGGTGCCCAAGGATATCCGAGTTTGTATGTATGTGTGGAGCTTGCGTGTTCTCCCCGTGCATGGGCTTTACATTAAGGTACACAAAAATACAGTCGTTCCTGAGGAACTAATGACTAAGGCACATACATTTTGACTAGTTACTGAGGAACTAATGAAGAACTAATGAGAAACTAAGTGTACAGTAGTTACGGATGAACTAAGGCACATAAATTTAGAGTAGTTACTGAGGAGTGGTTAGGGTTAGGTATGTTCATTCCTCATTTACTACTGTAATTTTGTGTACCTTATTGTAAAGTGTTACCAAAAAAATTATACTATAACACCGAAAAATAACTTAATTGAACAGAATAGCACAAACACTATTTAAACTCAAGCATTATTTATCAGGGGTCTATGAGCAGAAGTCCACGTGTGCGTGTGTGGATGTCAGAGCCGCACTCATGTATTCCAGTGCATTCCTACCACCCACGCAACCACTACATTTTAAAGAGCAGACAGAGATGCCGCGATGGCAGCGTGCATGATCCATTCCCCAGATGTGGACGTGATACAAGATTTTTGATCAAGTGTTTAATACTGCAAGTAGAAGCATTAGGCACAGTGGTCGTCCTGATGTTGCTACTGTGTTAAAAATAATGTAAATCTCGGGTGAAATTCTCCATTAGTGATCTTTCTCATTGCCACTAAATTGATTTGCGCACAGAGAAGGTAGCCCTACCACGAGATATGTGTAACATTGCTTGAGCAGTTCATGAAATATCTGAACACTTTTCCATTGTTCTTTACCCATCACAATCCCCTTGGTTTGACATCTAACATCATGACTTTACTTGGACAACACTCTCCCAAACCAAAATGCTACAGAAACTCACAATTAACTAGGCTACTACTAACGGTGTTCTGGAAACGAGAAGCTTGTCCCCAAACACAGTGGGTTGTTGCTGTTGGTACCAAGTGACCCAAAGACCTCAACATCCCCTCTGACCACCGACTGTCCCCCCAACGGAGTCGTATAAGTGGAAAAAAGCAAGGCAATGTGTTCTTCTCGTTAGTAACGACTCTATTTACAGACTATACAGCACTTCAGTGAGACCATATATTGGCTATATACTATATGTCACCATCACTATTACGACAACGTCCAGCTGAGCGCTCATTTTGCTGCCAAAAAGTGTTAAGCTCTTCTTCTTTGCCTTATTTGATTACAACAAAAATCATGGTACAAGATAAATAATAAAAACAGTTTTTGTAGATTCCTCTGACAGTCTCAGCTTGCAGTTTTTAGACCGCAACAGATGTTTTTTTGTTTTTGTTTTTAAAGACACAGTAGATCCGCACCTGTTCCCGGATTTTTGTCTCTGTTTTGAATTGTAAAAAAAATGTTTTTTTTGGTAACTTAAATAGAAAATGATTGATGGCATTATCTGCAGGAGGGGAAAAAAAAGAGTCCTGCAGCTTTGAATCCAGCAGAGGGCACTGTCTCACAAGTCATCACTCAACATTTTGCAGCAGGAAGATGCTTTGACAAGACGTGATGGCGTGTAACTGGCCGCTGCGTAAGTACAATACTTTATACTGTATGCTTGTAATTGTTTCTTAATGTTTACAACTGAAAACAAAATGTATTTCATAACTGGCAAATTACAAGTTTTTCTGGGTGTGCCCATTTTTTGGGTTTATTTTTTTGGTTGTTTGTTTCCCCACTTGCGGGGGGTTTTGTATTGTAATCCCTGCGAATGGCGAAAAACTGTGAATAATGGGCACACCCATAAAACCCCTACACTGTAAAAAAAAGGATACACCATAAGTACTCAATAAAGCTGAGGTAACAGATTGCAAGCAATATTATTAATTAAATTTACCAATTTTAAAAGGTGATTAAACATGAAACAAATCAGACCCTTAAGAATGACCTGTTTAAATTATTCGATTTAAATAAAGCACAATATTAAGCAGACATCAATAAGAGAAATCTATCATAATAAATAAAACCATTACCATATTATGGGGAAAAATAACGTTGTTTTAGTAATATAAAGTTGAAATATTAAAGAAAAAATGTGTTTTTTTAAAAGTTGTAATATTATGATCAACACACAAAACAAAATAAAGTAATATTTGGAAAAGGTAGGTTGGGGAAAAGTATTATGGGAATAAAGTCATAATATTACGAGATGAAAATAACATATTTTGTAGCATAAAGTTGAAATATTAAAGACAAATATTTAGTTATTTAATAGTTTTTGAAATATGTATTTCTTTTAGAGTTTTTGAAGTCATAATGTTATGAGAAAGAAACAAAACTATATACATTTGTAATTTTTGGGAAATTAGCTGGGGGAAGGGAAAAAGTTATATTATTGGAATAATGTCAAAATAAAATAATAGTCATAATTTTACAAGAAGAAAATTAAAATAGTTTCAAAATAATTTTTAAAAAACAACAGCCGTAAAAATTGGAGAGAAATTCCAAAAGCTTTATTCTTACCTCTTTGTCCTGCAGCCCCTCCCATGCAAAGCGCACAGGTCAACACCAGAAAGCAAAACATGCTGCAGTGTGTGTCGCCTCTCTTCTACCTTCTGCAAGCCTCCTGCAAAAATCTAGTTTAGAGAGATTCTCGCTATCTCCTCCCCTGCTTGGGCTTTTGTACCCCCTCCAAAATAAAAACAACAACACCAGCAGCAGCAGAAGAAGAAAACCCCCACTTCCCAAACTTCCATCCCAATTCTCAGAGCTCAGCCCACTCTGCAGGAATTCCAAGCAATGATAGTACACACGTTTTCTTGCACAAGCTCACATCTAATATGCATTCATATTAATATTATGGTTCATTTAGATCAGGGGTGTCCAGTTTTTTTCCAGTGAGGGCCACATGCTTAAAAATGAAAGGATGCAACTTTGATATTTTGTAAAGCAACGCATGTAGCTACACTAAGAAGTTCTAGACTGCATATTTCAAGAAAAAATGGCATATTATTTATTAACTTTGGTTATTGCTCTAGTTTTCCCTTTTTTACTGTGTTTTTAAAATTTTGCAAATATTTCAACTTCTTAAATAAGCTTAATAAATTTTCTTCTTGTAATAATATTACTTTATTCCCATAATATTTTGACTTTATTTCCATATTATAGCTTTTCCCCAAAATAATTTTACAAAAATTGCAACTGTATTTTGTTTTGTCTGTTGACTTTTAAGAAGTAATGTATTTCAACTTCATGCTATTAAAATGACATTATTTTTCCTTTATAATATTACCAGTTTATTACCATAAAATTGCACTTTTAGAATACCACTTTTTCTTTTAATATTTTGACTTTATTTTTCTAAAATTATAGCTGTCTAAAAAAAAACAAAAAACATTTTAAACTTTATTTTTGTAATTTGTCTTCTCGTAGTTATGACTTTATTCCGAAAATATTTTAGCTTTATTCTGGTAAGATAACTTTTTCCACAACCTAATTTTCCAAAAACTACATTAGTCATTGTTTTGTTTGTTTGTCACAATATTACAACAAAAACAACATTTTTTTTCTTTTGTGTTTCGACTCTAAGTTACTACAATGACATTATTTTTCCTCATAATATTTATTCTTGTGAAATTGTGACTCTTTAAAATTAGAATACGACTTAATTCTCTTAATATTTGGACTTCACACTTGAGCCGTGTTGTTATGAGCAATGAGGGACATCAAAGACACCACGTCATTTAAGTTTCCGAGCATACTTAAATGCGGCAAATTGTACTTCCGCATTTAGAGTTACAAAGTGAGAGATAAGAATATCCACTTATTTTTTTCTGCCTGTTTATTTAAACGCATAATAAAGCTGTTCTTGTGATGTTCGGAGTGTCCCTGAATGCATCTCGCGGCCGTGTGGTGACAATGAGGAAGTGTTACTCCAACTACGAAGGGACAAAAGATGCGTGTGGGGGTTGGAAATATACATATATTTACATATATGTGGTTGGAATTGCACTGCTGTGATGTGTTAAGGTTAGATTAAAGTTATAAAAGAGCGTACTTTTATTGTATTGTATCAAGGATAAATAATACAGAAACACAGATGAGGCTAGACAAACAAGCTTGAGAGTTCTGTATGGTTGTTTTCTTTAACTGTTAGATACATCACAAGTCTGTTCGGATGTATAAAAAAAAATCCTGTGTGTGTGCGCCTCTATGTGTGTATAAATGTGTATGTGTGTGTGTGTGTCCATGTTGTTTGTGTTTGTCTAATGGGCTGAGCAGATGGTAGCATTCCTTTGCTCCTTTGCTCTTGATCACCTTGATGATTTCTCAGCACATTTGTAGTCGAGGTGGGCGATATTTATGAATTTTGGTATCGATTCGTGACCAAGTAAATACGGGGCCTGTATCGCCGATACCCATACTCGTGATTTGGATGTTTTTCAATGAAATGAACGATTGAATGATTTTGTGACTTTTTCCCCCCTTAATTTGTTGATCTTAATCATAATCACAGGACAAAGATTTTAGACGAACAAAAAATATTTGTATTAACACGCTTGTACCAACTAAAGTGTTTGCGTGTTCCCTTTAATTACATACAATAGGGAAATAACGTCAATAGTGCAAAATAAGTCAAAAAACAAGTATTCTCTCTATATTTAAATCTTTTTACTTTTTGCCCCCTAAGACCTGCTGTGCCCACCTCTAATTTGGAGTGTCTGCAATTGCTCCTCATCACTTCTGTTCCGCGTACTATGAAAGACAAGAAATGAATCAGTGAACGCAATGAGTGTAAGCGTTGTCGTATGGAATGTTTAAGTCAAAGGTCAGGTGTAGCAAACCTCCTGCAAATTTCATCAGTGATGTTTTATTCCCTGAGCGACAAGAGTATGTTGGCCGGGGGGGGGGACTTTCTCAGCACGTGACCCCACGTTGACCTCGAACCTTTGCGGTCACCTTCCAGCAGCCTTACGTTACATGAAGCACAAACACGCTCCTGATTTACAGATCACGTTCCGCGTAAACACGCATGAAATTTGATGTTTTCTGATCACCAGTCCGGACGCTCTATCAATTTTCCGCCTGGTGTGGCAGAATCCACTCCTGACATGGTTTTATTTTGAAACTTACTTTGCTCTGAACAGGAATTTGCCGTGTAACTAGACAATAGGTATTGTTCCTCACATAATGGGAGCAGTAAACATTCTAAGCAAGTTTGAAGAGATGGGTTTTAGCACGAGTCCTAAAGGTGGACAGGTCAGTGCAGTTACAGGCGGATGCGGAGAGGGAGTTCCAGCGGGCACGGTGCTAGGCCAGTAAGGGTGGGGACAGGGTGTTGGGAAGCGAAGGCGGAGGAGGTCTGTGATGTAAGGGGGAGCCAGATTGTGTCACGCTTTGACAGTGGAGGTTTTGGAGGACAGGGGTGATGTGGTCACAAGGTTGAGTGTGAGTGATTTGAATATGCTGAAGTTTATTGAGGGTTTTGCTTGGAAGTCTGTAGATGCTGTTACAGTCATCAAGTCTGGTGGTGGTGAAAGCGTGCATGAAGGTTGCAGCAGCAGAGCGGGAGAGGGAAGGGCGAAAACGGGCCATGTTTTATAGATGAAAAAAGGCAGTTCGGGTTATCTGGTTGATGTGGTGTGCTGCCGAGGACAAGGCCAAGATTTTGGACGTGAGGTGAGGGAGTCAGGGAGGTGGTGTTGGCTGCATTTGTGAGATAGTTGGGACCATTTATGATGATATCAGATTTGTCCCAATTTAGTTTGAGAAAGTTGAGTTACCACTTTCCGGTTTCTATAAAACAGTCAGTGTCACCAAAAAAAACCCAGCAAGACAACACCTTTTTCTTCATTTTATTCAAATTCTTGGAATACTCATCAGCTTCAAGGTAAAAAGTTATCTTTCACAGGATACTTTCTTCACATTTGTCTGATTCAAAATTTCTTTCTGCTCTGAAACAAGTGAAACGGACTAAAAGAGAACCACTGACGCTCCGATGACGACCATGCGGCGCCTGCAGGTGGGACGACCACACAGAGCACATGGATGGGAACATTATAAATAGCTTTCGAATGTCCAGGGAGGGTGGAGGAGTGGATGATTGTCTTTACAGAGTCCTTGTAAAATGTAAATGAAAATGTAAAACGCAGAGCACAATTTGGCTCGACGAGAAAGCGTCTCAGTTGTGAAAGCGCCTCTTTCGCTGGAGGGGAAAGGAGATGCGCCATCAAGTGGAGGCCGTGTTGGCGAGTCAGACGCGGTTCCATTGTTGCAGTGACGCTACTTTGCTTTTCTACTCTGCTTTCTTGGCCTTCCTCTTGCGAGCGCCTTCGCTCAGCTCCTCCTTGCTTTTGAGCGATGACGGGACCGCTGCGGCTGGAGGATGATGATGGTCTTCCTCAGATCCGCCCAGAGGGGAGCCAAAGAGCAGATGGCAAACCCAGGACTCGATGAGAGCAAAGGGGGAGCCGTGTGAGTGGCGGGCAGTCATCCACACCTGTTGGGGACGTAGGAAAGACGGTGACCCATTTTTGGTACGTCATTACGCTGCTCTAGCACTTTTACGGCAACATCATCAAGCCACTAGGGGGCATATTCACACGCTATCTCAGGGATTCTCAATTTCACTGAGTCGCGAATACGCTTATTTTAAATGTGTTTTTCTTTAATGCAGTGGGGTGTCTTCCATTAACTTGTTCAATACCAAGTTTTTAGAAACCCGAACGCCCGATCCCAAAGACGAATTTATATGGCTTTTTTTTTTGCACGAGAGGCAAAAAGGGGTGATGACGCAATTGCACGCTATAAGATGTCACTTTTTGAGCAGTTTTAAGCCATAAAAGGTGGCAGAAATGCATTCGATAAGAGCTCGGCATGGATCTTTTGCATGTAAAAACACACTCGACAACAAGGAGGAAGTGGAAGAGCATGGAGGAGTGTGGCGAGCAGAAGGTTACACATTGTGGGGAAATTTTAACGCACGCACACGTGCGCGCACACGTGCGCGCACACGCGTGCATACAGTTTAGTTCCCAAAAAATTGAATTTTGTAAATAGTTCATGGTGTTATATTTGTAAATAGTTATTTTGCTGTAAACACCCCTTTTTTGTGCTGTTAATGTTGGTATAGTTGTTTAGATATTTGAGCTGTCACAAAGCAAAATATCAGTATCAAAGTGAATGTTAAGCTTGAAATTTATCTCCTCACAAAAAGCTGTTTTTCTCTTTTTCTCTCTTTCTCTCTTTTCTCATTGGGAACTGATATTTTCCTGAAACTCCCCTATGTTCTACTGCTGATTACTAAAGAACGGAGAAAAAAAACTTTTTTTCTGATAAGACTAGAGTCTATTCTTTCTTTTGGTAGGTTCCATGTTTATATAGCCATAGAACACAATATTCTGTGTGCCTTGAAAAACCAGTCTAAAACGTCTAAAATGGTTGGTAGTGAAGAGGTTGTCTTTTAAAAAATGGCTGGGATTGAATGAGTGAATACTCCTTAAGGTGGTTTAATGTCTGTACAGCCGTCCCTCATTTATAGCGGTTAATTAGTTCCAGACCCGACCACGATAAATTAATTGCTCCAATATAGGATTCAAGGTTAACAAATGGAATATTTTCATAGTTAGAGCATAGAAAACCTGTTTATGACGTTCTAAATATTGGGTTTAACATTACTAGAGCCCTGTAGACATGAAACAACATCCCAATAGTCACATTTACACTCCTATTATTCACTGTTTACGTCACATTGCACAACTCTTATGCTGCAGGGACTCGAGGTGGCCCTTGTTCAGCCTTAGAACGTGTTTGCCGGTAAGTATGTGGTGCAAAGTGAATAAGTGAACCTAAGTTGTCTATTTGTGGTCATGTTTGGAGGTGTTGGAAATCAGAATGTAAAATCGCTAATGCAAATATACTGTGATATACATGGGATGGTCTATGTAAATTAGCATCAGTGCTAATTTACATTGTGTTGCTGTCAATGTCACATTTAAATAATCCAAATTTTGATGACTGTGATTATGATTGCAGTGCAGCACTGGTGTGACCTTGCTTGTGGCCATGAAGAGGGTGAAGACGAGGATGAGGGTGCCCTTGGACACTGGCAGCCAGTGAGCCTCCTGCAGGGTGAAGAGGATGGCTCCGTATAGACTAGCTTTGGTAGGGCTGGAAAACATAAACATGAGTCTAGTTAACAACCAAATCATGCAGCTCAATGCTGATTTGTCACCCATATTTGGGACCAAACCAACTGTACACGCCTTATATTGATGCACGATAAAGCGTCTTGCACATATTTTCAATGCTCTTATTTTATATCTTTTAACAAGACACCCACAAAGCAGAAGATGTTTTGAGCTTGTAAGCTGTGTACCATGAATGAGTCGACGACGTCATGGCCTGAAAAGCAATAATTTGGCGATAATACCACGATTTAGACGATATACCGCTCACAACCACTAGGGGGTGTACTGTGTACTCCATGCTTGTCCACTAATATCATAAATTGTATAATATCTAATATGAAAATAATAAACAAACTGACCACTAAAGTAGGGGATTGTTGCCATGGCAATGGCAGGAATGCCGTTCCTTAACACTTTGGAGTCCAGGGTAGGATTTAACCAACACGCAGACAAATGAGCAATAACGTGACACAATGACAAAATCATGGCAAATATTATTGATCATATGTCTGGTTTTAATTGACCAAGTTAGACCATTTAAAGCAGCGGTGTCCAAAGTGTGGCCCGCGGGCCATTTGTAGTCTGCTGCTGTTTTTTTATTGGGCCGCAGCACATTCTAAAACTATAATTTAACAAGAAAACAAAACACAAGAGAAAAAACACGGCAACAGCAAAAATGGAAAAATCATTGATTTTACGAGAATAATGTCATTTTAGTAGCATAAAGTTTAAATATTTCAAAAAAGACGGGTTTTTTTTTAAGTCGTAATGTTAACAACTACAACAAAAGGAATAAAGTTGTAATTTTTGGAGAATTAGCTTGCCGGAAAAATGGGAAAAAAAGAAAGTTGAAATAGTAAAAAAAAACAATAGCAGAAATGGAAAAAGCTGTAATTTTAAGAGAATAAAGTGAAAATATTAAGAGAAAAATGTCGTATTCAAATTTTTAAGAAATGTTGACATTTTCTGAGAATGAACTCGTAATATTATGAGGAAAAATAATGTCATTTTGGTAGCATAGTGTTGAAATATTAAAAGAAAAAATAGCTTATTTTGAAAAAGTCATAATGAGGCAAAAACAAAACAAAATAATTTTCAACAATTAGGTTGAGGAAAACGTTAATATATTATGGGAATAAAGTCATAATATGACGAGAAGAACATTTAAATATTTGTAAAATAAAAAAAACGACAACAGCAAAAACGGGGGAAAAAAAAGCAAAGAGGGTACGTTGGGACATTCATACTAATAATACACTTTTTCACCTATATGACAAAGCTGAGATGCAGTTTTTTCTTGAAATCTATATAACTTCTTAGCATATCTGCATCCATTGCTTTACAAAATGTCAAAGCGGCCCTTGCATCCTTTCGTTTTTCACTATGTGGCCCTCGGTGGAACAAGTTTGGACACCCTTGATTTAAAGACCCATTTGCACAACAGAGCGTCTGTGTAACGGATGCCAGCTGGTGCAGCTGTGCGAAGGTACGCAGCTTTTAGCTCGATGCCGAGCGCTCTCAGCTCTCATTCGGCGGAACGTGGCTCGAGTCCCGAGCATACGCAGGGGCGGACCAGACGGCTTACGCCTGTGCTACTGCGTCATCATGCCACGTCGGCGTAGACTCCTGAGAATTAAAGCAAGCCAGTATGACTATTTCTACTGAAATTACACCGTGGTGTTAAAAATCTTTCTTGTAATGGTTATATGACAATCACCCGATTGAAATACCACTTGTTGTTATGAAAGGTATGAATGACTTAAAAAGTATCACGCCATACAGCTTACAATCCATCACAGTGCTAAATATAACAAATAGTATTTCTACTCTAGCAGTACCCACCAATGGGAGGCAGTGGTGTGTATCAGCACATCAGCAGTCGTGAAAGAAGAAACTCACAATGACATGTTGAGGATCTCGTTGGTCTCAGGTCTCCACACGCCACGCAACAGCTGCTCAAAATTGGAAATGAGAGCCACTCCAGACCCTGCCACGGGAAGATTAACAGTCGATATAATGTGTTGTGTTTTCTTCTGGCAGCAGATTTTGCGTTGCATGTTCACTTGTGTGATACAGTATCGTTTGTTGCTGGTCTGCCAATAGATGTTCACCTTTGACGTAACCGACGATGACCATGATGAAGAAGCCGTGGTGGTAGGCATGGTGGGCGTGATGGACGCCGGCGGCAATCTTGCGAGCACGGACCACTTCCTTCAGGGCGACCAACACCAACTTGACGGGCAGGAAAGCCACACATTTGTAGAAGAGGTTCAGTGGGCAGTAGAAGATGAGGTACCTGTGTTTATATGGGACACAAAAAAGTTCAAGAAAACCGGCGTTGTACTGTTGGTATGAACAGTGGTGTGAAAAAGTGTTTGCCCCCTTCCTGATGTCTTATTTTTCTACATGTTTGTTACACCTAAATGTTTCAGATCATCAAACAAATAGAAATATTAGTCAATGACAACACAACTGAACACAAAATGCAGTTTTTAAATGAAACCTTTTATTATTAAGGGAGAAAAGAAAATCCAAACCTACACGGCCCTGTGTGAAAAAGTGATTGCCCCCGTTAAAACATAACTGGTTTATCACACCTGAGTTCAAGTGGAAAAGGTTAGAAAGCCATTTCTAAAGCTTTGGGACTCCAGCCAACCACAGTGAGAGCCATTATCCACAAATGGCAAAAATCTGGAACAGTGGTGACCCTTCCCAGGAGTGGCTGGCCAACCAAAATGAGCGCAGCGACGACTCATCCAAGAGGTCACAAAAGACCCCACAACGACATCCAAAGAACTGCAGGCCTCACTTGCCTCATAAGGTCAGTGTTCATGACTCCACCATAAGAAAGACACTGGGCAAAAGCCACTGCTGAACTAAAAGGACATTAAGGCTTGTCTCAAACATCTTGATGATCCCCAAGAACTTTGGGGGGAAAATACCTTGTGGTCTGACGAGACAAAACTTGAACTTTTTGGAAAGAGTGTGTCCCATTGCATCTGCCGCATTTCCGAAAAAAACATTATACCAACAGTAAAATATCTTGGTGGTAGTGTGATGGACTGGGGATGTTGTGCTGCTTCAGAACCATGAATTCTGCTGGCTTCCAAAATGTCAATGACCTCAAACTGACACAAACTTGGGTTCTGCAGCAGGACAACGATCCAAAACACACCAGCAGGTCCACCTCTGAATGCAAAATGAAGGCTTTGGAGTGGCCTAGTCAAAGTCCTGACCTGAATGCTATTGAGATGCTGTGGCATGACCTCAAAAAAAACATGGTTCATGCTTTAAAACAGTTCTGCAAAGATGAGTGGGCCAAAATTCCTCCACAGCGCTGTAAGAGACTCATTGCAAGTTATCGCAAATGCTTGATTGCAGTTGTTGCTGCTAAGGGTAGCCCGACCAGTTATTAGGTTTAAGTGGAAATCACTTTTTCACACAGGGCCATGTAGGTTTGGATTTTTTTTCTCCCTTAATAATAAAAAGTTTCATTTCTAAACTACATTTTGTGTTCAATTGTGTTGTCGTTGACTAATATTTCAATTTGTTTGATGATCTGAAACACTGAAGTGTGACAAACAGGGAAACACATAAAGAGGGCAAACACTTTTTCACACCACTGTGTATATACATACTGTACATTTACTGTATATACACACACATAAATACATATAATGTATAAACTAGTATATGTGTGTGTACTACAGCTGACTTTGTGCATACTTGATAATAATAATGTGATTTTTGGACAGGCAGACAAGTAAACAGCGATAGCATTTTTTTCACATGTAGATTTGATATTTAGTCAAGTTTTACTCTATATTAAAGAATTACTGGGATACAACTGGGATTACTGCGGCCATTCCTCACCAGACGGCAGAGGCCAGCAGGATGTGGCTGTTGTGCTGGAAGTAGTCAAGGGGGCTGCTTCCCAGCATGATGTCGGCCAGAATGTAGCTCCCAAAGCAGTAGAGCATGGCACACAGCCACGAGGCCACGGGACTCCTGCGAGAAACCTCCACTGAGCCTGCACAACACACAAAGTCAGTCAGTCAAATCGCAAGCACATCATCTGTCATCGAAGCCAGGGGTGTCCAAACTTTTTCCACTGAGGGCCACATACTTAAAAATGAAAGGATGCGAGGGTATTTGGTGTTTTGTAAAGCAACACATGTAGCTGTTCTACATATTTCAAGAAAAAAACTGCATCTCGGCTTTGTGATGTAGGTGAACAGGCGTATTATTAGTATGAACTTTGCTCTTTGCTCCTCTTATCATTTTTGCTGTTGTTTTTTTTTTTTTTTTATTCTAAATATTTCAACTTTCTTCTCAAATAATCTTTGTCCATTTTTTTCTAGTAATATTGCTACTTTATTCCCGTAATATTTTGACTTTATTCCCGTAATATTATAACTTTTCCCCAACCGAATTTTCCCCCCAAAAAATCCCATTTATTTTGTTTTGTTTGTTTCTCATCATCTTACAGCTTTTAAAAAAAGAACATATTTTTTCTTTAATATTTAAGCTCTATGCTACTAAAATGATTTTATTTTTCCTCATGATGTTACGTTATTCTCATAAAAGTGCAATTTTTGCTCGTCAGAATATGAACTTTTTCTCTTAATATTTTGATCTTGTTCTCGTAAAATTACAGCTGTTTTTTTTTCATTTTTGCTGTTGTTTTTTTCCCCAACTCTTTCAAATTTCTTCTTGTAATTAAGACCTCCATCCATCCATCCATCTGTCCATCTTCTATGCCGCCTATCCTCACCAGTAGGGTTGCGGGTATGCTGGAGCCTATCCCAGCTGACTTTGGGAGAGGGGTGGGGTGCAACCTGGACTGGTCAATTGCAGGGCTAATTAAGACCTTATACCCACAATATTTTGACTTTATTCTCAAGACATTCTAACTTTTTCTGCAACCTAATTTTCCAAAAGTTACGACTTTATTTGTTGTTTTGTTTTTCAAAAATATTAGGACTTTAGAAACAACGTTTTTCTTAATATTTAAACTTTATACTACTAAAATGACGATATTTTTCCTCATAATAGTCTGACATTATTCTCGCAAAATTACAACTTTTTTTTGTTAGATTACAACTTTTTTGTCTTCATATTTTGACTTTACTCTTGTAAATGTACTGATTTTTGTTGTTGTTGTTTTTTTTTCTTGTTAAATGGTGGTTTTAGAATATATGGCAGGCCAATAAAAAAACTGTACTTTGCATTTCACATTTTGTCATAGTTTCCACTCATTTTTCTTTTCAAGTGCTGGGACCGCCTCCTTTAAATTTACACTTTCGTCCCCAGAGGTCCCTCTGGAGAGCCACAAAAGTGTTTACAACTTTGCTAACATGTGCAATAACACGCTCCATTTCCTTAAAAAGACTTACATGGAGTTCTCCTTTACACTTTTTTTTTGTTTGAGGTTCAGGGGCTTTTTTTTTTCTTGATCTTTTGGAATAATTGGACTCGACATGAATTCCTACTCCCGTAAACTAAATTAACTAAATGTATAACAATTATCAAGATTCCTCATGCAGTTTCATTCTAATTATGATGTTGAAGGCCTAGTGGTTAGCATGTTGGCCACACAGTCAGGAGATCATGAAGATCTGGGTTCAAATCGCCGTTTGGGCATCTCTGTGTGGAGTTTGCATGTTCTCCCCGTGCGTGCGTGGGTTTTCTCCGGGTACTCCGATTTCCTCCCACATTCCAAAAACATGCATATAAGGTTAATTGGTGACTATAAATTGTCCATAGGTATGAATGTGAGGGTGAATGCTTGTTTGTCTATATGTGCCCTGCGATTGGCTGGCGACCAGTCCAGGGTGTACCCCGCCTCTCGCCCAAAGTCAGCTGCTATAGGCTCCAGCATACCCCTGTGACCCCAGTGAGGATAAGCGGCATAGAAGATGGATGGATGTCAGATAAAAAATGACAGTTATTTTCCACAGAGCAAAGCTGTGACCTTAAACTTGATGCACTGACTTTCAAAAGCAGTTATCAGCGTTAGCCATGTGCATCGAGGTGCTGTATATATGTCCACGCCCCGTCCACCATAACGTGTACGCCCCTGATAGGATACCGTTATCACTACGTAATAGTGACTTGGACATTGACTGTCATTTGTTACCAGCTCTGCCATTGCATCGTGTCTTGAAAGTGCACACAGGCTTTTTTCTGGTTTTGGAGACTCAAAAATGAAAACATGTATTGCTCTTCTCAACGAGCAGCGGGTCCTCCCCATCGCTTGTGACATAAAACAACACAAAAAAGGCAACAGAAGAAGGTTTAATTGTATTTCTAAACACATTGGTTTTGCTTTTCAAGTTTTTCACGTCCATAAAAATGACATGCGTCATGGCCAATTATGCAAATGAAACCGTAAAGTCATCTAGCCCCCTCGGAAGACACAGGAGATTGGAGTTCTGTGAGGACCCCTGTAATCAAAACGTGTGTCTATGATCTATCATAGTAGCATGGTGGTTTATTTGTAAAGCCGCCAGACAGTAGAGCGTTTAAGAGGGGACAGACAAAGATGCAACATTCATTCTTCATGATATGAATATCACTGCTGTACATAGTGTAGATCAGGGGTGTCCAAACTTTTTCCACTGAAAAATCAAAGGATGTAAGGACCACTTTTACATTTTCTAAACCAACCCCTGTCAATAGACCCAGACTTTTTCTTTTTTTTAAAGAAAAACACCCTGCGCTGCGTGACAAAGCTTTTTATTAACATGAACATATATTACACTTTTTTGCTCGTTTTTTCCTTGTTTTTAAATTTGTTTTTTTTTTTACAAATATTTCAACTTTCTTTGCATACTTTTTTTTTGTAATAACATGTCTTTATTCTCAACATATTTTGACTTATCATGACATTATAACTTTTACTTACTATAAGTAAAAGTTACTTTTACTATAACTTTTTTTTTCATCTTTATGCTAATTTTTCTCTTAATAATATGTCTTTGTTGTCCTGATATCGTGTCTTTATTTTTGCAAAATTACTGATGTCTTTTTCCATTTTTGTTGGCTTTTTTAGTTTTCTTGTTCAATCATATTTTTAGAATGTGCAGAGGGCCAATAAAAAAAACACCCGCGAGGCCTCCAAATGGCCCCCGGCCCGCACTTTGGAGTGTTGATAATGGTTTCTAAGGAAAGATCAGCATAATTTACAACCACGTAATCGTTGGTTAACAATTTTAGATTACATTACACACACACACACACACACACACACACACACACACACACAGACACGGAGTTAATTGAGCAGTGAGCAGAGTGTGACTGCTTCCCACAAATGTCCAACAACAGGTGTGCGAGGGTGTCGCAATCTGATGCTGAGAAATGCCTTCCTATGAATAGATTCTACTCAGCCGTTTCTCCCGCCTTGCATGTGTCGGGCCCGTCTTAACCTTTAACCCCGACACTTGTCTTCTCCTCTCTGTTGACCCCCCCATTCTCTCATGTTTTTAGCGCGAACTAAAGAAGGTTCGCTCGTAAAAAAAAAAAAAAAAAGATGAAAAAAAGAAAAGGTCATGCAAATGAAGACAGCGTGAGTCATTTGACTGTCAAATGTAAACTTGACATGAAGAGACGTTATGATAGCCTGGATTCATTCGTGTGCGCTCACCAATTATTAATTCATTCCGCACAAAATGTGACGTCAGGTTGCACAAAATAAAACGAAAAAGATGAAGTCAATAAGTCATTATAAGAAAACGGCCAATATCATTGTGTTACATCTAGGGGTGGGCAATATTGCAATTTTTTTTTATATCAACCTGATATCAAGTAAATACAGGGCAAGTATTGCCGATATAGATGCGTTTTACTTGAAATTTCTCAAAATCCTTGGATGATTTCGTGATTGCATTTTTTCATAATAAGAATAAAACATAGAACAAACAAAAAATATGAACTTATTTGGTGAACAATGAAGTCCATAGTGCAAAATAATAAAACAAAAGCAAAACCACTTTTGTCCCTCAATCAAATCCTTTGGATTTTTGCCCCATAGGCCGCCTGTGTCCAAGAACTTATTGGCTGAGTTTGATATGTATCGATGTCAACGTCACAATATGAAACACACAAAAAGTTCTTCATTAGTTCCTCAGTAACTACCCTAAATTTATGTGCCTTAGTTCCTCAGTAACTACTGTACTCATTAGTTCCTCATTAGTTGTTCATTAGTTCCTCAGTAACTACTGTACTCATTAGTTCCTCATTAGTTGTTCATTAGTTCCTCAGTAACTACTGTACTCATTAGTTCCTCATTAGTTGTTCATTAGTTCCTCAGTAACTACTGTACTCATTAGTTCCTCATTAGTTGTTCATTAGTTCCTCAGTAACTACTGTACTCATTAGTTCCTCATTAGTTGTTCCTTAGTTCCTCAGCAACTTCTGTATTTTTGTGTACCTTATGGTAAAGTGTGACCTAACTTTCTTTTGTTGCTTCTTTTATCGTTTTTCTTAATGTCACAAACAAGACAGAGCTCGCCTCAGGCAAAAATGTTCTTCAATAGGTTTGTCAAGAGTCGCTTTTATGAAAAAGAGAATAATGAGGGATTTGAAGAAAGAGTTGGTAACACTGATCCCTACAAGTAGCTCATCCATGCATCCATTTTCTGCTGCTTATCCAAGGTCAGGTCGCGGGGTCAGCAGCCTGAGCAGGGAAGCCCAGACTTCCTCCTCCCCGGCCACTTTGTCCATCTCCTCCTGATGAATCCCGAGGCGTTCCCAGGCCAGTTGAGAGATACAGTCCCTCCAACGTGTCCTGGGTCTTCCCCGAGGCCTCCTACCGGTCAGAGGTGTCCTGAACACCTCCCCAGGGAGGCGTCAGGGAGGCATCCTGACCAGATGCCCGAGCCACCTCATCTGGCTCCTCCCAATGCGGAGGAGCAGCGGTGCTAGTCTGAGTTTCTCCCAGATGACCGTGCTTCTCACCTTATCTCTAAGGGAGAGCCCAGCCAACCTCCGGAGAAAACTCTTTTCGGCCGCGATCTTGTACTTTCGGTCACTACCCAAAGCTCATGACCATAGCTGAGGGCAGGAATGTAGACCGAGCGGTAAATTGAGAGCTTTGCCTTTCGGCTCAGCTCCCTCTTCACCACAACGGACCGATACAGAGTCCGCATCACTGCAGACGCCGCACCAAATCGCCTGTCGATCTTGCCTTCCATCCTTCCCTCACTCGTGAACAAGACCCCGAGGTACCTAAACTCCTCCACTTGGGGCAGGATCTCATCCCTGACCCGTAGGTGGCACCCAACACTTTTCCGGGCGAGAAACATGGACTCAGACTTGGAGGTGTTCTGGATTGTTTAACAACTTCCCTAAAGCGCAATAATTCAACAATGACAGTTTTATTGTGTGAATAAATCGCTGAAAAATGGAAGTAGGGCGACATGTTGAGGTGAAAGGTAAATAATGCACTGCTTGCACATTCTTCGGTGAGGTTTGAACTTGACCAGAAAATCCAAGCCAGCTTTTCCTTCAGTACAAAAGCTCGTAAATTGTTCCATGTTTAACATTCTAGTCCCGAAGCCTACAAGAGCACAGGGGCTTTGGAGGCCGACTGACATCTATTTCAGGATCTTCTATTTTTTGCCCAAGTTGCTGGCATGCACAGGCCTTTTCTCACATTTCATCCACCCTAAGGCTCTGCTGCTCAGAGGACTTAAAACTTGGACAATGTCAAGGGCCAAAGTGTTTTAATTCACTTCAGTGAGTTTGAATGAAGTCTGGCTGCTGCAGCGACATACAGCCCCACGCTTTTTATGGAAAAAAAGGGCGCTTGGACATGAAAGCAACAGAAAGTCCTTGTATGGATAGTAGAACTGTCTTGTAAGGCCACAGGAAATGCATTGAACTTATCTTAAAATTGGAATTTCTGATGAATTCTGGCTGCAAATGCACTTCTAATCCACTGTAATTGTAATTGTATTAATACAGACACATGCGCATTTCCATTTTAATCTGCTTTTCCACAAATAACGACGTAAAATATATATGTAAATAGTAAAAACCTTCATGCATAAGAGTGATCCGGTATCTCTCACCTGGCTCATACTTGAGGTAGAGGATGGACACGATGTAATAAGCCACATCGAACACAGGGAACATTCCCATTTTGGAGAAAGCCTGAGCAAAATCTCCCAAATTGAGGACAGCCAGCACATCCATGTCGCCTGTCTTGTGATCCCAGGTTATTATAGTAGTCCAAGTGCGAAGTCAGGATCGGAAGCACCCCCCAACCCGGTCCACCGACTCTCCACCAAGCCCCCCGGCCACGATAGTGAAAGGCTGAGACACTCAAGCCCTCCTATTAATACCACTCATCCCCTGCAGCCTCCTCATCATCATGGCATGCGTTGTGTGCCAGCTGCTGCTCGGATTTTGAGTCGATAGGTTTGCTTCACGGCAGCTGCAACAACGTCTCCTGACGTCATCAACACCTTAATGCGCTGCTGGGGGTGGGGGGTGGACAAATTAGGTAAAACACGTGCACTGAATAGCAAATAGCACGCATGTTTTTTGACATGCAGGATTAAAATCATGACATAACTAATCCCAATACCTCTTCAAATGTACCATCCGCTGTTCATACGCCCCCATGTGATCAAACAGAGTGCATGCATTGCTATAAAAAACAATAAAATGGAAGCGACACATATTATTTTCACAAAAAGGCTGTGGCATCTTGATGCCACTAGAGGGCACGACAACACCAAATAATAAACAATTGTAGTGCGTCTGCAAAGTGTCCACCATTCAACAGTGCATCCGGTATTCATTTTTGCCCCCACATTTTGTTACAGCTTTATTCCTTCATTTTTCTCCTCAAAATTCTACATACAACACCGCACAATGGCAACATAAAAAAGTTTTTTTGCAAATATATTCAAAATAAAAAATAACATGAAGAAATCACATGTGCATAAGTATTCACAGCCGTTGCCATGAAGCTGAAAACTGAGCTCAGGTGCATCCTGTTTCCACTGGTCATCCTTGAGATGTTTATAGAGGTTCATCGGAGATCACCAGTTGTAAAATCACTTGATTGGACGAGATGTGGAAAGGCACACGCCTGTCCGTATAAGATCCCAAGGCTGACACTGCATGTCAGAGCACAAACCAAGCAAGAAGTCAAATGAATTGGTTGCCGAGCCACAAATCTTGGGAAGGGTATTTCTGTTGCTTTGAAGGTCCCAATGAGCACATGCAGTGGCCTCCATCGTCTGTAAATTGAAGAAGTTTGGAACCACCAGGATTCTTCCTAAAGCTAGTCGGGGGTGAGCCAGTGGTCACTCTGACAGTTCCAGTGTTCCTCTGTGAAGAGAGGAGAACTTTCCAGAAGGACAATCATCTCTGCAGCAATCCATGACGCTCCTTAGTAAATTGCACATGGCAGCCTGCCTGGTGTGTGCCAAAAGGCAGACCACGACAACCAATATTCTCTGGTTTGATGAGACAACGATTTAACTCTTTGGCGAAAATGTTGGGCATCATGTTTGGGGGAACTCAGACACTGCTCATCACCTGGCCAATACCATCCCTACAGTAAGCATGGTGGTGGCAGCATCATACTGTGGGGCTGGGGGGTTTGAGAGGCAGGAACTGGGAGCTGATGAATGCAGTAAACGAGACATTCTAATTTAAACCCTGCTCTCGAGTGCTCTTGACCTCAGATTGGGGCAACGGCTCATCTTTTAGCAGGACAACAGTCCTAAGGACACAGCCAAGATATCAGCCAGCTGCGCACAGACCCTTCTCATCCAACCTGATGGAGTTTGAGAGGTGCTGCAAAGAAGAATGGGCGAAATTACCCAAAAGATAGATGCACCAATCTTGTGGATTCATTCAGCAAGGCTTGAGGTTGTAATTGCTGCCAAAGTATTGCAAAAGCATCAACAAAGTATTGAGCAAAGCCTGTGAATACTCATGTATGTGTGATTTCTTAGTTCTTTATTTTTAATTAATTTCCAAACATTAAAAAACTTTTTTTCATGTTTTCATTACAGGTTGTTGTGTGCACAATTTTGTGGAAAAAAAATCTGTGTATTCAATTTTGGAATATAATGGTCACATGACAAAATGTGGGAGAGCTGTGAATACTTTGTGCATGCACCGTATAACAAAGGCAATGGTTTCAAAAGAAAACAAATATACCACTACAAAACCAATAACTACTGGTTGACACTGTCACATACTGTAGGTATACATTTAACAATGTGTTTATTGTGGTTGTAGTGTGCAGTGGTGTCTAAGACTGAACGCCATTTAACAACATAAGCAGCATATCAGCGCGACAAAGCATGTGTTTAAGTGATGTATATATGTAAAATAAAATTATAATTGTTTAAGGGTGGCTAAATAAATAGTGGAAATACTTACGACTTTGTCCTCGATTGTACCGTCTGGGGAGTGTCAAGGCCGAATTGCAGAGTGTTTGTGTATGACAGCTTTTAGGTACTGTAAATGTTTGCTTTTGATGTCTCGGACAGGTTTTTCAAGGACTTGCATATTCATCCTTTCTTTTTGCATCCTTTATGTTGTTAATTGAGCTGTTCAGTTCCTTCATAGCAATTTGTGCAAAAAGTACTGAAACATTAAACGGCTGGAAATATGCGTTCAACAGTTTTGAGAAGTTCAAATTATTTGAACTTCTCAAAACTGTTGAACGCATATTTAAGTTCACGTGAAAAAGGTTATCGTGCATTTTAGGGAATATTGAAATTTCCCTGACTTTCTGTGAGTAGTCTAAGATGTTCCTAAATGTAAGGCAGTACTTCTATTTAAAAATCATTTTTTGTTTGTTTGTTTTTGTAAAAGAATGATGGCGACCAAAACATTAGCTTCACCTTCATACTGGTATTTTTGACATCATACGAAAGGCTGCACATTAAAAACAGTGTAAGTATGACATGATGTAACTCAAATATTCCTAATGTTGGAGATGAAATTCTCCACAACGTCCTAAAGGTCAAAGGACCACTTTGGAAAAATAATTAAGCCAATTTCACCTCCCCTTTGTAAATTATTTTTCTCCTACACTAACCAAAATGCAGTCGGCTGAGTTGAATATGCTGGATATTTGTAAATTCTGCTATTTCTTGCTAGCTCTGAGTTCACAAAAAGCTTCTAAAATACACTTTTGCCGTCGCCAGTGAGTACTCTGCCACACAAACAGAGGAAGACATTGGAGCGAACCTGTTTTTTCTTGGCATTCCTGGCAAACAAAGCTGAGGGCGAATTAATACTGGTAAATCACCCTGTGCTCCAAGCCTATTGGTCACATGCATGTAGGCGAATGCGGAAATGAGGCGTTAACTGTAATGTTGACACGATGATCGGAGATCTGTTGTTATTCGGGTAATGTAATTAATTCGCTCACATTTTGCACCCGATAAACACATTTATTTGTCATCTACGTGCGTGTAGTTACGGTTTGATGTACTTTTACACCACACTGTTGCGCTGAAATGACAGGCTAACTATCTAGCTTCGTGCTAATGCTAACGCACCAGCTACCTAACCTCAACGTATTCAACACAGTGGAATAACATCTTTGTCTTTTCCAGAACCCTGTTGATAAATGCAGGAGCAGTGCTGAATTTCAAGCTGTGAGTGCAATTATTTTATCAGTCATAATATGCATGACGTCATAGTGATAACAACAAAATGTCAACTGTTGTACAGCAAAAGGAAAGAATCCCATGGATTTGGAGATGATTCCAGATCGCAAACAACAGGTGAGACTCCGTGTCTAAAGATGGAGAAGAAAACCGTAAAACGCATGTTGTGTGTAATACAGGGAGATGATGATACTAGTATTTGTGTATTTACTGTAGGTGACAACATACGGGAGTTTCTGCTCAGTCTGCGATACTTCCGCATCTTCATCGCACTGTGGAACATCTTCATCATGTTCTGCATGATTCTGTGAGTAAAGTGATATAATTCCCGTTTTGCATGTAAAGAGATCAAACAAAAGAATCGTGGTAACGTTACCACGCCAACAGCTACGTGTCACAGTCTAGTTCGGTGTTTCCCAACCTTGATTGCATATTTTACATTACCAAAAAATGCTTGTGGCACACCACCAAACCAAAACGTCACCAAAGGTATGTGAAGTAATCCCTTGTTTATCGCAGGTGATTGGTTCCAGACATAACCGTGATAAGTACATTTCCGCCAAGCACAATTCCTTCTTTATAAAAATGGAATATTAACATAGTCTAAAGCAGGAGTCTCAAACACAGTTAACCTAAGGGCCGCTAATTTCATGGTGTATATTTTGCTGCATTCAGCTGGGATAGGCTCCAGCTTACCTGTGACCCTAATGAAGACAAGTGGAATTTTTTTTACCGCATTTTTTAAGTGACTCACTCACTCTTAGTTCAGTGTAGGCTTATGTGTGCATCCTACGAGTAACATTGGCTTGTCACAGGCCGTATTACAGTAATCTTTGAAGACAAGTCGCGGGCCGTAAAATGTGACACGGCAGGCCACAAATGGCCCACAGGCCACGAGTTTGAGACCCCTGGTTTATCGCATATAAAACCTGTTTACAACCTTCTTAATGTGTTTTTTTTGTAACATTATTGGAGCCCTCTGGACATGAACTAACACTCCAATGGTCACTTTTACACTCGTATTACCCAATATAGCAGTCGGAGTCAATTAGCCATTTAAGACATGAATACTGTAATACTTGTGTGTTGCTAGAAATGTGTTCCCTAGGGGAGCGAAATGGGGGGCGGGCAGGAAGTGACATCGGGTGTTCATAGTTGAGTTTTAGCTTACGATAGAAAAGTATATATCATTCACAGCGTCTTTAAATGTATCTTCTGAATGCCTTATATATCTATTTTATTTCAGTTAGACACTTTTATGCATGAAAGTCATAATCACAAAAACAGCATGATTTATTAATGAATGGATTTTTGAAAAACTCAGAGTGAAGTCACGAAAAGCGGTGAGGGCTGACTGCATGTTAATTAGGGGTGTCCCGATACAACTTTTTCACTTCTGATATCGATATTATCGGCCGGTGCCGATGCCAATCCTATATCAGCATGAATCATATATAATTTTATTACTCATAATGTAGTGTGGAATGTTTGAAAATGCCTGATGAAGTGATATTACTCGGAGAATAATAATCAGCAACAGTAGGTGTGAGTCATTTACCAGGTGTTTTTCTGTTTTTTTTTTTATTTCCACATTTAAAAAACGGCTAGGAATAACATAGCGAGGTTCAAGGTGCTCAATTAAGCGTTTAAACCCAACTTTAGTCACCACTGACAGAGGCTGGCCCTTCTCTGTTATAACTAATGACTTCTTGTCATCCCGCGGGAGTTCCTCGCGTGATACCGCTTTAAATACGCATTGAGTTTGGTCGTATTAAACTTCCCTGGTTTTGCACTCAGCTGCACCTTTTTTTTTCCTGACCTTAACGACAAATACTGTACACACGGCCGACATCATTCCTACTCCTTGTTACTCTGTTAACACGTTAGCGCACGCTGTTGTTGTGATCACGTGGGCTCTATCCGGCCGCTGCTGGATGGACTGGATAGACTTGATGGGGAGGAGTCTGGAATTGACTGCTTGTATCAGAGTAACAACATCGTAGATTAGAGATGCAGGCACCGATATAATCCAATAGTTTTTGTTTTTTTCAATTGGCCTGATATCAATATCGGATATCCTGTGTTTTATTTAGGGACTTTATTTTTTAGGGTTATTGTGCCTGTTGTGAGATAACTCAAACCTGCAATAAAAGCTTGTTCCGGTGTCTCACTGAACATGACAGCAACATTACCGACAACTAGTGAGCAGCGTGGAATACTACATTGGCTTCATGTCTTTGAGTGTGTCTTCTGAATGTCATATATTTTAGTGTATTTTAGTTCATTTTGCCTTTTTTATGCTTGAAAATGCTTAATTTAGGCAAAAAATACATCACATTTGATTTAATTTGCATCAAATTTTGGACTAATAATAGGCCGTATTCAACCACAAAAACGGTGTAAAGGCGTGATAGAGTGAAGTCATGAAATTGGAAGCGCGAAGTGGTGAGGGATTACTGTCTATCCTCAGATTTTGTTTTGTGTCCATGTTATATTCCTCAGACAAAAATATTTGATTCTAGATATGAACCAAGTAGAAAAGTATTGTACATGAATTGTATGGTGTTTTATTGTTTTTTTATTTACTAACAATAGCTGTTAATCATGAGCTCATTAGAAATACTTATCATTGATAAATCTTATTGCGATAGGCTGGCGAACAGTCCAGTGTGTACCCCACCTCTAGCCCAAAGTCAGCTGGGATAGGCTCCAGCATGCCCCCGCGACCCTAATAAGGATAAGCGGCATAGAAAATAGATGGATGGAGGATAAATCTTTTTTTTTTTTTTTTTTTCCAATATGCTCTTTGTAGCTTGACACATTCCTCTTGTGAACCTCTTGCGCTATTTTTCTGACTAAATCCTCTTCAATCTTCACAGATTGTTTGGATCATGAACTTCACTGACTACAAGTATAACTGGGCTGCCACCTGACGATGGATTTTTCAACACGGCTGCTCGATCCCCCCCCATTTCTGTTAAAAGCTGTAACACTGCTCTGTTTAATTTACAGCCCACTCACCTCATTCTCCACACAAATGTATAGGTTGTTATATTTGTTTTGTCTTTCACATATATGTTTGGACATTTAATCATTTGGATTTACGACTGTAGTTGAGCTGTTGTTTACGTATTTTAAAGTACAGTTCAACATTTGCTACCATTAATATAATCCATCCAGGCATTCTTTCCTGCTAACCCGTGGCTTTTCCCTCCATCTTTGTTCAAAAACCTTAAATTCATAGTTTTCCATTAGCAGTGATTTGTTCCAAAGCATGATTTGAAAGCATCAATTGATTCACACGTTTCTTCGATTTTTTTTCCTATTGTTGCCCATTTACAGCCACTCAATGTACATGGTGTTTTCCACTTCTCTGCTCCTGCAAGCAAATGTTCACGAGCATGGAAACGTATCGCATTAAAAATAGTTTCTTAGCCAGAAAAAATGTCCTCAGTTTAAGTAAGGCTGTGCTGTGATGGTGTCATGATTCCACAACGTGTGTAAAAGTATTTATTAATACAGTAATTAGATATGTCTGGATTGGAGATGTCATTCAAACAAATATGTGCTTGGAGTTGTTACACCCCAGAAATGAAATGCTGTAGTTCAGGAGTGCCCAAACTTTCCACCAAGGGCGGCATATATAAAAATTTAAATTATACATTTTGTGCATTAAAGATGCTAAAACCAATCCAATGTGGCTGTGGGCCACACTCTAGGCACCCCTGCTGTTTTAGAGCGCAACTGACATGCTATTTTATACTTAATTACAAGTGAATGCACAGTTGTAGCAGAGCAAAAGCATATATAAACTAATGCAACTTGCGGCATATCAGCTATCCTTGGATACTGTGATAACACATCATATACGGTTATCTTCACAGTAGAGTATTGATACATCAGCATCAATATTGTTGTAGTCAGCTTTCCCTTCTTCCCCTCACTTGAAGCGAAGAAACCAAGCCACAGGAAACGCACTGAAGACTCACTGGAAGGACTCTCACCAGTGAAGACGCCCAAAAGGTCTCTAAATGGTAGAAGCCAAAATCTGCTATCAAACAAAGAGGTCGGCAGCAATGCTGACATTTTTGCAGCTTCACGTTCATATCAGACTATAAACAAGGACATTTCTAAACTAGAGAACAGTGGCAAGCTGCTTAATGTTAAAACTACACGTCCTCATCCAAGTGGCCCAGGGATCAGCAAACCTCTCAGCGCGTCTTTATTACAGCAACAAGAGCAAGCTGCCTCTAGGGGGCAGCACCAACCCAACAAACCCCTGAAGTGTTGGCACAGTCCTTTTTTGTTGGAAGGTGCAGTGCCAGTACAGAGTATTTGCAGCCAAACAGTGAGACTTGTGTCTTCAGGTACGTCTGGGCTGAGGCCTTGCTCTCAGATTTTAAAGGAGTGCGTTCAGGGTTCACAGTCTGCGGATGTGAAAGATAGCGGCGCTTGTACTGATGCAGTGATCAAGAGACACAGCTATAGGTTTTGCAACAATGTGGCGAAACTGGACAGACAGGATGTAGAGGACGACGCTAAACGCGTACGGTTAAAAGACAGGAGACTGACATGTGATCCTGTAACAGGTCAAATCCAACCTTTCTTCAGTAAAGAATAAGTAAAGAAGGGCCTCGGTGGAAAGAACCGAGGCAGAATCCACCACTTCCTCTCACTTTGTTGCAGCAGACTGATTGGAAAGAGCTGTCGAGGAGTGAAATCATCCGGTCGTACCTCAGCCAGCAGAGTAGCATTCTGACATCATCGGGTGCCCACACTCACACTGCACACTTTTCCACAACAGACCAACAAAGAAAAGAGGATGAGAAAACATGTTTGTATCAGAGCCCCCGAGCTGAGCCCTACCTGGTGTGGGCAGAGAGATCAGCAATGAGGACCTGTGGAAGTTACACACAGAGCACTGGTCGGGGTTAACCCGTCGATCGTGATCGACCGGTCTGTCTTTGGGACTTGCACGGTCCATCGCTGTTGTTCCCTCATTTTGCATTTATATTTAGTGCAGGCACTGTTCAGGGCGGACGTAATGCTTTTTACACCAGGCACCTTACAGGGCAGCTAAGGGTCATTCTTAGGACCAATGGCACATTCCACCCATCCGGGCAGTTGCTGTTGAAATGCATGTATATGTTTATGACTGTGTTGGTGATAAAAGATCCCAGACAATGCATCAGACATGATATCAATGCCAAATCAGCCAGCTGGATGAAAATCTTAACTGTGTATTATTAATAAAGCTTTTGCCTGCCGATATCAGGGATCTGTAGTGTTTATTGGGGAAGCTCCAGTGTCTCTTTCATCATGCGGCACAGTGTACTTCTTTCACTAGTGCTGCATGTCCAAACATGCAGATTACGAAATTCTAATCTGTGATTTCATGCGCTCTTCAATATACAGCGTACAGAGTAAAAGGAAAGGCATCGTCTGCCATCTTTTGACTTTTGATGCAAAAACACCCGAGTCGCCATAAAGTAAGTTCTTAGGAGCTTTGTGGCTCAGGGTAAAAGACAAAGGTCACACTAAAGTTAGAGCACTAAAACAAGGATTTTGCAGCAATCTATAACGATTGTCTCCAAACTTTATGGGCATGCTGCTCTGCTAGTTTTTTATGGTTATTGTCTTTGACCTTACGGTAGCTCCTCTAGGACACTGGCTCGCAAAACGTGGTCGATCAACGATGACTTTACTGAAACGAACATCCATCCATCCATCCATTTTCTCCACCGCTTCTCCCCTATTGGGTTCTCAGGGGTATGCTGGAGCCCATCCCAGCTGACTTCGGGCGACAGGCGGGGTACACCCTGGACTGGTCGCTGAAACGAACAACCACGCCAAAACAACCACAGTCATATATCCGCATCCGTCTCCCTCTCCTTTTTCCTGGTTCATCCAATCAGCAGTGAGGATACATTCGCGGCCTCAGAGACCGGAAAGTAGAAATTTCAAGCAGGAATGAATGGACACAATCACGAGTATTTTTGAAAAATGCACATTTCTCAGCCTGAAGATGCAACCACCGCTGCCTGGTGCATTATATTGGTATGCAAAGTTGGTATGTTCCAATCCGCACTGGGCGCACGGGGAATAGGGATAAAAGTTGTGGTCCTGTTCAGCCCACAACTTACAGTTGGCTTCCAGTTTTGGCCCTTTATGCAACTGAGTTTGACACCCCTGCTCTGGTGACAAAATGATATGAATACTATCAAGGAACATTACCCTACTATGCCTGCTGTACACTGTGTCAGGATCCTTATCATACATGGCAAATAAAGTTGATTCTGATTCTGATTTAAAGCAAATTAATCTATCTAATGCTATAGTTCATTAACAATGAATTAATTTTATTTTTTAGAAAATGTCGGCCAATAAAAAACGAGCTGACTGCGTAAGCGTGCCTCAATGCAAGGCATTAACAGGAAGAGGAATATCCCCTTCACGCCATTTCAAGACTAAACTTGTGTGTGTTTTATTGTGAAGGCGATCAAATCGGAAGCAGTGTGCTCTGGTACTTGCGACCGGCTTCTCGCCTGAGTGGTGCCGCAGACACGCTGCCCGTGACGCTACACTCCGCTGTGAAAGATGGCTGCGGTGGAGCGGGCTCAGGTCAGGGAAGGCTTCCGGATAGTTGTTCTGTGTGTGTGCTGGTACACAGTCAGCTCAGGCGGCAACGTCATCAACAAAATCATCCTCAATGGATTCCCATACCCGGTCACGGTGTCTCTTTTTCATATTTTCTCAATTGTTGTCTTCCTCCCGCCGTTGTTGCGAGCATGGGGAGTCCCCAAAACAGAACTACCAAGAAGGTACTACTGGTGGTCCATTCTTCCTTTAGCTTTCGGAAAATACTTTGCATCGGTGTCGGCTCACTTCAGCATATGGAAGGTACCGGTATCCTACGCGCACACCGGTGAGTACACTTCATTTGGGGCAGAATGTATGTTGTATGACTACCGACCCCTATTCGTGTGTCGATGTCATCAGCTGACGTTAGCTCTTTAGGCTAACTCGGGTCTTTAACTCACGTATGGGCCTGGATTCAATTCATGGTCCTGTTCGCTGAACATTTTTCAGTGGTGCTAATTACGTGCATGATAAATTAGACAGCTTTTATCTCTCACACAAGTGCTAGCTAGCAAATGAACTAATGAATTGTTGATATAATGTCCGTCAGTGCACAGCTTGTAAGACAGTGTAAACTGAAAAATAACTCAATACACAGCAATTTATGTGGAAACCGCTGGCAACAAAAGTGACTACGACCCTAATCAACATGTCCAAATTGTGTCCAGTGTCAGTATTTTCTGTGGCTACCATTATTTTCACATACTTAAATCTCTGGGTCATGGAGTTCACGAGAGCTTCACAGGTTGCGTCTGGAATCCTGTTTCCTCTTTCTTGCTCAATAGGGTTTACGTCTGGAGACAGGCTTGAAAGTCCTTCAGCGTCTTTAGCAAAGCAGTGGCCATCTTGGAGGTGTGTTTGGGCTTGTTGCAAAGTTGTTTACGGAGGGAAGTCATCATGCTCTGCGTTATGTCACAGTACATGTTAGCGTCAATGTTTCTGTCAGTGAACTGTAGCTTCCCAGTGCTGGCAGCACTCATGTAGCCCCAGACCATGACACTCCCGCCACCATACTTGAGTGTGGACAAGACACACTTGTCTTTGTGCTCCTCGCACGGTTGTGACTACCACACACTTGACACCATCCACTAATCCATGTCTGTAGTCTGATGGTCTTCAGCTATGTTTGCGGACTATCTTTAGAAGAAGCTTCGTTTTGGGACAATCATGCAGACAAATTTGATACAGTAAGAGTACCTCTTACTCTATCAACCACTGCAGCAATGCTGGCAGCATTCATACGTAGGCCTGTCACAATAACTAATTTAGCTGGTCGATAAATGTGCTGTAAATGATGACAATGATTTGATCATTTCGATCTTTTTTTAGACCATATTATCATGAACTTTATCATTCAGTGAGCACTGTGTCATGTCACATTTGTGCCACTAGATGGTACTCAAGTGTAGTGTATCTGTGTGAGGCACAGAAGATGTCCACTACAGCACTTACGAATCGGGGGGCGTCACCACTTCACATACCCTGGGTATCACGAGCTCGCGACGCCCGGCACTATACATTCACTTTGCCCAATCAAACGCCCCAGCAAGCGCCAACCGCCGGGACGAATGCCCCACAGCACATCCACCCTGGAACTGCGGCATTCGGCTTAGAAACTATCGCTTTTGTGCTTTCATTCTAGCGTTTGCTAACTAACTGTTAGCTAGCATGCAGTGTATTCAATCAGTACGTAGCTAGCCCCCGCCCCCATATACTGTGATAAAGACGCTGAATAGCTGACAGGAGTTTATGTTGAACAACTTCGACACACAACTATTGTTGTGAAGACAAGCCATAAGTATTATAATGACAACAAGATAGTAAGATTAATTGACACTTTAAAAAACGAAGTTAGCATGTACCCTATGAACGTGACAGCCACTTGTCTTGGACTTCACTCGTCCATGTCACTGCTTCCTGAAGCTTCACTCTAAGCATCATGGGAAATGTAGTTTTTATCCATAAATGTACAAGCCTCAGGGTTCAAAGCGTGAGAAAAAAAGTAGCAGCATCTTCTTCTTCTTTTCCTTTCGGCTTTTCCCTTCAGGGGTCACTACTGTCTTACGGTCCTCATACATGTCCTGCACCGCTCTAACATACTTCTCTGCCACTCCAGACTTCCTCATACAATACCACAGTTCCTCTCTGGGCACCCTGTCATAAGCTTTCTCCAGATCTACCAAAACACAATGCAGCTCCGTCTGGCCTTCTCTGTACTTCTCTAACAACATCCTCAAAGCAAATACTGCCTCTGTAGTACTCTTTTTTTTTTTTTTTTTTTTTTTTTTGGCATGAAACCATACTGCTGCTCACAAATGCTCACTTCTGCCCTTAGTCTAGCTTCAACTACTCGTTCCCATAACTTCATTGTATGGCTCATCAGCTTTATTCCTCTGTAGTTGCCACAGCTCTGCACATCTCCCTTGTTCTTAAAAATGGGCACCAGCACACTACTCCTCCATTCCTCAGGCATCTTTTCATTATCTAAGATCCTGTTGAACAACCCAGTCAGAAAGTCAAATAATATATTAATAATACTAATATACCTGGAAATTCCGGTAATTTTTTAATATGCGCATGTCAATAAAGTAGAACATCCTGCAAAATGTAGAGGGTCTCAGGAGTTCAATAAAGCCAAAGAGACCGATGAAAGGCTCGGGAAGTTTTTGCAGTTCATTTTTATAAACGGCGCTTGAACCAGTAGCTTAGGATATTGATGTTTTATGACAGCAGAGCTAGCTAGTAGCCGCCACGAGTGCGGCTTCAATACCACTTTAATAGCGATCTTAACAGAACACATTTCTGAGAAAAACACCATATTACCTGCATTTTATCAGTGAAAATAGGTGTTAAGATTGCTGTACATCAATTAATGTCTGATGGCTATAATTGGCCAATTAAAACGGTCCAGCCCTACTAAATTATGACTAAAACTGAGATACATTTTAGTCAAAAGACAATGACTAAGACTAAATTTAAAAACTGCTGGCAGTGTTAACACTGTTCAAGGTAAAGTTATTGAATTGATTCATTGTAGCTTTATCTGTATTTTGCCAAGCTTGCACCACCTTTGCATGGTAAGATTTTGTTTAGTCCAGAATGAACTGATCAGTGTCATTTGAACAAGTTCATTGTCATGTGTTTTCCAACCTTATTTTTTTTGTGTCCATTGCAGTCAAAGCGACAATGCCAATATGGGTTGTGCTCTTGTCAAGAATCATCATGAGGGAGAAGCAGACGACTAAGGTGAGTCGAATGAACACGGCAAACAAAGGCTGCAGTGTGTCATCTGTGGTGATGTGGCAGGCACAGGGTGCGACTGTACTGTTGCTCATATTTACCTGACAGTTTTCCAACCTACTGTTGTGCGCTAATGTGGTTTGAATTGGTATGGGGTATTGGTTGCCTATGCTAAAAACTACAGGAAACATTACTTCCTGTGTCATGATAGAGAAACAATGGTATGAGCATGTATAAATTATTATAGGATTTTATTGACATGATTGAAAATATCCTGCAACTACTTCCTTGTTAATCTTTGCATCAGTACTGACTATTAAGGTACACTATATCATATTGGGTATGCAAATAATGACGTTTGCGCAATGCATCATAATAATAACACTAGTTACAGTCATCCCTCGCTACATCACGCATCAAACATCGCTTCCTCACTCTATCATGTTTTTTTGAAAAATTAATAAATGGTCGCTGTTTCGTGGTCGACTATGGCCTATTAGTAAAAAAATATTGAAAGACAAGCTTTATGTAGTATTCTGGTCACGAGGCTTCTGTAACATTACATTGGTGAGACATGACATGACCTTCACACTGCATGAGGTCAGCCATGGCATGTCCGACATGAGAGTGGACACAAAGTTATCCTCCCATTCCGTGTGGAAGTGGTACATTTTTGGCTTCTCACTTTGTCTTTCTTCCCCGCTTCGTTTGAAACACTTTCCTAAGTTTAGAATAACTTAATTTGAGAGGCTAACTCGCGGTGGACGACTCTTATGTCCCTGCAGTGATCCCGTAGAATGCTCAATCTGGTGTAAACAAAGAATAATGAGAGTGTAAAGTTTTCTTGGCTGTGATGTCACATCAAAGACGCTTCATGGCACACGGACTCAGCAAAACGCAATATTCAAAACAATAACACAATGATAACATTCACTGGCATGGTGCTGTGATGAGTGTGATATGACACACACAAAAAAACGGCCACAACAGGTGTACATTGTGTTGTTTGACTGTCAGGGATTGGCACTGCAAGATACAAGATAGTGGTCAGCGATTAGTGTGTGATTTGGTGTCATGAGCACTTTTAAGTCCTTCTCACAAATTAGCATTCCTTTTAGTTTCCTCTCCAAAAGAGCTTGATTTCTACATAGCTGAACAAGAGTGGGTGAATGAGACCTTGATTGTTGCGTCTTACATCCACGTGTCATGTTTACCTTGCATGCAGTGTTCACAGAGACGAGGAATGTAGCTGGATATGACGTGCATAGGTCCTGTTTGAGTAGCTATAACTGGGCCAAGAGCCTTGCATTGCATAAGATGACATCTAACACAAGCGCTTTAACAACATAATACAAGTACGGGTGTCACAACAAAATAACAGCAATTAAAAAACACTATTATGACTTATCTAGATGACTATGATCACTTAATATTACTTCTAATAAGGGGTGTCCTGATACAACTTTTTCACTTTCGATCCCATTCCGATATTGCGGCCTTGAATATTGGCCGATATCTATCCGATATCATCACAGGTCATACATATTTTTATGACTTGTTTCGTAGCATGTAGTGTTTAGAAAAGGCTTGATAAACTGATATTAATCGAACAGAGAATAATAGTCAGCAACAGTAGGAATGAGGAAAAACGGACCCATTTACTTATTGACACATCTGGGTTTTTATCGACAATAGGCACAATTTAGCGAGGCTCGACGTGCTCACTGAAGCATTTAAGGCCGCCATTACTCACCATCGGCAGAGGCTGGCTCGTTTGTGTTACAGCCAATGACTGTGCCATCCCGTGGGAGTTTCTCACGCTTTGCAAATCAAAGAGCGGTGGATGTTTCAGGAAGCTGTGGTGTTACGAAAATTCTTCTTCAAATGCGCGATGTGGTTGGTCGTATTACACTTCCCTGGTCCTGTGTCACCACGGGAAACTTGACAAGCATGACAAGTTTTGCACTCAGCTGCAACGTCTTTATCGGATTGCAAAAAAAAAAAAACACAGCCACATGGCTGACATCACTCCTACTCCTTGCGAAACGCGCTAGCACATGTTGTTGTTGTTGTGATCACTTGGGTTCTGCATGCCAAATAGAAGGGCTGCTGGAGTCTGGAATGGACTGCTTGTATCGGAGTGCCAATATTGGAGACTCGACATGCAGGTAGCAATATCGGATCGGAACGGGACACCCCTATGGGATTATATTAGCCTGCATCTAAAATCTCCAATATTGGCACTCTGCTACAAGCAGACTCCCCCAGCACGTCTATCCAGCAGCAGCCCTTCTATTTAGTTTGTAGAACCCACATGATCACAACAGCGTGTGCTAGCATGTTTAGCAAGGATGATGTGATGTCAGCTGTGTAGCTGTGTTTTTAGTTTCAGTCCAAAAAAGATGTTGCAGCTGAGTTCAAAACTTGTCATGCACAAATTTTCTATGGGGACACAGGACCAGGGAAGTTTAATACGGCCAACCTCATCACGCATCTGAAACATTTTTGCAACACCACGGCTTCCTGAAACATCCACCGCTCTTGGACACATTTGCTAAACGTGAGAGACTCCCACGGGAGTAATTGTCTGCAACACCAGTGCATGTAATTTTTATGGGCACTGTGGAAGACAAAATCTGAGCAAAAACACATTAAAAGCAAATCAAATATGTTTAGAAATACAAATGGACTGTACAAAGTTGGAACGACAAGCTACATTCACAGACAGCCCCGTCATAATGTGTTATGAGCAAGGGCGAACAGATAAATGCCAAATAAATGACTATATGGGAAACACTGGTGTCAGATTCAGCAGGGTTGCAACCATTAATTATGTTCTTTTTGTTTACTGTTTTGTTGTGCTCTGCAAATAAGCTAGGTAATATTTTTACATCTTTATCAAAATAATTCCTAGTTTTCTCAAAAATCCTAATCAAATCATCATTCTTCAAATGTTTTTTTTTTTGTTGTTGTTGTTGCTTCTTCCCTGATCTGTGTGGTCCACATGGAAGGTGTACATATCTCTCATCCCCATCATCGGCGGAGTGCTGCTGGCCACAGTGACAGAGTTGTCCTTCGATGTTTCGGGTCTCATCAGTGCTCTGGCTGCCACGCTCTGCTTCTCCTTACAGAATATATTCTCCAAAAAGGTACATCCAGTTAAATTGTTTACATTTTTGTCACATGTGTAGGTTCATTAGATAACTCTGCCATATAAGGCCAACATCTGCTTCATGTTCCTGTACTTTATTGGGGTGTTTTTCCTCAAACGTTGGCCCAGACTTCTACATATGAAACTCATCAAAGAAGAAAACATTGAAAAGAAAAACATCAAAATTTGAAACAGACATATGAAGCATTTCCTTTTCATTACAGTTTTATCACAGTTGGCAAAATCCTTCAGTATTTTGTCTTGAGAGTGGAAAACAGAAGCATTCTAGAGGCTTATATCCTTGTGGGAAGTCAACCTTCATGTATGGGTCTTTTTTTTTTTTTTAAGGTGTTGCGTGACACTCGGATCCACCACCTGCGGCTGCTCAACATCTTGGGCTTCAATGCTGTCATATTCATGCTGCCCACCTGGGTGCTGGTGGACCTTTCTGTCTTTCTTGTCAATGATGATCTGGTGTGTAATTACTCCTTAACACGCTTTTTAGTTGAATCCAACAGCATTTTAATAGATTTTCTGACGCTGAACGCTTTCGTGTGGTCCTCGCAGTGGGACATGTCAGGATGGACCAGAACTGTTATACTGCTACTCATCAGCGGCTTCTGCAACTTTGCGCAGAACGTCATTGCCTTCAGCGTGCTTAACTTGGTCAGCCCGCTCAGCTACGCCGTGGCAAATGCGACCAAGAGGATCATGGTTATCAGCATCTCACTGTTTATGCTGCGTAACCCTGTGACGCTCACCAATGTGCTGGGCATGATGACGGCCATTGTCGGGGTCTTCCTCTACAACAAGGTGAGTCACCCTAGTTTCACAGCATTAAAATTTGATTTCCTGTTAGCGCAAAATAAGCTTCATCATAAAAGCATGGTGTTACATTGTTACATTGTTAAGAATGTGTGAAAGCTTTATTGTATGGAAGCTCGTTTCCACCACTGAAAGAAAAAAATACGGTGAGTCATAATTAAGAAATAAAAAGGCAAAATTTTTAGATAATAGTCATAATTATGAGATAAGAAAGTCATAATTTTGAGATAAAAACTCATAAATATGAGATAGGAAAGTCATAATTATGAGATAAAAAGTCAAAATTATTAGTGTTAATCATGAGATAAGTCAAAGTTATGAGATAAAAAGTCAAAATTATGAGATAAAAAGTCATAATTTTCAGATAAGTCAAAGTTATGACATACAAACTGTGCATGTGCCGAGCGCCATGTGACAAAGGCTCCAGTGAGTTTGTATCATGTATCATTTTGACTTTATATCCCATATTTATGACTTCATCCATCCACACATCCATCCATCCATCCATCTTCTATGCCACTTATCCTCACTAGCGTGGGTATGCTGGAGCCTATCCCAGCTGACTTTGGACGAGAGGCGGGGAACATTCTGGATTGGGCGCCAGCCAATCGCAGGGCATGTGTGACTTTTTATCTCAGAATTTTGACTTTTTTCATCTTATCTCATAATCGAGTACGACTGAGAGCCTACACAGACTTATCTCATAATTATGACTTTTTAGCTCGTAATTTTGACTTTTTAGCTCATGATTATGACTTTCTTATCTCATAATTATAAATTATTAAATGTATTGCAATTGATGTGAAACGGATGGGGGGTAGGGTTGAATAAGCTTTGCTTCTTCCTACTCCTTTTTAGACATGTGGAACTGCGAATCGTACCATGTGATGCACTCCAGTGTGACTGTATGCATGTTCAAAATGATTAAACCATGACCAATTTCTTATCTCAGAATTATGACTTACCATTGGGATATTATTTTTCTTTCAGTGGCGGAAAGGGGCTTCAATGTTATTGTCGTTGTAGTCAAGAAAGACAATGAACTTAAGTAGAAGTATAAAATATAGTGATGATAAGGCAGGGTGATTTGCACATATCAGCAGCTTTTTGCTGGTGTCTACAAAACAGCACTATACAGTATACAGCAAGACGCACTCCACATTTCAAAGTGACCAACGCTACTCAGCAACTCTTCTTCGCTCTTGGGCTGGCTCAATCTAGCAGGCAAACGCCACTGCCCCCTATAGCCCAATCCCTGAATCAGACACAAGACTCCTGCTGCTACAATAGCATATGAAAACGGAAGAATCTAAATAAAAATATGCTCAAATTGAGGGAAACCATGTCAACAAACTGACATAAGTTCAAAAATCCTTTTATTTCCCAATCTCACGTCTCTGGCGAATGTCATAAGTAAATGTTCAAACAATGGTTAGTTTCGGCTTTGATTTCGGGTTTGAACAGTCAGCCAGTCTGAAGAGCAGCAATATAAGGGGGTTCCACTCTACGTGCAAAGAGTGGAAACTGTTGTAGATGTCCTAATACTTTTGTCCGTGGTGTAACGGGACCGAATGTACTCCAAATGATATTTTAAGTCCATGTAATGATCAGAATGTTATTAACCATGCTAATATTGTGCCGACAGGCCAAGTACGATGCTAACCAAGAGAAGAAACTGCTGCCAAGCAGCAAACAGGATCTGATGTCCTTTAACAACCCAGCATTACAAAAGCTTCAGGCCAATGGGTCAGTGCCTTTCTCCCAAGGTTCACAGCCGCAGCAGCACAGTTGGAACAACGTGCTAACCGACCACTTCCAGTACAATCACCAGACCTACACGTCAAACTACAACAGCAACCACCAATACGTGGTGTAAAAGGGAAGTCTGGGTTGCTCTCATAGACATTAGTTTGTGTGTGTGTGTGTGTGTGTGTGTGTGTGTGTGTGTAGATGCCATCTCAGCAGCAGTACTTCACTGGTCTGCTCTAAACATGAGACTTCAAGTTCAGTGCTGTGCGCTCCACACAGGAAGAGCAAGCGAGACGGGTCTGTCATGAAAGCGCCAGTGACTTGACTTCTCCCATGCTCCTTCTTGTCTAAACCTTGCTGTGTGATCCTGTCGATCACTTTGGTTCTGACTGATCACACAGCGCTCATTTACAGATGGTTAGTCATGGAGAAAGCCATCGTTTCACAACACACGCACACCATTTTGTATTTTTTTGATTCACTTTCGAAGGAAGTGATGTCAACTGTGACCTCACACCGAAAGTCTGCCATGTTTCACGGTTACCGAGCAGAATTTAGTGGGAAAGCCTTATTAATGTTTCGAGTTTAGGCTTGTATTCTTCTTCGCTAAGCTGGTGTCAAGGCAAGAGGAGGCATAAACTGTTGAAATTCTAGTTTATCCGAACAGTCTAATAGGTCAAACATGATCTATTAGCCCACACACACCCACAGAAAGCGTGCCTGTCCTATTAAATTTGAAATAAGTGTGAGACAAGTTCTGATAGGCGGAACAGTCAGTGACCATTCATATTTTCTTACAGGGCAGCAAATAAAGCCATCTGTTGTCAGCATTAGGTAGATATCTAAAACAATAATTAAAAAATTAAGGTTTACAAAGTGTGTAGATTCTCAGTCATCCAGATCATGGTGATCTGCAAAGGTTGAATCGAGGCAACTGGATTCTTGTTTGTTTGAAGTGTGGCGTCTCCCTGTTTGCTGTATGTCCCTGAGGGGTGGCCACAATGGCGTTGTTATCAGGTGTGCCGGGTGAAAAACCGTCCTGCGTCGCAATAGGTCGTTCGGTTGCTTGGTAGCAAAACGGCTCGTCGGTGGTCACTCTTCCTGTGGAATGAGACAATATTTCCTCCAATCCTAAGATGGGTCCCCCAAAGATTGTCTCAGGAGTCTGATGGTCTCTGAACTGAAGAAACCTTTTGGATTAAAGGTAAGTCAGAAGAGTCCAGTTGCCTCAGATTCGATAACCACATCATGCATCAACAGATTCAAACTGCAAGGATGTTCTTTTTTTTTATCCCTCTTTCCAGAGAATCCTACGTAGGAGGTGTACTCCAGTCATGAAAATGAATCATGCTATGCTGCACCCATTACCTGCAGTCTTATCAAGTGAAGTATTTTGATATCGGTCATTGATATTTATTTATCATCAATGCTTTTTAGGCAGAGTGGGATATCCTGTCTCCTGTCAGGCCAAGTGTCAACCTGAGCCAAAGCTGCTCTGTCCTATATTTCTTTTGTGTGTGTGTCATAGAGGCCCATCTTGAGTTTGCACATATTGAAAGAACAACATGTTCAAGTAAGAGTGCGCGCTGTAGTGGTGCAGTCCCAATGTTCTAATTTCAACAGCTAGTCTGATGTAGTCACTGGATAGACCTGTAATGGAATCAAAGGTTTGGTTTGTGCAATAATTGATGGAAGTAGAAGGACAAGATTGTCATCGATTACATCGATCGTGTATTTATTGAAAACCGACAATGAACATTTCAAAGCAGCGATTTAAAGCATGGTTCAAGTTTTTCTACTACTGTTTTTCATTTACATACTGTGTATTTCAACAGTTTTTTTTGGAATATGCATTGTCATGTTGGTGGTGAGGGGACAAAATATTTCTGCAAGGAACTCAAAATATTGTTTATTCACCAGTAGGGTTGGGCATCGTTTGAATTTGAGCGTTTCCGCTTCCGATTCCTCGTTTCGATTCCGGCTCCTAACGATTCTCGATTCTGATTCTTTTGAGTTAGGGTCATAAAAGTTTGCATGGTTTAAATGAGGGCGCTAACCAAAGTTCTTGGATGAAATGTCTGAATGTCTCCATGATTGATTTTAAATTATATGAACTTTTTATGAATTACTTTACTATGAATTTCTCACAAGGCTATTTTCAGCCTCTATATAAATATCAAACCATTGATCTTGAACATAAATGTTTTGAAGTCTCTTTACATAGGAGTACATGTTCATTATTTATACTGTATATATGTTTGGAAACCTGATGAAAAGAACAATTACACACATCCTGTTGTTGATGTATTGGAGAGTGACTTATGATGCAGAATAGACTAAATCTTACTGAGTTCCTACTAACCTGCATGCTGAATATCAAACAAGTACGGTGAATGGAGCAACACTTAACGCGGGGTCTGGTCAACTTCCTGGCTGAAGGTAGCATTAACGTCAGGTCGTTTTGTCTATGAAAAAGTACACAGCCTTACGTTAGCTGGAGTTGGCCACCGTATTCGCAGTATAAAGTAGAATTTATTTGCTGCTTCAATGTTGGCAGATGATCGACATAATTTATTGTTTTACTTTCCTACCTGGTTGGTTGAAAGAAGTCTGGTGTAGCGTGTCAAAAACAGGGCACACTGTACACCGTGAATCCGGAGGTGTTGAATCATGTTAGTGGTGTGGTGCACCCTCCTTTGCATTTGATGCCGTGGCACTGCACCGGCCATTCTTTTTTTTTTTTTTTTTTTTTCAGAATTTCAGCCAAACTTTTGAGCGCCGTCGCACACTCTGTCCAGCCATCCATTTTCGATGCCACTAGGTTTGCACGCTAGGTTTGCAGGGGTATGTTTGAGCCTATCTGTCGCGCACTGGCCATAGTTGAAATGAATGAAAACGAACTTCTTTGTTGGTGTTCTTCGGACATTTTTTCCAGTCGGCGGAACTAGTCAATCACCAAAAGTGGGAACCGAACTTGTAAAAAATGAACGAATCCGGGTGAATCGGAACGTTAGTCCCGGTTCCCATCGATGCGCGATGTCCAACTCTTTTCACCAGACATGATGGCTTCTTGTTACTTCTTTATTATATTGTGTCGGTACCACTGCTGCAGTGTATGGGTACATATTGGTAAAACACTCCACTCGATACACAGGATTTGAATAAGTCAGTTTATGTCTCATATGATTCCTCTACCATGGAAAATTGTGTCATAACCATAGCCTGAAAGTGACATAGTGCAGAAGCGATATCAAAAGTTCAGCCCTTACAATGATTTGCATTGGTGTACAATTGCACTTCATGATACATTTCAAGTATGATGCCGTTTTTCATATTTTGTTTACCTTATTGGCAACATTACTACTGCAACATACAGTATAATAAACGACGTTCAGCATGATGCAGTGCAGTATACACCACAGTAAACTACAATCACTAAATCAAAAGATTAATAGCTCATGCATAATGTTGTGGTCAGCGGTTGTACAACTGTTTGCACGAAAGGGAAGCATCAATCAACAAAAATAGCCACACAGTAAGTTGAATTGAAAGCTCTCAGAGACAATGTGCTAATTATTTAAGTATCAAGTGTGTTTAGTCATACTCATGTTAGAAATCCCCGTAGGGCATATTTGCAATCAACTATTAAAATATGTAAAAGACAGGACATGTTGATTGTCAAGACATGTTTTATTTGGAAGGAAATCATGCATTCATTGTGGCCCACTATGTATGAGGACATAAACTACTTGCAAAAACCTTGTTCTGTTGTGAATTTTGCTGTTCAGCTACATGCTGGAGAACAGGAAGTTGTGCAAAAGTAGTGAAACATTGAACGGTTGGACGTGTGTATTCAAAAGTTTATAGATCAAATTGAATTCTCCTGTCAGGGTTACAGTATAGTCATCTCAAAAGTCGAATATCTACCTTTTCTTGTGTAATAGTGTATCCTGTAGGTACTGTGCATTTTGCTATGTAATTTCTCACACTGCATTCATTTGTCAGTAAAAAAAAAAAAAAAAAATGCTTGTGGCACCAACTAAGAAATGACACATTGTAAGCGACGTGTTGGATTGTAGTGTTTGCTCTTTCTCATACTTGCTGAAGGTAGAAGCTTGTCAGGTTAATTCTCAGCACTTTGCGTTGATTCTTACTTGCTCATATCACGTTTTGTTCCTCGGTCGTGTTGCCAAAAGCAAAGTGTGCCACAGGGGTGGAAGCCTTGCCTTGTTGAACTTGATGATACTTTCTGATTGTCGGGATCAAGCTGGCTGTTTATTTGAGTCCAGTGGACACTGCTAGAGAACTAAACTAAAACCATCAGTTATTTTGTGTGTGTGTGCGTGCGTGTGTGTGGGGTGGTGGATTCACTGGGGTGTACAATACATGTCAATAAGGAAGGGGTGATAACTTTGTAACACATTGTATGATTATTATTTTTGTGTGTCTTTAAGAATTTTTACTCAAGTAATGTTTATAGATTTTTATTTATGGTTGTCCTGGTACAAAATATTCAGCGCTGCAGCTACAAACAATTGTCGCTGCCTATGATTTAGAAAATGCTATTTTTAAATGTTGGAAAAAAATAAATACAATACTGAACTCATCTGTATTCCGTGTCTTTGTTTTTTAAATATGTTTTCAGTGGGGCAGTCAACAACTAAGGCTTCACATTTAACAAAATCTATTGACAAGAAAAGAATAGGGACTTTGTTTGCACATAAAGCATATTTAATACTTCAAAAATACAGCATGACGTACACCCTCAAGCTTGGTCAAACCTCATTAAACATTGAAATTGCTTGGATCATTCAGAACTTGCATTCAAAATAGATGAGCAACATATACAGAATGTTTTCCCAAATGTAAAAATACAGTTCAGTGCATTACTGATATCAAATACATCACTCATGATACACGTTGTTGAAATTAAATTACACAAAAACATGAGCTTTTAAGTTGGCCCCATGGCTGCATATATACTGTGTGTGTGTGTGTGTGTCTATATATATATGTATATATATATATATATATATGTGTATATATATATATATGTATATGTATATATGTGTGTGTGTGTGTATATATATATATACAGTATATATAGATAGACATATAGATATATACATTTTTTTTTTTTACTTCCTGATCCTGAGAGCATGACAAAAACTGGAGCAAGACAGCGTTTTTGGAAGATATATAAGTTGTAATGCGGTTTTAAATGTCATATATGTTATTATGTTATTTTATTACTCTGTATTTGAACTGCCCGCGACCCAAGTGACGATAAGCGGCATAGAAAATGGATGGATGGGTGTATTTGAATTGCATGTTCATTGCTCTATGGCAGGGGTACACATGTTTTTCAGGTAGGGGAAAACTGAAAGGATGCAAGGGCCACTTTGATATTTTGAAAACACATGTAGATATGCAAAGGAGTTATATGTAATTCAAGAAAAAGTGCATCAAAAGCCTATTATTATTGTAGTATCAACTTTGGTGTTTGCTCTTCTTTTTCCCATTTTTGGTTTTTTTTTCTTAAATTTTTTAAATATTTCAACTTCCTTCTTATATAATCAGAGATTTTATTTTCGTCATTTGACTTTATTCCCATAGTATAACTTTTTCTCCAACCTAATTTTCTAAAAAGTACAACTTTATTTTGTGGGTTTTTTTCATAAGTTTATATATATATATATATATATATATATATATATATATATATATATATATATATATATATATTTCAACTGTCTGCTACTAAAATTACATTCTTATTCTTCATAATATTAGGAGTTTATTCTCGTAAAATTGTGACTTTTTTCCTTCCAGGCTTTTTTTTTTCCCAACTATTCCAACTTTCGTCTTCTAAATTTCCTTCTTGTATTTCTGACTTTATTCCCACAATATTTTTACTTTATTTTCATAACATAACTTTATCCGCAACCTAATTTTCCATAAATTAAAACAAAAAACGTTTTTTGTTGTTTTGTTTCTCATATTACAAGTTTTTAAAAAATTACATTTTTTCCTCTTTAATATTTCAGCTTTATATTACTACATTTTTTCCCCCTAGCATTTTTGTAAAATTACAAATTTTACAAAAATTCCTGCACATTTTTCGATTTTTGCTGCTATTTTTGTTTTTTAAAGTTTCTTATTAAATTATATTTTTAGAATGTGCCGTAGGCCAATAAAAACCGGCAACAAATGACCCCCGGGCCACACTTTGGACACCCCTGATCTATGGCCATACCTGTCAATCCTCTCAGTTTCTCCAGGAAAGTCGCGCATTCCCCCCTTCTTTTCTGGCCACCCTCCTGTTTAAATAATTTCCCATAAATTTCACAAATTTTTAAATCCTCTCAGTTACTGCAGGTGACAATGGTGACTGCAAATTTGTATTGCGTCGAGGGGAATTTCCCTTATTTTCCGGGAAATGTCTTATTTTCAAACGCAAATGTTGAAAGTTATGTCAGTGGCAGGGGTGTGTAAACTTTTTGCACAGGGGCATATTTTTTAATCAAATTTGAATATTATTGTGATCATATTGGTCACAATCAACATTACTGTATATGAAACGTTCATCACATTTAATCCGTAATGTGTGTCGAGATACGCTAAGCAATTGAATATCCAGCATAGTAGATCCCTGCCATGAGTTACATTCCAAGACAAATATTGGATGCACTCAAAAAAACCCTGAAAATAGCTATTTTTGATACTCAAAACCCACTGAAATGCCTCTCACAGTTATTCAACACATTTTAAGTTCAGTTTTCCTTTGTACCTAAATCATAATGTCTTGTCAAAGCGTCGTCTGCTGGAAAATCCTGAGTGCATTGACTTTGAAGGACAATGTTTGATTTGGTGAAGTTTTTAAACTGGGTGCCAACCCTCCCGTTTATCTGGACACTGGTCATCTCCATTACATCAAGGTGAACCAATGATGAGCCCTCTAACATCCAACCTATATAATAGAGACTGTGCTAGGGGTCAAGACTAGGGTTGGAGACTGTGAAAGTTCTCCCTGTGCTTACGTGCTTTCTTCGTGTACTGTAGCTTCTTCCATTAGACCCCAAGCGTACTTTATGCACATGTAGTGACGACTGCCCTTGTGTGCATGCTCGTCTGTCGTTAAGTGTCTTTCCTGTGATTGACAGGTGCTCAGTCCAGGGTGCCTCTCTCGTCCAGCTGAGATGGTCAATGAAAACCCTTTCCAGCTGCAAGCCCACAAATATTGTCACGACGTCTACAGCATCAGAGGTCTGGGTTCCTATTCGAGCAAAGCACCCGCCAACACTCCTTGTTATCGGTCTTCAGCGTATTTAAGAGTGACAAAGTGCATCTGCGTGGTACTGTGACAAAGTGTTGGCATCAGGGAGCGTCTTCATGACGCTGCTGTGCATCAACTGGCTGAACACATGGCTGCCCTCCTTGGTGTGTTCAGGGTAAAACAGACGCCCTCGTTTTGTCAGGCTGCTGCTACTGCGAGTTCTACATCGCCTGGATAGCGATAGTATTCGGCGAAACAGCGACCTCCGGAGGAGGATGTAGATCCAAGGGTCAAGGATGGGGTTCACGGATGCAATCCGGATGGCCGCCCGGTCGGCTGTGGGGTCATCTTTCAGCATGAGGCGGTTGGCAAACACTCTGACCTGAAAGGAAAACGATCCAGCTGTGGGTGAGGTTTGTGTTCATTTTCACTATTTATGCACAAATACCTCTCAGTAGTTAACAACAACGTACGCAATGGACACTTTATTAGGTACACATGAACAATCAAGTGATCAAGTGGAAAAAAACCTTAGAAAAGATACCAGTGCTCACTTTTAATTGGACACAGTAAGAGCTTTGGTCATGCATGGCTTTATTCGTTTCGGACATGCTTAACAAGTTACATTGGGGCAGAGGTGTCCAAAGCTCTTCCACCGAGGGCCTCATACTGAAAAATGAAAAGATGCAAGGGCCACTTTGATATTTTGGAAAGCAACACATGTAGGAATGTTAGCATGTTATATATATTACACGAAAAAAGTTCATCTCAGTTTCGTGATACAGGTTAAAAAGTGTATCATCAATTTCAACTTTGGTTTTTTTCCTTATTTTTGTTTGAAATCATCCAAATATTTAAACTGTCTTCATAAATAATCTTCCCAAATTTCTCACATAATATAACTTTTCCCAAACCTAATATTTCCAAACACGACGACTTTCGTTTTTTGTCAAAATATTCCGACTTAAAAAAAAAAAAATTTTGTCTTGAATATTTCAGCTCCACGGTACTACAATGACGCATTATTTTTCCTCATTACGAGATTATTCTTGTAAAATTGCGGCTTTTTTCTCGTAAGAATACTACTTTTTTCACTGAATATTTTGACTTTATTCTTGTAAAATTTGTTTTTTTTCCATTTCTGCTGTTATTAATTTTCCAACTATTTCAGCTTTTTCCACCAATTTTTTTCTTGTAACATTATGCTTTATTCCTATCATATTTTGACTTTATTTCCATAATGTTTAATGTTTATTCCCATAACTTTTTATCATAATATTACAACTTACGTGTTTTTAAATAAAATTCTTTAATATTTACATTTTATGCTACTAAAATGACATTGTTTTTCTCATCATGTTACAATGTTGTTCTCGTAAAATGATGACTTTCTCGTTGGATTGCAACTTTTTCTCTTAATGTTTGAGCTTTATTCGTATAAAATTGCTGCTGATTTTTCCATTTGTTGTCCATCCATCCATCCATTTTCTATACCGCTTCATCCTCATTCGGGTCACAGGGGCATGCTGGAGCCTATCCCAGCTGACTTCGGGCGAGAGGCAGGGTACACCCTGGACTGGTCGCCAGCCAATCACAGGGCACATATAGACAAACAACCATTCACACTCACATTCATACCTATGGACAATTTCGAGTCGCCAATTAACCCATTTGTTGTCATTGTTTTTAATTTTTTGTCGAACTTTGGATGTCCCTGCTTTAGGACTTGAAACAATTCAGCCTGTTCGAAAAGGAGTATACTCTTCTACCTCTTATAGAGAACATATACTTTATATTACTGTATATACTGTACCAGAAGTTTGGCATTTTCATCTAAAATGTAGGAAAACCTTCACAGGTGAACTTAATTTGGCAAAGAGCTGTGTCCGGTATGCTTTCACACTCACCACTAGTGGAGCCGAACAGGCCAGAACCACGACGGAAGTCATCACCAGCACCGTCATGATCTGTGTCTCCGCGGCGGAGGACAGGTCCCTCCACCTGTCCCGGACGCTGCTCCTGCCGCTACCCATCCTTCGCACGCTGCGCCGCCGCATAAGCAGAAGCGCGCCGCACACGGCCACGTTGAGCGCGGTGGTTCCCACGATGAGCACGACGCTCACCACGCCGTACAGCACCGAGTACACGGCGGCCACCGGCTCGGGTGTGTTCAGGTCGATGAAGCACCAGGTTTTGGAGGGCTGCAGCTTGCTCCTCACCGCGCCCATCATTGGGATGCAGCAGAAGAGGACATTGGTGCCGTACATGAACACCAGGAAGATTCGCGCAAAGCGTCGGTCCACCCCCCACCGCTGGTACAAGTAAGGGCAGCATATGGCCATGTACCTCTCCGCCGCCATGGCGCAAATGATGCTCAGGCCGGTCAAGCCGAAAAAGAGCAACAAAAAGGCGTGGAAGTCACAGAGTTTCCCGCTTTGGAGCAGCTTGCCGTCCATGTAGTTTGCGATGGTGATCGGACTTGCGAGACATGTGCCCAGCAGGTCTGTCACAGCCAGTCCGCACACCAGAGTGTAGAAAGCAGAACTTTTCCTCTCCTGTCTCGACACCGAGAGAACGATGATGGCTATTATATTCCCAATGGCTCCCCCGGCGAACATTAATATCGGTAAAGACATCGTTTCTTTCCAGCGATGAACCATTAGGGTCTCATTCCTGGAGGTGGAACCGTGCGTAAAGTTCGGATTCTCCATGGACACACGCACCAAGTGGCTCACGTTTGACAGCAGCATGTCTTTTGGGCTCAAGTGGACTTTAGGGGTTATCTCTCGGACCGGATCATGAGGACTCATGTTGGGCTCTCCAGTGGTTCCAGTAATCCACATGGACTGGGTCTTTACGCACCAGTGGGATCCGCCAAGTAGGCAGATACCCCTGTGCTACAGCCCACCCAGCAATCTGATTGGACGAGGGAGTAGCCTATAAAGGGTGGGCAGGTCGATTCAAACATCGATGGTACCGATACCAAGGGTGGGTTCCAAATTGGGTCGATATAGCATGCTATTTTTCAGTTCTCTCCTATGTTTGTTTTTAAATAATATACAAACATGGTAATGGTTTACTTTACTTCGAACAAAACCATACAGTCACTCAATAAGCTTGATCATTTTCAAATAATACTAGCCTTTATTTACTTGGTATCAGCTTGATACCAAAATGTGCAGTATTGCCAACCCAGTTTTTTTCTGTAACATTTTATCATCTGTCAGTGGTGACGCAATCACAGTCCCCGGTCATGTTTGTGGCAGCTTGTGAGCGGGTCAACTTTTCTCACAAGTTTGTCAAACATATGAGATTAATTAGTTATACACGCAAGGCTGCATGTCTGCTGGAGGACAAATTCTTCCTCCCCCAGAAGTGCAATGAAAAGACTCAAGGCCCAGTTACTCTACATAATAATAATAACAGTACAACAACAACAACACGCAAACCGCAGCTCCCCCAAATTACTGCTGAGTTCTCATTTTTTGCGACTGTCTTTTTTTGTTTTCTTGTTCAATTATATTTTTCGAATGGGCCCCGGGCCGCACTTTTGACACCCCTGCCTTACAACACAGTGTTTTGCGTGTGATGCATATTCTGCGTCAATATAGCATGGCAATGTTGAAACTGCAGACAAATTAGTTTAACATACTGTAGGACATGGAGATGACTGTAAATGGTTGTATAAGGAGCAGGCAGGACGTCAGCAACAAAAAGCCTGCTACGACTCTCCAGCCATCACACATAAGTACAGTCTGACTTATGTTTACAGTGAGGAGCATCGCTGATGGTCTCTGACTGCAGCCGGCCTTAAAAGACCAAGTAGAACACCACCCTGAGAGAGGTAAACTTCGCAAGAGAGCTGGCAGCCTCTGAAATGGCAACATAAGTGATGCCAAAGCGTGGAAACTCCGCTGCTGAGTGGAATGTCCCCGAGTTCACGGTGAATCATAGGATGAACAAGCTGTCCCTCTCTGCTTTATAGTTCTCTTCAGCGTTGTAAAGGTAGCTCGTTTATATGAAATGCACTTACACTGTGTTTTATCTGTCAATGATCTCTGCAGACGGCGGAATTAGGAAATGTGCACACGGAGAAGAATTTAGTATGTGACTCACAGAACTTTTGTAAACATTGCACATATATGTATAAAAATGTACAGGACATCATCTTAAACCTCTGTAAAGCAATGACTCCTTGGTTTACACGCCCACTCATGCGGCTACAGAGAGCTTCCAATAGATTCCAACAGATTTATGTGCTGAGTGATGCTTCAGAATCCAAGTCAGCATCATCTTCACCGGAACCGACCAAAGCAATCATGGAAAACTTACCTGCTGCTTGCAGTTCACGCAAGACGCGGTTTTGTTGACAGTTTCTCCACACGAAAAGTTGTGTGCTGCAGTGAAATGCGTCCAAGAACTAATGGCCTGCACCGCAGAGCCACGTTTGTCAAAATTGGGGGTGGCCGCCTCAGCCACCTCGCCGCTCCGCCACCGTCTCTGACTGACTGACTGACTTCGACGTACGTCAACTGAAACTAACCATCGCTTGCACATTTACATTCAGAATTTGCGATGAAGTATTTTTTAACTTACAGCACAACTGACACGATTTTCCTCCGTTTGTATGTCGTAATGTAATATCGTGGTTCTATTATCGCTCCCTTGCTCTATCGCGTTTTTTTCAGAAGTTTTTTTGTATGAATTAATAAAAGATTGCTGTATTTTGGTTGACTATGGCGTATTATTAGTCACAAAATATAGAAATACAAAGGTATAGTATTCTGGCCACTAGGCGACATGACAGAGTGAAAAGAAGTTCTCCTCCCATTCCGTGTGGAAGTGGTAAGTTTTTGGCTTATTTGTCCTTCTTCCTCGCTCCGTTTTAAACCCTTTCTTAACTTTAGGATACAGTAAATAAATTGGAGGCTAACTATATAATAGGAGTGTAAAGGTGACTACAGGGTTCTAATAATGGTGAAGATTGTATTTAGAAAGTCATAAACAGGTTTTCTATGCTCTATTGAATCCTACTTCGCAGAAATTCACTTACTGTCATTTCTGTTTTCATATGATATTGTAGTGACGGCAGTATTATGTATGGTTTTGAGCTGTGATTCAGGGGTTATAGGGGGCTATTGGGGGCAGTGGTGTTTGCCTGCTCGTTAGAGCCAGACCAAGAGAGAAGAAGAGTTGCCAAGCAGCTGGTGGAAGTGCGTCTTGCTGGAAAGTATACAGTTCTGTTGTGTAGACACCAAACCCTGATTTGTGCGTCATCCTGCCTCATCATCTAATATTCTATACTCTTATAAATCTCATAATTTTGTTTTATTTGTTGACTACAATGACAAGACAGCCTTTTTTTCCTTTAAAACCTTTCTTACAGTGTTTTACAATCAGCATTTTATTAGTTGCTGCGGGTAGAATCCAGGTTAATACTGCCATACTTTTATTTTGCACTGAACAGGAAGTTTCACATTTGAATGCTGTGAAACTGGACAGTAGTTACGTTGCTGTTGTTTCAGACTGCGTAGCCGTAACAATGGAGTTAGCCATTCTACAATAAATGTTGACATAAACTGACTGATTCTTCATAGGGTCTCAGATTGTGGACTCGTTTCAGTAATAATACAGCAAAGCGGGACTTGATTAGTTTTTCGAAATAGACGGGTTTGTGTTACATACATTTTCATTCAATTAAATTAAACTTTTTCATTATTATCACTGACTTTATTCAGCGAAAATCACATCACAAAGTTTCAACGGTGAGGCGTTGGCTGTCGATTTCAACTCATTTTTAAGTGACCAAATATGGTTCCTCGCTTTATAGGCCTCTCCAAATATATAACGTAAGAAAAATGTCTCACGATTATTCATTTAAGAGACATGTTATACCTCCTGCTGCAACTGTGGCAGAAGCTATGATGCAGATTTAATGTTCTGCACAGTTGCTCTCAGTGTAACACGGCTCACTGCTTACCATTCATTAAAGCTATAAAAAAACCCAAAACAATAAAAGCCAACTTAACCAAATGACTCGATTACAATGCAACAAATTGTTGTTATTAACTGTGGCAACAACTTGTGACCACAGTGGTCTGATATCCTCACGGAAATATAAATTTATCACGTAAAAAATATGTAATTGTGGTTTAATTGCTGTTTTTATGGCGTCTAACAGATGGCCTTAAAAGCCTTAAAAATGGATGCAAACCAAACAGAAGTTGTGCTGTCATGCAAACTTTTTTTCATTGTGTTTTTTTTTTAGCACTGCCCACTCTGGGAAGTGAGTCAAGATGATCGGAGAACCACAAGGGAATCCAAAGTTGAGCGAGTCTGGAGTTACATAAACTAGTAAGACAAAAGTCACCCCGACTTGCACTACATAAAAGACAATGCCACCCATGGTTGTATCATACTGTAGCTCATCACAATGTGTCAGTTACTTTGAAACTATCATTAGTGCATGCCTGTGGAGCGCCACACGGAGGAACATCTCTGCATATTACCTTTTATTGCCTTTTATGAGACTTATTGAACTTTTCAGACTCCTCTCATGGGAGCTAAAGCAAGCGCACAGTGATGACGGCATTCCACATGACATCTTCCTGGCTGTGGTGTTTCCACAGAAGGGCTTGGGATGAATGTGGTGCGTCATGTCCGTCTGTCTTGCTGTCAAAGAGGTCTAAATATCCAGAGCTTGGATGCTATTTCAATTAAAGAATAATCCCTTTCATTTAGAGAAGATTAGGGGATTATCTGAAAGGAAACTCTTCCTGTCTCTGGGAGTTTCGTGTATAGACGTTTCAACATGCAGGAAAACCTCTTGGCTAACACAAATATCGTAGTCTGGCTCGCAAATATTTGTTCAACAGTGTTCAACATTTGCGTTTTTATCTTTTTAACTAAGTGGAGAGAGTTTTATGACTGTAACGTCTCAGTTTTTTGCCACATGCTCTCAAACTTAACCCTGTTTTAAGTTAGAACAGCCAGTATAAATGCTCACGGTGCAGCGAAACAAAAACGCCCATCCACTGTGTCCCATGCACCTCAGTACTTCTGTCAGCTCATCAATAAACAGAAGTGAGCTTGTTCCATTGGCCTCCTCCATGTTTGCCACGTGACGGGGAATGCTTTGGATCACAAGCTGTTCCTTTTATTCCCCATCCAAGTCTACTCATGGATTTTGATTGTTCTCATTTGAATCCCGCGTGGTGAAAAACCCGGTCATTGTGAATGTAACAGAAAAATGCACACTTAAAGGTCGCACTTTGTTTGGATGGTCTAAAGGGACCATCTCTGGCGCCTTTCCCAGCCAGAGAATGTCCCTGTGAGAGTCACATGACCATACACTAATCTGACTATCTTCTTCAAGAGCTCTCATGAGTGTGAGATTCCCAGCGGATGTTAATGTTTCATCAGTGCATTCTCAGACCACCTTTGACCCTGACGCATTTTATCTGTGAGTGTGTGCGAGCAGCAGGGATATACTCCAAGCAGGTGATTTTTTTTTTTTACCCGGTACCAAAATTACAAGTTTGTCTTTTTTCTGCAAATAAGTCAAAACTGTACTGATTATTTTTTTTTAGCAACTGCCAGCTGAAGATTTCCTGGCAGGCCTTTGCTGTGATGGAGACGCAGCAAACTGCAGGGGAATGTCCCGCGTTAGGACAGACATGGCTGTCCTCCAACACAAGAGGTACAACATCGCTGTTGTTGACATTAACATCGCACTGTAACCAGCAACACAAGCAGATGTGCTGATGATAAGTCAGTGTCAAGTTGTTCCAGCTGCCTGGAAGTTACCAAAAAGTAATTGGTGCAACCTTTAACTTGAATATTTATGTTTATCGTGCACTGTTGATCCTTTATTGACGTTGCACCTGCACACAAACTACTGTTCTAATTCTAATTATGCCACTTGTCATCTTTTAAGTTATAAGTCTATTTTTATAACTGCTTGGTAGGCTTTGATTCTTGTCTCCTCAACACTTTGTGTATTACATAACTTAATTCACTTCCAAGCAGGGGGTTGTCTGAGTACCCCGGGCGCAGCAAACTACAACCACAATAATAAACCTTTCATTTCCCATATTAAACTGCAATAACATTCACTTTCACGCAAATAAACATGGGCCTCGAGTCACTTTTGCGCCATATACAGTATGCTACTCAAGATCACATTTTTTTACTACAGTTCTCGTGTTTTTGTTATAAGAGAAGACCTGTACGGGAATTGGACCATCCACTCATTCATGCAGCTCGAAATCTGGTCGGTCCTCAGTAAACTCACGATTCAGCATCCAGCATTCCCTGCAAATTTACAGATTTTCATTCAAAAAACTTTTTCTTTTTCTCCAAAAACTGTTTTTTTTCCACAGAAAACACACCTCATTCAAGCTAAGTCGGTATATAATTTAATATCATATAATTGAATATCATTTATAAATATGTTATTAAACAGGTTAAATGTATCGCGTACATACTGTACACTACTGTTAAAAACCCCCCACAATTTTGGCATGTTTATGTATTCATGCTTCACTGATAATGTTTTTTGTCAAGTGTTGCGATTTCCCGCTTTGTTCGGTAAGCCTTCAACGCACCACGGTTGCTGTGAGCCGTAAAAGTGAAACTTAACTGTATGATTGATTCCATCTATTCATTGATCATCATACATTAGCATTCATTAGTGGTACATTTGATCATTTTAAATGCATGTGATCACGTGTGAGGCATACTGAAGAAAGAAGGGGAGGGTCCTGGAGCTGAATCTAATGTACCGGTAATAATGATGACAACAGTCACCTTTATTGCAAATGTTGATGGGAAATCGGAGGATAATGTCAATCTCAAGCTAGCAGGAGTGTTTGGAGGGTGAGGGGGAGCGAGATGTGTGTCAAAAATTTGTATGAGCATCTGCCTTTCTTGGAACGGAAGTCCCACGAATCGCGGGGATCTACTGTATACTGTATATCATGTATTGCCATGTCATTGATTTTTACACATAATCTCATGACGATACAGACTAGAAAAGCAAAAGCACCCAGTCAAAAAACATTGGCATTAACAGCTGTGGCTGTACGCAACCTCCTGATGTCAACTCTACAAGATGGCAGTACATGCATTTGAGGTATCATGACCTGTCAGCATCCAGCAGCTTTATCTCCCTCAGCGTGCACTTGAAAATGACAGTAGTGGGAAACTCGCATGAAATCAAGCAGTGTAAATTGTGTGAGGTGTGAGTGTTTTGGGAAGTCCAGCTGTTCCAGTTGTGCAGTCACTGACGTTCTACAGAAGAGTGTTACAGGAATTTAGAAAGCTTTGTGACGAGGATAACTGGAACTACTTGTCTGAAGTCAAGCTAATGTGAGGGGAACACTGATAGCATTTGTGAACAGATGTTCGGTCTCTTGTGAAGTGTTTTCGCACAAGTCAATCATTTGTTGTTACGAGCTACAGCAAAGGTCATCGTTTTTTAGTATAATTAAAAAGCTGCTGCGTACTTAGCTTTAGTATGTCATGTATTGAAGCTGAAAGGAGAAATATAAGCAAAATCAAAAACATGAACAATGCAAAATGAGAAATTTGTGAAACTAAAAAGATACATTGTTCTTCAAACTTCAGGGAACCAGATAGGCTTACTACCATAAAGTGAATTTCATGGACTTCAGACCTACAATACAAATTGAGGGCCTGACCATCAGTAAACTCTAATCATTTAAAAACTCACATTTATGAAGTATTCATCCATATACTGTATATCCATAGCAATACACAAAATCTGTATTATAAATGCAGGAAAACAAGCATGTACAGTGATGTTTATTATTCATGTATTATACAGTAAATGTATTTTACACAAACTTCTAATTTATACATTTATTAATAATTATTATTTATTAATTAGAATCATTATTAGCAATTTTTCCAAATTCAACGCCTTCAGTACTGGCCATTTTAGACAAATTTTAACTGATTTTTCCAGTATATGATTTTTGGGTATATAAACATGGAACCTACCAGAAGAATACGTACGAATGGGTACGAATCTCTGTTGGGCGTCTCTGTGAGGAATTTGCATGTTCTCCCCGTGTGTGCGTTTTCTCCGGGTACTCTGGTTTCCTACCACATTCCAGAAGCATGCATGTTAGGTTAACTGGAGACTCTAAATTGTCCATAGGTAGGAAAGTGAGAGTGAATGGTTGTTTGTCTATATGTGCCCTGCGATTGGCTGGCGACCAGTCCATGGTGTACCCCGCCTCTTGGCCGAAGTCAGCTAGGATAGGCTGCAGCATACCCGCGACCCTAGTGATGATAAGCGGCATAGAAAATAGATTGGATGGATATAACACCGTTAACTATTTACAATTTTCACATTTGGAACTAAGCTGTGTGTGTGTGTGCGTGCATGCATTAAAATTTCCCTACAGTGCGTATCCTTCTGCACGTTACGCTTCCCCCTGCTCTTCCACTTCCTCCTTGCCGTTGAGTGTGTTTTTACATAAAAAAGACCCATGCCAAGCTCTTACCAAATGTACTTCTACCACCTTGTGGCCATTTTTATGGCTTAATATTGCTCTAACAGTGACATCTTTTACGGTGCACTTGCGTCATTTTTTGCCTCTCGTGTAAAAAACGTATAAATACATCTTTGGGATTGGGCGTTCTGGCTTATAAAAACGTATAAATACGTCTTTGGTATTGAATGAGTTAATAATAATAATATTTATTTTTTTTTAGGTTTGAGTATTTTTAATTTTATTTTTTAACTGTTGTTTTGCTCCCTGGAAAGCGTCTTTGTCTTTATGAAAAGCGCTGTACCAGTAAAATGTCTTATTATTATTATTATAAATGGCAAAATAATACGATAAATACATCATTGCTTCAGAGGAACTACAATGACCTTGACACTACTTCAGGTTTCCATGGAGACAGTGTGCGCTTCAAGGCCAAGCTGATTGGTGTGGACATGGTACCCAGTGCCAGTGGTGACAAGATGTGCAGAGACTCCATGAGTAAACTTAAGGTATTGCAAGAAAACAACACAACTAAATCTCGGTATCAGTTACTTTCATACATTTTGTGCATTGAAGATGCTACAAGGAATCCAATGTAGGTCAGCATATGCTTAGCTATCCAACATCCACATCTTAGCTTTGTGTTATAGGTGATAATAAGAGATAATAAGACATATTAAACAGAAATAAGACATATTATAAACTTACACATTGGCATTGGGAGAGCCACATTATCAACAATGGCAATTGTCTCATCCATGTAACATTACTGACATCTAGTGACCAGTGTAGAATATTACAGTATATAATCACACACACACCCCTAGCCTACAGTTTGTTTCATTTGATCCGCTTACTACACGCTTGTGTAGAAATAATACTTATGTACTTTTACACTATAATCACACACACACACACACACACTCAAAATGCTCAATTTAGCCCCAGTATGCATAAAATTTGCTTAAATATGCATATTTTTTACCTAATACTAGGGCGTAGTCAACGTCCCCCTTAATTAATAAATTACTGCAGTTTAGTGGTTTGACTACGGCCTATTATTACAAAAAAAAATATGCATATTTAAGACAATTTTTCACATTCTTGGCCAAAATTATTAATTTCCAAGCATAGAAGTTACAAAATGAACGAAAATACAAATATAAAGCATTTTGTCTTATTTCCTCTTATTATGTGTCCTACATTGGGTAACTAACTAACATTGGCAAGTGTAAAGGTGACTACGGGGTGTTCTTTTATGTCTAGAGAGCTCTAATAATGTTAAAATTATGTATAATAGTATAAGCCTTATCTTACTTGGAGATGGTTGAACATAAAGGGTCAGCTCTTTCAATACTAAGCTTGTGTGCGTGTGCGTGTGCGTGTGTCCATTGCAGCGCATGGAGACAGCTGCAAGAAAACAGGGCAAACACAAGCAGAGAGTGTGGTTGAAAGTCTCATGCACCGGCTTCAAGATTGTAGACGAACGCACTGGGGTAATGTGACTCATTACAAACTATTCAATTCTTTGTGTTCATTCAATGCGCACCAAAGACTGTTTCCCTGTTTGGATTATCACACTAAGACCAGTTTCCTTCTTGTTTCCCACCATTCCTTTGGGAAGAGACAAAGAGCATTTATGAAACTGAATTGGATGAAAAGCCAGCAAACAAAAAAAAGAAGAAAAGTTCATACTTTTAGTTTCCAGATGAAAAACACTGACCTTGAATGACTTGCCCACAAAAATAGATGATGGCTCCAATAACATTAAAACTGGCTGAACAGCCAACAGAAGAGTTGAATGTGAGATAAATGACAAGAAGACCTAATTATACAGCTTGACTTTTGGAAGTAAAATGATTCAAATCATTGATACAGTGATCCATCACGGTTTATCACGGTTAATTGGTTTCAGACTTGACCGTGATAAGTGAATTTCTCCAAAGTAGGAGTCCCTATTTATAAAGGGAATCTCTTCATAATTAGAGCGTAGAAAACCTGTTTACGACCTTCTAAATATGGTTTTTAACATTATTAGAGTCCTCTAGTCATGAAATAACACCCCTATAGTCACCTTTGCACGCGTATTACCCAATATAGTAGATATAATAAGAGTAAATAAGATATTCAAGGCGTAAATACTCATGCTCCTGTGTGTTACTATAAATGTGTTCCCTCGGAGAAGTGGACAGGAAGTGACATCAGGGGTTTAGAGTTGAGTTTCAGCTTTGCGTGGGTAAAAGCCGCAAAAGCACCTTGTGTTTTTGAGGTAGTTAAATAAACAGCATGATTTATTAATATATTTTTGAAAATTCGAAGCGTGAAGTGGCGAGGGATGACTGTAAACGCTTGAAAGCAGCATTTATCTCACAAAGCTGGAATATTGAAATTATTTATAATGCGAGTCATACTGAATGAAATTAAATGACGTGAAAAAAATAAAGGAACAATGCCATCGAACCTAAATCTGTCTCCATTTTTTGGAATGCATCACAGATGGTGATGATGTTGATGTTCATCCTGCTGGAAAATATTTTGATTGGATTTTATTGCTTCAGATTGTTCACAATCTTGGACTAAATTCTAGTGTGAAATCATCCTTGCCTCTTTTTCAGGCAGTCCAACATGAACACGAGAGGAGCAAGATCAGTTCACTCGTCAAAGACAAGTGGGACCTGAGAGCTTTGGCATACATCTACCGACAAGAAGACACCTACAGCCTCTTCTACGTCAAGATGGCTCACCTGGTAACAACACACCCACAAGGCCACACAGGAAACACTGACATTTGAATTCTTAAAGGGGGAAGTCCTCCATTATGATCAGCAATGTTTATGTGTTACGCTCCAGCCGGGGGAAACAGCAGAGGTCTAACATACGGTAAAGCGGCCCCAACTCTCTCGAGTCTCAAAAGCCACCAGGCAACTTTTTTAGTGCTGTACGGTGAATTTATTTACAGTAGGGTAGAAACAAAAGACACATCCAAAAAAACTAAGTGCAGCCATTTGGAAAGGGAGAGAGATGGGAGATGCTCTTCGCTCTACGGGTGTCTCTCTGCCTCTTTATGGAGGGCTGGTCCCCCACTGCAGTCAATCCGGGGAGCCGGAGTCCTACGAAACATTAAAAGATCCCAGACACACACCAACACAACATTTGCACTTAACAAACAAACAAACAAAAAAACATGACAACCTTAGTCTTAACATTATGTAACATACATCATGGACACACAGACTAAAAAAAAAGCTTTTTTTCCATTTTTCTTTTTTTTCCCCACAGTCTTCCCATGTTTATTGCGGCCAGTTGGTTCCAGACCCGACTGCAATAAGTGAATTTCTGTGATGTAGGATTCAATATCAATGGCATATGGCCTGTTTATGACTTTCTAAATTCCTTTTTTTAACCATTATTAGAGCCCTGTAGACATGAAATAACACCCCTATAGTCACCTTTACACCTCTTTTATTCTTTGTTTACACCACATTGCTCATGCACGGGCCACAGGATCACTGCAGGGACACAACAGATGTGCCACGGCTTTAAGTATAGCATGCTAGGGATCTAACTAGGATGTCTTCAGGGTGTCATCTTCATCATACATACACCACTTTATTATAGAAGTTTGACGTGGTGGAGCTGTGTTGTTTGGATTTTGTTTTGCTCATCAAAGACTCCTCCCATATCTTACAGGACAGCCTAAAAACCTTCACAATTTATCATTATCTATCGGTCTAGTATCCATAATTTAGATTTGGGTTCCTTTGGTCAAATTCCCCAGGAAGAGTTCGTCAAAGTACAAAACCTTGTTTTCTCCAATCCAAGGTCCAATCCAAAATGGCAGACTCCCTGTTTATTTTCAAACATGAGTTCTTGAGACTTTTTTTGTCCGTCCTGTCATGATAAACTGTTGGTGGGCCTTATTTTATGCAATGCACTCAGTAGAATTTGGGGTTTACTTTATAATTCATTCATTTTCTATGCCGCTTATCCTAATTTGGGTCGCTGGGGTGTGCTGGAGCCTATCCCAGCTGACTTCGGGTGAGAGGCGGGGTACACACCCTGGACTGGTCGCCAGCCAATCACAGGGCATTACTTCCCAGCACTATAAATATTTGTATTCCAGTTGTGAGGAGTGCTGTTATTATGTGTTTTCTAGGCAGAGCCTGTCCTGGACACAATAAAAGAGATTTTCCAGAAAACGGATGAAGAGTTAGCAGACTGTTGCACAAAGAGTGCCCAGGTTAGCAAATGTGTTTTCTTCAACTTTACATCAAAAGTAATAACCTCTGGCCATGTCTGTTTTGCAAAGAATACATTTACAGCAGGACTGATCCAAATGTTGACATATTGAACGATTGTATCGATACGAAGGGTGGTATCAGTATCGAATTATAATATCATGATGAGACCCATATTTTGCCAGTTCTCTTTTATGTGTATTTTCACAAGTATTTGTGGGTTTCTTGTAATAAAAGGGAATAAGGGAATATTTGTTTTATTTGTATTTATATATTGTTAAATTGCTCGCAAATACGTTTTATCGTGAAAAATATTTGTTTGTTTGTTGTTTTTATTTGGATTATAATCACAATCAACAAACTAAAGGCAAAAATCACAAAATCATTTAATTATCATTCAATTATTACAGTAAAAACGATCTGCATCATTATTAGCACTGGCAATACTGGCTCTGGATTTACTTGGTGTCGTGTTGATACCAAAATTTGCAGTATCGCCCACCCCTAATTTATAGCTATCATTGTGTATTTACCGCAGTGGCTGCTCGGGTGAGGCCTGGAGCAACAGACTCTATATTAATAGATTGTCGATAACAATCTGAAGAAAAGCTGTATTTACATTGTCTTTAGAGGTTTATTGTACTGTATTATCAATAGTAGGTTTACAACATTGTATCATTAAGAACACAAGAACAAAGAAACAAACAGACTTCTGTATCTGCAGAAGGGGACGGAATATTTGGCAGAGCTGCTCTTGTCCGTCTCCTCCTCATCAGTCAGTCCCCCAGGTAAGTTAAGACATTTACAGACAACTCTCCCGTGTTTTAGTGCAAAATAAGTAAAGAACAGCAAACACTACCTTTGGCTACATTCAAATCCTTTGACTTTTTGTCCCCACCCGCCTCCTGTATGTCATGTCACACATGACAGGTTGGACTTCAGTTCTGGTTTTCCTTTGTTTTTACATTGTTTCCGTCTAATGCTCTTATTTTGTTTTTGTTGAGTTTTTTTTCCTGTTTTGACATCATGTGCAGCAACTTGCTGGTAAGGACTGAAGCACCTGACAGAAAATGTTTTTGGTGATAAATAAATACAGGATGTGTGGACAAAATAGCTTAATAACAAAAGATTTCAAAGTAAATAGCGAGTACATGACTAAAACTAACATAAACGTATAATGAATATGCTAGCTAAATATTAACAGTTCACTGCATCAGCTCCACATCGGAAACTTTCATTTCCCTTGTTTACTTCAGAATCTCAACAGCAGACACTGTCCGACCGTCAGATTCTCGCCACGTTCCCCACACAGCCGTTAGAGGGCGCCCGGTCCACCAATCAGTCACACTTTCCCTGCAGCATGTCATGGAGTCAGCAGGGTCTTCAAGAGATCCACCGTGCAAGTCCAGCCGTGCCAGATAGGAACATCATGCCTGTAAACATGTCCCTGGGTGGACAAGCACGCTCCCAGCCCATGGTTGGCGTGAAAAATGATAAAGAACACTCAGCAGCAAGCAATACTGTTCAATCAACATACCTCATTCAAATAAGTGATATGTTGTCTGATTTATGCACAGCAAGAAACACTCCGGAGTCGCACTGTTAAGCGATGACCTCACGATTTCACTTTAATGTAGTTGTTCAGTTGTAAATATTGCCACCATGAAATACAGTTGTCCCACGCAAACTGTGTATATAGTACAGTATTCTACTTTGGCCACCAGGTGTCATTGTTTGGTGTGTTACCCTGTCGGTGTTATTCAGCTCCAAAGAGAGCAGCTCAGAACACACCAACCTCTCCTTCACTATCCTTCACCCCCCGCCCCTTCCACATGCCCAAGGCCAAAGGTCACACAAGAACCCCACTACATAGCTGTCCAGGCTATGCCTGTAACAGGTGAGACAGGAACTAGACTAGTCACTAAGGTTCCCAGGGAACACATTTACTGTAACACTGCTCCAGCAGGAGTTTTATTTATGTCTTGAATGGCTTATTTACTGTTATTTTGTTGATTATATTGGGTAATGTAAAAACCATAAATAAAGCCATTTAAAGCCGCTATTACAATACAATGATGTATTGTAATGGCGGAAGTACGCTGTCCAGAAAAAACAACAAGGAACTGCTAACGTGTGAGTCTATGTTATCTTATTTATGTCTAATATGACTTACTTTCGATGTTTATGTCTACGTTATTGTGTAATACAAATCTCTAAAGGTGACTATATGGGTATTATTTCATGGCTTGAGGGTTCAAATAATGTTTAAAAACTGTGTTTAGAAGAGCGTAAACTGGTTTTCTATGCCGTAACTCAAAAATATTTCATTAATTAAAGAGATAGTTCGAATTTTTTGACATGAAGTTGTATGACATCCACATCAGCATTGTAGTCCAACAGCGACTTACCCCCCCACTTGGTCCCCTAAGTCCAGTTATGGATGTCTTGGTCTCGTGGTTTTCAAAATGCACCAGGTGTAATATGGACTAGAGCTGGAAAACATAGAGATATGTACCTTTATTGGATTTTCACAAGTAGAATACGTTCTTGAAATGTAGTTTTTGCCGCGTCCAGTGTGAACTGAAACACTGCTCTGTGTAAAATACTGTATGTATTAGTGCACCGCTGTCCCCTCTGAAAAATGATCAAGTATTTCCTGCTTTTTTTTGTCAGAACAGTTCAACATTGGATGTCAGCCACTCAAGGTTGAACGCAACAGTTTACGTTATTTATGATCATTTCTTGGATTTATTTTCTTTCTTAGCTGTCATGTATATATTAAAACAGGAAACACCCATATCAGTAACACATTTGTCTACATGCCGCAAAGCCTTGCAGTCTGTTAATGTTTCTTGAGTTGTGTGTGTGTAATGCACTGCAGGTGGTCCTCTTTGTCAGTTCCTGGTATGCAGTAATCTACTGACTGACACAGGTTAGTCACATATCACTGCTGAACGTGGAGCGTTTTGCCACCAAGCTGCTCTGACACTGCTGGCATCATCACTGGCGGGAACTATGGTAAGATTACTTAATAATCATTATTTTTCTTTTTGTTAAATAGAATAACGCTGTTTAATGACGGCTTCTTACACAGTGGTTATTATTTAAATAGCCAGACTGATAGATTAAAAAAAAACTTTCAAGTGTAAGTATTCATAAAAACCTCAACACTGGCTTTGTAGTTATGCTTTTGGATTGGATTTTTTTTTAAATACAAGAATTAAATATGTGCTTTGTTCTGGATTTTCCCACAATGAAAACTGTTTTTTTGAATTATGTTGGCAAATTAGTATGATTTGAAAATCAGTATCAATATGGATATTTTTTTGCTGTACTTAAAATATGTTTAGTAAAATACAAATAGGATTTCTAATGTATTTATTTTAAATAAAGGCCTTTTTTAAGTTAATAAAATAATGTTAAATCAGTACCTTTTTTGCTGTATCAATGGAAACAGCTCTTTAATTGCATCTAATTTGATGATGCAACTGTAACTAATGAAGTGCACGCAGTCAAACTTCAGTCTGCAGACTAAAAAAGTAGGGCCATGTGTGCAGACAAACTTCTTGTCTGCTTCCTTTGTTCGATGAAAGCGAGACGGTTGCCGCTGAATCTTGCGCCTTATTGGTGCGGCAGTGAATGCACATTCGTATCCATAGCAACCAGTGCAGGATGCTGGCTGAGGTAAAGAAGTGTGTGGTTGTATACACTTCCTTCACACCGTGTCAGGATCTTCAAAGGTTCCAACTTTCGGCGTTCACACAAAAGATTGATGTGATTTGGCTAGTCTTGACTTTTGCAAATAACAATTGGAGTTTCATAAGTAATCCTCCTGCAGCAGGGGTGTCCAAACATTTTCCAGCAAGGGCCACTCTGATATTTTGTAAGCAACACGTGTAGATATGCTAAGAAGTCATATACCTTTATAGTTCAAGAAAAAACTGCATCTCAGCGTTGTGATCTTTGGTCTGCTCTTGTTTTTTCCCATTTTTACAGGTTTTTTTTTCCATTTTCCAATTATTTCAATTATCTTCTCTAATGATGTCTTTTTTTCTTCTCGTAATGTTATGGCTTTATTACCATAATATTTTGACTTTATTCCAGTAATAGCATAACTTTTTTCCCAACCTAATTTTCCAAAAATGACACCTTTGTTTTGTTTGTGTCTCATAATATTACAACTTTGTAAAACTATCATTTTTTTCTTTAATATTTCAGCTCTATGCTACTAAAATAACATTATTTTTCTCATTTTTTCTCGTTGGAATCCGACTCTTTTTCTCTTTCTATTTTGACTTTATTGTTCTAAAATTACAGCTTTTTTTCCTTTTCTGGTTGTTTTTTTTTAAACTATTTCCATTTCCTGTAACTTTTCTTCTTGTAATTATGACTTATTCCCATAATATTTTGACTTTACTCTCATAAAATTCAAAATTTTTCCGCAAACACATTTTGTAACCATTACAACTTAATTTGTTGTTTTGTTTGTTTCTCAGAAGATTACAATTTTCAAAAAATAACGTCTTTCCTTAATATTTTTATTCTATGCTACTAAAATAACACTTTTTTTCCTCATAGTATTACGTTATTCTTTTAAAAGAGCGACTTTTTTCTCTTAATATTTTGACTTCATTCTTGTAAAATTAGAGCTGTTAGAGCAGCATTTTTGCTGTTATTTTTTTTCAACTATTTCAACTTCTTGTAAATTTTCTCCTTGTAATTATGACTTTATTCCATTAATATTTTCCCTTTATTCTCATAACTTTGTAACTTTTTTCACAAACTAATTTTCCATAAATTACAAATTAATTTGTCGTTTTGTTTTTCATAATATTAATACTTTAAAAATATAACGTCTGTCTATAATATTTAAACCTTATGCTACTTAAATTATTTTTCATACATTATTCTTGTAAAATTACAACCTTTTCTTGTTTTCTCTCTTAATATTTTGAATGTATTCTTGGAAAAATAAAATGTTTTCCATTTTAGCTGTTGTTTTTTTTTTTCTTGTTAATTTATATGTTTAGAATATACAACTGCCCGATAAAATTTAAAAAAAAAATAGCCGCAGCCCGCCTTTTGGAAACTGCTTTCTTACAGTAAATGCAGCCATGCCAGTTTTTGTGTAACTTAACAACACTGTCATTTCACCTCCCACTTCCTTGTTTCGATTGTGTCATGCGTCCGATCCAGTGCATATTGAAAGCGAACAGACCCATTAAAATACCATGTTGTTTTGATTAGGCCACATTTGAAAACGTTCAAATATATATTAATGTGACTTATTTGCAAAGAAACAGCCCTGTTAAATGGTTTGGTAAGTGTGCAGACCATAAAACTAATTCTCTGGAGCACATTCTAACCAGATGGTTCCAAAGCATGACACTGCCATCACCATGCTTCACTGTCAAGATGTCAGGTCAAGGACTCATACACAAAAAGACCGATTGCTGAAATTTGAACAAAATGTCCTTTAAGTGTACACACCTGTACAATCAGAGATACATTTTTTTTGCAGTTAAACTGTGCAAGGTATATATAGAACCTTTGAAAGTACATAAATGATCTTTTTGTGGTATTATTTATATTATACAGTGGAACCTTGGTTAGCGTATGCCCCGGTTTGAGTGGGTTTTTTTTGGTTAACGTCGTAAATGTACACCAGGGATCACCAACGTGGTGCCCGCGGGCACCAGGTAGCCCCCCACGACCACATGAGGTTCCCGCAAGCCTGCTTTTCATTCAGGTTTTCAGTTAATAATGTGAGAACACTAGAAAGAAATGTATTCTGAAACATAAAATGTGAGTTGTGGATACCAGCATTTTGTGAATGTTTTGGTAAAACGAGCATATTTGATCTGTTTGGGTTGAAATAAGGTATGAAAATCATTTCTACAAAAATGAGTAGCTCGTGGCCATTTTCATTTTGTAAAAGTAGCTCTCGCAAGATAAAACGTTGGTGACCCCTTATGTACACCAACCTTTTGCCTCGGTTTGCGTACATTTTCTGGTTAGCATACAATATGGCGTGCGTCTCGTCACGTTATTAATACACTGCATGTCCAACTGTGTTCTTAAAGGAAAACTGAACTTTTTTTGGAATTTTGCCCATTGTCCACAATCCTTATGTGAAACATGACCACATGTTTTTCTCTTTTTTGTGCATTCTAAAGAGAGAAAAATAGCACAAAAAATGGCTAGCATGTGGGAGCTGACAATGCACACCTATTTCGACTACTTACGATCGATTCAGTGCCCTGAGAATGCAGTGACCTGAATGAATGAGAATATTCGCAGGCGACGTCATTTTAATAGTATGAAGTTAATATTAAAGAAAGATGTTATTTCTTTAAAGTTGAAATATTATGAAAAACAAGTTTTATGAAGTTCAAGTTTTTGGAAAATTAAGTTGCAGGAAAAGTTGTAATGTTACAAGAATAAAGTCATAATATTAGTTAACATAATTAAATTAATTACTTTGACAAGAAGAAAGTTGAAATAGTGGATCAAACAAAAAAAAAACAGCTGTAATTTTATGAGAATAAAGTCAGAATATTAAGAGGGAAAAAGTTATATTCTAACAAGAAAAAAGTCATAATTTTATGAGTGTCACGCGCTACGGTGACACCTGTCGCCTGTTTTAGTTTTGTGCTGCTTTCCATTATGTTGTATATTATTGCTGACCTCTCCTGTTTACTTGCTCAGACGGTGACACCTCCTGAGCTGGGCGGAGCTACTGGATCCCTGCAGCTGTGTTCAATCAGCTACCTTTTTAGTCTCCTCACCTGCAGCCTGCCAGTGCTGGATTATTGTCAATGGTTGTGCTTCCAGACCATGTGCTTTTCTCCTGCTACCACTTACCTTACCCTCCTGTTGCAGTTCCTCTGGCTACTCCAACCAGCTCTGTCGTCCTGCTGCACCGGACCTCCGTCCAGCTCATGTGGTAGTTCCAGTACCTTTTTGGTCAGTGCTGTCCTTGTTTTTGCCCACGGTGCCCTCTTAGTTTTTTGCACCGTCGCCTTGAGTTCCTGTTTTGTGCCTCCTTTGCTTGCACATTAAATATATTTTGAACTTTTGGACTTGTACCTGTTTCTGCATCTCGGGATCCAAGTTACACGGCTCCCTGAGCCTGACAATGAGAATAAACTTGTAATTTTATGAGGAAAATGCATTTGTCATTTTAGGAGCATAAAGTGGAAATATTAAAAAAAAAAAAAAAAAAAGTTATTCTAAAGTCCTTATATTATGAGAACCAAACGAAACAAAATAAAGTTGTAATTGTTGGAAAATTAGGTGGGAGAAAAGTTATAATATTATGGTAATAAAGTCAAAATATTGTGGTAATAAAGTCATAGTATTACAGAAAGAAAATGTACAAAGATTATTTAAAAATAAAGTTTAAATATTTGGAAGATGTAAAAAAAAAAAAAAAAACTGAAAAAATGGGAAAAAAAGATCAAAGACCGAAGTTAAATAATGTTAATGCTAATAATACGCTTTTTCAACCACATCAAAAATCTGAGCTGCAGATTCTTTCTTGAAATATATATTACTTCTTAGCATACATCAAAGTGGCCCTTGAATCTTTGCATTGTTCAAGATGTGGCCCTCGGTGGAAAAGGTTTGGACACCCCTACTATCTCTTTAAATGGCATATGATCGTTTTGATGCCTTGTATCTTGTTTTTATTATTATTTGGTTTAGTTTATTTGAACATGAAGGTTACAATGCCAAGATATGTAATGCCAAGATATGTGTTTGAACTAAGAAAATTACATTTTGTGAATTTTTGAGTGAGAGTTGTGCATGGATCTGTTTAGTACATGGGAAGGCGTCACAACAACGCTGGTGTGAAGAATACTGAAATGTACTTTCACTGATATACTGTCGAGTCGCATAAGGCGACTGAGTGTTGCTGACTGACGTGCTCTAGTTGGTGCAGGTGGGCATGCGTTGTGCTGAGCCACTAACTTCCTGCTTGACAAACAAAAGTGCTTTGTTGTTGCCAGGAGGAGAGTGTTGATGTCAAGGCTCTGAGGGCCAGGTTCAGCAGCAAGGCCAGGACTTCACACACCAGCAGCCGAGACAGCAACTCACCGAGATCGCCACAGTCCAGAACAGAAAAGGGTTTGCTCTTTCCAAGCTTTTCTCCACCAGGACATCCACATATGGCTGGGGTAGACGTGGTGAGGTCCCAAACAGAAGAAACAACAGCGGCCTCCACCCTCTCCAAGCCTGTTTTTTTCCCCCAGTCGCCTCCCATTCCAGGAGTCTCAACATCAGTGCAGTCTTCGGGCGTTGGTAAGGTCAAACAGACGGGGGAGCTTTTGCAGAAAATGATGCTGCGAAGTGCTGTAGGTACCAAAGTCCCCTGTCCTGCTCCAACCTCGACACCTCTGCAACTGCGACAGAGGAGCACAGGCAGTGCCATTCCACTGAGGAGGCCACTGCCCCCTGAAGGACCACTGCCCTTGAAACCCAAACGGCCTCCCAACATTAACCTGGAGCACTTCCAGAACGTCACTCGGCGGGGTTGGCCATTTCCTGCTTCGAGGACAAAAGATGGTGAGTATAGCTACTTTACTTACTGAGCAGTTGGCAACAGTGCTGATCGCCAGCCAATCACAGGGCAAACAACCATTCACGCTCACATTCACACTTCTAAACTTGATGAAACTGACTTAAGATGTGTCAGAGATTGCTGCATAAGACTTGAAAACGTGCCTTTAGCTCCCACTTCACTCGTCCACGTCACTACGTCCTGAAGCTGCACTCTAAACATCATGAGAAATGTGGTTTTTAGCCATAAATTAGCTGCAGGATTCAAAGTGTGAGAAGAAAGCAGCAGCTTATACACCGGAAATTACGGGACGGTATTGTGCCTGTTTTGAGATAATTCAAACCTGCAATAAAATCCTGTTGTTCTGGCGAGCAAGTCTGGTGATTGTGTGTCTCACCGAATATTACAGTAACATTACTGACACCTAGTTACCATTGTAGAATGTTACATAGACGTCTTTGAATGCGTCTTTCGAATGGCTCATGTTTGCATTTTAGTTCATTCAGTCATTTTTATGCTTGAAAATCAAGCTTAATGTAGGCAAAAATAGGTAACGTTTGCTTAAATATGCACATGTTTTGACTAATAATGGGCCATATTTAACCACAAAACAGAATGATTTAATATATTTTTGAAAAACTGTGATAGAGTGAAGCCGTGAAATTTGAACCGTGAAGTGGCGAGGGATGACTGTATTTGACTATTTCTTTTCTTAGGATTTGTTTGTAACCATGAACATATAAAAAGCATTTTCTGTTTCTTGTTTCTTTTGTTTGCACTCTGGTGCCTCCTTATTTCCGTATCATCATCGTGTTGTCAGTGATGCTCATTTTCATTGTTACCCCAAAAGGTTCTCCAGGCTTGGGAGCAAGACGAATGTCATCACCTGGAGCGACCACTTCATCACATCCTCTGCCACAGTCCATAAAACCCAGAAGGTTGCAGAACCAGGTGCCTGCTATGTGAGTATGTCATTCTGGGTCAAGTTTGACAGAATTATAAGGGTGTTTGTTACACTGTTGTTATCAGTTTATATAAATTTGCCTAGCTAATGTTTGGGTGCCGAAGTGAAACTCATTTGTTCATTTGGTTGTATTAATCTCACAAGAACATGGCAAAATATTTGTACTTTTCATATAAAACATTAAAATGTCAGAGAGTTTGACACATATCTGAAATGTGTTCCATGTCAGGGACATTGACAGCAACCAGGACACTTATGATGACATTGCAAACTTGGAGGAAAAAGGTAAAAATACTTGGAATAATAACGATATCTTGTACAAGTAACTTTTGCTTACTGTGAATAATTTGAAAGCTGCATGCAGTTCCTCCAAAATGTACACTCCTCGCATTTCAGCAAGCATTTTTTATTACAGTTTATCTTCACACGGGGAAATGTTATAAAAAGGAAACTTAAATGTACTTGAGAGTAGTCAGTGTACAGCTGTTATAGCGGTACAGATTCATCACACAGTCATTATTGGCTTAATAGCTGGCAATGCAAGTCAGTAGCAAGACAATTGTCTCTTACCTACAGTCAAGCGTGGTGGTGTGTGTGTGTCATTGCCTGGGGCTGCATGAGTGCTGCCAGCACTGGGGGCTATGGTTAATTGAGGGAAACATGAATTGTGACATTCTGAAGCGGTGCATGCAACAAGCCCAAAACAGCTGAAGGTGATGGAATATGTCTCTAGACCTGAACCCAATTGAATTCTGTGCCCAAGATGATTAAGGCTCCGCATATAACAATGGTGCTCACAGAAAGCACAATTTGGACATGCTCGTTGTGAGGTGTACTCACTTGTCCTGCCAGCTGTTTACGTTACTTGGTTCCAGACCCGACCGTGATATGTGAGTTTCCACGAAGTAAGATTCCTCATTTATAAATAAAAAAATTCCTTAGTTAGAGCATAGAAAACATGTTTACGACCTCCTAAATACGGTTTTTAACATTATTAGAGCCCCCGAGACATGAAATAACACCTCAATAGTCACCCTTACACTTGTATACCCAATACAGTAGACATAAGAAGGGAAGGTAAGCCATTTAACACGTAAATATGACTCATGCTTGTGTGTGGCGTGGGTTAAAACTGCGACAGTAGACCATGTTAGGGATTATTGTGCCTGTTATACAGATAATTCAAACATGCAATAAAAGCCTGTTGTTCCGGCGAACAAGTCCGGTGCTTGTGTGTCACACCGAACTTTACGGTAATCTTTACCTTCTTATATTTGTATTTTGGTTCATTTAGCCATTTTTATGCTGAAAAACGCTTAATTTAGGCAAAAACACATAAGATTTGCTTCAATATGCATTTTTTTGTAAAAAAAAAAAATGGGCCGTATTCGACCACAAAACTGCATGATTTGTTAATTGATATACAGTCATGCCTCGTTTATCACGGTTAATTGGTTCCAGACCCAACCGCGATAAGTGAATTTCCGCCAAGTGGGATTCAATATTAATAAACAGAATATTTTCATAGTTCGAGCATACAAAAATACTTTGTGAATATGGTTTTTAACAATATTGCAGCCCTGTAGACTTGAAATAGCACCCCGCTTTTACACTCTTATTTACACTATTATTATTTACTCTAAACTTCCGAAAGTGTTTCAAACGGAGTGGGGAAGAAGGACAAAGAATCCAAAAACCTTCATCTTCTACACAGAATGAGAGGAGAACCTTTTTTTCATTCGATCTTAGTCTCGGTGCAGTGTGAAAGGTAATGAAATCTAACGTCATGTCTCGTAACATTACTGATGCCTAGTGACCAAAGTACTACGTACAACTTGTCTTTTTATCCTATTTTTTGACTAGTAATAGGCCATAGCCAACCACGAAACAGCGGTCATTTATTAATTAATTATTTCTTGAAAACTCGCGACGTAACGAAAAGAACCGTGAAAGAGTCAAGCCACGAAATTCAAAACGCAAAGTGGCGAGGGATCACTGTACAGTATAAGTTTCATGCTTATACTTATTGTCCCTTGAGAAAATAGAATAAAACGGTTGCTGAAATGTGAGGGATTTCGACTGTAAAACACTTCACGGTTGAGCATATATTCATTTGATGTCACAGAGTCCTGGAGCAACAGCAGTTCACAGTGGATGGAAGGGGTAAGGACAAAAAGCTAATAAAGACATTACTGTATATCTGGCTTTCAGGTCAAATGCTGCTTCCAGAAGGGCAGCGGTTTGACTCCGTGTTAAATGTTTGTGTTAAATCTGTCAAAATGTGAAAAAACTTAGTTGAGGTCAGTGCAACATCAATAATGTTTCACTTGTGTTAAAAAAAAAAAAATTGTTGTAATTATCTCTTTTGTAGGATGAAAGTGACGTGTACGAGGATATTGATGAGTAAGTTCACACTTTCAATGTTAATAAATAAGTAAAACAACACCAATAAAATAACAAATAAATGAATTAATTGACTATTTCAATCATCAATATGTTGCTTAAAAAAATGACACTGCTGGGGGAGAATTCCTTTTTCCTTTTTTTTTGCATTGAGTGTGTGCTTACAGCAGTGATGACGATATGAAGTGCAGATTTGCACAATACGCAGAACATAGGACAACAAACAATGGTGTGCAAGATGTTGTGTGTCAATGAAAAGTGGGCTGTTTACTGGCAAAACAATTATTCAATTATGGGAGAAAGAATTACAAGATAGCGATGAATAATAATTGCCGTGATGATAGTTATGTAATGTGCTATATTAGACAAAGAAAGGGAAAAATATATACTGTATTTGTGTGTATAAAAAAATATTATTAAAAATAATACATTTTCAAAAAGGAGGGAAAAATTCAAACTAAATTCAGGAACTAAAAATAAAATTGATTAACTCAGACAAAAATGTTATTATTATGCATTTTTGAGCCCAGTCCACTGCAAGCATGCTCCCCTCCCCCAGGAAGACCATTTCTAACTGGCTTCAAAGTATACTGACTGTATTCAATAAGCAAAACTGTGTGCAAATATAAAATGTCTATATATATTTTCTGCAGTAACATGTACATTTCCTAACTAACGTGACACCCGAACAAAGGAGCTTCAACGATAGTCATTTTGCACTGCTTGAAATGATCAACAGAGTTCATGTTGGATGTGACAGGAACCAAGTGCGGGTGAACTGGGACGCTGACAAGAAAAAAGAAACAAGAGAAAAGAGGCATCAAGCCGTGATGAAGCGATTGCAAAGAGAAAATGAGTTAAGGAAAAAATTCCAGGTAATATTACAACAATGCAGTATGTACATCCTATGATCAGCATGTCCTTCAGCATCCAGCCTCTCTAGTTGCAAGAGGAGGAGGAAATTCTCCACACTGCCAGAGTTCGTTACGACTGGAACGGGGAAGGAAAACTGGACCTCAAGGTGCACCAAGGCCAGACTGTGGAGATCGTCAGAGTGAAGAATAACCCAGAGGGCAAGTGGTTGGCTCGCTCCCTGGATGGAAAGTGTGAGTTTGATGTCCAAAACAAGAACTAAAGAACGCATAGCTTCAGATGACGTCATTGAGAAGCATGCATCCTGTCTCTGCATCCCCTTCTATAGATGGATACATCAGTAACACCTGTGTGGATGTCGACTATGAGGCAGTGAGACGTAAATTGATCCAGTCCAGGAAAATCGAAGCACCGACTTTACCTCCACCACCTCCAGATCCACCTCAGATGTTACATATGGATACCAGAAACAGGTCAACTTTCAGCAATGCTCATGTTCCCTTTACGTTTATACAAACTCTACTGCTCTTTCTGACTTGATTTGTAATTACTGCATGAGTAACATGCACGTGTTTCTTCATATTTGCAGTTTGGGTCACGGTCAAGGTAAGTGACAACGTGCAGACACTCATCCTGTCATCTATAAAATTATTCTTATTTCAATTTCTTTATTAAAAAAAAAAGTTTGAGAAATTCATTCCACAGAACAGAATAAGAAAATCCACAATCTGTTAAGAACGTCGTGAGCCAGTTAAGATGCAGAGAGAGTCGAGTAGTGACCAAAAATATTTATTTATAAGAAAAGGTGTCCTCCACAGAGGGACAGAAAGTACAAACAAGGCAACAACAGACAACAAAAAATCACTACTGTAAAAAAACTAGTAGTCAAGGCTGAGAATACCACACAGCAAACAAAAAACTCTGCCAAAACGACAGGCAGGAAAAAAAGACAAATCAAGTGAAAAGAAGGCGCTGCTGAAGAAGACGAGCAGGAAAATACTCACAACACGGTACAGACTAAAAGCCAGAAAGCGGGGACTAGGAAGTTGCAAACACGGACCCGAGCTGAGCGCAGGGCGTGAGAAGCATGAGGGACAATCTGGCAAAGAGTCACTCCTGCAGCCATGCTTAAAAAGGCCAGTTGAGACTTTGCCCACAGGTGTGTGCAGGTAACTCCGCCTGCTGCAGGACTGCAGTGCACTGCAAGACAAGGCAGACAGGCGGCAGCAGAGCCACAACACAGAACATAAAACAATCATCTGTGAACTATTGCTCACTAGTAATGATAGGAAATAAAGTAATAAAAAGGTAATAATATGATATCATAGCTAATATATTAAAATAGGGATGCTCCGATACCATCATCCAGGACTGAAATCTGCCGATACTGATACCGATCACATGGATTAATTATACATTTTTCGATGTATTTATAAGTGCTATACGATAAGGGACCATAAAATCACCTTAAATTAGACAAAAACATATTTGACTTACTTTTTGAAGAGAACATATGTGACTGGTGAGACTTCCAGAGGATGAGATGCCTTCTTGAAAGACACTTTGGATGTGAGAGTACATTGGTGGAGCTTCAGCAGGACCTCCTTTGATATCAGTGTTAGCCGACTTGTAATAACCAGCAACAGCCAACAATTCAAAGCATGGTTAATATTTATGTGGAGTAGCAAAGGATTGACTACATAATAAAACATGAGTGACGTTACAATGAAAATCAATAATTATGCTTAATTACTTACATTTATATGCTTCTTTTGCTGCATTGGAGGAAATGTATCGTACTCCTGCTGATATGTGTCAAAATGTCGAATACTGGCCCAGGCAATCAAGGCGATCACTGCTAAATTTTTATATTTCGTATTCAGACCTATGGAGATATATTTTTTAAATCTAGCGACTATTTATGGTATTTGTTGAGTACGTATCGCCCTTCTCAACGAGCAGCGGGTGCTGCTGGCCCCTCCCCCATCTGAAAGCACTCGCACAGGCCCAGGCAACTCGGTCTTGTTTGTGGCATTTAAAAAAATGACAAAATTTGTTTTGCTTTTCATCTTTTTTGCTCACTTTTTGCCTCTGTCACAATGTTATTTCTCCCTCTCATTAGCATCCATTACAATTTCACGCGCATGCATCAGGGCGCGTTATGCAAGTTAGACAATAACTTCATGCTCCTGCCACCACAAATAGATTTCACTCCTGTGGGAAACACTGTAATCATTGTAATAATAATATAAACAATAAGAAATTCAAGGTTTTAGATGACCACAGTGTATCCACCGGGGGGGACGGCAGTATTTAGTATTAGGCGCAGCACCTTGAATAAATAAAGAAAAACATGTTTTTGTAACCTGATAGGCTAACCTCAATTATGTAAAAGGAAAATGATTAACTTCTGAGTTCCTTCAGTTGAATTATTACCAATGCAGATACTGAGATTCAACAGGAAGATGTCTCACTATACAGGATGTTAACGGGTTTTGTCATTTTAGAGTTTTTCTGTTCTCCTCAGATGACTACGATGGCTTTCATCTACCAGCTGAGGATTTCCCACCACCACCACCTGAGATTAGGTATCTATATCCTCCTTGTTGGACAAAAAGATAACGAGAAATATGATATTGGTGTGTACTGTAGCTGCAGAATTAGTCTTGTGTTCAACTTAACAAGCGATGTACAGTATGTGAAACACTAAAACACATAGGATGCAAATTGACGACTCTCAAAGATGGAAAACCGGCAATGAAATGTTTGCCTTTTCAGCATAGATCCCAAAGTGGAAAAGGAGCTCAGGAAAAAATTCAAGGTAAATATTATTTTGCTCTTTTTCGCTTTAGTCATATTGTGCAGTAAATTGACCAGTAAATTGTAAAAAAAGTATTGCCATATTGACCCGGATATATTACTCCATTAAAAAAAAAACACCAATTATATTTTATTATTATTTTGTATTATATTTTATATTGTATTATATTTTATTAGCATTTTTTATATTTTTTATCTGGAGATTTAAATAAGCGAAAATGCGTCAAAGGCACTGTCTCTCTCTGCTCTTCTGTTCTCCCCTCTGTGTGTGTGTGTGTGTGTGTGTGTGTGTGTGTGTGTGTGTGTGTGTATGGGGGGGGGGGGGGGGGGGGAGTATATTTTTGAAGCTTTTCAGGAAATCTAACCCGGTAGAAATAGCAGAATATTGATGACAGTACCAAACCACAACTGCGAATGAACTGTGTAAAACAGCGCTTACGCAGGTTAGCAAACCACAAACGGGGAGATATGATGCAAATTTTAAGATAATGGTGATCAGTGAAGCAGTCGTCAAATAACTGCCAAGCAGCTAAGTGATTAATATTAGTAATATTAGTAATCCCTCGTTTCCCCGCTGTGGGATAAATAAAGTACAAATAATTGTTGCAGTTAATTGATTCCCACAAAGTAGGATTCCTTATGTAGAAAACCTGTTTACGACCTTCTAAATGCAGTTTATAACATTCTTAGAGCCCTCTAGACATGAAATAACACCCCTATAGTCTCCTTTACACTCATATTACCCCATGTAGTGGACAGTGCTAGGACAGCTGAGTGGAGGCAGACAAGAACGTGACGTCGGGGGTCGAGAGTTGAGTTTTAGCTTGGCTTGGTTTACGGCCGCAACTCTAGCCCGTGTTAGGGATTATTGTACCTGTCGTGAGATGATTCAAACCTACAATAAAAGCCTGTTGTTTCGGTGATCACGTCTGGTGCTTGTGTATCTCACCGAACATTACAGTCACATTCCTGACACATATTAGTGTAGAATACTACATATCATATCATAAATACATTCTGCACAAAATAATAAATAGGTAAATAACTTGATATCAAAATACAGTAGCTGGTTGGATTTACAAACTTTTATGACCTTGACACATCCAAGTTTAAAGTGTTCAAAGTGACTTTTGTGTCCCAGTACAAGGGTCCGCTCAGGGTAATAGACACTCTGATGGTGGATCCTAACGCTGTCATGAAGAAGCCAGGAGGGAAGGACCTCCATGTGACGCAGGGTGACGTTCTGGATGTCATCCAGCTCACCGACAGCAAAAAAGCTCTGTGCCACAACAGCACATCAGGAAAATGTAAGTGATCACGTCACAACTGTATTGTCATGATGTTAGCACAAACTGATGGGTGAAGAGGATGACCACTTTGAAGATAAAAGAGAAATGACCCAACCTGGAGGGGGAAAAGAGTGGAGCAGCTATTAATCCAGCAAAAGACGTTGTTTCACAAATCAGTTCAGTCAACATTTACCAGCAGGAAGATGCTTAGACAGGACGTCATGACGTTGTGTAACCCCACGTTAAACTGCATGCCTGGAATTGTTTCTTAATGGGTAAAAGTGAATTTAAAAAGAGATACAGATACACAAAAAAAAGATACAGTGGACCTCTTAAAAGAAGGCTCTTGAAAGAATTAAAAATAATTTGTTCTGTGTTTTTTCATACAGATGGTTATGTGTCCAGAAACCTTCTTCTTCCATTGTGAGTGAATCCTTTTCAGTGCAGCTTTTGGTGTAAACACAGCTTATAAGCTTTTTTAATGGTGTTAGTGGTATATATTATAATATCTGTGAAAGTGAAGTTTTTATGCTTTATAGCACTTTTTCCAGCGAGAGAGACATACTGAAAAATGAAAGGATGCAAGGGTCCCTTTGATATTTTCTTAACCAACACATAGCGATATGCTAAGAAGCTGTAGTATACCTGTATGTAGCCCAAGAAAAAAACTACATTTCACTACATTTATCTTTAAAAAAAAATGTATTTTTTTCTTTATTTCAGCATTGTTACTAAAATGATATTTTTCCTCATAGTACAAGTTTATTCTCATAAAATTGCAACTTTTTTCTCATTAGAAAACTGTTTTTTTCTCTTCATATTTTGACTTTATTCTGGTCAAATTTGTGCTGTTTTCCATTTCATTTTTTGTATAATTTTCAGAATATTTCAACTTTCTTCTTCTAATATCCCCATGTTATACATTTTCCCCCAACCTAAGTTTCCAAAAAATTACAACTTTATTAATTGTTTTTTACTTTAAAAAAAATTTTCTTTAATATTTCAACTTCATGCTACTAAAATGACATTTTTCGTCATATTATTACTTTATTCTTGTGAAATTATGGCTTTTTTTCCCTTGCTAGATTACAACTCTTCTCTTGATATTTTGACTTTTGATTCATTTTCCCATTTCTGCGTGTTAAATTACAAGTATTCTTGTTAAATTACGTTTTAGACTATGCTGCGGGCCAACAAAATCCCAGCCGTGTGCCACAAATGGCTCCTGGGCCGCACTTTGGACACCCCTGTTCTATAGATTCACTACACACAGAGTGAAATATTTCGAGAATGTGTTTCTTAATTTGCAAACAATTTTGCTATAAGATTGTATCTTAAAGCTAATTAAGAAAAAATTCACATAAAATGTGAAAACTTGTCAAAAAGCGGAATATGATACACGTATATCGTGTAAATATATAATGGTCGCACACTGGGCCACACGGTGGCCTAATGGTTAGCTTGTTGGCCACGCAGTCAGGAAGATCTGGGTTTGAATTTCCGTTGGGCATCTCTGTGTGGAATTTGCATGTTTTCCCCGTGCGTGGGTTTTTGCAGGGTGTACCCCGCCTCTCGCCCGAGGCCAGTTGGGATAGGCTCCAGCAACTTACATAATATCAAAGTGGCCGTTGTATCCTTTCATTTTTTAGTATGTGGCCCTCATTGGAACCGTTTGGACAGTCCTGTTCTAATCTGTTGAAATGCACCTGTGTATCTTCTAATAGTTTGTGTGTGAAGTCGAAGAAAGCAATGAAAAGAAAGTATCATTTAAAAAGTCATTCATGATGATCAATATCGTGATCGATCCTCATTTGCAGGGATGGGGACATATATGATGATATTGAATATTCAAGTGGTGAGCTATCTTGTCTATGTTCTTTTTTTTCGGTCACCGTCGTTCAGTTTTAACAGAATTGAGCTTATCTGTTTTCATCGTTTGTCTTTCAGATCTCCATGACAACGACTTTCTTCACGCGGACTATTAACCCATGTCAGACGAAACACACAAGCTTACTTGGAAAGAAATTAAGTCAAACACAAGCCTGAGAACCAAAGCCCACTTTTAGAGTTGTCATGCTTGTAAACAAAAACAATGAACATTGATATTGATCAACAACAATGAAAAAAGAGAAAACAAACATAGTTAGTCAAACTGCTGGTATATATAAAATGGACACACTATTCTTGAAGCGTTTTCCTTGACCTCTGAGATAATTTCAAATAAATATTCTTATTTAAGACAGCTTTTCTGTGATATGTCTGTCTCAGATGTAATTTAAACTAGTAGTGTGTGTTTTGACTAATTTTGTTCATTTGTTTTCCCAAAATGTCCTGAAAAACGGCAAAACAAATCTCATCAGTTAAGCTTGCAATAGAAGCAATATACCTTTTTACCATTAGAGGGCAGTAAAGACCGCTGTGGAAGTGCGAATTCACTGCGCATCAACTGTAGAAGAAGAAGAATATCGGCTATCGACTGCTTGAGTCTGGGCGGTTTCCTGGTTAAAGTCCAGCTGGAGATCGTATAAACAAACTTCAGAATGCCTTGAGCGTTGAGAGTCGTCACATAACTATTATATTTGTTTATTTGTTTTACAGTAGTTTGTACGTTTATTGTCAGACATGCAGGACTCCGTGGACTGCCTTGTCCGAGTGCTGGAGTCCTACAGGGGAAGAGATAAAATCGTGAGTCGATTACGTTAATACTGTGCATGATTGGGAATAAACAACATGTAAACACCTGTTACGAAGGTCTCCAAAAATTCCTAGTGTCACATACCCCCTATTCTTGTCAATCTAAACCTACCATTTGCTTCAATGTGGAAAAACATCAACATTTTTGTTAAGTTGTGGAGTTTCTAAATGTGAATAATCATGTACCTGTACACTATACTTACCAAATTCCATCGAATAGTCGCCAGGACCAGTGGGTCTATTTACCCACGTGCAGGGAGTACCAAATGTTTATTAGAGTGTCCATTTAAGGAGGTCATTACAAATGCATGATAAGAATATTTAATAATGTAATATCTACTGGCGATCATCGCCTATTCTTGATTCAGCAATCACAGCCCGGCATATTCACGGAATTCTTTCTAAAAAAATATGATTTTTTAATTTGCGGGAAAACCAGTACATTCGTGCTTTTTCTTTTTGAAAATAAGCCTTTTTAAAAAAAATCTCATTTACCCTAAATTGGTAACACTTGACAAATAAGTGATAATAATAACAAAATGTACAGCATAAGAGGTGTAAGATGGCGGCGCCCGTGTGGTTTGCGGCAGCATTAGTTTTCGACAGTAGTTTTTGCTACTCAAAACTTGCAGTAATCCTTACTGGAATTACAACACCTATACAGTTTGCAATTTAAAATGCATTTAATATGTGTGTGAGGCATATTATAGGGTGCCAAAAATAGCCAATTTTATTGGTGCACCCTTGAGTCACATTTTTTCGCTATTCATGATGGTCTCGTGGGGATTCACTGTATTATGTATATTGTCATACCAGTATTATTAAACAGATATTTATTAGTATTTGTGCCAAGGGGGAGAAATAATAACTCAAGAGTTAAAAGGAGTTCATTTGAAGTTAGGTGTTTATTGATTCAAGTGCACTAGGCTGCATGTGTATATGTTTTCAATATATATAGTTTGTACAATCGATGCATCTTGTGAAGAATATGAAAATATGAGGATCACACAAAAGAGTGTGTGTGTTTCTGACACCATCTCCCATGTGCTTGCAGATCAGGACGCTTTGTTATGGCTCCCAGCTGGTCGGAGGCATTCTTTCACGCCAGGCAGATGCTTCGTCTCACAGCCTTGGGAAAAGTCTGCTGCTCTTTTCTGCTCAGCTCAGCCACTGCAGAACAGTGCTCAGGCTCTTTGATGATATCTCCATGCTGGCTTATTCCCACAGTTATGGATTTGGAGCCGAGGTTCTGAATGTCTTCTCCTAGTACTGTGCAACAATTCAAATAGTTTTTCTTTGCTTGAGTGTCAAGGTGTTTTCGTGAAAAGTTGTACTGTATGTCGTCTGAAGGAGGAAGATGGAGCCGTGCGCTGGATATCGGTGCTCGCGAATGTGGCCGACCAGCTCTACTACCCGTGTGAACATGTGGCCTGGGCCGCTGATGCCCACCTCATTCAAGTGAAGTCCGATCGATGGTGGCTGCTCAGCACGGTGCTGTGGGGAACTTCGCTGCTGCTCGGGATACTGAGGTGACGTGAAATGGTCCGATTCCTAATTCACGTCTTGTGATGGGAAAATTTATAATTTACTGATACAGTGTTCCCTCGTTTATCACGGGGGTTAGGTTCCCAAAATAGCCTGCTATAAGTGAAATCCGCGAAGTAGTCAACTTCATTTTTGTACAATTATTATATCTCTTTTAAGGTTTTAAGGCTAAACAGGTTTTCTCTGCCATAACGACAAAAATATTTAATTTATTAATATTGAATTCTACTTTGCGGAAATTCACTTATTGTGGACCAGTGCAATATCTTATTCTTCTTATTAAGATTTGCTGCTATTGGATTAGATGCTAATTATTAAATCTAATGGTTCACATGTTGGCCACAGCGTCAGGAGATCTGGAAGATATGGGTTCATATTTCCATATGGGCATATCTCTGTGTGGAGTTTGCATGTTCATAAGTATGAATGTGAGTGTGAATGTTTTTTTTGTCTATATGTGCCCTGCGATTGGCTGGCGACCAATCCGTCGTGTACCCCTCCTCCCGCCCAGAGTCAGCTGGGATAGGCTCCAGCATACCCCCGTGACCGTGAATGAATGAATCGTAAATTTGTCATCCACACCTTCAGTCATTTATGATGTGACTCGTGTTCTTCAGGTCACTCCGAGTTCTGCTGCTGCTCAGGAAACAGAGGAGGAGATGTGAGCGAGATGGAAGCAGGTGGTGTCACGACAGCTTTCCTTAAATATCTCATCCGGTCAGAGTAATGAAGGGCAGCGTGTGAGCCGTTTTGTCATGACCGAACCTTTTCCCTCTTCCACAGCGACTGTCAGATCCGCAAACAGATGCAGCGAGAACTGCTGTCCGTCATCGGCTCCGTGGCAGACCTGAGTAACGCCATCCACTGGATGCCACATGGCTTCCTGTGGGCAGGCCGATTCCCCACCTGGATGGTGGGGCTGATGGGTACCGTCTCCTCTCTGACTGGTCTGATCAGGCCATCGTGCAGTGCTTAGTCCTCCCAAAAGAGTGCGTCCATCACTCTGTGGTAAGCTCTGTAAAAAATAAATGTGGCTGATCTTGGATATGATCAGTTGGACTCTTTTATGGATATTCATTCCATTTCAAGTTAAATGTAAATACAACAATATTGTTTTGATATGTGTGCTTTGTTTTAATTGAAGCAAACAAAGAGAATTAGGGTGTCCGTTTACGATTTATAACAAATATTACTGGCCATCATTTTTGAAACTGTGATTTCAATCTACAAGTGTCCTTGCATCAGTGCAGTTCAAAGTGCACATGTTAGAGTGGCATTCACTTTGGCCAGTCGAAGGCAAGCCTGTGCAAGGATCCTGCTGTCTAATCACATCTCGATACGCCGCATCTGCGAGGTGGTTGAATTATCTCGGCAAAGGAGAAGTGCTCAGTAACACAGATTTAGACCGCTTTGTGAATAATACTTGAGATAAGTAGGTCAAGACGTTCATCGTGGTTTGAGCATCGCTACCTCACTCCATTGTGGTTTTTCAAAAATGTATTATTTCGTAAATTATGTATCGTGGTTGACTACTATCATTAAAATACATTTTTAAGCTAATGTTAGGTATTCTTGGCCTAAATTAAGGATTTTCAGGCATGAAAATGTTTTAAATGATCTAAAATACAAATACAGTTTGAAGGCAATGCAAGACGTTGATGAACTGTACTACACTGGCCACTAGGTGTCACTGTAGTAACACGCACCAGACTTGGTCACCAAGCGGGCTTTTATTATTCTGTATTTATTTCACAACAGACACAGTAATAACATAATAAAAAATACTAATTATCATCATGAGCGTAATAACATGGCCGTACTCTGGCTAACATTCAACACCCCGTTGTTACTTCCTGTCCACAGATCCGGACGACGGTTAATGACACACAGGAGCACGAGTCTTGTTTGTGTTTTAAATTGCTTAGTTCTCTGATTACATCTACTATATTGGGTAATATGAGTGTAAAGGTGACTATAATGGTATTACTTCATGTTTGGAGGGCTCTAATAATGGTAAAAATCATATTTCGAAAGCCCATCCATCTATCCATTTTCTATACCGCTTCTCATCATTAGGGTCGCGGGGGCATGCTGGAGCCTATCCCAGCTGACTTCAGACGAGAGGCGGGGTACACCCTGGACTGGTCGCCAGCCAATCGCAGATTTCAAAAGTCATAAACAGGTTTTCTATGGTCTTAACTACGAAAATATTCCGTTTATACATATTGAATCCTATTTAGCTGAAATTCACTTCTCGCAGTCCGGTCCAATCACTTAACTGCAATAAATGAGGGATAACTGTAGACAGAAAACGTTTTATATCTTTGAGTTCAGCTCATGAAAGATGGGAGGGATGGACGTGTAAAACCAAATTAAGTATAGGGCCGCCTGTGGCCCTATGTCCCAATTTTAATTGGGCTTCAAGCCACAAATGTTCTCCATTAAAACAAAAAGAATCTGAGCAGTTTTGTTGATATACTTTATTTGTCAGGCACCTAAAAAAGAAATGAGGGAGTAAAGGCACATTACACAGCCAGTGAGGGATGAAAATGTAGTTTTCCCAAATGTAACCCTCAAAAGGCTACGGAGCAAAGACTTTGCGGAGCAGCAGAAAACGTCCTCTGACACATTAAACATCTCCTTTCAACAAATCACAATACAAGATCCCCACAATTATGACTGCAGGCCACAGACAACTTACAGAAGCAATACCGAAATAATTTTTAAAAACGACATGTAAATGCATGTACATTTAGGAATAATACTCTATTCTATTTTGAAAATAATATACGAAGAAATTATTTTTTCTCTGATGTCACAGTGGGATCAATTTTGGGTGCATGTGATCGCTTCCATGCTACTGTGCCAAAGCACAACACAAGTGTTTGTTGTGTGCGGGGAGAAGTGCTCAGTAACACAGATTTAGACCGCTTTGTGAATAATACTTGAGATAAGTAGGTAAAGACGTTCATCGTGGTTTGAGCATCGCTACCTCACTCCATTGTGGTTTTTCAAAAATGTATTATTTCGTAAATGATGTTTCGTGGTTGACTACGGCTTATCATTAAAATACATTTTTAAGCTAATGTTACGTATTCTTGGCCTAAATTAAGGATTTTCAGGCATGAAAATGTTCTAAATCAGGAGTCACCAACGTGGTGCCCGCGGGCACCAGGTAGCCCCCCACGACCACATGAGGTGCCCACAAGCCTGCCTTTCATTCAGGTTTTCAGTTAATAATGAAAGAACAGTAGAAAGAAATGCATTCTGAAATACAAAATGTGAGTTGTGGACACCAGCATTTTGTTAATGTTCTGGTAAAACAAGCATATTCGCTTTTTTGGGGTTTAAAATAAGCTCTGAAAACAAATGTTACAAAAATGAGTAGCTCTTGGCCATTTTCATTTTGTAAAAGTAGCTCTCACAAGGAAAAACGTTGGTGACCCCTGTTCTAAATGATCTAAAATACAAATACAGTTTGAAGGCAATGCAAGACGTTGATGAACTGTACTACACTGGCCACTAGGTGTCACTGTAGTAACACGCACCAGACTTGGTCACCAAGCAGGCTTTTATTATTCTATATTTATTTCACAACGGACACAGTAATGACATAATAAAAAATACTAATTATCATCATGATCGTAATAACATGGCCGTACTCTGGCTAACACTCAACACCCCGTTGTCACTTCCTGTCCACAGATCCAGACGACGTTTATTGACACACAGGAGCACGAGTCTTGTTTGTGTTTTAAATTGCTTAGTTCTCTGATTACATCTACTATATTGGGTAATATGAGTGTAAAGGTTGGTAGTTTTGTCAAAGACGTTAATGTCGGTGGTTCCCATCCAAGATGACGTTTTCGGATGGAATTAACTCATCCTGTCACCCACATGCATCAAAATCATCTGATGCTTGAGTAAAGTCATTACCTCATTTACCTCTGCCCTTCTTGCCGGTACATTTGTGCTTTTCAGCTTGTTGTAAACGAGAGAATGTTTTGTCACACACACTGCATGTGAACGGTTTGCTAGCTTCGTGTGTTTTCAAGTGTGCCATTAAATGTTCCTTTTGAGAAAACCGTGCAGCACAAGCCGAGCAAGAAAAGGGTTTTTCTCCAGTGTGTATTCTCAAGTGTCTCATCAAATTGCCCTTTTGAGAGAAACTTTCGGCACAAACTGAGCAAGTGAAGGGTTTTTCTTTACCATGGATCATCTTGTGGCTCATTAAAGCAGGCTGCGTCGCGAAGCTGCGACTACACACTGAACATGAATATGGTTTTTCTCCCGTGTGCGTCCTCATGTGGCAGTTCAAACTATATTTACTTGTTAATCCTTTGCCACAAACTGAGCAGGAAAAAGATACTTGGCCTGAATGTGTTCTATCGTGTTTTTTCAGATGACACTTTTTAAGAAATTCTTGGCCACAAATTGAGCAGGAAAATGGTTTTTCTACAGCATGTACTCTGAAATGTGCGGTAATTTTCGTCTTATCTGTAAATGTTTTACCACAAATTACACATTCAAATGTTTTTTCTCCAGTGGCTGTTGTGTGTGTTGTCAAGTGTGTATTCAAGTGTTTTCGCAAGTATCCCACTAGTTGGAATCTTGCACCACAAACAACACAAACAAGTTTAAAATTGTTACCAACAGCTTGAGAGGCTCTTTTGCTCTTGGAAGGTTCTTCACCTCCATCAGTGTCTTCAGTCTCAGAAGATTCTGACTCCATGTCGTCATCATCTTGGCAACATGGACTCAATTGGTCATTTGGCTCTGATCCCCACAACTGGTCTTTATGAGCTTTTGCTGTTAAGCTGTTAGTTGGCGCCTCTACCTTCCACTCCTGCTCTCTTTTAACGTGATCAAGTTGTGAATCCTGAAATTGAGCCTCCTTCCGTCCTTGAAGCAAAGCTTTCTGCCGGAATGACCTTTGTCTCCTTGCTTGTTTATCGTTTTCTTCTTTAATGTGGGGGGGCTTTGGCTCCCTCTGCGCCACACCGAGGGTCTGCTCCTGCTGCCCGGCAGAAGCCTTCGGCAGCTGCTGGTGGACATCTACAAGACACAAGAACATTGATGAGATCATTCCCATTAGCACAGGGGTGGGCGAACTTTTTGACTTACTTGTGGTGCAAAAAACGAAAACACAAGCAAGTTAACACATCGCATATATCAACTACTACTACGTGGTTGATAAACAACAGCTGAGTGGTAAACATAACACGGAACTTAGTGATTTACAAGTGCTCGCAAGGCATGCTCGGTAGCCCAGTGGCAACAATATGACATATGAACAATAAAACATTGGATAAAGAGTATGTTAACGTCCCGCCTTGTTTACTTCCCTGACCACCACCTCAACATATTTTGCAATCCAGCAAAAATGTGACAAACACGGCAAAATGTTGGGAGTACCACAAGCTACCGAGCATGCCTTGCGGCAGGACTATATGGCCGTGATTTCGGCATGGGTATTTATCTCTATGCACACATGGTGCGGCAGGTAGGTTACGTTGTGCGTTATGTGTGTGTTGACGTGTTGTGTTGTTTGGATCACCTTTTTATACAAGGTAAAGATCACATCTGGCTATTTCCTGTACCACTCAAGCGTGCCAAAATAGCACTGCAAGTCATGTTGCTGGATGCAGCTGTGATGTTAAAGGTTTAAAAAAAGGAAACACCGGTAGGCCAGATTAAGACACTGGGTGATGCCTGATGTGGACCACGGGCCGTAGTTTGCCCAGCCCCGCATTAGCAGGTCATCTGCTCAGTGACTTTCTGTTAAGTTGGTGGTTGGACGCTCTACTCTGTGATGAAGCTGTGAATACCAACCATCATCACCTTCATTAACATTCTTCACATGCGTCATTGGCAAGTCGGTGATGGCAGCCTTCTCCATTTTTTGAAACTGATCTCCCTCCAGATTGGACCCTTCTCTTCTTCCTTAATAACACACAACACAAATCATGCACAATTAATAAACAAATCACATGCATTATGCATCATAATATTACTGTATAAAGAGTTTTATCAATCCAAAATAATATTCAAGTTCAAAATTTTACACAAAGCTACTCAGGTCGATTTTGCCTTGGTATGAACAAAGTTCGCGTAAGCCAGGGGTGTCCGAACTTTTTCCATCGAGGGACAGGTACTGACATATTAAAGGATGTAAGGGCCATTTTGATATTTTATAAATTAACACATGTAAATATGCTAAGAAGTTATATATATTTCAAGAAAAGAGTGCACCTCAGCTTTGTTATATATGTGAAAAGGCTTCTTTTTCGTATGAACTTTGCTCTTTTTTCCCCATTTTTTGCTGTTACACACCCCCCCCTAAACATTTCAAATTTTATTTTAATTATTAAAAAATTAAAATAAAATTATTAGTTTTGTTTCTCATAATATTCTGAGCTCATTGTCAAATTGCAGTTGTGAAATTGACTGGATTTTTCCAACATTGCTGCTGATTTCTTCATTTTTGCTGTTTTTGTAGTTGTTTTCTTGTGAAGTTATATTGTTAGAATCTGCTGCAGGCCAATAAAAGAAAACAACCACGGGCCGCGCTTTGGACGCCCCTGGTCTAAGCTATTTTTAATGACTTTTTTTAGACAATCCTCTTATTTTGAAGGTCGGAAGTGTGTTCGTGTTGCGAATGTCTCTTGACCGTTGCTACGTCAGACCAGCTGTGTACAAGAACGAACGTGCCATCCTAAAACGCCCGGTTACATTTGATTTATTAAAATGTTTAATTATCGAATGACTCATAAATAGGGTGGAGTGCAACACTTGCAGATAATAATCAAGCTTAAAAGTTACGATAAACAAAATCAGACTCCGTGAGGTCACATGGATCAAACGAGCACACAATAGCGACTTGAAACAGGGCGAAAAAGTTCAAACGGACTTCACAATTTGACGACCGTCTCTTTGAGTTTTGACAAATAAACTTATGTAATGTGTCGTACAAGTCTTGCCACAATGGTTTGCAAGAAATTGCCACTTACCGGATAAGCTAGCTGCTAATGCCGCTTCCTCTGTCTGATTTCCCGCAGACTGAAGTCCTGCTGCCTGCTGGGTGCTGGGTGCTGGAGATGTGCAAGTCATGAACGTGTCGTCCCAAATTTTTTGTACTGCACAAGGTAACACATCGATTAATTGTCAACTACTGGTAACAATAAGACAAAATGTAGCCACTGGTATTAGCTATCATTGAATGTACAGCCTATTATAAAAACAAGATGACTGAAAGTTGTTGATCGTCTCTCTGAGACTGCTTTTCTGTATATGCACGTGTTCAAGGCGTATCATTTTGGCTCTTTTATGTAGTTAGGCGCATGCGCGCTGTGACGAGTGAGCCGTGTGACTCGAGTATTCGTTTCTCGTCAGTGAGTGACCCATGACAAAACGAGTCAGTAAAAGAAACCAAGTTTTCCATCACGAGTTTTAAGCCTGCTCCTCACTGTGCAAGCCGTCCATTACTGTAGTCCATGGCTGTGACTAAAGAATATATACCTTTGCTTAAAAATGCGTCACATGCTAGATTGTTCTTTAAACCTCAGTCATTCGTCACTCACATTTTGACATAAGCGGTCTTTAATAAGCAGAGGCATTCTATAATCCCCTTAGAAATTATCTTCGATGTACTCAGTTGGACTCTAGAAATATTAATTTCATAAGTTTAACTGAGCTTGATTCATGTGCATTGGTGTCTATGGAATACTTAAAAGTACTTGATAATAATTTCTGTAACTGTGATTTCAATCGTTAGGCAATAAATTGTGAATGATTACAGTTAATCATATGTGGAATGTGTGCACGGACATCTCCGTTTTTTTCCTACAGATGGCTACCAGGGGCGGGGGAGGGCGGAGGTGTGGGCAAAGGAAGGGGTGTGACTTTGTTATTTACTTTAGAATGTGAGTATTATTTGAAAGGGAATTGGAGGGCGTGGTGAAGGTGGTGGTGGTGGTGGTGGTGGTGGGGGGGGGGGAATGTGTGAGATGTCTCTTATGACGAGGAGCTCTCACTTTGTTCTGCATTCCTGAAATGCAAACTGCTAAAACAATGCATAAAGTTAGCATGTTTTGTATTTGTTATTATTTATTATTATACTGGTTATTATATAAAAACATGACATGAGAGAATGGAGTACCCATATCCTGTCGAAATGTGAAATGTGAAAAACGAACTGTCAAAATGTGATGGGGGGGTCCCGTTAGGTATAAACATTTGGGGGCTCATGTTTCCTGAGGATTAAATTGTGTTTGATTACTTAAATCATTTGTGATGGTGGTCCTTCCCTCCTCCTACGCCCTCCTATAAAAGGCTTTATCAACATGGCAGGGACAATTCTAGTGGTCCTCAATCAGCAGTACATCTACACCTTAAAGCTACCAATCACTCTTTTGAGGACAGCGAGGTAAAGATTTTGGCCAAAGAAAACAGATGGTTTGAAAGAGGAGTAAAGGAAGCTATTTTTGTCAAACAACAGAACCCATCATTGAATCGGAATGGTGGTTTGAGGTTTAATTTGGACCCTGTGTTCAGCAGGTTGCTGAGACCAAAACCCACAGCTCTTAGTCTTGCAAATGAGGTGAAGCCAGGGCCGAGCCAGAACAATAGATGCTAACGAGCCAGTATCCGAGTCGTTCATACCCAACTACAGGGAGCTACACTTCCCTTTGATCTGAGGTGCTAATGTGAGGAGAGGATTAGACCACAACTCCTCCCAGGCTTAGTGTAAGGAACCAATAGGAGGAGGGCGTTGGCACACCAATTCTGCCCACTCTTACTGTATTTAAGACCTAGGCTACCAGCACTTATTAGTTCGCTGACAAAGCTCTTCGGATGAGGAGCGAAACGTCCGACACCTTCTTCACAGTACACATGACCTCTCAAGAAGCCTTTTGCTACTCCCTCTGCTGTTTTAAGAAATGAATTGCTGGGCATTGATGTTGGATGAAGTGATAGCTAGCATGATTGTTCAATAAGCAGCATCAGAGAGTTTTAGGAATATCAATACGAGATGTATGACATGTATGTACGAGCATTCTCATGTTTCATTACAATATCAAATATATTTTTCTATTAGCATTCTGCTAATTCATAAAAATTCAAAAAAGTTATTTGTCCACTGCTTCAGATGCATAAAATATCAAATGTCTCATTCAACTCTCTTAAAGTTCCAGAGATCTTCTCACACGTAGCAACGGTCTGAGCTGAGCTTGTTGTTTAAACATAAACTTTGTTTAAATACGTTGTTTAAACAAAGTATATGATCCTCTCGTCCTGAACCTTCGCGGCGTTTACTCACAAGAAGCAGATCATGTTGGCCAGGGGAATTGTTTAAAAAAGCATGCGTCTTGTTGTTTAAACATGTCTGGGATGTATATGATACTGTCATCTGAACCTTCGCGCCGTTTTCTCACAAGAAGCAGATCACGTGGGCCAGGCCGCTGCATAAAAAAGCATGCGTTGGCATAACGGACACAGACTGAAATCAGCGAACAACGTGAAGACAGAAAAGCTTCAAGACGAGACGACTGATCGACACAATGGGAAGCTGCATGTAATTGATTTATTTTATGTAAGTTATTTATTTCATGTAAGTTATCTATGGTGTTTACCTTGAAAACCGAATTTGTTTTTTCTACTAACAGCAGAGCTGCATCTTCACCAATTGAAGGTACGTTTCAAATCATGTAATTGCATCTTAGTGCGTCTCTGTGCCTCTGTGTGTGTGTGTGTGTGTTGATATGTGTGTGTGTGTGCAGGGAGTGAGCAGCGCTGGGGGTCAGGGTTGGGATGGTAATGTAAATAGCACTGACTGTGTGTGCGTGTGGTTGTGGTGGGCTATCTGCTGCCCGCGGGTCCAACGTTGGTGACCCCTGCTCTACACCCTCGAATCTTCGCAAATGCTGTAACGCATTGTCTGAAATACAGTACATGGAGGAGATGAATGCCCAGTCCCACATGAGGCAAATAATCATGAAATTGCCCTACAAGCTGCGAGAAGGCTGGAGATCAGCAGCTTATGAGCTGCAGGAGCACAGAGGCTTCAGAGCTACCTTTCTTGATATGGCTAGTTTCCTGGAGAGGCAGGTGAAGATCTTGTCCCATCCTCTGTTTGGCGACATCTCTGACACTAACTCCCGCCATGTAATTACATACAAGACAAAGGGTAACATCAAAGGCAGCAGCTTCGCAACATCCATCACAACCACGGTCACACCCCCTCCACCGGCAGTGTCCGAGTCACCTAAGCAGATGCAAGATTCAAAAAATATTTCCTCAGAAACCTGCCTTTGTTGTGAACAGTCTCATTCTCTGCTAGAGTGTCCAAAATTCAACATGGTTTCTCGTGAAGAGAGAGTTGAATTCCTCAGGAAAAAGGGAGCATGTTTTGGATGTTTGAGGGTTGGTCACATCAGCAGGGAATGTAGAAGTCGTCTCACCTGTGATACCTGCAATCTAAGGCACCCCACTATTTTACATTTGGCGAGAGATCAAATCAAAGCAGCCGTGGCACCAGTGAGCAGGGTGCTTGTTTCTCACTGGACCAGTGTTTGTACTAGGGCCGGGGACCAGGACCATAGTCTCTCCATTGGTCCCGTTGAGATCAAGGCTAAGAAAGGAGATAAGATTTGGAAGACTTATGCCTTTTTAGACTCCGGGAGCACAGCTGCTTTCATCACCTGCAACCTAGTAAAGGAGCTGAACTTGCAAGGGGTGAGAACAAACATCATGTTGCGGACAATGGGTCAGGAAAGACAGGTCACCAGTCATCGTGTGGTGGGGCTGGAGATCTCCGAGTTAGGAGAAAATAGATTTATAGAGCTTCCAGAGGTCTACACTCAAGACACCATCCCTGTCTCGACTGGCAACATTCCCCGTCAACAAGACTTGGAGAAATGGGAATATTTTAAAGGCATTAAGATCCCAGAACTGGACGCTGATGTGGGACTTTTGATCGGGATGAATGTACCAAAGTTATTTGAGCCATGGGAGATAATCAACAGCCAAGGTAACGGACCATATGCTGTGAAGACCTTATTGGGCTGGGTAATAAACGGACCCTTGAGAAGTGGCGCGAGTGGTCCAGGAAGCTGCCCAACTGTTTATACCAACAGAATTTCTGTTGCCAAACTGGAGGAGCTGTTGGTGTCTCAGTACAATCAGGAGTTTGCTGAGAAGGCATGAGACGAGGAGTGTGAAATGTCCATTGAGGACAAGAAGTTCATGGAGGTTATCGAAAGATCAGCTTGTTTATTAAAAGGACATTATTGCATGGACTTGCCTTTTAATAAGGATGACATCATTATGCCCAACAACCGGTGTATTGTGGAGCATCGTCTTCAGATCCTCAAAAGAAAATTTGGAAAAAATGAGTCTCATAAGAAGGAATACACAGCGTTTGTGACTGAGCTCATCGACAAAGGCTATGCCGAAGTGGTACTGAGTGGTACCACAGTTGAAATCAAAGGATGGACGTGTGTGGTATTTGCCACATCACGGTGTCTACCACCCAAGAAAGGGGACTTTGCGAGTCATTTTTGATTGTGGAGCAAGCTATAAAGGCACCTCACTGAACAGTCAGCTTCTACAGGGGCCGGATCTTACCAATTCTCTCTTTGGGGTGCTGACTCGTTTCAGACAGGAAACAATTGCCCTGATGACTGACATCCAGGCCATGTTTCATCAGCTGAAAGTGTCTCCAAAACATGTAGACTTTCTCCGCTTTCTGTGGTGGCCATGTGGAGACACTTCAGTTAGCCCGGCGGAGCACCGCATGACAGTTCATGTTCTCAATCATGCGGCGATTTAAACATGCTATATCATACATGTATCTTCTGAACACTTGTTCGACAATTAGCACAGAGGTGTTGAAATCCACTGTTTCAATTCCATCTCGGTCTGAGACTATATCCCTCTGATTTAGAGCTTGCATGTCAACATATTCACTTTCACTATCTGGAAAATAATGCAAACCTTTCCTGGTTGTAGACTCCAGCGTCAGATGTCTCCTCCTGTCCCGTTTCTTCTCCCACATCGGACTCTGCTGTGTTTTCCTCGAATTCTGTGTCGTTTTCTCCCTCTGTCACGTCCAGCATTGAGGGCGTCAGTGGCGCAATCCCTATAACAGAGCAGACCCTGTTATTCATCAACATTTATACAATACATACAGAGATAATTGTTGACATAAATATGAATTCATCAAAACCCACACACATTTGTTTAACTTACCGTGACTTGTAAAGCCCACAATAAAATGCACTGGGTTTTGGACCGGCGGTGTTAAAGTGTTTTCCACGAATCCCGAAGTGTGTCCCCCAACTGCCCCGTCTATCGTAGAGGGATCGCCCGCTGCAAATCCTGTGTCAGAGAGGATCTTGTTAGTCATCAGCATTTACACAAAACATAAAGAGCTAATTCCCAACATCAATCTGTATTAAACTAAACCTACACACGATTGTTTACCTTGTGCCTGGTTTTGAGGCGTTATAAAGTCCACATTAAATCCCTGCATTGGGTTTTGGACCGGTGACACTAGGGCCACTGGTGGCGGTGAAGTCAGATCGATCACTGGAAATCAAACATACTCAATTGATTTTATTTTCCTCAATATATGCCTTTTATACCATTTTATACACTAGGAGAGGAATGTTTAAGTGCCAGATATGTTTTTTAAAGCCTCAATCACAATGTCTTTTTTTATGCAAACCATGAGGCCCCCGGTATTGATTAGAGTTAGCTAAAAAAGACCCCCACAGATCAGTCCCAAGAAACCCCCATCTACTATAAAAATGGCGCGACTATTAAAACGATCTCATGTGAACCATGGGGCCCCGCTATTGACACGGGAGCCATGAGGCCCCTGCTATTGATTATAGCTAGCTAAAAAACACCCCCATCAGATATGGTTTTTAAAACCTCAATCACATTGTCTTCCCCCTTGGGAAAACGAGACACCCTATTGATATTATATATTTCACACACCCGAGACAGCGCCCCCCATTCTTTCTGTTTGCTTTAGAGACCCCCACAGATCAGTCCCAAGAAATCCCCATCTACTACAAAAATGGCGCGAGTATTAAAATTACCTCATGTGAACCATGGGGCCCAACCTATTGACCATAGTTACCTAAAAAACACCCCCATCAGATATGTTTCTTCATCGCCCCAAGCAGATCCTGTTCCCCAGGAAACATGAGACCCCCACCATTCTTTCTGCTTGAGAGACTCCATACACTAAACCCAGAATGCCCCCACATACCCCCTCCCCTTCCCTCCACAGCCAGTGAGAGGTGTCTGTCGCAAAAATGGCGCGACTATTAAAACGATCTCATGTGAACCACGGGGCCCCGCTATTGACACGGGAGCCAAGAGGCCCCCGCTATTGATTATAGCTAGCTAAAAAACACCCCCATCAGATATGTTTTTTAAAACCTCAATCGCATTGTCTTCCCCCTTGGGAAAACGAGACACCCTATTGATATTATATATTTCACACACCCGAGACAGCGCCCCCCATTCTTTCTTTTTGCTTTAGAGACCCCCACAGATCAGTCCCAAGAAATCCCCATCTACTACAAAAATGGCGCGAGTATTAAAATGACCTCATGTGAACCATGGGGCCCAACCTATTGATCATAATTACCTAAAAAACACCCCCATCAGATATGTTTCTTCATCGCCCCAAGCAGATCCTGTTCCCCAGGAAACATGAGACCCCCACCATTCTTTCTGCTTGAGAGACTCCATACACTAAACCCAGAATGCCCCCACACACCCCCTCCCCTTCCCTCCACAGCCAGTGAGAGGTGTCTGCCACAAAAATGGCGCGACTATTAAAACGATCTCATGTGAACCACTGGGCCCCGCTATTGACACGGGAGCCAAGAGGCCCCCGCTATTGATTATAGTTAGCTAAAAAAGACCCCCCTTCAGATATGTTTTTTAAAACCTCAATTGCATTGTCTTCCCCGTGGGAAGACGAGGCCCACCTTATTAATATATACCGCACACACACACACACATAAGCCCCCAAGAATCTCCCCCATACCCCCTCCTCTTCCACAGCCCTCTAAGACCTGTCTGCTCACAGTTAAAAAAATGATGTCATCAGATGTGTCAAGTCATCAATCATATTTTGACAGTTAGTTTCTGCCGATTATTTGTAATGATTAATGATTTTGACAGGATGTGTATCTTAGTTTCTCTGACAGGGATGCTGACGTTGAGAAGGGTGATCACCTTCACAGCCGTAACAGTCTTTTTTTATCTGCTCCTGCACCACCACTTGCACGGCGCTAGCCACACAGGCCTTTACAGTGTCTAGAAATCCACCACTCACCGCTATCGGAGACTGAGGCGTGGGTGAGTCTGGAGGCGTCAGGAGCGTGTTGTGTGTTCCTAGGGTGAAGACTGTGGCAGGCGTTGGCCCTCCGCCGCTGTCATAATCCCCCCAGTGTGCGCAGGAGGATGGAGGTCCGCATGGTAGCTCGCCATGGCTCTGTCCATTGTCGAGGGATTGGGCAACACAACCGGCTGCATACACTGATGAGCCTTCTGCTGTACCTTGTTCAGTCACCTTGTGTGGAGAGCCGGGGGTGGCAATGGACCCTCCAGTGATCTGACCGGGGGTGAGCGCTATGTCCCCCGTCACCGTGCTGGCGTACAGATCGGTCTGGTAGTCTTGCGCTTCACAGGCCGCGAGAAGGGTCGAATCACCCTCCTGATAGCCGTGGAAAAGTGGCTTATACATCTCAGCGTGTCCTGAAGATGTCTGAGAAATGTTTGACAGCCCGTCGAGAAGCTCTTCACGCCTGAAGCCACCGGAAGTATAGAAGTCGCCATGTTGTTTCACCCAAAACAAGAAAAGGCTCAGAACTAAGAGGAGTTCGAGATGCCGTATTGTGCTGCTATTAATTGCACAAATCGTGATACTCGTGAAAATCGCGAGGAGGGACTTACATTTCACAGGTAGGTAAATGCTTATAAATAATAAAAATAGTTTAAAAAAAATAGATACTTTAAATCTGTAAGCATCTTTTCATAATCTTTTAAGTAGTTATAAATGACCCTTTATTCTCCTTTAGATTTCCACACTGCAATGCTCAACTTCTAAAGCAATGGGTAGTCAATATGCCGAGAGACAGGTGGATTCCTGCAGCCAGATCGCAACTCTGTTAAAGTCATTTCACCGAGGAGAACTTCGACAGGACCGGCCAGACTGTTAGATTTCGACAAAATGCAGTTCCAACAATATTTGACTTTCATTTGCGTTGCATTTAACTTTGATACTACATAGATCCTTATCATAACAAATACCTTGTGAACACTGAAATTGAGTTGTTATGCATTGTAATTTCACACCATTGATGTAGGGAAAAACTTAAACTGGAGGGAAATTTTGAGATTTGGGTCTAGTAAATTTACTCTGTTTGAATGGAATTTTTGTTAATTCGTGTTCATTTTAACCATAATAAATGTAGTGAATGAAGATACATGTATGTGTATGCGTTTGTCCTTTTTTTTTGGGTGAAGCAAGATGGCCGACCAATGGCTTCATGCGGTCAGCCGTGACGCCCCTTCCAGTAGTATAGAGTTCAGTGCTACTAACCTGCAAGACCAAAGCTTAAAAGATGACGTTGATTGGTCAATGCAGTTCCATAACGGAAGTCCAAAAAGCCGGTAAGAAATGTAATTGGTGAACGCTAACGTTTTGGAAAGTTCAGTTAGCAGATGAGCCAAGTGGCAAAAGAAGGTGCACAGGGGGCGCTAGTGACACACCTTTTAATACACTTATACAATGATACATGATTTAAATTTGTCAAAAGTAAAAAGTGATGTATTGGTGGTCATATGTGAATAAATATTATATAATAAAAATCTATAATAATAATAATATAAATAATAAAATATTAAAATAAATTTTGACAAACTTTTCACACAATTTGTAAATAAAAGGGCTAAACTGGGGATGATATTGGCTTATAAATGAGATATTGTTTCATACTGGTGTCTTTTTTTTCTGCCAAAAATGACATGGCCGACACAGCAACAAGCTTGCTAGCTCAGTGTGTCTACGATCTGGAGTTATATACAAGTTTCCCCTTTTGGATTTTATGCAATTTGCGATGAAAGCGCTGGTTATACTAGGGGTGAGTGAAGAGTTTCACTTTACACTTGTATCTTTAACACCTGTACTCATGCTTTTCCTTCATGGTGCATTCATACCATTTGCATAGATCGTATTAGTAATGTATTTGTAATGTATTAGTCCAGAGTTTCACACTTTGCACTTTAAGGTTGTTTGCGCCACATATAAATCAAGATGCAGACTCTTTTTCATGAACACTGACATTTTTTCCAACAGTCACTCATAGTTTGACTCCAAACACAAACAAAATGGCGTGATTATTAAAATAATCTCATGTGAACCATGGGGCCCAACCTATTGATCATAGTTACCTAAAAAACACCCCCATCAGATATGTTTCTTCATCGCCTCAAGCAGATCCTGTTCCCCAGGAAACATGAGACCCCCACCATTCTTTCTGCTTGAGAGACTCCATACACTAAACCCAGAATGCCCCCACATACCCCCTTCCCTTCCCTCCACAGCCAGTGAGAGGTGTCTGCCACAAAAATGGCGCGACTATTAAAACGAGCTCATGTGAACCACTGGGCCCCGCTATTGACACGGGAGCCATGAGGCTCCCGCTATTGATTATAGTTAGCTAAAAAAGACCCCCCTTCAGATATGTTTTTTAAAACCTCAATCACATTGTCTTCCCCGTGGGAAGACGAGGCCCACCTTATTAATATATACCGCACTTTTTACTTACAAGGTTGTTTGCGCCACATATAAATTAAGATGCAGACTCTTTTTCATGAACACTGCCATTTTTTCCAACAGTCACTCATAGTTTGACTCCAAACACATCTCACACATTTCCCCACCCCTCACCGCCTTCACCACGCCCTCCAAAATAATCTTACCACACACGTTTAACTCGATCACATTTTATTGCCAGGGGAGAAAAAAAAACATATGTTTAGACCTAACGGACCCCCAGGGCGCCATCACTCCTCTGCCCCTGAGAGCCAGCTGTAGGAAAATGGCAGGAATCTCCATGACGAGGCTTCCACTAATTTACCACACATGTTGAACTCATTCAAGTTATTGCTCGGGAAAAAAATGACCACCGCATGTTTATACCTAACGGACAATGTAACCAGAAAAAGATGAAACGTGTTGGTAAAAAAACGTGTTCTTTTATTTCCTGAACTAAGACTCACCACGCAGTTGTCAATTTAACGTTCACCGTCTTTGATTTATTCTAGCAATGTGATTGACTGAAGAAATATCTACAAAATAATAAATAAAACATTCTCGAGAACAGAGGCAGTCTTGGAAAACAAAGCAGTTGTTCAGCTCAAGAAGGTCTGGTTCCCTCAAACTGTCCCCCCACTTGCAGTCCTTGGAAAGCTTTGCTCAGCAGGGGTCCTCCTTTAATCTCCCCCTCCCGGTTTGTTTCTCATGGCAGTCCATCCTGTCCTGGTCCCCTGTTGGTCTGATTTCTCCTGGGAAAGCGTCCTGTATCCTGGTATATGCTCTGTTTGTAAAAGCTTCCTCACACGTTACTTCCATTACTTCTTATATTTTAATTGGCGCTATAGTATGTTTGTGTGTGTGTGTGTGTGTGTGGACAGGTGTGATACTGGTTGCTCAGAGAGGTCCAAGGAATTCTCAGGGTGTTTGTGTGTATGCTCATACACATGGAAAATTAGGGGCGACATTAATGACAGGTGTACCACACATGCATCAATATCGTCACAAAATAACGACACTCATTCTGAGAGGTTTTAATGGAACATTGTTTATTATTGTGGTAGTTTTCAGTGGCGCTTGTTACTAACGTAATCAAAATATTAGAAAGCTCTCCGTATGATAAAGTGCACTTCTACACCGCTGCAAGCTCCTCCAAGCAGAATTATAAACATTATAAAATAACAGTCACCTTTAAATGTGCGTATGTATTCCTCAGCAAAGACAGTCAGGTAGGTATCGCATGAATGAAGACCAGGGTGTTCAAGTGAGAGTCAATATAAAAGTGAGGGACTTGGGAGTACGCCAGTACTTTACGTCTCCTCCGTGAGCACTTTCAGGTCAGGCACACAAGACTGGAAGACCAAACGCCCCACGAAACGCTCCTCAATGTTCATCACAAATCTGACAGTTCCAAGCTGAGCAATATACATCCATTTCACTTTAAAGTGTGCGACCTAAAATACGTACGCTGCAGTGATGCTGTTCATGATCAGTTGCATAATGTCTATGGGCTTGGCAAAAGTTTGTGGATCTGAAACACTGAGCAGTTCTCTGAATCAAAGAAATACTGGTTGCTCTTGTCCTGTTAAGAGCCTGTATGTGGAGGCCGGCATGGTCTTCAAGTGAATCTGCGAGGAGAGTGGGGGGAGGGGAAAAAAACAAATAAAACACTTATTAACAACCCCCGAGAGTGTAACCAATTGTGAGTCTATTTCCTCTCACCTCTCCAACTGCATTTGTCAGGATGTGAATGATCTTGTCGTGTGGCGTGGCAACAACGCTCTGCCCGTTAATTTCGATGATGCGGTGTCCAACTCGGATGCCTCCTCTTTCTGCAATACCACCTCGCATCAGACTGCAGATCTGAGAAAGAAAAGAGTACGTTTCATTTGAAAGATAAATGGATGCAAATAAAAAGCAAGTAGACGCAGCCTGCTTAGAACACATGCTTGTTTGGTGATGTCTGCATAATATCCATCAATTACAGGAGGGTGACTAAATCCCCAGTTCAGATGGCCACAGATGATCAACACACTAATCTCATCTAAGCCAACTGCTGTGTGTAGCATAAGAAAACATGACGTTGACTCACAATGCCATCTTCCACACTGAAACCCAGCTGAAACTTGGGATCTGGTCTTCTGATAATCGCCATTGTGACGGGAGGACAGTGGACGATGCTGAGCTTAACATACTTCTGGCTTTTCAAGTCCTGAGACAAACACAGAATTTGGGTGAAATTTGCCAGTGAAAGAAAATCATTTAGAGTAATCCCTCGTTCATCGAGGTTAATTGGTTCCACGTAGGTGAATGGGATAAGTGAATTCCTGCAAATTAGGATTCCTTACGTATAAATTGAATATTTCTGTCGTTCGAGCACGCGTTTACGGCTTTCTAAATTTGTTTTTTAACATTATTAGAGCCCACTAGACATGAACTAACACCAGATGGTCACAATTTACACTGCACAATATACCGTCGTAGTCGTAGACATAATAGGAGTAAATAAGCCGTTTAAGACATAAATAAGACTTGTGCTGGTGTATGTTGCTATAAATGTGTTCCCTGGGGGAGTCGAGTTGTGGGCGGATGTAACGGATGCCAGCCAGTGAGGCTGTGCAAGTGTACATTGGTAAACCTCACTCCCTCTGCCTTAAGAGCTGCGCTGAACATGCGGTCGACAGTCCGGGCTTTTGGCCGTGTGGTCAGCGCTCTCGCCTCCCATTACGAAGGACCTGTGTTCGAGCCCCAGTGTGGGCGGTGCGAAACAGGGTGGGTTACACGGACAGGAAGTGATGTAGGGGGTTCACAGTTGAGTTTTAGCTCGGCTCGGGTCACTGCAGCTACCGGTCGATCGGGGAGGAAGTGTGGCTCTCATCACTTTGTAGATATCATATGACATCAGTCAGCTGACATTAAGCTGCCCTCCTGATTCGCTGTTGGCAAAGATGAAGTGGCGAACAGACGTATCAGGCTACACACAGAGATGCAGCTTTCATCTTTATTATTCCAATTACAGATGTTAAGATGCCTACATCTATAACAAAAGTTATGTAGAAAAAAAATGCAATGTTTGATGGCTTTGCGAAATGTATTTTCTCAACACTTTTGTTTCTTCGACTATTATTTCATGATTTAATTGTTTAAATGTTACCATTGCTGAAACCTTTTTAATATGTTGTCTTGACTTCAGCTGCATTGTCTTTTGCATAATAATCTTTATTTCTTGTATATCTATAATGTTTGATGGCAAATGCTAACTCAACGTAATGCATGAAGTGTGTGTCTAAAGAAAGCTACGGAGCTATTTTGACTGACATATTACCAGTGCTCAGGTTAGGTACACAACTATTGAGGAATTATGTGTAATTATCTTTATTGTCATAATGAACTGAATTGTCAATTATTGAATGATATCAACTAGTTTGATTACCTGTGAAGGATGAAACAACAAGTCGCATTTTTTTGGTAAAGTGAACGACCGCATGAAAAATTGGATTTTAACAAAAAATCCGAATTGGCCATCATACCCTGCAGTGTGAACATTTAGACATCATTTAGACATTTTTATGCTTAATTTAAGCAAAAAATATGTACATTTTCTTCAATATGTATATAGTTTTTTTTTTTTTTTTTTTTTACTAATAATAGGCCGAATTCAACCAGAAACGGTATCATTTATGAATTAATACTAGAATAGCACTTGGAGAGCGCAGACCTCCGCCAATCGCCATAGTTCCCGCCATATTGTAAATTACACTATAAATATTAGTCCTACATTTATTTTATCAACATATTTAGATTGCTAATGTTAGCATGCTGGCAGTGGTAATATGCTAATGTTAGCATGCTGACACATAGCATAATAGTGGTGTTTATATAAGTGTCTAGCTGTGAAAATGGCAAAAAAATGCTGCTATGCTAATGATAGCATGCTAGCAATGCTAACATGCTAACATTAGCATCCCAACACCAGCATGATAGCACAATGTACCAGGAAGGCTAAATGTCTCAAATGAGTTGAGAATTTTGATTTTGGAACTGTCTGAATCGGCTGAAAAATGTGGAAGTAGTTGGAACTCTTTAGATCAAATGCATTTTGCATTCTGAAAAATGGTAATGTCAAGAAAAGTGGGAATTCTTGGTATGTGGAAAATGGTAGGAATGTCTTTAATTATTAGTTCAAGGCTTTGATTTTAGAACAGCCTGAATCGGTTGAGAATTGTGGAAGTAGCTAGGACTCTTTCGATCAAAGGCATTTTGCGTTGCGGAAGAAAAAATGTGAGAAATTTTGTGCTGTGGCTAATAGCATGAGTATAAATTGCATTCTTGAATAAACATAGTTTAAGACATATGAATACCATACAGCGCAAAACATGCTTACTCGCTGGGAAACAGAACTAAAGTCCACCCAATCAATACAAATGCATCCTCATGCAGCATGAAAACCAAAATGTGAAAATCAGGTCATTATTAGAGCTTTCCATGTATAACTTTTAAAAGTGGAGACCTCCTCTCTTACCCGGATGATGTTCTGGCAGGTGGTGATGGGTAAACCCACCATGCTGGTGCTGTTGACGGACATGATGCGATCGCCAATGCTGAGCTCCCCGCAGCGCTCGGCGGGGCCTCCGTGAAGGAGGTTGGCCACCATCACTGTGGGCAGGATAGAGCCCCAGCCTGACTCCACCACTGCTAAACCCAAAATTTCTCCTGGAGCCTTGGTGATAGCAACCTGATATACAGAATGCAATGATTGTAGTTAGATGCTTTTACAATATATGATGTTGTGTAACTGCACATTTTGTAGGTACAATAATCTATACTGTATGCCTCTAATTCAGGGGTTGGCAAAATATTTGATGCGCGGGTCACATTGTGTTAAAAAAGAGGGCCCATCAATAGATAGGTGGCATCAAACAGAACATACTTGCTCACAGTGCAACGGACAAAAAACACAACCCATTCAAAGCAAGTTCACGCATCACATCAATCAACTACTGTGATAAACAACAACTAAGCGCGAAACATAACACACAACTTAAAACTGTTATTTGCAAACGCCCGCAAGGCATGCTGGGTACTCCAGCTGCAACAACAATATGAACTATGGACAATAAAACACTGGATATCAAGAGTGAACTACTCGTTTACTTCTCTGACAACCTTCTCTACATATGTCGCAATCAAGCAAAAATGCAACAAACACGTAAAAATGTACCACAAGCTGCTCAGCATGCCTTGCAGCAGGAATAATGTGTGTTTTTTTTTGGCATGGGTATTGTGTGATCGTGTGGAGAGATTTGTTTGTATGCCCACGTGGTGCAGCAGAAGAAAGAAGAAGAAAACGCAACACCACCATGCAGACATGTACGCGCTGTACCGTGGTGAAGTTAGTTTCACGTTGGACATTGGATATTCGGCTCTGTAGCTACAGCGGTAGTTCCCTGTCACTGTGCCTAGACTGCTGCGTCATGGTGCGGGGAGCTTGCACAGGAAGTGCCACTCTTCACAGCTGGCTGTTTATACTAGGGGCTGTCAATAAATTACTATTGCACTGAAGAGAGTTTGTTAAAAACAAAAAGTCATACATTCTAAATCACACCACAAACTCATCTATAACCATGTCAAAGGATTCATCCTTCCACGCCCATTTCTTCCAATTTTATATTTTATTGAATGGACTTTTATTGGATTAGGGACCCACAGAGTGACTCACAGAGCCAAACAATATTATTGGTCATGCTGTGTAATAAAAGTAAATTCAGCAATACTTTGGTTGCATTATTTTTAATGATTTAAAGAGCTTTCATAACCATATTCAATTCCATATATTCATGTTTGTAACAAAAGTAAAAAATAAAAAAAGGATCGCTATCAGATCGGCAAGACTTAAAAAAAATCAGATCGGAAGCCAAAAATTGTGGTTCGGGACATCCCTATTATCGGTGTCGGTCTTGAGAAGCAGGAAGTTATCGGTATCTGTCAGCTTGAAAAAAAAACTGTGGTCTCCATATTAACAGTGACAAGTCGTTTTTACACTTATATGGCTTCAATATGTAAAACTGTTTTAAAAAACTTGACGGTCTACTTGATGCTCTTTTTAATTTTGCCGACATTACATATTATTTCAATTTCTATTACTTTTTATGGGGAACAGTTTTTCCAAATCCCATCAAATCCAGAGGTTGACCTGCATTCTGAAACACTGTATTCCTCCACCTCCGAAGTTCCACTCTACTTTCAGGATTCATCTTACACAAATAAACCTTGGGCGGTAAGGGACTAAGAAAAGTTGTCTTCATGAAAAAGACCAGTTTAGCACCAGTAATTACTCTACTTACGTCTCTGATGTTCTGAGAGTCAGAGAAGTGGGCCAGATCTCCATTGTAGAGCTCCTGACTTTCCAGGTAGTCGCTGTACTCGCCAGGCCGCAGATCACTGGCCTTGATACCATTGACCTGAAGGAACTGCTGGTAGGCCACCCCGAATGCCTGGCCAATAGCCTGAGCGATGACCTGAGCCTGCATGGAGACATATCGGGGTGGTGACCAAACACTCACATCTCAGCATTGTAGTCTTCAGGGCAAGAACAAAATGACATTTGTAAAATTGAAAAAATATTAGGTAGTGGGATCAAAAAAACTGGGATGGATACTGGCCGATGAAGAACCTAAAAGCATATATCCGGGGCGTCCAAAGTGTTTTTTTACTGGCTAGCAGCACATTCTAAAAGTCAAAATGAACAAGAAAAAAAAGAAAAGAAAAAATTGAAAAATATTTTGAAAAAAACACGCTCAGATCGAAGTTTGTGCTAATAATACGCTTTGTCACCAATATCACAAAACTGAAACTCATGAGTCAACGTGCGAATGCAGCACAAAATTGTTTCCATCCTAACTCACATCCTCAGAAGAAAAGACGTGGCAGACCATTAAGCACTTCTGAGCCTTGGAGGAGGCGGCAGTGGTTTCTTGCTCTTTACGCTTCCTACGTGCCATCAGGACAACAATGTCGCCAATGTCTGCGATGTATGAAATCATCTGCAAAGCGTGATCCATCATGGCCTCCTGGGTGAACACATGGCACATGGACGTTAACTGTGTGTAAAATAGGGCAGGAACGTCTGGTTATCTCTTCAAAGACGCTAAGCCACTACAATGTAATAGGTTAAAAAGTTAATTAAAGATTTACTTAAATCCAACATTAAATGCCTGTTTTTGGCATATTTGGCAGGAAACATCTACAGAAGATCAAATAATTTGATTAATTGGACAAGATTAATTTGAATGTCACTTTAGGGCATTTTGATGATAGTAAACAGCATTTTCTAACAAATTAGCAGCCTTATTGTATTTCAGGATCAGGTACAATTGCTAATGCATACTTTTTCTAAAGATATAGACAAAAAGATCAAAAATAACCTGTAACACTTAGGGGCACATTTCCCATCCATCCATCTTCTATGCCGCTTATCCTCACTAGGGTCGCGGGTATGCTGGAGCCTATCCCAGCTGACTTCAGCCAAGAGGCGGGGTACACCCTGGACTAGTCGCCAGCCAATCACAGGGCACATACAGACAAACAACCATTCACCCTCACATTCATACCTATGGACAATTTAGAGTCGCCAATTAACCTAACATGCATGTTTTTAGAATGTGGGAGGTAACCAGAGTACCCGGAGAAAACCCACACACGCACGCGGAGAACATGCAAACTCCACACAGAAATGCCTAACAGAGATTCGAACCCGGATCTTCCCGATCTCCTGACTGTGTGGCCAACATGCTAACCACTAGGCCTGAGGTAGATTTTTTAAAAGAAGAAAAAAATTAAATTAAATAAAATGAAAAAAGTAATCATGACAGGTTAAACACTGTTGCAGCATTCTTCCAGAAAATCCCACCTGTGTGTCAGCAGAAATAACTTTAATCCTCTGAGTGGAGATGAACAGATCCACTTCTGTCATAGGTTGGGATTCCCCTTCTGGAGCCTGAAACAAACCAGGATGAATAAGGCCCTGTCCACACCGAAACATACCTGGGATTTTATTTTTAAAAATGTATGCGGGTTGAAAAAGATTCGTGGCCACACGGTGACAGATTAGTAAATAGTCGCATCCAGGCGGGAATGGCTCACTGGTTGCAAACGATGTAATATACAAGACAAACCTATGTGTGGCGCTGCAAACAGACACGCAGATGCAACCACATGACACATATACACTCAACTAAATTCTAAAAACAACACTTTTGTTTTTGCTCCCTTTTTTTATGAGATGAACTCAAAGATCTAAAACTTTTTCCACATACACAATGTCACCATTTCTCTCAAATATTGTTCACAAATCTGTGATAGTGAGCACTTCTCCTTTGCTGAGATAATCCCTCACACGTCACAGGTGTGCCACATCAAGGTGCTGATTAGACACCATGATTAGTGCACAGGTGTGCCTTAGACTGCCCACAATAAAAGGCCACTCTGAAATGTGCAGTTTTGTTTTTGGGGGGCACGGACGGACAGACAGACAAACAAACAGACAGACAGAGTCATTGTGTGCCAATTGCACACGCCCTCAAATCTTGCGACATCTGTGATAAAACTTCACATTTCCGAGTGGCCGTTTATTGCACTAATCATGGTGTCTAATCAGCATCTTGATGTGGCACACCTGTGAGGTGGGATGGATTATCTCAGCAAAGGAGAAGTGCTCACTATCACAGATTTCGACAGCTTTGTGAACAATATTTGAGAGAAATGGTGATATTGTGTATCTGGAAAAAATTTTGATCTTTGAGTTCATCTCATAAAAAATGGAGGCAAAAACAAAAGTGTTGCGTTTATATTTTTGTTCATCTAGACAAAGTGGAATGACTTCTACGAGTGATTTTGAAGTAAGACAACAAAATATCAGGAGAATGTCAACTGGGGTGAGTAATGTCCGTCAAAATATTCATATGTTATGCTGGCTTGTTGTCAAAGCTCTCTTCTGGTCACATGACGGTGACGGGTCGGTGATGCCATCGTTTTCTTAAAAACAGCAGTTTTCCGAGTCTACATGGAAACGACAAGCCTGCGTTTTGAGATTTTTCCCACTCTGGAAGCCGTTTTCAAAGAATACACTTTCAGGGCACTCAGAAAGCCATTTCTTTGTGGATCAAAGGCTGAATTGATCAAATACTTTGCCATTTTGACCTGAAAACGTTTCCGTGACAGCTCCTACTGTAAATCAAATGAGCGGAACTGCTCAAAGCGTCCACAGTAAGGGTTGTCAGTGGAGTTTACCTTAATTCGGTCTACTGCCTCCTGAGCCTGGGCCATGCGGGCATTGGTAGATGGGTTCCTCTCTGATTTGATCTGGGTGGAGCCCAGGTACTTGGCACCAAATATGACTCCATCTAAGAGATCTTCAGGGTCACAAGGACCAGGTACTGGAAGATAAAGGTACAATAACATGCATCATATCTGACCTTCTGTCTCTCAATCAGAAAAATAAAGTAAGACTTACCATCTTTATATGAAGGATGATCGTCAGCATTCTGTATGACCACAAAATCAGATATCAGTCACATTTTTTTTTTTTTTTTTTTTAAGAGTATTTCTGATTAGGTTTTGCCACAGCCAATTCTGACACTGATGATCTCATGTCACGTAGTAAAATTAAGTAAAAAGCCCAAGAAGAAGGAGGCTGCATTCCTTTAGCCACTCTAACTTCAAATATACAGTAGATGACATCAGACACAATCTCCTCTTTAGACTAAAAATGTGAAGGGCACATTACTTCCAGCAGTTTGAAACATACTTTCAATGAAGAATATAGCCTTTGCAAAAAATACAGCTAACAAGCATTCAATATATCACATATTCTCAGAACGTGCGGACTAAAAACCTGACAAGGGAGGCAAAATTTAAAGTTGAGGTGCGCTCAAAACATGCTTGTTTTTTGCAGCGCTCAATCACCGCCAAGTCATAAAAAACATGTAGTCTTACAATGTTAAGTTCATAGAAAATGGTGGAAAATAAAAACTTGCACTGGCCAGACATTCATGTCTGTGATAACAATGGCGATGATTGGACACAACATTATTTTTAGATATGGACACAAAATTAACTTAACAGTTTATTCAAGTGGAGTCATTTGGCCCCATAACAATAACCTAGCTTCTTGCTTCACGGGCACTGTTTTAATGTGTAATTAATTCATTAATGTAATTAACGCGTGTGATGGAGGTGGCCACAAAAGGTAATGATTCTTATTAGATTTTCAAAGTTCCTGTACTTGGCCAATATCATTTGTGCAGCAGAAATTGTGTGGATTTTGCCAACAGCACATCAACAATGAGTTCCACTGCAAATCATTTTACAGGATGCAGTTTCAGTTCATATCAGAGACACTCAATAAAAGCATCATACTCCTCAGATTTTTGTGCCCCCCCCCCCCCCCCAATATCATCAAATTAAATCATCAAACAAGAAAAGCCCAAACATTAGCCATGATTCATTTTCACCTGCGAGAAAAATGTAATTACAACCATCAAATTTTCACTTCACATGCGACTAACAATTTCAAGATATACATAGAATAGAAGATCCTTGGAAAAATGTCTGCAGGTTGGGAGAACATGTCATACACTTGTTTTTCTTCAGTTGTTTAGGCAATTATAATATGCTTTTTTAAAATAATCATAATTAAGTGTACCGACCTCTGCACTTTCTGCTGCAGTAGCTTCCTCCCCCGGAGCGTCTTCCCCCTGTTTCAGCCACACCGGCTCGGGAAAGTCTTCATCAGGCAGTGAGGTGACAGAGTCGTCCTCATGCCGCTGCTGTTGACCATTCCCATAATGTCCCCAGAACCTCTGGACGTCCTCCTGGTTGTAGGATACGGAAACAACAGCGTCCACCTCCCCAGTGTGGGGGAGGCAGCTGGGATGGGGTGAAGCATTGATGGCAGTGCACTGCAGCAGTCCCAGCACGTCTCTCTGGTGGCTTTCGGAAAACAATAGCCCCGTGGTTTCATTGCTGTCGTCTCTTAAGGGTGATACAGAGGAACATGTCTCAAGATCGGAGAGACCGGAGTGCTGCTGCTGATCAAAGCAAGGTGATGTTCTGGGCCGAGGATGATGCTCTTCCCCGATCAGCTGAAGTTGGCTGAGCAGGGCTTGGATACGAGTGTGGTCTTCATCGCCTTGTCGTCGGTTAACAGCGTCATCCTCCAGATCTGTACATGTTGTCTCATGGTGGGCATCTCCATCTTCCTCAACGTCACCCACTTCCAGCTCATGCACCTGGTTTGAAGGTGCATTCAGCTCCTGCTGGTTGTTGTCAGGTGAGACCACAGTGCAATTCGCATGCATGCCACCTGAGCTCGCCTCTTCAACATCGCCAGGAGCAGCGAAGAAGCTGGAGTCCTCTGGCTCTTCTGTAGAGCCTGCCTCAGTGGAAGAGTCTGACTTCCAGTCTAAAGGAGGAGGCTCTATCGGGTTGTAGACATCCAAACTCTCCACCTGGGAATCTGCAGCCACCTCACATTTGAGCTCTGCATTCCCGGGCTCTCCATCAACAGAGGTCAATCGTTGGATGTTTGATATTGCAGGAGCTGACACATCTGCAGAGCTGTGGCCAATATCCATTTTTAGACCGAGCCTGTTGAAGTAAAAAAGGGGAACACTGAGAAATTTGGACCGTAAATGATTTTTTTTCCAATGATAAATATCTGCATAGCTTTTAGTAAAACATGGCCCATGCCCATCAAGATAAGCAGCACAAAGTACATTGACAACCACCAAAGAACTGCATCAACATCTAATAAATCACAACTAACTGGGTTTCCGTTGCATATATTTGCATTTAGCCTTCAAATGCGTTCTACCGTGCCAATCAAAGTCCAAAACAACGGAGTTCAAACGCCTCAATTTAGCGATTCGATTCTTAGATGTCAATGCACTAGAAGAAAATATACAGTACTCATTGTACAGAATCACAGTAACTAGAGATACATTGTAGAACCACGACTGACGCTAATGACAGGGAGAACTTGAACTAAGAAACACAGTGAGCTATATGGTTAGCATTGAGTTTACAGGAGACTTTAAATGGGCGCTACAGACAAACAACTATTTTAACTGTACAACGAAAACCACAGTAAACATATTGGGAAGCTATGACCTGATATTTCGTGTCGGTCTGACTTTCCTTTGTGCTCACACGGATGTTCCTTAAGGTGCCACGAATTGATGTCTGCCGAGGTCTTATCCAAAAAGGAATTTTATTCGTCATACTAACAACGGAATTGCCATGAAATATGATAGTTTCACGCCATTCGATGGTCGACCGCTAAAGCACAAAGCCTTTCACAATGTTTCTCTCTTTAGCACACTACTCGTCTGTATTATTTGTTGGCTGTAGCATAAAATATGGGTGCATTCGAGTATTGTATTTTCCCTATGGCCCACCCACGAGAAAGCTTCGTAAACCAAATAGCAGCTTGTTAATACAATTAAATGGAATACTATGTATTTAACTCACTCATTGTAGTAGCTAGGGGCTAAATATTTTTTTATGCTCCATTTTTGCGAGGGTAGTCACTTGTTAAGTTGATCAATTCGAGACTCCATGAACGCAACAGTCACTAAATAGCCTCGTCACCAGCGAGGATCAGCCCTGCTTAGTCGAGCAGGGACACATCGATCTACCCTGAAAATTATTTTAGTAGAATGAGCTGTTTACTTCCCCCTTTCATTACCAAATATCTGACATCCGGTTTGCTCAATACTATTTTGCTGACGACCCATAGGCCAAACAACTAATAATGGAATACGGAGCTAACTGTTGTTTAAATGTATTTCTTTTCTTCCCTAAAAACAGAAATGCTGTTTTAGCCACTGGACGTTTGAATCCCTGTTTCTCTGCTCAATTTTGTACCATCTGCAATTTCAGCAAAAAAAAATTTAGACATACTTTATTAAACCTAAGAGAAACTCACACTTGATAAAATACAGATACAATAAAAGGCATGCAAGTGAAACGCGATAAAAATAACAAACTAACACAAAATGGAAAGGACACGCCTCGAGGGGCCAGCACTGCCCCACCGCCATAGTGGTCATGCTGGAGGATGTTGCAGGTGTGCAGGAACGTGACACAAGAGGTGACAAAAGCAAAATAACCTGAGAGAGGCAGTAAAGGCATATTGCACAGAAAGTGAGGTATGAATAATTACAGTGTTAAAAGGGTGTTTCTAGAATTCAACCTTCTAAAAGCTGCTGGAGTCAAGAATTTGCTGAGCAGCGGCATATGTGATATATCTTCTCTGGCACATTCAACTAACTATACGACACATCTGGCCTCTCCAGAGCACCACATTTATCTGAGTGCAGGCTGCAAACAACTTACAGAAGCAATACAAAAATTGAAAAAAAAAAAAAAAAGACGTGCAAATGCATATACATTTTGGAACTAGTCTATTTTTAACAAATCTATACAAAGAAACATATTTTACTCTGTCACATCACATTGTGTGCTGGGAGAAGTCGGTCGTTTTGTCAGTGGCGGTTACGTTGTTGTTGCCATTCTCATCTGAGATGGAATCAGATGGAATCAACCCAACCTGTCCCCCACACGCATCAAACCATGCTATTATCATTTTCTCATGCTTCAGTAAATTCAAAACCTCATTTACTGTTGCCCTTCTTGCCAGTACATTGGTGTTTTTCAGCTTGTTGTAAACGAGAGAATGTTTTGTCACACACACCGCACGTGAACGGTTTGCCACCTTCGTGTGTTCTCAAGTGTGTCATTAAATGTTCCTTTTGAGAAAAACTTGCAGCACAAGCTGAGCAGGAAAATGGTTTTTCTCCAGTGTGTGTTCTTAAGTGTTTCATTAAATTGGACTTCAGAATGAACCCTTTAGCACAAACTGAGCAAGTAAAGGGCTTTTCTTCAGTATGTGTTCGCTTGTGGTTTGTTAAACCAGTCTGGGATGTGAATCTATGATTACAAACTGAACATGAATATGGTTTTTCTCCAGTGTGTGTCCTCATGTGTGCTTTCAAAAGGTATTTAAAAAAATGTCCTTTCCCACAAACTGTGCAGGAAAAAGGTTTTTCTTCTGAATGTTTTCTCATGTGTGCTTTTAGAAGACAATCCTTAAGAAATGATTTGCCGCAAACTGAACACAAGAATGTTTTTTCCATAGCGTGTACTCTCAAATGTGAGGTGATGTTCCTCCTCTCTGAGGATGTTTTACCACAAAATACACATGCAAATGTTTTTTCTCCAGTGGCTGTTGTGTGTGTTGTCATGTGTGTATTAAAGTGTTTTTGCAAGTGTCCCATTAGTTGGAATCTTTCACTACAAACAACACAGGCAATTTTAAAATGGTTAGCAACACCTTGAGAAGCTCTTTTGCTCTTGGGATGTTCTTGAGCTCCATCAGTGTCTTCTCTCTCAGAAGAGTCTGACCCCGTGTCATCATCAGCTTGGGAATGTGGACTCAAATGGCCGTTTGCCTCTGATCCCCACAACTGGTCTTTACGAGCTTTTGTTGTTAAGCTGTAAATTGACACCTCTGCCATCCTGGTCTGCTCACTTTTACTGGGATGAAGTTGTGAATACTCAACTTTAGCCTCCTTTAGTCCTTTTGCTCGTTTATCCTTTTCTTCTTTAATGTGAGGGGGCTTTGGCTCCGTCTGCTCCACACCTATAGTCCTCTCCTGCTGGCCATCAGGAACCTCTTTTTTAATTGGCCGCTGCTGGTGGACATCTACAAGACAAAAACATTGATGACCTCGTTCCCATGTGCAGGTCATATGTTCAGTGATGAAGATATGTTCATGATCTGTTAAGTTGGTGGTTTGACGCTCTACTCCAGGAGTGTCAAACTCAATCGCACAGGGGGCCAAAACTCAAAGCTTACTTTAGGTTGTGGGCCGCAATGGGCATTGCCTCCCACCCCACCCCCGAACTTTGTATCTTTCTTATTATTTATCCTTGTATATTTGTGCAAACTGAAAGTATTAAAAAGTTTAAAAAGTTCTTGTCCTTTTAACCAACAAAACTGGTGAATGAAGCCCACTCAAATGCATGACCAGTGGACACACACACATGCTTGTTTGAAGTTGCCAACATGACAAGGTGTGTCCCAATAAAGCAGGCTGAAAAGAGAGTTTGTACGGTCAGAATTCGAGAAAATGTTACACATTTCCCAGCATGCTTTGCTGTAGTTAAAATGATCACTTTTAACTGTCTTGAAAAGGTGTTTTTTGTACAGACAGGGAATAATAGTTAAAGTGCAGGCGTTTATAGCTGTGTACAGTTAAATTATTATAACTTTTGGTCTGAATCTGGCACCCTAATTAAGAATAGTTACGAATTTCATGCTTTATAGTTTGTTTCCACTTTTAAAATTAAAATACTCAGGAGTAATTTAAGCACTTGGTTTGATAAGGTCCATGAGGAAGGCCAACTCAATGCTATTTTCCAAACAGTTCCGCGGGCCGGATTTGGCCCCCGGGCCTGAGTTTGACACATGTGCTCTACTCGGACTGTGATGAAGCTGTAAATACCAATATTCACCTTCAACATTCTTCACATGCATCAATGACAGGTTGGTGACGGCAGCCTTCTCCATTCTTTGAAGCTGATGTCCCTTCTGATTGGATCAGATTGGTTCTTCTCTTCTTCAGTGTGTGGCTGGATGCAAGAGAACACAAACAAATTACACAGCATGCACAATGAGACACATCATATTTTTTATGCATCATAATTTGGCCTGCCAGATAATCAAAAAATCGATTACTGAAATGGAAAAAAAATTGAGTGTTTGATTATCGGATGTCTCAAAAATAGGGTCACCAAAAAAGGTGGTCGGGTCCAACACTTGCAAATATTAATTAAGATCAATGTTCGCAATTTTTAAAAAGTCAAATGGCACAAAACAAGCAAACATTGCAATCCCCGCACTGTGTGTCTGTATGAGAGAGTACTGGGGATTCCCTTTAAAATGAGGCTTTATTGCTGTTTCCATGTACTGTAATCCCTTGTTTATCGCGGTTAATTGGTTCCGGACCCAACCATGATAAGTCCATATCCGTACTTATTTATTTGATTTTGTATTTATTTATTTATTTTAGTAGTATTTCGTATTTATAAACTGAATATTTTCATATTTAGAGCACAGAAAATCAGTTTACTACCTTCTATTCGAGGCCTCTAGACATTAAATAACACTCCTATAGTCACCTCTACCCTTGTAATAATACCCCAATATAATTCACAAAATCAGAGTAATTATGCCATTTAAGACATAAGACTTATGCTCGTGTGTTCCTATAAATGTGCTCCCTTAGGGGCCTGTGGGGTTCAAAGTTGAGTTTTAACATTGCATGGGCAAAAGTACCCCACGTTTTTATAAGAGATTATTGTGCCTGTTGTGAGATAATTCAAACCTACAATAAAAGCCTGTTATGTCAAACAAGTCTGATTCTAGAGCCGAGGTGTCAAACTCGTGCCATGGAGGGCTGAGACACTGCAGGTTTTCTTTCTAGCCAGTCACTCAAGCAGGTGATTTTAATGATCAACACCTTCAGTTTGAGGGAAGGAGCTCATCAATTAAATCACCTGCTGAAGAAACTGGTTGGAGAGAAAACCTGCAGCGTCTCGGCCCTCCAGGGCACGAGTTTGACACGTGTGTTCTAGAGTGTCTCACCAAAAATTACATTAACACTACTGACACCTAGTGACCAGTGCAGAATACTACATTTCATCAACATCTATGAATGTGTCTTGAGTGCCATATATAATTTATTTGTATTTTAGTTAGTTAATGTAGCCATTTTTATGCTTGCACATTTAAGCAAATATGTAACATTTGCTTAAATATGCAAATGTTCTTTACAACTTTCCATTTGCTGTGTTGAATTTCATTGAGTTCATGTAAGTAATAAGATACAGAGTTCTGCGTTGTTGAATCACTCACAATTGATGATTGTTGTAGATCACCGCTTGTCTTACGTCTATCGTATAATAATTGGGAACGACAGCATATCTCGCGACAAAAAGGTATGTAACTTCCTTCATGCTCAAGTCAGGGAAGTGAGTTGACAATCAAATCAAATGTCTTTTGGTGGTTTATCCTATTTGATTATATTTAGGCATTACATTTTATTACTCATCTCAATTCAATCTCAATCTCGGAACATTCCTTCACAAAACAGCAAGTGGAAATCGCGCGAAAAACGTGAGACGGACATCAATAAATGGAAGATCGACTCTCTTAAGTTTTGCCAAATACACTTATACAATGTGTTGTACAAGCCTCACCACAACACTTTGCAAGAAATCGCCACTTACCAGATAAACTTCTTCTGTTTGATTTCCCGCGGAATGATGTAGGCGCACAGTTTAGCGCCCCGCGTAGAGATGGTCAAGTATTGACCAAAACTCTCGAGTTTTGGTATGCGTCGTTAACTCGTTCACTTACCCTGCTCGCGCTTCATAAATATAACACGACATGAATTGTGCAACTGTTACTCTAACTGCACTTGTAGAAATGTATTATTTAACCCTGTGGAAAAAGCAACAGCTCTGCCGCTTGCAACAAAGCAACGCCACTTCCTGTTCCGCTCCCTCATCAAATCAACGCTACTTCCTGTCTGCTCCCGTTCCCTCTTCTTCTTCTTCTTCTGGTGTGAATTACCGCCACCTTCCGGGGGGTTGCGGGTTGAAAAAATTCGCGTCCACACTGTGCAACTACACCCGCTGTCATTATTTCAATATTTGTGATCATTCATTTCAATCATTGTGGATAAATGACATTAGATGACGTTGCAATTATTGATTTACAGTCTCCCAGACACTATATACCACATACATATATCACATGTGTCAAACTCGTGCCAGAGAGACGCTGCATGTTTTCTCTCCAACCAATTTCTTCAGCAGGTGATTTAATTGATGAGCTCCTTCCCTCAAACTGAAGGTGTTGATCATTAAAATCACCTGCTTTAGTGACTGGCTGGAAAGAAAACCTGCAGTGTCTCGGCCCTTCATGGCACGAGTTTGACACCCCTGCTTATACTTAAAAAATACACATTCCACATAAATATAAACACACATCTCCAACATACGAGTTATACAGTCTGATGGAGTTATATTAAGACAATTTCACTCACATATGCAGTCAATTTCACCAACAATTTACAATTTAAACGGATTCATAAACAGAGTGCGACTGCGTTTTCGGAGATGTTCATCGTGCTGGTTAATGTGGATGTGTACTACATTACCCAGAAGGCTTAGCGCTGGACAGGAAACCGAAAATGTACACGCTATTGAAGCTACGAGTAATGACGTGCTAATCAAGCAAAAAAGAGTTCGTAGATATTACTGTACACCGCCGTTCCTAATTGGTTGAACAAACAACAAACCTAATTTTAATTAACTATTTGAATTTTAATTATGGTTTCAGGGGAGCATTGAGTGTGTAGTGTACTTCTTACGCACAAAGTAATACTTCCAATACTCTCTCCAATACTTTGCCACGTTTTCTCTCATTGTTTTATGACTGTGGCGGCGTTGCCTTTCTTTTTTATTTGCTCTCTTGCCTCCTCGTAAGGCACGATGAGGATTTACGCTTCCGTCGGAGTACGCCGCTCTCGTTGCCATGGTGAATCGGTGACTCTGTGATCGATAACGTGGTCTATTTAAGGAAGCCACGTACGCGCACGAATCCGGGATTGGCTGCATCTGGCTATTGATCAATGTCTGCACATCCTGGATCCTATATTTTTACTGGATGATGACATTTAAATGTACCAGTGTGGTCTCTCTGCATGACCCGTAGCCCCGCCTCCACAGCAGCAGCCATCAGCTGCTAGCAATGGACACCACTACTTTGACGTCTGCAAGGTGGGGGTCAGGACCGCCCCTGACCAAATTGGTGCCCAAAGCAGAATTTTATTCACCTGCGGGTGACTCATTTCAACTGGTGTTGAGGAGATTCACCTGGTCACTCAGCAGCATCAGCAGGGTGCCACACTCAACAGCGTGACTGCTGGTGTGGATGTTGGGAGATGCTTGTAGAAGGTCATGGGTCAGAAGAACCAATAAAAGTGTTTTCAAAGTTATTGTGCAGGAATAATTCTAACTTTTTAGTCATCAGCATCTTGTCAAAAATGTGTGAATGTCCACAACAGTAATTTGGAATGCTCAGGAAAGGAGTTTATTGCAGAATTCAGCAAGGGCAGTATAAAAATACAAAACCACACAAAGCAGCTGTAATAGTAACAGTCAAATACATCATAAAATTTGCTAATTGCTGCTAGTACATTTTTCAATCATTTTTATCTCCTCACACACTCTTTTTTTCATCAAAATTTTGCCCCCCTTATCACTCAACATCTATGCCAAGGGTTTTGAAGGTGAATTGGTAGGTGGTGACTAGTAGTAATTAGCAAAAATAGTCAAACATGTAGTAATAACAGCTAATTGTAATGAAAACAAATGTAGGGCAAAACTAAGGATAACGGCTTGAGGAAAGAAATGGTTTATCGGGAGTTCAAATGTTGAAAGAAAAGGGGGAAAATTTATTTTGGCTGCAGCCTATCCCTCACCTGATGTTGCTCTCCTGGGTCCTTTTTACAATCACATTGCTTCATACTTTCTTGTCACTTACACACACATCTTCTTGGAACATGGAACTCTTTACATCACACGTGTCAAACTGGTGCCCTGGAGGGCCGAGACGCTGCAGATTTTCTCTCCAACCAGTTTCTTCAGCAGGTGATTTAATTGATGAGCTCCTTCCCTCAAACTGAAGGTGTTGATCATTAAAATCACCTGCTTTAGTGACTGGCTGGAAAGAAAACCTGCAGTGTCACGGCCCTCCATGGCATGAGTTTGACACCCCTGCTTTACATGAAAAAAGATCATACATTCAGCTGATATCAATGATAAGATACATAAGTATAACACTTTTGCAGATATATATGTGTGTGGATTTGCTTAGCATTTCTGCACGTAAAAAGCAAGACAAAGGTCAGTGTTAAAATTGACGAAAGGAAGAAGGTTAGACTCAGCAGTGTCCCACAGTGCCACACCAGGTGGAGTCCTGTGGACACGCTGACAGTGGCTAGCAGTCGTGCTCGCCAGAATGCTTGCAGGGTCAAGGGTCAATCTCCTTGGGCACGATGGACAGATTGACATCTTCGTTTCCCCGCTTCACGACCACACGAAGCGTGTCGTCTCGCATCATGGCGGCATCGACGTCGCTGGCGGACTTCACAGGCTTGCCATTGACGGCGACGATGACATCACGGTACCGCAGGCCGGCGCTGTGATGCAAACAGAAGAAACACAATTAATACAAACACACTCTCATGTGGCGTCAGTGTGTGTGTGTGTGTGTGTGTGAGTCTGGTTGCAAGTACTTACGCCTCGGCAGGAGTCCCCCCGAAGATGTGGACGATGTAAGCGCCAGAGGTGACGTCTGGGAAGTCCTTCAGTCTGTCCTTCAGCTCCGCAGCCAACCTGAAGGCATAACAATCCCCTCATCATCATCATGGACTTTTGCTGACTAAGGCAGCCATATTGCTACCATGTGAGAATTAATATAATACTGTACGGGTGGGCTAAATCAACACAACCAACATTCCTCTTCAAGGTCGCCATTCGGCAGCAGAGGTCACATACTGTCATGTTTGTGTGTGTGACACTCACGCTGGTGTGAGGCTCATCATCTTCATGCCGATGTACTTCTTGTTGCCGTTTCCCCCTGCTCAAAACAACACAAACGTTCATCCTCATGTTGACCTCACGTTGACCTAAAGGTGAACGTCACACCGACCTGTGGCGTGGGCCAGGAGTTCACTGATCTTGAACGAAGGGATGGCACCGTCCGAAGAGGGCACCACCCGTCGAGTGTTGATGCCGACGACTTGTCCGTCCTGCAGGACAAAAACACCCTCATGGGTTAAAGTGAAGGATGGCAGCATACATTCAGATGAGTTTGGTGTGGAGGAGCTGAGCTGACAGACAGAAGACATCACTCACCAGGTTTACAAGAGGACCTCCTGAGTTGCTGGGCTGTCAGGAAACAACAAATGGAGAACAAAATCAAGATGGATTTCAAACTTTAACTAAATTCAAAGTCATCATCGGGACCAGCATCAGAACCCGAGAAACACCAAACACTCCAAAACAAGCAGGCATCACGTGACTCACATCCATGACGATGTCCGTCTTGATGTAGAGTATGTCCGAGTTCTGGAGGTCCATCTCCTTGGCCTCCCCCTTGACAATGCCGGTGACCACATTGAGCTGGTGCGGGGACTTTCTGCCGATGGCCACCACAAACTCTCCAAACCGAAGGTCCGTCATGTGGTCGATGACAAGAAAGGGCAGACTGGTCTGTGATGACAAGAAAAGGTAGTGCTTAGCATGCTAGCTGGAGCGTTAGCATGGACTTAGCACACAAGCTATGTCTGTAAGCAGTGGTGGCATACGAACAAGCCATTTTCAGGCTGCATGTCCTTTTTTATTGGCCGTCTGTGTATAAAATAAATAAATCCATTATTCCAAACTTGTCACTCACGGCTGTGTTGATCTTGATGAGAGCGATGTCGGACGCCTCATCCACGAGTTTGACCTTTGCGTCAAACACAGCGCCACCCTTCAGCTCCACCTGCAGACAAAGCTCTTTCTGTCACATGATCAGGTACCACCTATGCTCTTTCCATTGGACATACCTTTATTTGATCCTCATTGACCACCGTGTGGGCCTTGGTAACGATGAGTCCATCCTCTGACACGATGAAGCCAGAGGTGCTGGTGACAGTGACTTCCTGCTCGGGGTTAGGAGGGCTGTAAGGAAAGAGGGCATCTGAGTGAAGGTGACTATTGTCATACACGGTACTGTTGTGTTATTAAGTTCTTCATACTTGTGGTAGAGTTTGATGTGCACGACGGAGGGTGTGACCTTCTCCAACGTGTCATTGAGGAAGGTGTAGTTGGAGCAATTTGCCATGACGTGGTTGAAGACATTTGGCACTGGGCCTGGCGCTGGAATTGGCACTGGGCCTGGCACTGGAATTGGCACTGGGCCTGGCACTGGAATTGGCACCGGGACTGGTGCCGGGACTTGTGCCGGGACTTGTGCCGGGACTTGTGCCAGGACTTGTGCCAGGACTTGTGTTGGAACTGGTGCTGGGACTGGTGCTGATTTTGGACGCGACAGTTCCCAAATTCCGATGCCAGCACCGATGCCAGCTCCAAAGGAACCTGAGCACATTTCAATTTTAGCATGTTGCCACAATAACAGGGTTGTCGAGGGTCAAAGTTCACAGTAGTCAAAGGTCTACTTTAGCATGTCTTCATCTGTGCATATGCTAACATCTTGTGGCAGCACACATGACATGAAGTCACTCACTCACCAAGGTAAGGCAACAAAGGCCACAACCACAATAAAGGCAGCATGTCTTGAAGCCAACGAACGAGCCTGACTGATGTACTGTGTTACGGCAAAATGGTCCTGAAAATAAAAACCACATGACATCACTAATAATTATCAAAGCTTACAAAGATTTTTACGACTTTAATACACGTCTTTAACAACTCGATACGACTATAAATTACTACAATGATATAATTTAGCTGATGTCCGGCACCTCAACAGCAATATTAATGCATTCTAAGTCATTAATGTACCAGACAGGTTATAAGTCTGTGTCTTTAGGTTGTAGAGGGGCGTGGGCACATGGGCACAGGTGGGTGTGCGTGCTTACGCACACGGAAGCTAGGGGAGGAGAGAGCAAAGGCTGGGAGGCCGTAATTTTTTTCCAACATATTTTGTTACACATTTCCATTTTCGTTATTTACATTCACGTGCAAAATATGGTCTGATCACTCTCTACTATTATAATAAACCTGCACCGAACCAAATCCTGTTCAGTGTCTATTTAAAAATATATGTATTAATAAATAAAAACATGCACACACACACGCAACACATTTGACCATTTCTGTAGCAGCCGCACAGCGCCACCAGGGTACCGTGACAGACTTTGTGACACATTTACATTCTCGTTATTTACATTCGCATTGTCATGTTCCTTACACCACCTGCAGCCATCAATTTCACGTGCAAAATAGGGTCTGATCACTATCTACCATTATAATAAACCTGCACCAAGCCAAATCCTGTTCAGCGTCTCTGTACAAACGCGTCATCAAGACGGAGGACCCATTCCGACCCTCTCAGCGGCAAAAGTAAAAGGGGGCCACAACAATCATTATAGGTAAGCATTAGCAATGAATAACAGATGAATAATTAAGTCATGCATACGTTCAACATGGAGTATAATCATTGTGTGTGTGTGTGCGTGTGTGTGTGTGTGTGTGTGCGTGTGTAAGCGACTTCTGCACCAAGACAAACACCCAGCAGCAGAGTGACAAAAGAGGGACAAGTATAAATAAAACAAAAAAGATGAGCCCCGCTAGCCAAGCCACGTTAAGTCAAATCAATTTACAAATAAATATATGAATAAATAAAAACATGTCCACACACAACACATTTGACCATTTACGTAGCAGCCGTACAGGCTATACTACCGTTAGGACAATTCCAATTCAATAGACAATTCAATAGAAATCTTATGACAACAATTTCATGGGCCCCATAATTCCTGGCAGCTCCCTTAGTAACAGCAATTCAATTATCAATATACTTACTGGAGTTAGCTGATATGGCGCCCTCTAGGATCTTGTCAGCCTCAAGTTCAGAAAGGTGAGCGGATACATTGTGCTCGCTGACGGCCTCCTCTTATGGCAGTCTTTGGTGACGTCATCATCACGCGATTTCTCCTGAAGTCATGGTGTTTGCGTCCTTCTTATTGTCAGCATTTTCTGAGAATCATGACTAAGCTCTTTGCGCTTTATTAAAAAAATGTTTGTCCGGTAGCTCGCAACAATTGTTGCAAGCATGCATTTGCAAATGAGCAGGTGTGAGGTGATATCTGGCTTCATGTCACCATGGAATGAAACTTTCCATTAGGTCGGGGTTGTCCAAACTTTTTCCACCGAGGGCCACACACTGAAAATGAAAGGATGCGGGGCCTCGTGGACATTAAAGCACACGTAGATATGCTAAGCTAAGAAGTTCTATATATTTCAAGAAAAAAGTGCACCTCAGCTTTGTGTTATTAGTATGAAGTTTGGTCTTTGGTCTTCTTTTCCCAGTTTTGCTGTTGTTTTTATTATTTTACAAATATTTCAACATTCTTGTCAAATAATCTTTGCAAATTTTCTTCTTGTGATATTATGACTTTATTCTCATAATATTATAACTTCTGGTGACCAGTCCAGAGTGTACCCTAAGTCAGCTGGGATAGGCTCCAGCATACCCCTGCTTTTTCTGCTTAGTAGTACCGTACAGTACAGTAGTACAGCACAGTGATACAGGAGTATAGTACAGTACTACAATACACTACTACAGTACAGTGGTACAATACAGTCATACAATACACTACTATAGTACAGGAGTACAATACAGTAGTACAGTACAGTAGTACAATACAGTAACACAGTAGTACAATACAGTAGTACAGGACACTAGTACAGGACACTAGTACAGGACAGTAATACAGTACAGTAGTACAGTACAGTAGTACAGTAGTACAATGCCAGGAAGCCTGGACTTTTTACTGAGACTGCTGCCCCCATGACCGGGATCCGGATAAGAAAGTGAAGAAAATGGATGGATGGATGGATGGATGATTCTGAACTGCTCCAGATGATGTCGTAGTGTAGTGGTTTGGACTTGTCTGAACCCCTAACACTGAGCCGTTCTGTTTACGCTTGTTACATTCGTCCGAGTGTCAAATTTTCAAGTTGTGTACCCTGATCGAGTTAGGCTATACTAGTGTATTTTGTCATGTAATGTGCATGTTTTACTCTCCAATGGATTAAACGATGACATTTATGATTGATTAGGTTAGATGTTGAAAATGTACTAATGCAGTGTTATCTACTTTGACATTCGTTAGATAGCTGCATGCAAGTGAAATCCACGCTACGATAATTTGTCACTCACACAGCTCGTACAACGGGACGCACAACTCGAATAATGGAAATCACCTGATATAGATAAAGTGCTAACTGGGTTCCTTGTCCTATCAATGGTACCATCACAACCTGGCAGGTATGTGTAGTGTTAAGAGGTTACCTGCTACGTGTGGTTCAAACTTACATAAAGGGAACCCCTGCTGTAATGCCACGCCTTGTTCTATCACGTTTTTAGATATATTATTTATGGTTTGTATAATTGTGACGTGATAGTCACACTCAAGGCCCAGGTACCAAAGCCACAGCCTGCCACTGATGAATATGCAGTACATGTACTGTATGTTAGTGCATAACTACAACCAATGCTGGTTAGATTAAATGGAATTTTGGTCAAATAAAAAATTACCATTATATTTCCCCCTTTCGATCATGAAACAGGATGAAAACCGAAAGGTCTGACCCGGTCAGCACAAAGAAACGCCCTGATTACGGCAGGCTCAGCAACATATTTGTTGATAAGGGCCCACACGAAGGTCAACAGAAAAATACAATATAGTAATATTTAGTATTTAGTTTACAATGTTGCTCTGTGTTGATAGAACATCTGCCATGAAGGACAAATTAAGCTGACGTTGACTTTCTGTAGGAGCTAAAGTATTGGGACACAGCTCATCTTAATGTGAATCTTCATTGAGCACTTCCAACTTTGTGGAAACACTTTGGGGAAGATTTTCAGTTTTTTTCTGTTCTCAGTCAAGGCGTACTTGCAGGAGTTTGACCTTTGGGCACAAATTCCCAAAGACTCACTATAACCATCTAGTAGAAAGTTTTCTTACAATATTGGCAGCTACTAGAAGCTACAAATATTCCTTATTTTCACTTCCTGTAGATCAAGGGTGTCCAAACTTTTCTTTGTGGGTCACTTTAATCCCTTTTGTCCATTAAAGATGCTAAACTCCATCCAATAAGGTCAATATGTGCTAAGCTATCAAAATAAAACATCATCTTAGCTTTGTGTGAGAGGTGACACAACTAATTAGTTATCAGGGCATTGAGTCGATCACAACTGGACTGTTCAGGTTGATTTAGAAGACGTTTTGCCTTCCGTCCGAGCAGGCTTCGTTAGTTCATGCTCAAAGACTAGGTGGGACACACACCAGCCAGACTAGCTATAGGACAGCTCTACATCTGGGCCCACTTGGCTGCGGAGGCCGAAGCTGAGACAAAAGGCAAAGTTTGAGGACAAGCTGAGCTGGAAAATCAACGTGCTACATTAAAGCTCCCTGCAGAGACATTGACGTTGAGTTTTCCAGAGTTTTTTTTGACCTTCCTCCTCACTTTGGGTCTGTCGCTGTCACCACGATTGATGCCTCAGTTGCTGTACATCATACCATCAAAACCAACATATTGGATTTTGCATTTGGCTGAGCCGCCTGGGTCATTGTCTTCCTGGAGGACACCCACAGAAACAATGGTGACATTGCACTTGGACACGGAGGAGGGGTGCAGCGCAGCCTCCTCCCTTGTGAGTGCTGCTAGATGTTGATGTCAGGGTATCTGAAGCCAAAATGTTGCAAAATTGCTGGACTCTGTGGCTTTGGAGGAGGCCTGCTTGCTTGGCCTCCTGTGTGTTCAACAGCGGGAGTTTCTAACAAGCCCAAGATTAACCGGACATTTTGAAGCTGATTTCCAACTTGTTGTCCAGATCGTTACAGCCCACTGCTCTTCTCTTCATATTTTGATGTTCTTGTAAAATCACTGCTGATTTTTCCATATTATTTTTACCTTTCTTGTTAAATTATATTGTTAGAATGTGCCATGGGCCAATAATAAAACAGCTACGGGCCCCAGATGGCCCTCAGGCCGCACTTTGGACACCACACCACACATAAAATGTAAACACAGTATGAATTCATGTTTGGGAGGATTACTGTCAGAGCAAAGCAACATTACACAGGAAATGATACAGATAATATATCAAGTGTATATTGTCATTTTTGAAGTATGTGTGTAGATTTTGCATGTGTGTGTGTGTGTTGGGGGGGTGGGGGGGGGGGGTTCTACTCTGGCTTCCTCACTGTTAGACTAGTTGGTGACTCTAAATTCTCCATAAATGGAATGTAAGTGTGGCTCGTTGTTTGTCTATACCAGGGGTCCACATGCAGCTCTACAGCCTCCTTGTTGCGGCTCCCATTGCTGAGCTGGGTGATTTTGTTTTTAACACTGAAGAAGGGAAAGTGAATTTTCGAATAGAATTTTAAATATCCGACTCACCGCAAGTCCATGAATGCATCTAGACTGTGATTGGATGAGCAAGGGATGGGGAAGTTGGCTACTATATGCGGTGAGTCTCACTGCCGAGAAAAAAGTTGACGAGTTTGGAGTTGAGTCTGAAGCAAGTTACTGCATAGTAAAATAAAACTGTATAATTTACGAGAGCATAGCAATATATTTTATAACGAGAAGCGCGCTGTAGCTGTGTGTTCGGAGCCCCTGACACGCTAATCGTTGAGGTGGTGACTCCGGGAGAGGCTGATAGTGTGCTGCGGTAGCTGACGGTGTCACCCCGTCTGTGACTGCTGTGAGGCAGCTGGGCAGCTGGGTTTTTTTACATGAATTTGTATCACACCCCCATCAGCAGTGGAGTGCATCAACAGTGAGCCCAGTTCTGGTCAGATTTCGGTGATGAGGAATGTAGTTCCAGTTAGTTGCTGGGGCCCCTTCAGTAAAGAGTTTGGCTTCTCAAAGCAATATGCGTTCAAAAGAGTAATACAGTACATTTGCATCACAAAAATGCCTCTTTCGTCGTATCACTGCTCACTGTCGCCTGTCCATTGTTGTGAATGTGATGAAGAGGCGGTGACGCTCGCATCTTCATCTGCTGTGTAACACATACGTAAACAAGATGGCTGCAACGCTCACACAGCGGGTGAAGATGCGAGCGTCGCAGCCAACAACAATGGACAGGTGACAGTGCGCAGTGATACGATGAAAGAAAAGTCACGCCGGGCGGGTACCGCATTCCAAAAATATGCATGTTAGGTTAATTGGACACCAAATTGTCGATATTTAATATGAGTATGATTGTCTGTATGTGTCCTGCGATTGGCTGGTGACCAGTCCGGGTGCGTGTACACCGCCTCTCGCCCAAAAGTCAGCTGGAATAGGCTCCAGCGTACCCGAGTGAGGACCAGGGGCATAGAAAATGGATGGATGCATATCTATGGTGCAAGTGGGTAAATTATAAGCGCTCTTATTGGCTCCATAAATGTTTTTTTCACCACTGAAAAAGGAGAGACAAAAGGATTTGCTATCAAGATATGTTTGGATGGTATTTCTCACACTCTTGGCAAACTTTAGCATCAAAAGAGCCATTTCGCCTCCTCTTCCAGTAAAAAAAAAAAAAAAAAAACCGGTCTGGAGCCCAAAACATGACACAGCTTATAAACTTTTTGTCTTTATCAAATTTTACCTGAAAACACACATTTCCTCTGCTTCGGTGTAAAAAACAAAAACAAATCAAAGCTCGGCGTGGGAGCTGCAACAACAAGACTGAAGAGCTACATGCGAAATTTTCAAAAATATTTCAACTTTTTTCTCAAACAATCTTTATAAATTTTCTTATTGTCATTTTGTGGCTTTATTCCCATAATATTTTTACTTTATTCTTGCAACATTACAACCCCCCCCCCAACCGAATTTTCAAAAAATGACAACCTCATTTTGTTTGTCATTATATTACGACTTTTAAAAAATCAGTATTTTTCCTTTCATAGTTCAACTCTGGAGTGACATGATAATAAAATGACATTTTTCCTTATACTGTACTACAAGTTTATTCTCATAAATGTTCATTACATAATAGTAATAGTAATAGTAGGACTTTTTCTCTGAATATTTTCACCTCCATTTTTGCTCTGTTTTTTTTTGTTTTGTTGTTAAATTATATTTTCAGAATATGCCGCGGGCCAATATAAAAAAAAGCCGCGGTCAGCAAACGCCCCTCAGGCTGCTGTTTGGACACATCGATCGATACCCTGATATAGGACGTATACGTTCTCGTCATTCGTCATGTTTTTAGCATTATGCTAGCCGTCTACATGTAGATGAGCCAAACAGTCATGCTTCAAGTACAACTACGTACCTGTCAAGTGCCAGCCTGCACTTCAAAAGGCTCAGCAGGTCGTAGAAGATGCTTTCTTGAGTTTTATTTCACACTTCAACTATTTACAGGAGCACAGGTTAGGTTGATAACATTGAATCAAAGAGGGGTAGCATCATGTTACCACTCGAGACTAAACACAGTTGTAACTTGGGAACGCCGATATTTGTTACATACCAGGGTATGTAACAGGGTATGGAACAGGAGAAGACCAGAGTGACCTCTGGTCTTCTCCTGTTCCAATCATTTGGATAGTCGTGACAATGACAAGGAATAGCGTTTACAAATAAGACAAATTTGACTGAACAGTAACACATTCAGGAGCAAAAACACATTTGTAGTTTTTTTGTTTTTTTTTTCCTGCGCTCAAATTTGCAATCTCCAGCATGGCATCACAGTGTGGTCGCCAAGTGATTTGGACAGCCAAGTCAGCAAGGACCTATTTTTGGTTGGAAAGGAATATTTATACACAAATTTGATAGGAGAATAAATGTTCCAGTATTGTAACGTTTTAGCTCAGACAAGACATGGCAGCAGAGTTCCATGCACATCTACAATCGTGGGACAAAGTCATAGTCTGATAAATAAATGAACACAAATATCAAGTGATACTGTCCCACACAAACTTTTTATTACAACGAGACAAAGAAAATCACATGTACAGTCGATGCCCCTCGGAATGGCTGACATAACCAAAAACTAAACTAGCCATTGCTCTTTTACTTTTTCAATTTCTCCAAAGGCGAAAATATACTTTTTTTTTTTTTTTTTTTACGAAAAACAACCCTTGCCAGTCTCAATGTTATGAAAAAAAGACCCCTTTAAGTCTCAAATTTTATGAAAAAAGTTGCCCTTGATGATTTGAGACTCGTTTCCTGCTCGTACTCAGCAGAAATGTATTATCAGTAACGGACACTCGTTTCTCAAATGTGTTTGTGTGAAGAATGACCCCTTGAAGTCTTCAAATTTTACACAAAAAAAAAAAAAAGACTCCTTTCAGTCTCAAATTTTATGAAAAAAATGACCCCTTTAAGTCTCACATTTTAAGAACAAAATGACCCCTTTAAGTATGTCGACGTAGGCATAAGCAGGCACTTTATAGCAATGAAAAGAACAGAGTGGACCAGGACATGAGTTGGTCGACAGTTTGTCAACGTAAACAGAAGAAAGCGACTTAAGGGGTTCCACTGTACGGTAACTGATGAAAACAAAATACCTCATTTATGCGATGATATAGAAAAACAGCTTACAATATCTGAAGAATAATTGGAGTGTTTTCAGCATCTCTCCTTTTTAAAGTGCCAAAAAACGTTGAGATTGTAAGAGTTCTGACGGCCAGGCCCGAGGAATGCCGTTCACACACAACATATGAGTATTTTAACACAATATATTAGGAAGCAGCAAATCTTGCGTTGGAGTGAAAAGAGCAAGGGACAGAGAAGATTGCCGAGCTAAAGCTGTGAAAATGTTTGAAGAAAGCCAGTGAAGCCATGACTGTAAGCACCACGTCTCAGCACCACAGAGGATGACGTCCTACCCGGGCTTCTGTCTGCATGTGCTGTAACATTGATTCATGCTTACAGGTGCTTCAGGAGCCCTCCGGGTTCTAATATCCTAACTTCCAGGTTGGCTTCACGTTCCGAATCAACAGAGACATAAACATAGAGCTCATAGCCGAATTCTGACTTTGTCGCAGCGAGGCGTCCTCTGTGCTGGTGGCAACCATAAAGACAGCATCAGGAGCTTTACGGCTCAGATTTGACAGACGCTACCTGAGTGCCACCATCCTCATCACTACTACCACTCAAGCGTCTGCGTTGTCCTGTTTGTTTTCTGGCTCAACATTGGATGTTTTCACTTGCGCACCTTTAACCTGGTCAGGAGAGAATGGCCTTTGTCGCAGTGGGATTGACGGAGGGGGTTGGTGGATGGAGGGGATGGTGCGACGTTTAATCCGAGTGCGCTGGGAGGCCAGGTTATCCTCATTATTGACAGTCACGTCTTTGAGCTGGTCGTCATCAGTCTGCTCCTTTGCAAAGTTGACAAAGATCTAAACAATGGATCATATGTTTGTATGGTTAATTAACATTCAGGCATGAACGTTTTGCTGTCAACATGTGAGAAACAAACTCGAGTAGAGCTGCAAGAATGAATTGATGAATCAGTGATTAATCGATTATTCAATTAATCAACAACGATTTTGGTCTTCGATTCATTGCTTTTTGATTTAAAAATGTAAATATCCTCTGATTTCACTGTCATTATTTCCTTCATTATTCATGAAACCTATTGTCTGTTTTCACACACATCAGCTTTTACTTTGGCAAACAGTGATTGATGTTTTCGCCTCTTTCCTCATATGTTGCCGACCAAAACCGAAACAACAAAACAACTTGTTTGTGTTTGATTCACATTGATTTGGTCCGTTTAGGGCAGGGGTGTCCAAACATTTTCCGCCGAGGCCCACATACTGAAAAATGAAAGGATGCAAGGGCCACTTTGACATTTTGTAAACCAGCACATGGAGATATGTTTTGGATGCTCCAATCGATCGGCCATCTGATGGCTGTGAGCTCGATCCTCAGGTGGTGAATAGATTGCATTACCTTTATAGGGTATTTCATATTCATATTTCATCGTAGATTTCACTTCAGCTTCTACATTGATACACAATTTCTAGTGAAATTGCTTCATCGAGTTCCCACGTGTTGAACTCGTGCCACGTAGGGCTGAGACACTGCAGGTTTTCTATCGAGGTGGTCACTAAAGCAGGTGATTTTAATGATCAACACCTCCTTCAAATTGAGGGAAAGAGCTCATCAATTAAATCACCTGTTGGAGAAACGGGTTGGAAAGCCTGAAGCGCCTCAGCCCTTCTTGGCGCAAGTCTGACACCCCTGATCTAGTTGAAATTATTATTCAATATCCAAATCGAGGTCAATATTTTTTAATTTTTTAAAATGTTTTTTTTCCACAGCGAGGCCCGCACAGTGGTCTAGGGGTTAGCATGTTGGCCAACACAGTAACAGCTTGGAGATTGGGAAGACGTGGGTTTGATTCTCCCTTGGGCATCTCTGTGTGGAGTTTGCATGTTCTCCCCGTGCATGCGTGGGTTTTCTCCGGGTACTCCGGTTTCCTCCCACATTCTAAAAACATGCATGTTAGGTTCATTGGTGACTCTAAATTGTCCATAGGTATGAATGTGAGTGTGAATGGTTGTTTGTCTTTATGTGCCCTGCGATTGGCTGGCGACCAGTCCAGGGTGTACCCCGCCTGTTGCCCGAAGTAAGCTGGGATAGGCTCTAGCATGCCTGTGACCCTAAAGAGGAGAAGCGGTATAGAAAATGGATGGATGGATGGTTTACAGCGGTGTACGCTTATCTTTTAATTGTTTGCTTTTCAGTGTGGCTCTAATCCTCCTTTCCAATATTCTGACACAGTCCGTGGTTGACGTTATTTAAAAAAAAATCCCATAAAAAAGCAAGCTATGGGCTGCAAATAGCCCCTGCATCAGACTTTGGACAAGCCCCCCACATTTTGCAGTAAGCAACTAATTCAAAGGGAAGAACTGCAAACACTAATGAGATCCAACACAAGAGCAGCATAAAAAATCTCAGACAGTAGCTTGAGAATACAGTAGCTTGAATTTTTGATTGGAAATGTCACACAGGTATTGATTTCCCAATATGTGTGTATGATGACCTATGCTTTTCATTTTACACCATCAAAACATTTTGCATTTCTAAAGTGTGTCATGTCCTCACCTGGTCCAGGGTGGTTTGCGAAACAGAGAAGTCACTAATGCCCAGCTCCTCATAGTTGTTGGCCAGCATGTCAAACAGTCTAGCCAGGCATGAGGCGTTGGAGGGCATGTGGTACTGCAGCACGTTCTGGTGCTGCTCCTTCAGCTTGATGGCAGGAAAGAAGCGAGTGAAGTACTTCTTGACGGGCCTTGAGTCTGGACTTGGTTTCCTGTCTGTCAGACGAAGAATGATGGTGTAGCCGTCGCCAAACCTGTTTTGTTGAGAATGTGAAACGTTAAAAACGTCCAAATGCACCTTTCTCTGTGCTTTTTCGTTGTTTCTTTGGAATGGACTATCGTAGGAATAACTTTTTCCGAAATCCCTGTATGAACAATTTCCTGTATTTATGCGGCATCTGGCTACAAATGCTTGTTTGACCCCCGAGTGTTTGAGCAACCAGATGTGATGTAATCTGCGAGCCAGCAATACAAGCTACAGTCGTACCTCGCTTATCACGGTTAATTGGTTTCAGACTCGACCGCGGTAAGTCACGTTCTGGGAAGTAGGACTCAGTGTTAATGAATGCATTAAGAGATGCTCTGATACATCGGCCACCGATCAGTATCGGCCGATTTCCGTGAAAAATCACGAGATTGGACTTGTCCGATACTTACCTTTCAACGCCGATCACAAAAACCAATTGCCTGTGGTTAGCAGCCAAGTCAACCACAAAACAACGGCCATTTAATAATTAATCTTGGGAAAACTGTGATAGAGTGAGGGAGGACTGTATCCGTATTTGCTTTAAATATGGTTTGTCTCCATCTAATTAACTTTGGAGTGCAAGTCAGACTTGGTTACCTGTTCTTCAAGTGCTGCACTGAGCCAAGACACCGGAAACTGCCGTTGACCATGATGGCCATTCTGGTGCAGAGAGCCTCACACTCCTCCATACTGACCATACAAGTACAACAAAAATGCAATTACATATTATATACTTAAGCATTATTATGTAGTGTAAATATCCAAAACGATCCACTTTATTTTATAAACAGTTTCCACAGTGTTACACAAACTAGCAAAACAATAAACAAAAAGTAAAAGTACAAATTAAAACATTAAAAGTCAGCAAATCAAATAAAAACGTTTACACACAAGAAGAAATTAAATTGATAAAAATGTGTGAAAATAGATAAAACAAAATATCCCTGAAATAAGTAGAACCAATCAAAAAGCAAAAAAGAAAAGACACAAGACCACACAACTCGCACGGAGTTAAAAGCCAGAAAATCCATCCATCCATCCATTTCCGATACCGCTTCTCCTCATTAGGGTCGCGGGGGTATGCTGGAGCCTATCCCAGCTGACTTCGGGCGGTGTACACCCTGGACTGGTCGCCAGCCAATCGCAGGGCACATATAGACAAACATCACATTCATACCTATGGACAATTTAGAGTCACCAATTAACCTAACAAGCATGTTTTTGGAATGTGGGAGGAATGTTAATTTGTTTGTTTTTCATAATTTCATACATGAACCTTTTTAAGGTCTTGCTACAGCATCTCAGTGGAATTCAGGTCAGGACTTTTGAGTCGTCCAGTGGTCGGCAACCTGCGGCTCCGGAGCCACATGCAGCTCTTCAGCCTCCTTGTTGTGGCTCCCTTCGCCGAGCGCATGATTCTTTTCTGACACCGAAGGAGGGGAATTTCCAAATGAATGTGAAAATATCCGACTCACCACAAGTCCGTGAATGCATCTAGACTGCGTTCTGACTGCTGATCGAATGAGCAAGGGTGGGGGGGCGATAGGCTAGCGCAGTGGTCCCCAAACCCCCGGGCCGTGGGTCATTTGGTACCGGGCCGCACAGAAAAATTTTTTTTTCCATTATTTCATTTTTTTTTATGTTTTATTTTGAAAAGTGGCCGGATTCTCTCTGTTACATCCGTCTCACTTGACGCATGTCCATTGTGCGTGTGCTAACTTTATCTCTTGCCGCACAGATAGACTACTACTGTATTTTTACCATTTTTCTTTCATCTCATATTTGGTGTCAAATGCTGATACTATGTGGGAACGCATAAAGCTAAGTTTTGATGACTTATTAAGTGATAATGTGCACATTTGTCTTAAGTTAATTCATGCTAGCGCACTGCCTTTTACCACACACGTCAAACAGTGATGTAATAATCTCTCTGGAAAAACTTGAACTGGTGGATGGTGGGTCGGCTTTCATTTTGTGCTTTTAATTTGATGATATTCATGTCTTAGTTTTACACAATACATAATAAGATAAATTAGATCACTATAATGTACGACCCTAAATATCACACTTAGTGGGACATGGTACAGAAAACAGGATGGGCCCAACAATTGATGGGCGGTGGACATCACAGTCAAAGAGGACGGTGGACTAGGTTGAGTCCACCAGTCCCATCTCCCGAACACAGGGGTCGGCAACCTTTAGCATCAAAAGAGCCATTTGGACCCGTTTCCACAATATTCAAACCCACTTGGAGCTACAAAACCTTTTTGGCCACTAAATTGTAGGTAACGTTACATACAGTATGCGGTTTCCTTAAGCCGACTGTCACGTTCCTTTTCAGCCTTCCTGGCGGAATGATGAGCCACACCTGTTTCCACCTGGCGATTAGTCACATTTCTTAATGTTGTAACACATTGGTGAATTCTAGTTCCACTGCCGTTCTTCATGCCCCTTTAGTTGCCAACTGTTCATTAGCGACAAAGGAAGGGAACAAGCTAAATAGTTGACCAGCATTATGGTTTGAGCTGAGCTGACCAGAAAACACGGCACCTACCACTGGTGGAGAATTGCACGGGACACGCTCAACTTCCACGCAGAACCTTGAAAGGCTCATGACGGCATCAGAAGAGATGACATACTGACTAGACAGAAGCATAAACAAGCTGGAGCCACAGCAGAGGGATAAAAGAGCCACATGCGGCTCCGGAGCCACAGGTTGCAGACCCTTGCCCAAACAGGTAAGACCTAAACCACTCAAGGACAGTTCCCATGAAACCCTCAAGCGAGAAAAAAGAATAGTGCTGTCCACTGTGTCGAAACCAGCAGTCAGGTCTGAAAGCACTACAATGGCTGAACCACCATTAAAAAAGGTCTTTAAAAGTGCTGGCTCTGTGCGAAATACTGTATGTCAAAATAAAACTGCTGCTTGATCAGCAATGGTGTTGTGATGTGTTTGACAGGTCTACCAACAGCCCCCTCTACCTGTGAGAGGTCAGAACTACAGCCCTTCCCTCTTTGGTGACGTTGAGGATGCAGTTCCACAGGAACCTTTTAGCCTTTGGGTCCATGCCAGTGGTGGGCTCATCCTGACAAGAAGTAGAAACATATAATGTCCAAGATGAGATGATACTGGTTTTATGTTTGATTTATTGAACATGTGTGTTATGATGTACTCCAGTATGCAGTTAAGCTCCAAATAAGTCATACCCTGGTAATTTTAATAATCTCCATGGTAATTATCCTGGTAATTTTGATTACCAGGATATATACAGTATGTATGCTGCTCTTCATTGCTTTCATTGTTTTTTTAAATCTAGAATTGTCATACTCTCTCCACATAGGCATGACCAATTTTCAAAATTTATAATACTCTACATTATGGTAGAAGTTGCAAAGTCCTTTAGCAAGGTAAAAAATCGCATTTCCTCAATATTGTTAAGGATTTGAATAATCTTCAAAATATATTTTATTAAATCGGTGTTATTCAAAGCCTGCTGTTGGTCATCAAGTTCAATCCTCACCAGAAACAAGACAGGTGGAGCTCCAATCAAGGAGATGGCAGTGGAAAGCTTTCTCTTGTTGCCTCCACTGTAGCGCCAAGCCTCTTGGTCAGCATACTGGCTCAGTCCCAGCGTCTTCACACCCCACTGAGCTACCTGAAGCACAACAGACAATGTCCAATGCTGCTGATGACTGACAATCCCTCAAAGTGCTCAAAAGAATATAAAATTTCACTCAGTTTTTCAAAAATATATCAATTAACAAATCATGCCGTTTTGTGGTTAAATAAGGCCTATTGGGCGCGAAGTGTAAAAAAAAAAAGTATGCTTAACTACAAAAATATTTCATTTATAAATAAGGAATCCTACTTTGCGGAAATTCATGGTCGGGTCTGGAACCAATTAAGGTAAATGAGGGATTACTGTATTATATATATTTTTTAACTATGACGTGTGTTTATGGTACCTTGGTGACAGACTCCTCGGGCACCCCACGTAGACGGGCGTAGAGTTCCAAATGTTCCCTGCCAGTCAGCAGGTTCCAGATTGCGTCAAACTGCGGGCAGTATCCCATCATCTGGCGAACCCGCTCCATGTCTGTTTGGACGCTAAAAAACACAGGAAATGTGTATGTTGATGGGGTTGATGATGATGTCAGTGGCTTCCAGACAACGACTGCCACCCATCAAAAGGGACAAAATGTGTACTTGTGGTGGTTGAGGAAAGCCTCTCCAGAGGTGATGGGTGTGTCTCCTGTCAGCATGCGAAATGTTGTTGTCTTTCCTGCCCCATTGAAGCCGACCAGGCCAAAACACTACAGGAGAAGCAAATAAGATTGATAATAATCTCTAATAAAGACAGTATATTTCACAACATAATGTGGTTATCTCACATGAAAAAGATCATGCACTTGTACAAGATTATCTTTTTGAAAAGTAGCTCATGTATTTTAATTAGGGCTGTCAAAGTAGCAGCGCTGTTTTGTTTTCTGACGCACGATTAACATTCGCACGTCCTGTTTGACCCTTGGCCCACACCGTAGTTTGAGGACACAGCGGTGACTGTGGAACCAAAAGCAAGAACAAATTTTGAGTAAGAGCAGAAATTGACAAAGAAAAAGGTATTTTGGATGATGAATTTAGCTTCAAAGCCCTGGCAGATGGCTCTCACAACCAAGTTATTTGTATCTACTGTTGCTGTGAGTTGAGTTATTGTGGAGGACGTCGCCTGCCGGACAGAAGCGACAAGTTACTGGAGCACTGCCGGTCTTTTTTAATTGTCATTTATGCAGTGGTACCTTGGCATACGAGTGTTTTTTAGATGCGAGTCTCTCAGCTAATTTTTTTTGTTTTGTGCTGCAAGCTAAAATTGGGGTTACGAGCTGCTATTTACTGGCAAGCATAGCCGAGGACAGCTATTTGGGGGCTCGTGTCAATGTGACCATGACCCCAGACGAGAATGGATGTAAATAGCATTAGCAGCGCACTAGCTAGTCACCGGGAATCAAATTTATCTTATTTATTATGTATTGTGTAAAACTACGACAGGAACAACATCAAATTAAAAGCATGAAATGAATACAGACCCATCATCCATCAGTGCGAGCCTGGACTTTGTTTTTCAGAGAGGTTGCGTAACAAACATATGCACAATAAGGTCATCAAATATTACTTTTTTGCGTTCCCACATAGGATCGACATTTGGGACCAAATATGAGGTGAAAGAGGAAGGGGAAAAAGACAGTATAGTAGTTTATCTGTGGGGGAGAAAGTTAGAGGGTGCGGTCAAGGACCGTCAAACATCCATCCATTTATTTTCTACGCCGCTTATCCTCACTAGGGTCGCGGGGTTATGCTGGAGCCTATCCCAGCTGTCTTGGGGTGAGAGGTGGGGTACACCCTGGACTGGTCGCCAGCCAATCACAGGGCACATATAGACAAATAACCATTCACGCTCACATTCACAGCTATAGACAATTTAGAGTCACCAATATACCTAACATTAATGTGTTTGGGAGGAAACCGAAGTACCCGGAGAAAACCCACGCACGACCAGGAAGAACATGGAAACTCCTCACAGAGATGCCCGGGTGGAGATTTGAACCCAGGTCTTCCAGATCTCCTCACTGTATGGTTAACATGATAACCGCTCAGCCCCGTGCAGCCCCAACTGCTCACATTAAACATGCTGTGGAATTTTTAACTGGATAATATTTATGAATAATATAATGGCCCAGATTTCCAAAATGTATATCCCTTTACAGAAAATTTTATGTAGTTATCATTGTAGTTGTATTCTTGTTTACCAAGAGATTTACCCCCCTACTTTTTATAGATAAAAACTTCTGTGATTTAGTGGGATTAATTAAGAGTTAACTATGGACAAATGTGATTAATCACAATTAAATATTTTTATCTATTGACAGCCCTAATTTTAATGCATGGTGTAAAACTAATACTGTGCCAAAAATTCTATCTTTACAAAGATAATAATGTTCATTTTTTTGTAACTGTTGAGCTTTGATGGGGCATAATTGAATGCATTGGATCTCATTTTCTGGGCACTGAATTGATCGCAACTGGACTGTTCAGGTTGTTGTAGAAGATGTTAACGCCTCTCATCCGAGCGCCTCTCATCCCAGCAGGCTTTATCAGGCTTTTATCATTTGTAAAAAGTGCATCTTCTTCCAGAACGAACAAAAGCAAGATGGATTTAGGAAGAAACGAGCAGATGCAATAACATTGTCATCCCCTTATTTATCTGAGAATCTCAGAAGGATTTCTAACCAACACAACATACCAGTACGTACACCTCAAACCTGGTAACACTGTGACACAAAGTCCACCCCAAAGACAGGACACCCCATACCCAGTAAAACAATCTGGTGATGTCACAACACAGACGGGCTAACTACTTCAGGTCAAGACTCAGCTGTCTACCTGCATCTCAAAGAGAAACAGCAATCTTTTGAGGGCAAAAAATTACATATTCTGGACAGAGAACATAGTTTGTTTGAAAGAGGAGTGAGGGAAGCCATCTACGTTAAGGTTGAGAAGCCATCTCTGAACAGAGGGGGAAGTCTGCGGCACCACCTTTTTCCCCACATACTGGACAATGCTGTCTTTTCATCCCCTCCTAAAATATTCAATCATTTAGCCTCTAATAAATAAATACGGCACAGTCACCTTGGTTTCAGGCGTGTCCATGACCATCATTGCACTTATATAGAATGGTAACAGGGGTAATACCACCCAAGCGACCATCATTGGCTGGCAGAGGCCCCGCTCCACCATATCCTAACGATTGTCATTTGACATCACAAAAGAGCGAAAACATTCTTGTCTTGACAGGCCTCCTCCTTTTAGAGGATAAACACCTTGCATCTTGCACCAATTTCTCTGACTAGAGCTGTCCTATCTAGTTAAGACTAGTGTTTGTCCCACCAAGTCATTGAACATGAACTGGTGAAGCCTGTTCAGATGAGAGGTGAAACCTCTTGCAAGACAACCTGAACAGTCCAGCTGCGATTGATTCAATGCCCTGGGAACACAATGTCCAATATTCACAGGCAATGGATCTCATTAAATTGTGTAAGTGGTCATAATGTTGTGGCTCGTTGTTTAATGTTGCTTTAGTGTAGTTAGTAGTATATCCCTCACCTCGCCACGAGGAATCCCCAGCCAGAGACGATTCACTGCTGGCTTCTTGCCAGCTTTATACACCTGAAAGAAGTATCAGTATCAAGTATCGAGTGTCTCTCCACACAATGCCCACAATGTGATTTCAACATGGACAACCACTTACATTGGCCTGTCACAATAATCAATAAAACAATCAAACGTGAACATACGTATGCCTGTTCCATTTCCTCGTCTCGCTGTACCACACAGGCTGAATGACAAGAGGGTCACTCTGCATGTGTCTGTGCGCATTGGTTCTATAGTGGAATGAACGGAGAGAGTAAACCTCCTGTCAACTATTCAGTCTCTTTGTCCCAGTACGCGGTGGCGGGGGCTACAGTATGTAGTGAATGGATACACAGAGTGCTCGCAGTTAGCAAGCAAACGTGAATATGAAAGAAGCCACAAAAGCGATTTCTTAGCCCAATGCCACAACTCCAGTGTGGATGTGCAGCAGAGCCTTCATCCCGACAGTCAACGCTCACTGAGGCGTTTGATCGGCGGAATAAATATAAAATGAAACAGTGCAAAACAGTGCGCGCTCACAGACAAGTGTTGCTCACTACTTTGCAAAAGAAATGCAAACTTTCAATACAGTTTAAAAGCCAACTTTTCAGGAAAATGTTAGAAATGTTTGACAGACAGTATGAATTGCCTGGAAGAACATAAATGCACGTTACAAACAGCAATATGACTGAGTGAAAGAGGACGTGTTGAAGGACATATCAGTAACATTGCATTTTACGCCACAACTCCGCTGATGTCCAGCTCCAATATGACCCACACATTAGTTTAACAATACACTCCATAAGTGCATGTGTGTGTGTGTAGGTTTTATTGGAATGTTTTTTTTTTCTTAATAGAGACAGTGTGAGTCTATACAGGCACAGGTACTTGATACTTGAGTACCATCTTGTGGTTCAAATGTGACATTATATTTAATGAGAAATTAATGAAAAAATGGTCTAAAAGTCGATATTATTGGTCGTTGACAATAATTTCGAGCACAATTATCCATCCATCCATCCATTTTCTATACCACTTCATCCTCATTAGAGTCGCAGGGGCATGCTGGAGGAGGCACAAAATTTGTTATTGTGACAGGCCTCCACATACTGTACATGTTAAATTTCAACCTGAAGAGGCCTGTACTAAGTGTTGCTCTTGTTCATTCTAATAAGACAAGACAATTTTGAATTGTGTACTTTGCTCAGGTCCATCATGTTAAGGATGTCAGTATCCGCTTTGCCACTTTTAACCCGCTGTCTCTCCTTGGCCACGTCCTCATCTTCTGGGCCAAGAGGAGGGATCTCAAACACATGCCACCATGGTCTAGACACAAAACACAAACAATAACTCTTTGACGGCATCCTTACAAATGAATGTACAGAGCTGGGGTGGTGTTATGGATGTACCTGCAGTGCATGAAGAACTTGTACTGCAACAATATGGTGAAAATAAAGAAGACAACACCTTCTGCTGCCATTGCGAAGAGGTTCTTCCCGATAATGTGCCACTGAAAAGGGTCCAGGGTCTGCGTGGTGCCTGAAGGAATGAAATATCATGTATTGTGCATATATCTGTACTATATACATACAAACTTTCCACCAAACTATGTAGAGGGTGGCACATGGACCAAGGAATATATTTTAACTGTTTAGTCACTATGGAATCAAAATAATTTGCCACCCACCAGAATCATAACCCTTCATGGACCAGGAAAGCGCTGGCAGGCTCTATTGACACTGTAGTTATATGATGTGGTCATTAAAGTATGCAAAAACAAAATATCCAATGTTGGCCTAAGACCTTTGCACAGTATTAGTGTATTTACTACACTTATGTCCTGTGTTGCAATTATGCAAACCTTTCTGTATGTAACATTTTATGTTTATAAATAGGCCTATATTTATACTTATATTTATATTTACATCTCCCCCATTATATACAGTATAATGTACAGTATACATACACTACCAGTCAAAAGTTTGGACACACTTCCTCATGCTATTGAATGAGAAAGTGTGTCCAAGCTTCTGACTGGTAGGGCTGTCAAAAATAACACATTTGCGGAAACAAATGGCATTCATTAATTAATTCACAATTGCATATGCATCATGGCAAGCCACTCCTCTCTGGTATGACGATAGACGGCGGCACAGGGTAGCGTCCCCACAGAGCCACACAGGTTTTGACGCTCTTTTCTAACTTTATTTTGCCTTGAACACATCAACGGCAGTCCAATTCCAACACCACATATGTATCTCCAATTCACAAACACATCTATAATCTGTTCTGTCTGGAAACAACACTTCCTCATTCTGGAGGTGCATTCACGGACACTCTGAACTCCAAAAATCACACCATCTTTATCATGCGTGTATGTGTGGACCACATAAAAAAAAGACAGAAGAACAATTGCTGAATATTCTTATCAGCATTTAAAAGTATGCTCAGAAATCCCAGAAAATACTCAAAACGTGAATTACACTTCAATTACGTGGTGTCTTTGAAAGCAACTCCTCATTGCATACCATAATAATTAATGTTCTACTAATACAGAGACTAGTATTAGTTAAAAAAAAACAGTCATGTGCTATCTTTTAGCTAGATTTACATTTTCACTTTGTATGGATCTGTTACCACATAAACTGTGTGTAAAATTAGGTAAGTGAGTATTTTGAGTATATTCTCATTTTTATGTATATTTTGTTTGTCATTCTGACTTGAAAATAAACAAGTGAGATGAAAATATTTTAGTTTGAGTTGCCTAATAATTCTGCACACAGATATTCTCAACAAAAGCCAAAACCTTTCACTTCTTTAAATCTTTGTAGACATTAAACTCATAAAACATAAATTGTGACTGACATTACAAAAAAAGGTTTGCAAAAACATCCACCAACCAAGTGAAATGAAAACAGAAGAACAAGAACAGTTAGTTTACAGAACTACTTTGACAAAATCCTCTTTGGCAAAAAAAAAACATTAAAAGGAATTTCCGCTGACTCATTATCACGTTAACTTTTGACAGCCCTTATTTATATATATATACTGTATATATATATAATAATAATAATAATAATAAATAAATATATATATATATATACACACAGTATATATATACACACACACACACACACACACACACACACACACATTCAGGAAAGCCACCTCTGATCTACCCGAAGTAAGATGTCGACACCGTACCCTGTGTCTGAAAGGCCTCAGCCATGGCGTGGGTCTTCGCCAAGTCCATGAGTCCTCGTACCAAGCAGAATTGAGGAAAGATGAGAAACACCTTTTTCATGACTTCGTTCACCTGCTTCGTGTCCTGTTCAAAGGCACAATCGCTCATAAGTCAAATCAAACCCGATCAAGACAATATATAAAACATGGATGCCACTAGGTCAATTTAGGGTTCATCCCCCTAAAAAGTTCCTATTCTAAGCCCCCCTATAATTATGGCATTTTTTTCCCCATGTAATAAATTAAAGCGACTGCATGCAGCCAATACCTCCAGCTGCCTAGAGGGAACCATCATTTTAACATCTACAAGCATTATACAACAAAACAAGAACAGAAAATCTGAGGAGCCACTTGGGAGCTGGAAAAATCAACAGTAATTTTACAGGAATAGAGAAAGACAATAAAAAAACAAAAAAAGTTGTAAACTAAAGAAAAAAAAATTCTACAATTCTATGAGAGTAACGTAACATGAAAAAACGCTGTAAGTCGTAATACTATGAGAAACAAACTAAACTAAATAAAGTTGTAATTTATGGAAAAACTTGTTGCACAAAAAGTTATGTTACAAGAATAAAGTTAAAATATGGGAATAAAGTCATGAGGAGAAGAAAATCTACAAGAAGAAAAGTTGATGTTTAGAAAAAAATAAATACAGCAGCAACATCAGAATTGGAAAAAACAACTTTCAGGCAAAATATTAAGATAAAAAGTTATATTCCAACCAGGAAAAAAAGTTGTCATTTTACATTATGAGAAAAAATAATGTCATTTTAGTGGCATAGAGTTGAAATAGAAAAGAAAAAAAATATGTTTGAGAAGTGTTTTGAGAAACAAAAATTGTGGCCCTCAGTGCAAAAAGTATGGACACCCCTGATCTACTCTCGTCCCAATCTCGCGTATCGTCTCGTCTAGTGAACTGTGGCTCATGACACCCCGTAGTGCTAGCTATTGCTTGACAAATTAAAGAGCCTTCCTTAAAGCCCTGGTCCCAATCCGGCGTACTTGCAAGTGTGTGCCGTCTACTTCCAAAAACGTGGACAAAATATGGGGATCCGTACGTGGTTGAGTACTGCCCCAGTACAGTTTTGGGCTACAGATTCACCCCCAGTATGGGTGTCATGTACGCCCCCTACAACGAGCACACAACGCACTGACTCCTTGAGTCTTTCTAGTTTTTCCCAAGGTCACTTGCTCTATGGAAGGTGCACTTATCAGGTGCGTAGCGTCGTCTGTGCTTACTCGGCACCTCCCCAGTTCAACTGTCCATGAGCACGCAGAACTCACGTGGACCATACCGAGTAAGCACGTGCACCGCATTTATGCCACGTCATGCTCATGCCCGGCCACTTGAAACTGCTCTTGCGGTATCAGAACCCGGAGTCTCTGCGGTGGAATGGGCGGTATCTTGAGGCAGCAGCAGCAGGGATTTCTGGAGAACCTCGGAAGGTCGTCGTATATATAACGTCGGCCCCCGACATTGAATGGAAAACAACATGTGAGTAAGGACACCGTACGTTTAACTAAGTACGGCCTCCGTACGATAACATGGCAATTGCATGGAGATCGTACATTGCAAGCACGTACAACTCACTTACCACATGTATGATACACGCAACTGCTCATGCCCGGGCGTGGCGTGCAGGCCACGTACTTACACCTTGCGCAACCGTGCGTTGACGTACTCCCCCCCTGCTCTTGCCACTCCCTCCCCAAGTTTTCTGAAAAGCTTGACAGCCGAAAAACACTCACGGTGGGTTGTGACTGGGGCTTTAAGCGAGCGGGCCGCACTTACACTGAACTCTAATGTCAAGTAGGGTGCCATAAACTATGATCGGGTGGGCCGTGAGTATGAGACCACTGGGCTAAGCCCTTTCAATCTTAGTGACGTCCCTGATTTAAAACCTCAAAATATAAAATACAATGCCACAAACAGAAGTTCAATTCACTTTACCTCATTTTCAAACACATCCAAGACATATGTTATTAAACTGGTACAGAATCCAATGAAGAAGTTGATGGTGGTCAAAGCAACATAGGCCATGCTGGGAACGCTAAATATAAAGGATGCTGGGTACATCAACGGAGCCATGGACCACCTAAATTGTGACGAGATTAGCAATATGTAAAATATTGACACACTGAGAGCGAACAAAAGAATCACCATATTGACAACAGAACAACAACAGCCCTTAATATACAGTCTATCATTCCATTTAAAATGATAGCAATTAGATCAGTGTGGACTCCTATGAGTCACACCATAATGATTGGACGAAAGTATGTTAAATGTCACTTGAACACACCCATAGAAGAGGAAAAGCAGGATGAGAGCTGGCAGGTTGGTACCCGTGATGTAAGCCTGTGGCTGGAAACAGATGAACATCAGCACAACCATGACAGCCAGGAGCGTGTAGTTCAGCTGAAACAAGGGCAAAATATAAAAAAAAAAAAAAACAGAAAGAAAAACACGGTCAGGTCTTACAAGATTTGCACGTAATTGGTGTTTTTTAATTGGTGCACGCAGCTTTGCATTTTAAGCACAATTTTTTTTTACATTTTTTTTTTTACTTTATCACACTCATCAAATATTTTTTGTGCAAGTAGGCCTGTCACAATAATAATGATGACTGATAAAACCAAACTCGCTAATTTTGCCGGCCTCGATAAATTGACACATGTTGGTTCTATAGCTGAATGAACAGTGTGAGACAACCCTCCTGTCAGTCATTCAGTCTCTTTGTGTCGGGGCTGCTAGCCAGTGCTGCAGCCTGCAAGTGAGCAAACACAATTACGAATGAAGGCACAAAAGCGATGGGTTTCTTTGGCGAATGCCACAACATGTGTGAGAATATTTCGGTTTTAAACAGACTTAACATTGTGAGCCAATGAACACCAACAAGCCAATATGTCGCATTTGTTGGAAAATAGTGGCGACGAAGAAGGGGAATACGATCAACTTATATGCGCTCCTCAAACACAACCATTCTGTCCAGTATTCCCAACTTGGGATAAAAACTGCAGGTGCCGCGGAGCCTTCGTCCCAACAGTCAACGCTTACTGAGGCGTTTGGTTGGCAAAGTAAAAATAAACAAAACAGCTCAAAATGGTGCACACTCACATACAGTGTCGTTTGCTACATGTTAAGTCTTCTTGTTAAGGAATAACAACCAATGTTCATTATTTATTCAAGTGCAATTTTGTTTCCAGAGACTTGACGCTCCATTTTATTAATTTTGTTATTGTTGTGTGTGCTTTTTATTGGAGTGTGGACTGGGAGTCCATTTTATTTTCATTTGGGTTCATTGGGGTCTGACATTGCAATTTCAATGTCATAAAAATCTCTGAGAGATACAACTTTAAAGTTACATTTTGTTGCTTTTGATACGGTGTACTTGCATTATTATGCCTTATATTCTCATTACATTCATGAGAAAATGGATAATTATCGTCCAGCAAAATTTGTTATTGTGACAGGCCAAAGTGCAAACATTTACAAAACAAATTTTAAATTGGATTTCAAAAGGTTCTATACTGTATTGGCCAAGGTTGCAGTTTGTGCTTTTTATAGTGTTTTTAATATGCAAAAATGTTGTAAAACATCACAAACTATTACAATTTCAGGCTACAGGATACAGTCGTTCCCAGGATACAGTTTGCGGCTTCACTCTATTATGTTTTTTCAAAATTAATTACTGCTGTTTTGTGGTTGACTATGGCCTATTATTAGTCCAAAAATATATAAGCAAATTGCATGTACTCTTGTCCTCAATTAAGCATTTTCAAGCATAAAAATGGCCAAATGAACAAATATAAAAATGTGAGGCATTTAGAAGACGTAATATGTAGTAACTTAAATTGGTCACTCGGTCTCAGTAATGTTACACTGATGAGACAATCCATTGCAGGAAGTATGCTGTCAAGAAAGTCTCACAATGTTAACGTTTGAGTCTATGTTATGTCTTATTTATGTCCAAAATGTGTTATTTTCTTATTATGTTTAGTATATTGGGTAGTAAGAGCGCAAAGACGACTCTGGGGTGTTGTTTAATGTCTTGAGGGCTAATAATGTTAAAAACTGTATATTTAAAAAGGTCATAAAGATGTTCTGTATGCTGTAACTAATAATTTAAAGTAACTAGTAATTTATAAACAAGGTGGAAAATTCGCGTGTTACACTTGAGTGTGGAACCAATCAAACGCGATAAACAAGAGAGGACTATATTTCAGATTTCAACAACAAAATATCGGGACACCTGGCCTTTACACTGCACAGGAAGTGAAAATGTAAGACAATGTGGATCGCCTAGTCTGCTGGGAAGACTTTTTTTACAAGTCGTTAAAGTGTGACTGTGGGAATTTTCGGCTATTCATTAATTCAGTTTGTGAGGTCAAGGATCACTGATGTTGAACCTGAGAAAGACCTTGCCGCCTCAATATCTTTGTTGTAGTTCACAGAACATGTCTGCCTTAAAGTATGTTCTCTTTACATAGAATGGGGTACATTAAAGTGTGTACTTAGTTGTCATATTTGGAGGTGTTCAAAGTTGGCAATGCTAATCGCCAGTGCATATACGGGATTTCCAATGTAAATTAGCATCAATCGAGCGCCCTTCTTTTAATGCATTGCCTTTACATTGAAGCCCAGACTTCCCTCTTATTTGTATCTTATTTAAGTCATAATTGTCATGCTTTATTTCTGTATGTTCAGCTTTCAAAGTAAAGGCTCTGAAAAGGAACTCAACTAGAGCCTTTACCCTAGCAAAGAGGGACCAAACGTTAGTGGGAGCAGAAAAACACTGATTGTGGGTCTAACCAAATCCACGCTTTATTGATTGGTTCATAAAAAGATTTGTCCTCACTCGGGATGCTCCGATCAGGGTTTTATGCTGCCGATTTCGAACATTCAGGACTGAAATCGGCCAAAACCGGTCACATGGATTAATTATACATTTTTCAGTCTATTTATGATGAGTGCTATTGGCCATACTGTATGAAAAAAGGAACCATAAAATCACCTTAATTTAGACAAAAATGTATTTGACTTTTTTAAAAGAACATATGTCACTGGTGAAACTTACAGAGGATGAGAAGTCTTCTTTAAGGAGACTTTGGATGTAAGCGTACATTGGTGGAGCTCTAGCAAGACTTCCATGTGAGTGAGAAAGCACTCGGTGAATCCGGTGTCTTCCACTGCTGAGAAAGGCTGGTCATCCCGTCCGATGAATTAAATTATTTTTCGGTTATTACGCACGTAGTACATATTGGTTGTTCAGTTCTACACAGCAGACATGATTCTTTGCCCAAGATGTTTGTTAGGCGGAGACACTACATGTATGCATAGTACTAGCGGTAGCTAGTGTGATTGGCTTTTGTGATCGGCACTGAAAGGCATTTATCGGCATATACCGATCATGTAATTTTTCACGGAAATTGGCCGACACTTATCAGTGACCCATCAATCGGAGCATTCCTAGCCATCATACTTTTGTCCAGTTCTTATTTGGAATCTGTACTGACCAAGTCCCAGGAGAAGTTTGCCACCCAGTAGAGGACTGGTTTGACGCCACTGACAAACTGCAGGTGTTTGGCTTTACGGGCTCGCTCCTCTATCAGGAAAAGGGTAAAGCTGGCTGGCACCAAGGACATGGCAAAGATCACGCTTTCAGAAGTAAGCATGTCTACCGGTGTGGTCTTCCTGATAAAAGGCAGGGAAACAACAAAATAAATGCATTCATTTATTCATTTTCAACCTATTATCTGGTTCAAGGTCACGGGTGAGCTGGAGCCTCTCCAGCGGACTTTGGGTGAGAGGCGGGGTACACCCTAAACTGGTCACCAGTGAAAGGACAACCATTCACTCACATTCTCACCCTTGGACAATTAAGAGCAGGGGTGTCCAACAAACCATATTTTCCTGACACAAACAAAAAATGAATAAATGTTGTAATATCTGGAAAATCAGGTTGCAGAAAAAGTTATGTTATGAGAATAAATTCAAAATATTATGGTAATAAAGTCATAATTACAAGAAGAAAATTGAGAAGAAAGTGAAATAGTTGAAAAATTAAAAAAAAAAAAGAACAAAAGCAGAACTGGAAAAAAATGCTGTAATTTTATGAAAATGAAGTCAAAATATTGTTTTAAGAGAAAAAAGTTGCTTTCTTCTGAGAAAAAACTTGTATTATGATGACGAAAAGTAATGTCATTCTAGTAGCATAGAATTGAAATATTAAACTTTTTTTTTTTAAAGAACAAAGGCAGAAATGGGAAAAAAAAACCTGTAATTTGAAAATAAAAATAAAGTCAAAATATTAAGAGAAAAAAGTTACATTCTTATCAATTAAAAATACTACGAAAAAAGTTCATAGAGAAAAAAAGTACAACTTTCTTAGAATAAAATCATAATATTACAAAAAAATACTGTCATTTTAGTATCATAGACTTAAAATACTAAAGAAAAAAATACTGATTTTTTAAAAAGTCGCAATAATAGGAGAAACAAACAATAAAGTCGTAATTTATAGAAAATTACGTTGGCTAAATTATAATATTATGGTAATAAAGTCAAGATTTTAAAGGAATAAGAAAATTTAAGAAGAAAGTTTAAATATTTGGAACCCCACAAAAATAGGGGGGGAAAAAGCCAAGACCGACATCCTTAAGAATAAGTTGTTTCACTTATGTCACAAAGCTGAGATGCAGGTTTTATTAAACATGTAACTTTTTAGCATAGCTACATGTGTTGCTTTTCAATACATCGAAGTGGCACTTGCATCCTTTTATTTTTCAGTATGAGGCCCCTGATTTAGAGCCTCCAATTCGTCTAACATGCATGTCTCCAAGTACGGTAGAACATGCAAACTCCAGAGTGATCCTAGTCAAGAATCGAACCCAGTGTGCTGCCCTCAAATTGAATACCATCCACCCATTTTCTCTGCCGCTTATCGTAATTGGAGGCTGGAGCCTATCCCAGCTGACTTCGGGCGAGAGGCTGGGTACACCCTGGACTGATCACCAGCCAATCGCAGGGCACATGTACACAATCAACCATTCACGCTCACATTCATACCTATGGACAATTTAGAGTCGCCAATTAACCTAACATGCATGTTTTGGAATGTGGGAGGAAACCAGAATACCCGGAGAAAACCCACGCACACACGCGGAAAACATGCAAACTCCACACAGAGATGCCCAACGAAGATTCGAACGCAGGTCTTCCTAATCTCGTGACTGTGCGGCCAACATGCTAACCACTCATCCATCGTCTGGCCCCCCAAACTACATATGCCACAGGGGGGAAAAAATCATTTTTTTGACCTGTAAAGTTTATTTCATATAAAACTTTCATTCCTGCTAATGACATGGGCATAAAAGAGCAGTAACTGAGTATCCTTACCTACGAACATCAACTCCTAGTGTACTCACATGGCCAATGGTGTAAGCTGCTCCTTGGCGAGATTCAATGGGTGATTGTAGACAGTGATACCATGGCTCTGTCTCTGTGGACCGCGTGTCAGGCCGGCTCTGAGAAGGCCGTTGTTCATCACATTAACAAATGACACCATAGCATGCCAGCCTTTGTTATTGAACCACACCTGGAGACAGCAGATGAACAAAAACACACCAATCAGTAAGATAAAGCTTTATAGCAAGTTTGCATGTCTGTCTTGTTCACTTGTTTTATGGCGTGGGTCATTCTTGAATGATATGAATCAGACAGGAAATGAAGCTACCTTGACAGTGTTCTCAGTGTAAAGTCGTTCCATAACACCAGGTAGCTTGTTTAGGAATGCATCCAATTCCTTATCCTGTGAAGAACATAAAAATGGTGTTACACGTGTTACAGTGGAACCTGCTTATTTCAACACCCCCTCAGTCTGATGTCAACATAGGCAGGTGCCGACACATCCGAAATTGAAACCAAAACTGGTTAATTAGCCATGCTTTTACTTTGAAGCTTATTTTTCACTGAACCAGAAGTCACTGTGTGTGACATCCCCATCAGCAGCGGACTATATCAGCAGTGACTTACCCCCCCAGCCCCCGATTTGGTCCCGCGAGTCCAGTTCTGGTCGTATTTCTGTGACGAGGAACGTAGTTCTGCTTAGTTGCTGGGTGATAAAGTAAAGAGTTTGGCTTCTCAAAACAATGTGTTCAAAAGAGTAATACATTTGCATCACAAAAATGCCTTTTTAAAAAAATCCGAACTCACAAATCGCTCGCTGTTATGTTTGTCTCCCGCTGTGTCCCTGCGCACTGCCGCCTCTCCATTCTTGTGTATGTGATGAAGACGCTCTTATCTTCTTCTGCTGTGAACACACGTAAACAAGATGGCCTTGTTGCTCCGTCGTGGATGAAGATGCCAGCATCTTCATCACATACACAAGAATGGAGAGGCGGCAGTGATTTTTTTGGAGGAGCCATTTTTATGATGCAGATTTATTATTTCGATTGCATACTGTTTTCAGAAGCCAAACTCTTTTAAGCCAAACTCAAACTCTTAAATGACCAAGCAACTAAGCGGAACTATGTTCCTTGTCACGGAAATCCGACCAGCACTGGACTCATGGGACCAAATGGGGGGATAAGTCACTGTTGATACAGTCCACTGCTGATGGGGATGTCAAAAAATCTAAAACATCCCTTCAAGGGGGCGCTTTTTAACACTAACAACAACACGTGGGACCAGGACTTAAGTTGTTCGACATCAAGGGGTTGGCAACATAAGAAGGACTGACTTAAGCGGATATTACGGTACAAAAACTGAGAAAGGATTGAGAAAGACAGCCGTGGTCGTAAGCAAACAGTACCTTTGGGTTGCTGGTTTTGAGTGCCTGAAAGGAATTTCCGAACAATTGACTTAGAGACTGGATAGCATTTCCTCCCAGGGAGAAACCGCCATACCTGCAACAAAGAGTGGATTTGAATATTTCCACACAAGAAGAATGTTTGGTCTCAGAGATGTTTCATCCTCGCAATTTACTGAAATTCTTGGTTTCAGAGAAAATGCTTTTGTCACGATTGTGTAAATGCTGCCTGTACTGTGAAAAAAATAAATCAATCCTCAAAGTCGTAAAATACACAAATACAGATTAATTGTAAGGTTGTTATGGTGATGTATTGGGATATTTTTGTAAACTTTTTAGCAGCTCAAATGTCACAAGAAAATACCTCTATGCCCCGGTTTTTCAATTAATGTTGAAAATTTACAAGAAAATTTTGTGTAGTTTGCGTACATTTTCTGGTTAGCGTACAATGTGGCCCACGTCTTGTCCTGTTAATACACCGCGAGTATTTTTTTAACACAAAACGCCCTAGTTAGCAGCCTATTAGCTTGCTGATACAGAAACCATAATTCAGCTCCGTCGCCCGTCTCTTCTATGATGTCACCAGTGGTTGACTCTGTTTGCTAACTAACAGTTACGTCACAAGTCTCTGCTTTTCTTTTGATTACGACTGCAAAAGGACACACAATGGAGTCAAAGAAAGTCCAAGTGTCAGGTGAGAACACGATTGAATTCAGGATATAAATCATGGCAAAACATGAATGTGATTTCCGAGTGAATCTCGCTGCCACGTTTTTGTCAACGATCACGTCTTCAATCAAGGTAACACTGATGTTAAATGTTCATTTGTACTTTTCATTCATCATTTACTTGCATTTGTAAGTGTTTTCTGCATGTAAAACTATAATTGTAAAACTATAAAAACCTGTTTTGTGTCAACATTTTTGGCTTTCTGGAACAGATTAATTGGATTTTCATGATTTCTTGTGGAAACAATGGATTTGTTTCGAGTGTGTTTCAGTTAGAGTTGGACCTTCAATGATGCTAGACAATTGCCGGTCGGATAATTAGGGGTGTCTCAGGATAGTGGACTATTCAACAATTCGATTCGATCAATCTCGCTGTCAAATCATATAAAAATATCATGTGATCAAGATTGTACCATTCTCCTTAGCAGACATTTTTTTGTTTTTTGTAAAAATAGCCCATTTTGGTTCGAAAAACAGCTTAATTTGTGTTAATAAAGAAATGACGCGTGTTTAACAAAAGACCTATACTTACCACGCATTAATAAAAAACACCCGCTTCAAGTGGTACAACACAGAGGAGCTGAGGTGAGCGATAGCTTTCAACGCTTGGAAGACCGTCAACATCGGCTGACTTATTGGCTCATAATGGCTACTAAAAACTCATCCAAAGTGTGAAAGTATTTTGAAAAGGTTAAGGATGACTCCAGAAAGTGAAATGCAACTTGTCAGCAGCTTCTTACAAATCATGTAACAACAACCAACATCACTGGATCATCACTGAATGTTATTCAAAAACAGGCAAGGCTGCTAAGTCAGCTTCATTTTATATCCCGACAGTCACTTTTAATGCGGCTGCTAAATTAAGTCAGGTTGTTTTTAAAGCCATCCATCTATCCATCTTCTATGTCACTTAATCTCACTAGGGTATGCTGGAGCCTATCCCAGCTGACTTCAGGTGAGAGGCGGGGTACACCCTGGACTGGTCGCCAGCCAATCGCAGGTTTTTCAAGCCCTGTTTTGCTATTCTTTGTGTACTCTTCTGATGTGTGCCAACTGGGAATGAGTTTCGGTTTCGTTTGTCTTGCTTTCTGTGTTACATAAGTGAAGGTACTTGTACACCTACCATACTTACCATAAATTCTGGTGTATAAGCTGCTACTTTTTCCGTAAACTTTGAACCTTGGCTTGGAGAGTGGGTTGGAAAGAATTCTAATCTCGTAACAGCTCCCTTACTTCAGAACTCCTACTAATTGTTTAAATACTGTGCCGCTCGCAAGTCAGTGAGGAAACGATAACTCTTTCTTTGGCAGGGGCCAATCACAAGCTATCGTGCACTCAAGTTTAACAACTTAACAGTTTGACTCATGGTGTCATCTTTCAAAGGACACTTTAGTAATAACACTAAATTCATCACACGGCAACTTAATACTCAAAAGGTATATATACAAATACACAAACATGTCCCAATATGAGTTCAAAAATAAAAAAAAAAGATTTTAAACTTTTCCCATAAGGCATTGCATCTGAGCAAAGCATTCATTTAGGGTGCTGCAATGTTGTTTGCTTCCCTCTGGGCTTTGGGCTCCAGGTCCTCTGGCTCCCTCTGTTGGAGTGAAGCAGCATTGCAGCGTTTTCTCTATGCGTTCCATGCTCCTCCAATGAAATGGTTTTCTCAAACGAAATGCATTAAGGAAACACTTTAAAATGTTGGGTTTTTCACATTAAACTGGCATTGATACATGTTTCTCTATTTCTGAGGCATAATGTTTGAGTGTTAGCTGTTGTGTCATGAGTTTAATGTTGTTTGTAAGATGAAACTGTGGGTCAGACTGTTATATTGAGTCATGACATCCTACAATTTACAATGGGTTGGCAAGATCATCCAGATTTTTTTCATAGCTCATGATTGGCTCCTGTCAAATAATATGCTGACTGGTCCTCACAGACTAGCGCGCACCACAATATGCATTTTAGGATGTGAACACGTGCGGCTTACACACCGTGTGGCTTATATACCGTAAGAAATCAAACGTAAGAAATCAACAAATCTAGTTTTTCCTCCAAATATAGTGGCTTATACACGGGTACGGCTTATCCACAAATTTACGGAATTTTTTTTATCCGAGTGTTTTAGCCTGCTTCTTTGAGGTGCAAAAAGTCTCAAAGGAGATCTTTATTGTCAAGCTCGCCATTATTTCTGCTCTTAAAAATCTGGACAAAATCTAACAGAACAGATTCTTCAGATATCCACGTGTGAACAAACTATAGTTAAATCTATGTTTAAAAAAATAATAGGTATTGAATGCTGGCTGATGTCATATCGGAGAAGTAGGAACTTATCTATACACTCCTGATCGAAATCTTAGGACCAGTTGAAAAATTGCTATAATTTTCATTTTGCACATTTGGATCTTAATGAGGTTTTAAGTAGAGCTACAATATGTGCATGGCTCAGATCAAGGGTACCCTTTACTGTCTTCAACTTCACTTGAGTAGTATTTGAAATTGTTGTTCTAACAATGTGTACTATCCCTATCACTCTGACGTTTATAGAGTGAGGAAGCTTACCAAGCCATAAATTAAGCCTGTTCATGTTTTTATTTTGTGCTAGCATGGCTATGTTGTAAAAAAGTGTCTATATTTGGACATTGAAATGTTACTTGTAAAGCATGTCTACTTTTGTTGTGAAATTAACAATATTTTCGGATTTTGTCATGATTTCTACTTAGAATTAAAGAATGATGTCTGAAATTGGTTTCTAATTTTATTCAAATATTCTCAGTGTAAAAAAAAATAACTGTTGTGTAATCATTAGTGAAAAGCACATAACCTTTGTGTCCGCCTGCCGATGAAAATTTTGAAGAACATAATTCCATGGAAAAACAAACCCCATTATGATTACAATGGTATATATTCATGGAATAATTACTCAACTCTGCAACTAAAGTGATTTTTTTGTGTATAAAAGAGTAAAATAAGATTATTTGAACAAAAGTCTAACACCGAGTGGACACCGAGTTATGTACTTTACATTTAAGAAAGAGTGAACTACAGAGGGTTGCTATGGGAAATGGAAGATTTCTCGAGCTCTGGTATGTTGGGTGTGTGTGTTTTGCAATGTTGAAGTTTGTGTTGATTACATTACCAAGGTCTATCCACGAGTTTAAAATTTTAAATGTAACACTACCCTTGATCTGAGTCATGCACATATGCAAAAACAAGAAGGGTCAGTGAGACCAAAAAAAAGCTTGTAATTTAAACAAAAAAACTAAACTGGAATAAGTTGTTTATCACCTGATCAGACGTTTAGGACCACAGGCTATAAAAGTCAAAATCTGCTCAAAATGTTCATTTTCTGTCAGGCATTCACACTGTCATGCCCTCCTTATGGCTAAAGCTAAGAAGCTTTCTCTTTTTGAACGTGGTTGGATTGTGGAGCTGCATAAGCAAGGCCTCTCGCAGCGTGCCATTGCTGCTGAGGTTGGGTGCAGTAAATCAGTCATTCTATTTTTTTTAAAATATCCTGAGCATTATGAAACAAAAAAGTGGTAGACCAAAAAAAATCACACCTGCGCTGAGACGAAGGATCCAATTGGTTGTCCATCAAGACACAGGGCGGTCTTAGACCCAAATTAAGGCCCTTACTGGTGCCGACTGCAGCGCAATAACCATCAGACCGCATCTGCGGGAAAAGGGTTTAAAAAACAAAACAAAAAATTCAAAGACCTCGTCTCCAACGCCACAAAACTGCCCGTTTAGACTTTGCCAGGGAGCAAACATGGGACATTGCAAGGTGGAAAAAAAGTTTTTTTCTCTGATGAGAAAAAATGTAACCTTGAAGGTCCAGATGGCTTCCAACGTTACTGGCATGACAAGGAGATCCCACCTGAGATGTTTTCTGCCCGGCACAGTGGAGGGGGGGGTCGTCATAATGTGGGGTACTTTTCATTCAGTGGAACACTGGAGCTTCAGGTGGTGCGGGGTCGTCAAACGGCGGGTGCTTACGTGCAGATGTTGCAGCGGGCATCCCTCATGACTGAGGGCCCTTGTCTGTGTGGCAACAGCTGGGTTTTTCAACAGGACCACGCTGCAGTTCACAATGCTCGCTTGACCAAGGACTTCAGGGAGAATAAAATCACTCTTTTGGACCATCCTGCATGTTCCCCTCATTTAAAACCCATAGAGAAGTTTAGGAAGTTTATAAAGGGAAGTTTATAAAAATGCCATCAGTTCCAGACAGTTGATGCCCTTAGTGAAGCCATCTTCACCACTTGGAACAATGTTCCCACTAGCCTCCTGGAAACACTCGCATCAAACATGCCCAAAGCAATTTTTGAAGTGATGAACAAGAACGGTGAAGCTACTCATTACTGAGTCCTACTGAGAACAGTTTTTTTTCTGGTTTGGAGAGTTTTTTGTTATTTTTTTAACAATGATCCTAAACTTTTGATCAGGTGATAAACAACCTATTTCATTTTTTGTTTTGTTTTGTTTGTATTACAAGCTCAACATTGTTTTTTGTCTCACTCTGTTATTTGCACATTGTAGCTCTACTTAAAACCTCATTAAGATCCAAACGTGCAAAATGCAAATTGTAGCAATTTTTCAACTGGTTTCGATCAGGAGTGTGTTGACCTGAAAAACTAATATCGTGCATCCCTAATGCTAACTAAGGTTCTGCAGTATTAGCAATTAAAATGTATTGTGCTAAATTAAATCAGGAGAAAGAAACAATAGAAAATGGAAACTCCATCTACATATATTGTCATGAGTATGTGTAATACCTCCTATTAAGCATTTGTGGGTAGGTCTTCACCAGATGATCTGAGATGTTATAATTGGTGAGATTTTGGAGAATGTCACCCGTTTGCCTCTTGACCTGAAAATTCCATATGAAGTTCAATATATTTATTTATATTTGTAGACAATAAGTAGCAACTGAAATTCATTTAGAAACTGCACATGAATTCAGAGACATGCTGTTACTGAGCTGAAAGAAAGAAATGAGCTAGAACAGTAATTCAGGCAGTGTTTGTATTGGGTATCTGACATGTACTGTTGCCAAGCTGAATTAGAGAAGAAAAAAAAAACAATGATTTTAATTGTGGTTAAAAACAACACAGCATTGTGTAATCTCCAGAAAAAATGCAAATATGCGCTTCAAGGAAAGCTGCACTTTTTTTGCCCATCATCCACAATCCTTATGTGAGACATGAACACACGTCTTTCACTTTTCTGGGCCTTCTGAAGAGAGAAAAACAGCTAGTACGAGGCAGCTAATGCATGGAATGAGACCCACCTATTTTGTCGAGAAAGCCCTCTTAAGAAAAACTCAAAGAAAGCACCAACAATGTTCCATTTACATAACGTGACCTGCATATGAACCAAGCTACAGTGACATTGTTATCGTACGAGCTAACACTGAAGAACTAATTTTGTGGCATAGTGACACACACAGAGTCACACACCGAGCTTCAGGCCAATAGAGAGGTAACATTAGTTTGGAAAAGTTAACGCTGGATTATAAATCATGCAACAAGCTCAAAAGTTGGTCAACTTTGACATTCCACATCCAACTAAACATCCGGACAGATTGAAGCAGTGGACACTACCCGACATCGCTAGGAAGACCCAGGCAGATGCTCTCTTTTTTACCTGAGGACTACCGGTATGTTGAATTCACCAGCTCATGGGGGAGCACAAGTCTTGTGCTGAAAGATAAAGCCATCTCATCAGTCGGCATCCCAGTGAGATTGGACATTGTAAGTGACTGTTTTGTTGTGTTGTTATTTTTCCAATCCAACACTTAGCAATAGTGCTACATGATAACACTACAGGATGGCTTAGTGTTTCACTATGGCTGGACCTGCCTAACACCCAGCCATCTTATTCTCTGCCTGGGGGGAGTAAAAGTACAAGTAGTTGTTGTCGCCGCCTCCCAGGAAGTCTGCCATGATTAGTGATCGCAACGATCTCTCTATGCTTCTGTTGTTGACAGAAGTAGTGTTTGTTGCCATGGGCTATGAGAAACCAATGCGCCCCGGACAAAAATTTGGGTAATTCTTACAATAAACAAAATACGGCAAAATACTGTTAAGTATTACATATTATCATGAATGTGCCTGTTACTACGTGGTTACAGCATGTACATATATAAAATGCTAAAACCTGTTGGGAGGTGTATTAATAAAGGCCTTCTCAGCAGAATCCCATTACCTGCAATGTTAGCTGCCTTGTGCTAGCAGTTTTTCTCTCTTTAGACCGCTCAGAAAAGAGAAATACAGTATGTCTCACATAAGGATTGGGGATGATGGGCAAAATTCCAGAAAAAAGGGCAGTTTTCCTTTAAGGGTTCTGAGTCGAACAGAAATGACATTAGAGCAATGTGACTGTATCCTAAGGAAGTCATCTGAATGCTATAGAATCGTTGCTACATCAATGCTTTTCATGTCAGAAAACGTCCAAAGTCTTAGAACCTAATGGTCCAAGTCAATAAATGTTTAATGTGTGGAAATTAGTAATGTGACATTATACTTGCCTGTGGTGGCGGAGGTCCGCCTGCCCCCTCCGGACAATCAGGGAACATCCGTCTTTGATCCAATGTGCTGCATTGACAATCAGGAGAAGGACTGTCTTTGGTCCAGTTGCCTTTATTGAACATTTCCAATGTGGAGTCAGAGACCTCAGGCCGCTCCTGGCTGTCACACTGAGGCCTTTTGGTGGGACATGTGAGTGGACAAGGCAGCGATTTTACACTTCGCCAAGTTATACCGACTTATTCTGGTTTACTTTAAGGCCCTGTCCAGACAAATATGGAAATTTTAAAAACGCATATTTTTCTATGCGTTTTGGCCTCACATCCACATGCAAACAGAGGTTTTTGTCCATAAAAACAGAGCTTTTGGAAAACATTGATGAACAAAGGCGCCATTATGGGCTTCAGAGGAGGACACGACTGCTGCTATTTTGCTCGCTGAAACGGCTACGACGCCCGATGGAGAGTTGGGACAAGACCCTATCGGACCTCTAGCTGGTGGGACGACTTTCACTGAGCTGCTTCGCACTCACATTGAAAGCTTCCCTGTTACAGTATATACTGTATGCCTGTCTTGTCTGTTATATCTTGTGCTGCACAACTATTGTGGATGAACAAGTACAATTTGACAGACACAGAATTATTTCAGCAATGATAGCGTCACAGCCGTTGGGGTTCTTTCTTGACCGATAAAATGAACTACACTTCACAGCATTGTAAGGCTAATCGACATCTGCTACATTTGAATAAAGAACATACTTTAGCCATTGTAAGTTTTATATTCAATATACTTTGCTGACAAATATGAAATAACATACTGAAAAGTAATGCTACTTTGCTAGCAGCCCACATGTCTTCTCCTGTACATGGCCATGTTTGTTGTGACGGAAATGATGTCACCGGCGCTTCTGATTGGTTAAAAACAGTCCATGGCTGTGGCGCCCCCTTTACGTTGGCATGTGCATGGCAGTGTTCGTATGCGTATTTGTGTGGATAGAAATAACACCGTGTGAATACAGATGTCTTTTTACACCGGAGAGGGGCAGATGTGCGTTTTTGAAAATATCCGTGTTCGTGTGGACATGGCCTAAGGCACATACGCCTTAATTATGTTTGCGACAAGGAGTTGTCTTACACGTTGTTTTCCTTCTCCATACACTTGGTTCCAAAACCTGGCTTGTCCAGCAGAGCTTCCAGTAGGTTCTTCGTGGTTTCACTTTCAGGAGCATCATTGCTTTAAATTTGTGATCAGAGGTCAGAATGACAATAGCATGGTGTCTAGATAAAATCAAATGACAAGCTGATTTTATAGTGGATGTCATAACTTTGCACCTGTCAGTCGTGATCTGTGAATGTAAGATGTTTTCATCAAGTGTTACAGGCTAGTTTGGGGCAGCAGCAGCTCAAATGTAAGGACTTTGGGCTGTAGAGCAGTTGGCCCCACCCGCCCCCTACAAAGCCGTTAAATGACATCCGTTTGTGCACTTGTGGGCCGTTGAGGGCTGCGAGATGCTCACATGTAATACACCTTCCCACTAATCGTGGCAGTAATGCGTAAATCGAGTTATAATCTCAAACAAGCAGAAGACGACACCCACAAGTCTATAGCAGAAGTTAATGATGAGTTTGGTAAGAAGGGAGTTGTAACAGGCAACAACACTGAGTTGTGACTGCAATCGTTCATTTTCCACATATATGAAGAAAGACTTCTGGCTGTAACATGCAAAAATAAAAGCTGCTGAAAAATGTTATAAATTAATTTACAGAGAACAGGGCTGTATTTTTATTTGCACTTCTATTTTATCTTTAAATTTATTTTATCACCCGATAACTATATTTATTAGGGAAACATTTTTTTTCAAGATGAATACGATAGCTTTTTTATACTGTATTTTTTTATTTATTTCGATTTAACTGTAGTTTGTGCACACCTGGAGGTACGAAGGACTCAAACTAAATTGGACTTGACAAAGTGTACCTGTAGATTTGGCCCATTAACAAACCATTAAAAAAAATCTCAGAAGTACAAACTGTGGCTCCACTAGCAACATTTTTTGCACTTCTAAAAAGCCGCTGCGATAGGAACAAGTCCGACATAGAGATGTTGGTGTTTCAGGTGGCTGATAGGGTTAGCTGGATGGTTTTTTTCCCCTCATTGCGGAATGTTTGCAAAGCATTTGGGGCATTTCGCAAAATGTCTTCCTTTGAAACATTGACAAGTCCCACACGATCGACACCATCCGTTTACAAATGAGCTCAGTTCAAGCTACAACAGTCTGTTTGCAGCATGTCACACATAGGAGTGCTTATTTGCTCTCGCTAACCCACCTACAGCACAGTACGGATAATCACGCCTCATTGGAGCTTTTTGTTATCTGTTGTCAGAGCTATTTTTTTTTTATACATTTATCGGTATGATGTCATCATTCTTCATATGTACGTATGTGATGGTTTATGTTTGAATGATATGTATCTTTGATGAGCACATGGTTTTATGTGACTTGACAAGGCTTAGGCTTGTTAAACTGTAAGTAGCTTAGCCATTGTTACTGACCACAAATCAAATAAGACTGCCAATTCAGTGTTAATATTTTGTACTGGAAAGGTTGGGCCCCGAGATGAAAAAGGTTAAGAAAGCCTGTTGTAGACAACTTGTAGCAGTAAAGACTTAAAAGGACACTTCCACATTCTTCTTGTCATGTGGCTGAAGGATTTGTTTTAGTAAAGGCACATTTTTGTAGAGAAGTGACAGTATTCTTGGTTGACAAATCATAAGATTCCGGTATGCTGTTACCCCAACAGACCGCGCCAAAAAATAACTAAGAAGAGCTGCTGGTGCAAAATGAGTTCAATTTGAATATGTCATGTCTACCTGAAGAAAGTGTACTGTTCTCCATACATCCAGGGCTGGAGCTGCAGGGCAGGATACTTCCCTTGTGATGATACAATGACACTGGCGATCAAAGGGCCCAGCACAATCACAACAGGCAGGACAATCTGAAGCACAGAAATACTTAGCATCTTAGTGACTCAGATCAGATTAATAAACAGAAGAGAATGCCTCATCCTCACCTGAGCAAAGACTCCCCAACGACTCCTGCGAGCATACAGCCACCGTTTGATGAAGAGAGCTCTCAGCTGCTGCCAGCTCAGCTGCCATCCACTCAAGGGTAACTCACCTCGACCATCTCCACTCAGCACGTCCGTCTCCAGAGGTTCTGTGACAGCAAAATTTGAACACTTAACACTGTTTTTTTTGTTTGTTTTTTTGCAACTATTTTGCTTTTTATTTGGACATTTTGTGGGTTTTTTGTGTAATGAGATCACAGACAGGTACCAGTGAAGGAAAAGTGTGCTGATTCCCATACAGCCAGAAATGAAACAATAATTTAATGTGACATTGGAAAGCAGTACATATATGTATCTCTGTATTTGCTGCTTGGTACAATATGGCATTCTTGCCACATTTATTGTGTTGTCATGTTTTAAAATAGAGTATTTAACTTCTTTTTAGACTTGTATCCCAGGTGGTATTTTATGGTATGTTCAGACATGCGTGACAAGTTACATGAGGGAATATCGCATGGTTACATTTGCAGAAACACTTTTGTTTTGAGATGAACTCAAAGATCTAAAACTTTTTGCACACATACAACATCCCCATTTCTCTCATATATTGTTCACAAATCTGTCTAAATCTGTGATAGTGTGCACATCTCCTTTGCCAAAGGAGATGGAGCACCTCACAGGTGTGCCAGATCAAGATGCTGATCAGACACCATCATTAGTGCACAGGTGTGCCTTAGACTGCCCACAATAAAAGGCCACTCTGAAATGTGCAGTTTTGTCACACAGCACAATGCCACAGATGCCGCAAGATAATAAAATTAAAACAATAAAACAAAACTGCACATTTCAGAGTGGACTTTTATTGTGGGCATACTGTGAGGTGGGATGGATTATCTTAACAAAGGAAAAGTGCTCACTTGCCCTTGGAAAAGTAGAGTAATAAATCATCAGCATAAAGGCTTATCTTATGATGAACATTTGTCGTGTGGATCCCTTTAACTGTGTATTTACATGTTGTCGAATTGCGGCTGCAAGAGGTTCAATAAATCAGACTGATTAGACGGCATACATTGCTAGTTGAGTGTCTCCCCTTGATATTCTGATTGATCAGGGTGCATTATATGGGGCTAACCTTTTCCAGTCTTCTAGCTAATACATTGCATATTATTTTAAGATCTGCATTAATCAGTGAAATTGGACGATAACTGGAGTTCCTTATCCGGTTTCAGCAGGAGGCTGTAGCAGAGTTCATGTTTGGGGGCAGGCGTGCGCTCTCTCTAATTTGCAAAACTAAGAAATATTGGGGCTAGTAATGACCAGAATGCTTTTTTAAAATAAGAAGGGAACCTGTCAGGTCTTATTTGGCATCTGCTGTAGAGCATCATGAAGTTCTGTTAATGAAATGGGTAAATCTAAGTTTGTCACCTGTTTTTCATTTAATTTGGGTAATTCTATGGTATTGAGAAATGTATCCATGTCTGGGAGAGATGGATTAATCTGAGGTGTATATACGTTTTTTTATAAAAGTCCCTAAGGACAGAATTTATTTCCTCCTGGAGGTGAGTGATATTACCTCCTGAGTCTCTAATGGAGGAGATTGAACTTTTTTCTTTATTAAGTTTTAGTTGTTTAGCTAAGTATTTTCCGGTTTATTGCCATGCTCTGACTTCTCCAAACGTAGTCCCTGCAGCTGGTACTGAATTTTCTTATCAGTAATTTCTTTTAAGCATAGTTTCAATTTTATTAGGTTACTCATGGAGTGCTCATCTTGGAAGTCAGCACAAGCGGTTTCAAGGAGTATGATTTTCTTTTCTCCAACTCTAATTCCAATAATCTTTCGTTCTTATTCTTATATGATGAATAGGAAAACGTTTCCCTGCGCATTACTACTTTTGCTGTCTCCCAGAGAATCCAAGCTTGTTGGTCATTAAAAGTCTGAAAACTTTGTCCAAAGTATTTTACGAAATCTGTGTCTTTAAGTAATGATGTATTAAATCTCCAGCATTTATTAGGTGCGCTTGTAGTTTGGTTCGTAAAAAAGAGAGAGACTGGGGCGTGGTCACAAATGGTGATAGGGTGTATATGAATGTTTCATGTCTGCTAAGATTGACCTACTTGTTAAAAGTAGTCAATACGAGATGTGGTGCACTGCTGAGAAATAAGTATATTCCCTCTGAGTAGGGTGATAAGAATGCCAAGCATCACATAGACCAAAGTCATTCATGTATTTCTTCAGTATCGCTGTTGACTGAGACTAACAATGCCTCCCAGCAGGGCTGGACCTGTCCATTTCTGGATTAAATACTAAGTTGAGGTCCCTTCCCAATTTCAAGCTTGAATCCAAATGTGCAGAGAGAGAAGAAAATATGTGAAAGAAGGAGGGGTCATCAACATTAGGACCATACAGTATATGTTGGCAATGCAAAAATTCACATTGTCAACAGATATGTTAATTATTATAATCTCCTGTGTCTGAAATATTGGTGTGGAGTGTAAAATTCACCCTCCTGTAAAACAGCTATCCCTCTATCGAGTTGCTAAATACTTGCTAAATGTGTGCTTGGGTAATGTAGTGAGTGAAATGTATGAACAGCTGATGTGGAGATGTGAGTCTCTTGTAATATGACAATGTCTGCCCGGGTGCTCTTCAAATGGTTGAAAATGTTTTGTCTTTTTTCTGTTCACCCAACTCCCCTGACATTCCAAGTGACAAATTGTAGTGAGGTCATCCTAGACTTAACACTGTTGTAATGACAATCAACCGTTTTATTTCTTCAGTTCACATTGTGCATAGGAACAAACTATTTTCTTGGGTCTGATGGACTACATGATGGCACTTTTGTAGATGAATTTAACCATCCCAGACTAATTATTTACTGGAAAAGTAGAGAATAAATAATTCCTGAGATGTTACTAAGACTAAATTTCATATTACATTATGTTGATGGCTGTGCATTTATAACTCCTAAACTTAGACAGGCTGACTACAAATTAGGCTTGCGCTGCAGAGTCTAATGATTTGGTATAATTGTTTCATGAGAAAAGTCATTAATTCATTTCTATCTTTTACAAGTCAAGTGCATTGCAATAATTTTTCTACTGTACTTTAATTAGAGCCATTTCTTTCCAGGCAGCAGTATGGAAAAACAGTCAGATGGAGCAATGAAACGAGAGACTGATTCTAAACAAAACACCCTGTGCAAAACAAACACACACACCTGCCCCTTGTTTTTGCGATTGCTGCCTCTGCTTTGATGCTTGAAGCCGCCGAGAACGATCAGCATCCAGCTCTGGTTCAGCATCAACATCGGATTCCTCTGTCACTCGAAGAAAGATCTGGAAAAAATCAAATTCATTTTCTTCAAAGGTGGAGCTTTAAAGCTTTTGATAGCAATTCACTTTGTCCATCCATCCATCCATTTTCTATGCCGCTTCTCCTCACAAGGGTCGCGGAGGTATGCTGGAGCCTATCCCAGCTGACTTCGGGCGACAGGCGGGGTACACCCTGGACTGGTCGCCGGCCAATCTCAGGGCACATATACAGGGTCAGGCAAAATGATCTGACACATTTGTAGGTTAAATAAATTGCAAATACAGTAAAGAAACAAAAAAGTGTTTTTATTTTCGAAAAGTACATATAATGCCATTTTGCTTTGTTTCTTTATAATGCCGTTTTTCGTTTCTTTTTCAGTTGCTGCCATGAATTGGACTGGTGAGCATCGCGCTTTCATTGTGGAAACATTTATCAAAACAAACGAATCTGTAACTGCGACACAACGAGCGTTCCGTTTCCACTTCAATCTTGGTAGACATGATCCCGTACCAGCTCGAAACACAATTTTGTTATGGGTTACTAACTTCAGAGCTAATGGATCTGCATTGAGTGTGTGGACAATAATGGATCCCATTTGACTGATTTAATTTTTAAAACATAATGAAACAAGTCTTTTCAAAGAAAATTTCCTGAGTCTATTAAACCACACGAGGCAGTGTCTGGCACAGTGGTCGCCACTTTCCACTACTTTGGCCGGTCGAATCAACTCCATTAAAATGACCATTCTTCCCAAATTTTTGTATTTTTTTCAATCCATCCCAATCTTCATCCCAAAGTCTTTTTTTGATACTTTGGACTCGGTCATATCTTCCTATATTTGGAAGGGCAAGCGTCCTAGGTTGAATAAAATCCATCTACAAAAATCTAAGCAAGAGGGTGGGATGGCGTTGCCTAACTTTCGCTGTTATTATTGGGCAGCCAATATTCGATGGGTCATATTCTGGTCATACTATCAGTACCGTTATGACCGGCCTATATGGGTGGAGATGGAGTTGAATGTGGCTAAAAATGTTTCTATTCCAGCGTTACTTGGATCTGCACTCCCTTTTCCGTCAAGCAAACGTATCGATAATCCAGTGGTCTGGCATACGTTGAGGGTGTGGGCCCAGTTTAGGAGACATTTTGGTTTTGAAGATCTCTGCCTTTTTAGCCCCATTTCAGACAATCATCTTTTCCAACCTTCCTTGCTGGATCTGGGGTTCCGGGAGTGGCGTAGACGAGGCATATTGTGTTTCCGGGACCTGTTTATCGATAATACGTTCATGTCATTCCAGCAATTAACGGAACAATATAATCTTCCAAAGTCCCATCTCTTTCGGTACTTCCAGGTTAGGCACTATGTTTACAGTCGATTACCAAATTTTCCTGAGACTCCTGGTACGAACATTGTTGATCCACTTCTGGACTTTTAACCATTACGCAAGGGGTTAATTTCTACTGTTTATGTCAAACTGTTGGACATAAGACAGACCTCTCTGATTAACATCAAAACAGCATTGGAGGAAGACCTAAATATGTCTTTGACAGGTGACATGTGGCATGTAATCTTTAAAACGATCAATTCAACCTCTATTTGTGCCCGCCATAGCTTGCTACAATTTAAAGTTGTACACAGGACTCATATGTCAAAATCCAAACTAGCCCGTATATATCCAGAGGTGGATCCCTGTTGTGACAAGTGTAAGACGGAGGATGCCACACTTATCCACATGTTTTGGTCTTGTCCTAGCCTGGAAAAGTATTGGAGGCAAGTCTTTCAGACACTTTCTGTAATTATCAATTTACCCTTGCAACCCAACCCTTTAATAGCACTGTTTGGCACCACAGGTGAACCCGACTCGCGTTTGACCCCCACACGACAACGAAGTTTGTCCTTTGGCCAGACGGGCAATTCTGTTAAGGTGGAAGGATGCTGCTCCGCCCACCCACGCTCAGTGGCTGAGAGATGTCATGTCCTGTCTAAATTTGGAGAAAATTCATTACTCATCAATTTGTAATGCCAAAGAAAAATTCCAAAATGTCTGGGGACCTTTCTTAGTATATTTCCACAACTTTAAATTTACCTGCGCTCCCCAATAGCTTTCCCTCTCTGGCCTATTTGCTGTCATCTGTTGTTTAATTCACTTGTGCATTTGCTTAGGTTGTTTTGCATTTGGTTGTCCTACCAAACTCGGACCTCTGTCTCTTTGGGCTGTGTGTGGCTTACTTTGTGGGTGTTTTTTGTGTTGGGGCTTTTTGTTAGTTATTTTGCTGTTTTTGTTTTCTCTCTCTCTCGTTCTATGCCTAAACTACCAGCAAACATTGTGTGTATTTGTTTTTTACTTTGTCAAAATTTAATAAAAATATTTCTGATATTAAAAAAAACATAATGAAACAGAATGGCATTATATGTACTTTTCGATAATAAAACATTTTCTTGTTTCTTTACTTTATTTGCCTTTTATTTAACCTACAAATGTGTCAGATCATTTTGCCGGACCCAACAACCATTCACACTCACATTCATACGTATGGCCATTTTAGAGTCACCAATTAATTTGTTTTAAAATTAATAGCCACGAAACGTACAAACACGAAACACTGTAGACCAAGGACAACCTGTAATTAGGTTCCTCATTCTGAAGGCCAGAGGTTACAGATTCTCCCACTGCTTTTGTATTAACTGGACATAAGCTGGACAGTCTCAAATGCCTTTTTGTTTTTGTATTACAGGTGGTCATTGGATTACGGCGTTCCGAGTTTCAGCGTTTCATGGTTGCGTACACGCTACCATAAATTGAAAACAGAATTATGGTCCAAAAATACTGAACTCGCTCAATATCTAGTTACAGTGCAGTGCACACCGGAAGAATACACTATGTGAAGCACTTGTCTCATTGCTTGGCTCTCACAACCATCTGTACAGATATAGATTGTATTGTAACCTCAACCCAACTGGCCACGCACACACGGTCAGAACTCAGCCTACTAAATGCATGCAATCTGCAGCCCATATAAGGAAGTCTGGGTTGCAGTGACGTCAGTAGAACTTGACGTTAAAAAAAACAGTGTGCAGAGTCATCCAAAACTGCTTTCAGGGACCGCATGGGTGCAGGTGTTTATGCACCGAACAGCAGTGAGACCTGTTGAGATGTCATTGGGAGGACCAGCGCCCCTGATCTGTGAGGGTCTGCTGGGAACATCTAGCAGAGTCCCCTGTCAGAAGGAGTTTCAACTCCCACCTCCGGGAGAGCTTCGAATGTGGATGGATGGATGGATGGATGGATGGATGTGGATGGATGGATGGATGGATATTGTATGTAACCTGAGGACCACCTGTATTCATGTGTGGCCAAAAATGCTTACTTCTTCCAATGTGTCAGACAATCCGTAGCTGCTGATTCCGAGTTCATCAAGCTTCTGATCCAGTTCAGACAGGAGTACAGCTAAGCTGCTGTTCTTTGCAGCCTCCCGGGGTAGATTTATCACTACTTCACGACCTGACTCTTCCACAAGCCTTGCTCCAGGAATGTGGTGTTGTGCCAAAGAGAGCAGTGCAGACACATCTACCATAGATTGTTAATCATACCATTGCTTTATTCAGAATGTTTCCAGATCGTATTAAATTGACAAAAAAACGCTCACATGTGGTGTTGCCCTCACCACTCAGCCCATTGTCTCTGCAAAAGGATGACTTGCTGTCCTGAAACACAACGAGGTCCAATGCAAGACCTCAATTAAATTGAAACACACACAGGCAGGCACAATTTTTGATACGGCTGTTGTATTGTTGGACCTAAATCATAATATATCACTGCTTGACAGACTGCTGAGATGTATGTAACATCAAACCTTGGTTAGAGCAGGCTTGTCCTTGCCGATTCTCGTACTGGTGGGTGCGCTGGGGTTCAACTGTTCTTTCTTGACCACAGTCAGATAGTAGCCAGATCCCAGTTTAGATTTAAGAAAGAGTGGCGAGCCACAGCAGCATAGCTTCCCGTTGGAGATGATGGCGATCTGATCACCAAGTAGCTCCGCCTCGTCCATGTAGTGAGTGGACAGGATGATGGTTCGGCCTGATGGAGGAAAAAATAAAAACATGACAAATAACTGTGGTTGTTTCGGGCCCTGTCCACACAGAAATGCTCCTGGGATTTTTTTTGTGCAATTGTTTCCACACACATTAGTAAATCGGATCACTAAGTGAAAACGATGGAATACAGTCATATAGAACAGTTTGGGCACCCCTGACAATTTGTCAATGGATATTTGGATCTATTATCATTTTGATATACCATATAACTGATGGACACAGTGGTATTTCAGAAGTGAAATCAGGTTGATTGGATTAACGCAAGATCTGCAATATGTATCAAAACAAAATTAAGGTGCAGAGATTTGGGCATCCCTGTCATTTTGTTGATTTGAATACCTCTATGTACCTAGCACTGGTTAATTAGAACACTAAATGGGTGTTGTGAGCTCATAAAGGCTTGAATTTCATCAACAGTTACATCCACTCATCTAATCAAAGGTATTTAATGTGGCCAATTGCAAGCTGTTTTTCTCTTTCAATCTCCTGAAAGGACAAGCATGGGGTCCTCAAAACAGCTGTGAAATGATCTGAAAATGAAGATTGTTTAAACACCATGTTTTACGCTAAGGCTACGAAGAGCCATCTCAGAGATTCCAACTATAGGTTTCCAGTATGAGGAACACAGTGAGGAAATGGAAGACCACAAACACAGTTATGGTTAAGGCCAGTACTGGTAGGCCAGGAAAAATATCAAAGAGGCAAAGGTGAAGGATGGTAGATGGTGAGAACTGTCAAACAGCCCACTTCCAAAGAACTATAACATCAAACTGTAATTTGCCGCCTGAGGTATGCAAAAGAACATTTTGACGAGCATGCTTCATTTTGGAATAAAGTGCTGTGATGATGCATATTGCACATCTTCTGTTAATCCAATAAACCTCATTTCACTATTGAAATATTGCTCTGTCCATCAGTTATTTGATATATTAAAATCAAATTGTAGATTCATTCTACTAACACCCAATGATTAGTAAATATCAATGATGGAAATTGTCAGGGGGGCCCAAATGTGTGCATACCACTGTAGGTAAGGTACACCTAAATGTAGAGCCGTAACAGCGAAGATAGAACCATTTGGTACCAAAACTATCGAAGAAAAAACACTTGCACATAAGACTTACGACGAAGTGAATTACTTCTGTTATGGGTGCCGCACACGGGGGAGGCGACATCGCCTCTACTCCATTCATTTTCAGTTGAACCTGCGCAATTATCGCATGTTGCCGTCCAGCCAAAATTTCTGCATGTGAAAGTTTGTGTACGTGCGTATTCGTGCACATGCTTGTTTGTGACGCGATCAGGCAAAATTTGTGCGTGTGAAAGTTTGTGTACGTGCGTATTCGTGCACACACTGACGCAATCCCAGAAAGGTGAAAAAAAACTTTTCATCGCTGTCGCCCAGACGAGGACCAATCAGCAGGAGTCCCATGAGCAGACAGGATGCTCATCAGTACGCTATACTTGCCGTGTCAGATTTCCCAGAACTATTTGACATTTCTAAAAAATAATTTCGAGAGCTAAAAAAGAAATCAGCAAGTAGTCGTATAGTGGGTAAGTTTACATTCATCTACACGAACATTTATGTAAGTTTACCTTCAATGAAAGCAAGGTCTGGTACTAGCAAGACAGTCAATCAAAACCATGGGAGACTCGTACAATTCGCTCTGGATGTGAAAACGTCGCTCACCCGTGTGGCTGGTCGCAGCCGCTCGTCTCCTCCCATGTGCATGGTTTGCTATGCGTTGGCAATGAGTTTCGCCAATCGCAGTCATTTGTCACCTACTGTGTGTGGCGCCCATTAGTCATTTTGGAGTTTGAGACAACAACTTATCAGAAGAATGTCAACTGGAATGAGTCATGCCAGTCAAAACATTCAGATATTATGTTGGTGTGTCGGCTTGTCACTTCGGGTCACGTGATGGCAACGGGGTGGCAAAGGGGCGGTGACGTCATAATTTTCGCGAAGTCGTGGCTTGCTCCACACTGACACAAGAGAGCAAATTTGACTGATTCCACTTTCAGAGGACCCCGCTGTTTTGACCTGAAAACGTTCCTGTGTGGACAGTCCCTAAGATTGACTAAACACCGTGCCGTGTCATCCTCTGGAAGTGATGTATGTTCTCTTCAAAAAGTAAGTCGAATGTTTTTGTCTAAATTAAGGTGATTTTATGGTTCCTTTTTTCATATCATATAGCCAGTGGCAAGGGTGCAGCCAGGAATTCTTGGTCCCATGAAAAAAGTAATGTAAGTCATGTATAAGTAATCTGTGTCATCGGTATTGGTCAATTTCAGTCCTGGATGATTGGTATCGGAATTGGAAGCATAAAACCCTGATCGGGGCATTCCTACTAAACACTGTTTGAATGTCATCTGTAAGAAAAGTCCAAACTCTTAGACTCAATCAGAAGTCATTTAAATGTAGCAAAGAATTGTATTTTTTGCCACCTTCGAAGTGACAGCTGCGGTTCACCTTTGCGGTATTTGAGCAGCAGGTCCCAAATCCCACTGCGGGCGTACGGGTCAACCCCTGCTGTAGGTTCATCCAAAACAACCACCTTGGGGTTGCCAACAAATGCAAGTGCCACAGACAGCTTCCGCTTCATGCCACCTGGTAGGGAGAATGCAATGGTTCACTTTGGAACAGGAAGTATTTTTTTCTGAGGACTATCATGCTGCTTATCAATATCGTCTACTCACCAGAGAGGTTTTTGGTCTGTTCATGTCGCTTTTGCAGCAGACCGACATCATCAAGCAGAGAGTCCACTTTTGCCTTCACCTGTGCTTCAGGCAAACCCTTGAGACATCCATAAAACCACATGTGCTCATCCACTGTTAGACTGTAAAGAGAGAAAACACAGAAAATTAAACATTAAACTACCCATGTAATACACATACAAAAACTATTAAGCAGATACGGTATAAAACTATTAAGCAGATACAGTAAACACTCCAGCTATACTGTCTTTCAAAAGACGTAATTTTTTCATAACATACCAAAGTATTGACTCTCATAGCTGATATTCATATACACACACACACACACACACACACA